>NC_058080.1:465012641-465614414 GCF_014858855.1 Bufo gargarizans
CTGTGTCTGAGAATAATACTTCACCATACATTACTAAATAGCAGACGTGTTATGAAGTACTGGAATGATGGTCCACTGTCATTGATGCTTGAGATAGGAGTGACAAGGGCCCACACTCATAGGGCCCCATAGCAAAGCTCAGTTTTGGCTCCCCTGCCCCACCGATTTTCCAGTACATGTGCATCAAACATGCCCAGTTAAAGTGCAAACTTTACAGTTTTCAGATGAATTTATGACTTATTTTTTTTACTTAAGTGGAAGACATCTTATAGAAAAAAAAAACTGTAATAAAAAAAAAAAGTTACCCTTGGTCTCACCCACTTTATCCCAAATTCTACGTCAGAAAAAGTGGAATAGGTGCTTCAAATATATGGCGCTCGTTCTGACCACTGTATGGCCTCATGCACACGACCGTTGTGTGCATCCGCGTCCGTTCTGTCATTTTTCACAGTTTAGCGGAGGTCCCATTCATTTCTATGGAGCTGTGAAAAAAAAAAACTGATAGTCCTCAGTTTTTTCTCCGCGTCCGTGATTCCAGTCCGTCCAAAAAAAATATAACCTGTCCTATTCTTGTTAGTGGAAAACAGAGGACGGACCCATTCAAGTCAACGGGTCCGTAAAAAAAAAACGGATGCACAACTGGTATGTCATCCATGTCCGTTTTTTTTCTACAAGACCTTGGTGCAAAAAAATTACACTTTTCATTAACCTTCCTTTTTTTTCCCTGTCAGACAAAAAAAAAGGAAGACACAAGGAAACGCAACTGAAGCAAAATTGGACACGGACCACTGAAGCCAAATCACTGACAGTGAAAATCACTGTCGTGTGCATGAGGCCTATTTCGTAATGTATTCTGGCCATGCAGCTGGTATAAATCGACTGCTTCTGTTCACTAGCGTCGAGCGAAGTGAGCCTAGGATCCTAGATCCAAAGTCGCTTTAGTTAAAACTTTGAATGCTGTACAGCTATTCGTCTCCGTATAGCCTTCAAACGTATGGGCTCTGACGAGGTGAAATTCGTTATTTCAGATGAAAAACAGTTTAAGGCCTCATGCACACGACCGTTGTGTGCATCCGTGGCCGTTGTGCCGTTTTCCGTTTTTTTTCACGGACCCATTGACTTTCAATGGGTCCGTGGAAAAATCGGAAAATGCACCGTTTTGCAGCCGAGGCCGTGATCCGTGTATCCTGTCCGTCAAAAAAATATGACCTGTCCTATTTTTTTGACGGACAACGGTTCACGGACCCATTCAAGTCAATGGGTCCGTGAAAGAACACGGATGCACACAAGATTGGCATCCGTGTCCGTAGGTTGCTTTCATACAGACGGATCCGAAGATCCGTCTGCATAAAAGCTTTTTCTGATCTAAGTTTTCACTTCGTGAAAACTCATTTCCGACAGTATATTCTAACACAGAAGCGTTCCCATGGTGATGGGGACGCTTCTAGTTAGAATACACTGCAAACTTTGTACAAGACTGCCCCCTGCTGCCTGGCAGCACCCGATCTCTTACAGGGGGATATGATAGCACAATTAACCCCTTCAGGTGTGGCACCTAAAGGGGTTAATTGTACTATCATATTCCCCTGTAAGAGATCAGGGCTGCCAGGCAGCAGGGGGCAGACCCCCCCCCCCTCCCCAGTTTGAATATCGTTGGTGGCACAGTGTGCCAACCACCATCGCCCCCCCTCCCTCCCTCTATTGTATTAAATCGTTGGTGGCACAGTGTGCCAACCACCATCGGCCCCCCTCCCTCCCTCTATTGTATTAAATCGTTGGTGGCACAGTGTGCCAACCAGCATCGCCCCCCTCCCTCCCTCTATTGTATTAAATCGTTGGTGGCACAGTGTGCCAACCACCATCGCCGCCCGCCCCCCCCACCCACCCCCCCCCTCCCTCCCTCTATAGCAGTAACATTGGTGGCAGTGTGCGGTCTCAACAGTAGAAGATTCATACTTACCTGCTTGCTGCTGCGATGTCTGTGAACGGCCGGGAGCTCCTCCTACTGGTAAGTGACAGTTCTTTAGCAATGCGCCGCACAGACCTTTCACTTACCAGTAGGAGGAGCTCCCGGCCGGACACAGACATCGCAGCAGCAAGCCGGTAAGTATGAATCTTCTACTGTTGAGACCGCACACTGCCACCAATGTTACTGCTATAGAGGGAGGGGGGGGGGGCGATGGTGGTTGGCACACTGTGCCACCAACGATTTAATACAATAGAGGGAGGGAGGGGGGGGGGCCGATGGTGGTTGGCACACTGTGCCACCAACGATTTAATACTATAGAGGGAGGGAGGGGGGGCCGATGGTGGGGGCACACTGTGCCACCAACGATATTCAAACTGGGGAGGGGGGGGGGCTGCCCCCTGCTGCCTGGCAGCCCTGATCTCCTACAGGGGAATATGATAGTACAATTAACCCCTTTAGGTGCCGCACCTAAAGGGGTTAATTGTGCTATCATATCCCCCAGTAAGAGATCGGGTGCTGCCAGGCAGCAGGGGGCAGTCTTGTACAAAGTTTGTAGTGTATTCTAACCTGAAGCGTCCCCATCACCATGGGAACGCCTCTGTGTTAGAATATACTGTCGGATCTGAGGTTCACGAAGTAGCTCATATCCGACAGTATATTCTAACATAGAGGCGTTCCCATGGTGATGGGGACGCTTCAAGTTAAAATATACCATCGGATTGGAGAAAACTCCAATCCAATGGTATAAAAGAACTCCAGACTTTACATTGAAAGTCAATGGGGACGGATCCGTTTGAAATGGCACCATATTGTGTCAACATCAAACGGATCCGTCCCCATTGACTTGCATTGTAATTCAGGACGGATCCGTTTGGCTCCGCACGGCCAGGCGGACACCAAAACGACTTTTTTTTTCATGTCCGTGGATCCTCCAAAAATCAAGGAAGACCCACGGACGAAAAAACGGTCACGGATCACGGACCCCGTTTTTGCGGACCGTGAAAAAAAACTGTTGTGTGCATGAGGCCTAAAACGTGGATCCAAAGTTGACTGGTTTTTAAGTTTAAAAATCAATGGCCGAAGTTATTCACCAAAGTCTCGCGAGACATCGGAGATAACGAATTTCACCTCGTCGGAGCCCATACTTTTGGGCTTGAATCTCCACTCCTGATATGTCTGTTTTATTAGCTACATGCAAAGTAAAAAAAAGTAAAATAAAATCATGCGCCAATAGAATGGTTCAGTTTTCAGTCACGCTGTATGAATGGCTTTCACCCTATATTTTTAGGTGGTGTCCGCACGCGTTGTGATTTGCATGCAGCGTTGCCCAGTAGCAGCAAAGGGCATATTATTTCAAGAAATGTCATCCACCTGCTCTTAAGAACAATCTGCCATGTAATTTAGGCCTCTTGCACACAAACGTATTATCATTCAGTTTCCGTTCCGTTTTTTTTTGCGGACCGTATATGGAACCATAAATAGAACATGCCCTTTTATTGTCCACATTACGGACGAGGATAGGACTGTTCTATTAGGGCCAGGTGTTCTGTTCCGCAAAATACGGAATGCACACAGATGTCATCCGTATTTTTTGCGCACCGCAAAATACATACGGACGTGTGCAAGAGACCTTAACTTGTGGTGCAGATTTGGAATGTGTAGCATGTCAATTTATGCTGCAGATTTCACTCTTGACATTTCAGAGGGTGAAATCTACAAATCTACAACGGAATTTCCACTGCGGAATTACAGCAGAAAACCCACCTCATACATAGCACCCACTGTTTCATCCACTTTTTTCCTCCAGAATTCTGCCACAAATGAAATGATTAAAGGGAACCTGTCACCGGGATTTTGGGTATAGAGCTGAGGACATGGGTTGCTAGATGGCCGCTAGCACATCCACAATATCCAGTCCCCATAGCTCTGTGTGCTTTTATTGTGTAAGAAAACCGATTTGATACATATGCAAATTAACCTGACATGAGTCCTGTATGTGACTCATCTCAGGTTAATTTGTATATGCATCAAATCGTTTTTTTACACAATAAAAGCACACAGGGCTATGGGGACTGGATATTGCGGATGTGCTAGCGGCCATCTAGCAACCCATGTCCTCAGCTCTATACCCAAAATCCCGGTGACAGGTTCCCTTTAACCCCCACCCACATCTGGTTCCAAGGAAGCTATCTGCTGCAGATTTTTGCATCTGACTTTTGAAATCCACTTGTAACAAACCCATTTTGTGGCAGATGTTAATTAGTGCAATGGTGTATTGTATTAATATGTGCCAACGCAGTCAGATTATTATATTTTTTTTTGCAATGCTGTGGTCACAGCCTGACAACTTAGGGTACTTTCACACTAGTATTTTTCTTTTCCGTTATAGAGTTCCGTCACAGGAGCTCAATATCGGGAAAAAACTAATCAGTTTTATCCTAATTCATTCTGAATGGAGAGCAATCCGTTCAGGATGTCTTCCATTCAGTCTTTTTGACTGATCAGGACGGAGATAATACCGCAGCATGCTACAGTTTTATCTCTGGCCAAAAAAACTGAAGACTTGCCTGAATGCATTTTTTTCCATAGGAATGTATTAATGCCAGATCCGGCATTCAAAATACCGCAATGCCGGATCCATCCTTCCGGACCGAAAAAAAGGTTTAAAAAAATAAATGCCGGATCCGTTTTTTCCGGATGACACCGGAAAGACGGATCCGGCATTTCAATGCATTTGTAAGACGAATCAGGATCCTGATCCGTCTTACAAATGCCATCAGTTGGCATACGTTTTGTTGGCGATGGAACTGGTTGCCGGATCACTCTGCTGCAAGTGTGAAAGTAGCCTTAACGAGTGATGCTGTGACTCCATTCAGTTCAATGACTGCACGGCTTAGGCTGCTTTCACACTAGCGTTCGGGTTTCCGTTCGTGAGCTCCGTTTGAAGGAGCTCACGAGCGGACCCGAACGCAGCCGTCCAGCCCTGATGCAGTCTGAATGGAGGCGGATCCGCTCAGACTGCATCAGTCTGGCGGCGTTCAGCCTCCGCTCCGCTCGCCTCCGCACGGACAGGCGGACAGCTGAACGCTGCTTGCAGCGTTCGGGTGTCCGCCTGGCCGTGCGGAGGCGTGCGGATCCGTCCAGACTTACAATGTAAGTCAATGGGGACGGATCCGTTTGAAGATGCCACAATGTGGCTCAATCTTCAAGCGGATCCGTCCCCCATTGACTTTACATTGAAAGTCTGGACGGATCCGTCCCAGGCTATTTTCACACTTAGCTTTTTTTTAGCTAATATAATGCAGACGGATCCGTTCTGAACGGAGCCTCCGTCTGCATTATTATGGGCGGATCCGTTCAGAACGGATCCGCCCGAACGCTAGTGTGAAAGTAGCCTTAGAGCAGTCTCTGGTTGCAGCCAAGATCGCCATGTAGCCCCAGCCTAAGGCTGGTTTCACACGGGCGTGACGGATTTGATCCGGATGCGTTCAGGGTGCGTTCAGTGAAAATGCTGCGATTTTGGAACTAAAACAAGTCAGTTTTGTCTGCGATTGCGTTTAGTTGTTCAGTTTTTTCCACGCGGGTGCAATGCGTTTTGATGCGTTTTTCACGCGCGTGATAAAAAACTGAATGTTTACAAACAACATCTCTTAGCAACCACCAGTGAAAAACGCATCGCACCCGCACTTGCTTGCGGATGCAATGCGTTTTTCACGCAGCCCCATTCACTTCTATGGGGCCTGTCCTGCGTTACAAACACAGAATATAGAACATGCTGCGATTTCAAAGCATTACAGAAGTGATGCGTGAAAAAAAACGCTCATGTACACAGTCCCATTGAAATGAATGGTGCCGGATTCAGTGCGGGTGCTATGCGTTCACGTCACGCATGGCACCCGCGTGGAAATCACGCTCGTGTGAAAGGGACCTAAGGCTGGGTTCACACCTGAGCGTTTTACAGCGCGTTCCTACACGCTGTAAAACGCTCAACAAGGAGAAACCAATGCTTCCCTATCGGCATGGTTCTCACCTGGGCGTTTTACAGCGCGTACGATCGCGCTGTAAAACGCCTGATGCCCCAAGAAGTACATGAGCTTCTTTGGGGCGTCTTGTCGCGCGTTCCCATACATAGACTTTCAGGAACGTGCGACAATGGGCGTTCGCTTGTCTCTGTATGCGCGATTGCAAATGCCGGTGCAATCGCGCATACAGAGCACTCCATCGCGAACGTTCAGGTGTGAACCCAGCGTAAGGCTTCATCCACACAGCCATCTCCGTATTTTGGTCTGCATATAAATCCACAAAACATTGATATCTTTCGTGTGCATTCCGTATTTTTCTCACTTCCACCCATGCCCCCTTATCCATTAAGCCACATGCCTTTTGAGACTACACACAGAAGCTTTCTGTAAGTCTAGATGTGCCAAATTGCGCCACTTTTTGGTGCTGGTTACACTAAAGTCTAGGTGCACTCATTAGTAAATGTGGGTCAGTATTTAAACCCCTGTAAACAGCTGGTGCTTTGGAATGAACAGGATTATAATAAAATTGTGTTCACGCAATGCAGCGCAGTTTTCAGCTGCAGGGAAATCTGTGATCATTATTTTACATAGAAGCAAATCTTCAAACATTCCCTAGAATTGTTGTGCCAGTCACAGGGAAACTTTGTGTAGTAACATAGAGGACCTCCTTTATCAGGACTAAGTAACCAAAATCCTTAGCTTGATTTCTATAGCAGCTATTCAGCTCAGCAATCAGGGGGGCGATGACATCCTGACTGGTTGCTATAGATCAGTGATGGAGTGCCCAAACTGTAACCAAAAAACCCATATATTTATCACAAAAGTGCCAACATGGCAATTTACCCTAAATACTACAGTCCAGTATATTATATCTTCCATGTACTTTATCACTTAGCTATAATAGCCTGCCTACATTCAATGCTCTGCCTGTGCTGTTCATAGTACGCCCTGCGCTGATGAATGGCAGGAAAAGTCTAAGTTATATTGGTACACCTTAGAATTTTTCCAGAGGGTGGGTGCCCACAGAGAGGACTCTGAGTGCCGCCTCTGGCACCTGTGCCATAGGTTTGCCACCACTGCTATAGATGGTTTCTTCTGTCTTCATTGTTAAAGGGGATATCCAAGACTTAAAGGGAACCTGTCATGTGGATATTTGATTATAATCTAATTATATACAATCATTAACTACTAAAAAGTACCTTAGATGTATTCACTTACTGGTGTGAAAGATGGTTACCTCATAATATACACACAAAGATGCTGCATGCTAATGAGCTGATTTGAGTCCAGCGTGATGTCAGTGAGTCCAGCGTTGTTTTTTTATTCAGAGCTGTAGCCACTCCCCTGCCCACCTGCTGCTGATTCATATGGAAAAAAACTGTCATTCAGCAGCAGTTGGGCGGGGAGAGTCAGGAGCTCATGAATATTCATGACTCATCATTATCAGCTGGAGATTTTCAATACAAGATGTTGGCAGATTGACTGGGTCAATTAAAGAAAGTGACCCAGCATTTTGCTAAGAGAATCAGTCACTTATTTATGTTGCCCTTAGTTATGACACCATAAAACTGGTGACAGGTTCCCTTTAAATAATGACCACCTATCCTATGGATAGGTCTTTAGTATCTGACTGGCAGGGGTCCCGGATGTCATGAAGACACCTACAGTAGCACTGTGTTCTTCCTGCTGATTTCCCTAGGCCGAGTGATGACATGTTCATCGGTCACATGGCCTAGCTCAGTCCAATAAAAGTGAATGGGACTGAGGTGCAATAACAGGCTCCCTTGCTTGGTGAGCAGAGAGAAGGCCACAGTGCCTTCTCAAACAGCTGATCAGCAGTGATCCCAGGTGATGGACCCCCACCAATCAGATACTGATGACCTATCCTAAGCCTTGTTCCAATAGCAGCTCCCCTTCACCCTTTGAAGTCAGTCTCACCAAGATGTTGGGCTCATTTGCATTAGACCAGGCATGCTCAACCTGGGACCCTCCAGCTGTTGCAAAACTACAACTCCTAGCATGCCCGGACAGCCTACAGCAGGGCATTGTGGGAGTTGTAGTTTTACAACAGCTGAAGGGACGCAGGTTGAGCATGCCTGGTCTAATGCAACTATATGTACATAGAAATGATCCAGCCATCAATGTAAGATGACCGCTGAGCAGCACTTAATGGAGAAGGGTAAAGCAGAAAGAAAGTGATGTTCTACAGCTATTCCACTATAAAAAGAGGAGTGAGAAATCCACATGCTCAACTGCCTAAGTAAAGAACCTATGATGGATTTGCAGGAACAGTAATAGGGGGTTTGGGGGCTATGTAATGTTCATATATTATTTAAAAACATAAATAAAAAAAAACAGGATAGAGTCATTTACAAAGCCAGGGTCATTTTAAGCCAGTCTTTGTTCCCCCTGTGCTGGTGGAGAAATCGCCTAATTTATGATGAGGCTAAGGCCTAGTACCTCTGGCAGTCCACGTGCCTGGACTAAACTACTCCAGCCCGAGTGGAGTAGTTTTCACTCTGCTTTTACGTCTGTTTCCAGGTGTAAAAGATAGTAAATTTGTTGGGTCTGATGTCACACCACCACCACGCCCAAGTGGCGAGTTTGGCACAAAAACATCAGTGTAAAAATATTGCACGGGCATTTAAAAAGTTGCAAAAGGGCCTTGTGACGTTTACACTCAAAACTGGCGTTGAGCCCATTGTAATTAATTGTATTGGAAAACCATATTACTTACCGGAAATTTCCTTTTCATGAATCCTCCATGACGGCATACCATGAGAGATGACCCGCCTCCAACTAGGTAGGGACAGGAAAAATAAATTTGACCCCCCTCCGGTTCCTCCTCAGTGTCCTTTTGAACCGACAGCCTAGAGCAGGTATGCTCAACCTGCGGGCCTCCAGCTGTTGCAGAACTACAACTCCCATCATTTCCTGACAGCCTACATCTATCATCCTACAGAAGGGCATCGTGGGAGTTGTAGTTTTACAACAGCTGGAGGGCCA
The DNA here is from genome assembly GCF_014858855.1 of Bufo gargarizans. NCBI lineage: Eukaryota > Metazoa > Chordata > Amphibia > Anura > Bufonidae > Bufo > Bufo gargarizans. The sequence continues at coordinate 465,021,639 of NC_058080.1, forward strand.
CAGGTTGAGCTATTTAGGGAGGGACTATGGTCTGCAACACCTTCCTACCAAAGGAAAGCTCCTGACTTGCCCTAGTATCCGCCCCGTAATGTTTGGTAAACGTATGAGGGCTTGACCATGTCGCTGCCCTACAGATTTGCTCTAATGATGCATTCACTTTCTCAGCCCATGATGTTGAGACAGATCTCGTAGAGTGGGCTGTCAGAGACTTTGGTGGAGGTACTCCTAAGGAACTAGAGGAATCAGATATAGCCATCTTTATCCATCTGGACAAGAACCTGTGGCCTTATGACCTTTATGCGCCCCTAGGAATTGTACAAACAGGTAATTTGATTTTCTGAAAGACTTTGTGGCTTCTAGATAGAACAAGATGGCCCTACACACATCTAGTTTGTGAAACCTTTCTTCCCCTTCCGTTTACGGATCTGAACAGAATGACGGAACAATAATTTCCTCCTGTCTGTGGAAATTGGATACGACTTAAGTAAGGACTTATCCAAAAATAATTCTGTCCGGAAAAAATGTACAGAATGGCTCCACCATTTTTAGGGCCTGGATCTTGCTTACTGTACGTGCTGAGGTAATTGCCACTAGAAATAGGGTTTTTAGCCAAATATACTTTAGCGAGGCCTCTGACAGAGGTTTAAAGGAGTATATTGTCAATCCAGATAGAACTAAATTAGGATCCCAGGGAGGAACCGCAAGTCTTAACCTATCTGCCCCTTTCAAAAATTGGGTGATCCACAATTTTTTCATCAAACACCAAACTTAATGCTGATATATGGATTCTCAAGGTATTTGGATGCAACCCTTTCTCGAACCCTGTTTGCAAGAACCTCAAGATAGCTTGATTGGAAAATTACTGAGAAGAATTTCCAGATTGAGTACATCAACTACAGAACCTCCCCCCCAGCCGACCTCTGCCTGCCTTACACAGAAGTGGACTCACAGAAAGTGCCATGAGGATAATCCGTTTCCTACCTGGAGGGACAGGAAGACACTGAGGAGGAGCCGGAGAATGGACAAATTTATTCTTCCTGTCCCTACCTGGTCAGAGGTGGGTCATCTCTCATGGTATGCCGTCATGGAGGATGAAAGGGAAAAAGTATATTTCATAAACAGAGCACTCAGTCAACGATGTGTTCTTGTGAATACCCCTTTTAATGTTACAAAAAAGGAAGAAAAACAGATAGTGCAATTATCAATAGCAGGAATATAAATTTCTATGAATTTTATGACCTCCACAGAATTTCTGATAAATGTTTGGTAAGTGTCGTCCCACCTCTAGGATTCTTCTACTGGGAGAACTGTCAGCTGTGGAATCCAAGCCTATGCACCATTTATGACATATGATGGGAATATCCCTTCAGTTAGGTTTGGAGCCGTTCAATAAGCATGCTTATGGAATCTCCTTATTATTAGCAATAGCCTATCATCAAAACAAGTGAGAGGCAGGATATCTGGAGGAGCATTTATTTCAGAGCAAACAAATATAACACACTGTGACAAAAGAAATCTTATCTTACAAAGAAGCTGGCAGAGGATTAACAAAAATAGTCCTAAACCATAGGACCACCTTGATGCGGTAACTCAACCACCATAACTTTAGAAAACAGCTGCAACAGGGAGCCTTCTGAACCTTCAGAAACCCCCTCGAAGTGCAAGGACCAAATGTAGCACCGAGCCTCCTTGGATCTTATAGTCTGACGCAGTCTTCTCATCATTCCTAGCATAAAGAAAAGGGATGAATTCAAGTCACAATGGGTAAGGTCATCGGTGTAACATCACAATTTACACTCATTGGAAATTTTTTATATATTTTTTTTTGCATTTCCCAATTTATACAGTTTACTGTGAACCCATTTTACATATGGCACATTAGTTCCATGCGCAATACCTAGAAAATAACTCTCAGTATTGCCCAATGAAACAAACCATACTCCAGCTTTTATTTTCCCAGCAAATGTTTGGAATAAATGACGAAGCTGGAAAAACTGCCTTTATGCAGCTTTGACTATAGCTTTTCTATCATAAGGACTAGATACACAGGGACTATACACTTACATTAAAGGGGGTTTTCCGTGTCTGATAGCTGTGGGTCCCACCTCTGGGACCTGCACCTATCTCGTAAACCCAGCTGACATTCCTGGCTGCCCTCCATTCATTTCTATGGGGCCGCAGAAAATAGCCGAGCGCTGGCTCAGCTATTTACATTGGCCGCATAGAAGTGAATGGAAGTGGTGGCCATGCAAGCGCGGTGCGCTCCCATTCATTTCTATGGGGATTCAGAAAATAAGCTAAGCTATTTTCGGCCCACCAACAGGGACACTGCGAAGGGTCAAATCAGTGGCGAAAATCAACAACATAAATTTGAGATGCAGGAAAACGAGGCATTACAGAAAAACAATTACTATTAGGGCTCATGCACACGACCATATGTATATTGCGGGCCACAAAAAAACAGATCCGCAAAACATACGGATGACGTCCGTGCGCATTCTGTATTTTGCAGAACGGAACAGCCGGCCCCTAATAGAACAGTACTATCCTTGTCTGTAATGCAGACAATAATAGGACATGTTCTATTTTTGGGCGGAATGGAAATATCCCTTTAAGAGAATCTGAAATGATATTTTCCATAGCAATTTAATAAGGGGGGCATTTATGAAACTTGGTGTTCTACTATTTAGTGATTTTGCACGTGGCATTTTGTGCAAAATTTTGTACCATTTTGAGCTCTGCTTCACTTTCAGAGTACAACAGTGGTGTCGTTTCAGTGTAGATCACTTAAGCTACATTTATTATGTGCAGCTTTTGGAAAAGTTGCAAAAAAAAAAAAAGTCATTCCAATAGGGGGAATGGGGTAAAAAATAAAATAAAAAAATTCAATTAGAAGTAGGAAAATAAGTAGAAAAATTGTGATCTGGAGCAGAGATCAGCAACGTTCGGCACTCCAGCTGTTGTAAAACTACAATTCCCAGCATGCTCCATTCATTTCTATGAGAGTTCTGATAAGAGCAGAGCAAGTATGCGTGCTGGGAGCTGTAGTTTCACAACAGCTGGAGTGCCGGAGGTTGCCTTCCCCTGAAGTAATATGCACGTATTACTAATAGTCCAAAATCAGGGTGAGAGATTCCCTTTAAACTGAAACACTTACACTTTAAGACAAGTCTACTTACATTTGTTTCCCACTATAGATCAGCCTCTGTTGCTGTGGAGGTATTCCTTCCTTTTCTTCCACTCGTTCTTTAATCCTCTCCACCTGCAGAACATCCACAATTTAAGGAAAATTCATACACGAGTACAACTAGAATGTACTACACCAAATAGCTAACCACGACTCTTCTCAGATATTGGCTGCAATGACTGTACAGCAAGTTCTAGGCAGCCAACTTATGAGTGGTTCCCTTCAACCCTTTCCCTGGGAAGGAGGACTCCATACATCCTGGCAGGATGGCACTTTAGCAGCCAAGGACATAACTCATACGTCATTGATGGCTGTATAGCAGCTAAAGATATCAGCCACAACTCTCTAAATCCAACCATCCAAGCTAAAAACGAGAAGAATGGTTAGGGTACTTTCACACTTGTGTTTTTCTTTTCCGGCATAGAGTTCCGTCCTAGAGGCTCTATACCGGAAAAAAACTGATCAGTTTTATCCTAACTGCATTCTGAATAGAGAGCAATCCGTTCAGGATGTCATCAGTTCAGTCTTTTTGACTGATCAGGCAAAAGATAAAACTGCAGCATGCTACGGTTTTATCTCCGGCCCCAAAAATTGAAGACTTCCCCGAATGCCGGACCCGGCATTTTTTTCCATGCAAATGTATTAGTGCCGGATACGGCATTAAAAATACCGGACTGCCTGATCCGTCCTTCCGATCTGCGCATGCGCAGACCGGTAACATTTTTAAAAGAATCAAAATCGAAAACGGATCTGTTTGTCAGTATGACAAACAGACAGACAGATCCGTTCTTGCAATGCATTTGTAAGACGGATCAGTATCCTGATCAGTCTTAAAATGCAATCAGTTGGCACACGTTTTGCCGGATACTGCAGGGAGTTCCGGGGAAAGAACCTGCCTGCCGAATTCCTCTGCCGTAAGTGTGAAAGTAGCCTTAAATGAGTATTTATGAGGAACAGTCTGCAGAGAAACTGTAAGCTGTAGAAAACAAACAAACAGTTTACAAATTTACAAAAAACACCAAAGACCAACTGGGAAAATATATATTTTTTTAACCTAAAATAGTATTTTACTAAGTAGAAATTAGCAATAAAAAAAAAAAAATGTCCGCAAAGGTGTCCAAGTGGTTGGCCACTTTGCAATGTTATCATGTTACTGGCGGTATTACAGTCACTGCTCCTGGTGCGTTCATCTTCCATCCATATGTTGCTTCTTCTGCACTTTTGGCCCCAGCTGCTGCTCCTGCGCAGGGGACACCGGGGAACACTGCCGATGCAGTACAACCTCATGAACTGCAGCACTTCAAACAGGGGAACTGTCCACAATAGCAGAATACGAGTTACCACTGCACTTACACAGGCTTTCAGAGTGCGCATGCTCGCTTCACTTGGTTGCTGCACACAGAGTACGGGACACTGGAATTGTTTTTACTGCACAGATGCCAAAAGCTTGTTGTGGGTCTGCGCAGTTTAAACGACAGTCTGCAATATTGTCTAGACAGGGGAGGCAATGCTGCCATTTTAAGTGTTGTCTCATGTAGGGGCCGCAGCTGCCAAAACACAACACAGGCCCTATTTACAGGAGCAGCAGCCAGGACCAAAAATGCTGAATACGGATGGAAGATAATGAACATAACAGAAGCAGTGACTGTAATACAGTTTCCCAAGCCTTTAATACTGATGACCTATCCTCAGGATAGAGCATCAGTATCTGATTGGTGGGGGTCCGACACCCAGCCCCCACTGTTCAGCTGTTTCAGAAGGCACCGGCACTCCTGTGAGTACCTCAGCCTTCTACATATTCACAAAGCACAACGCCGTACATTGTAGAGAAGCTGTCCTGTATCGCGCTCAGCCCAATTCACTTGAATGGGACTGAGATGTACCCAAGCTATGTGACCGAAGAACGTGTCGTCACTGGCCTAAGGGAAAACAGAGAAGGCTCAAGCTATGTGACCGAAGAACGTGTCGTCACTGGCCTAAGGGAAAACAGAGAAGGCTGCGGCACTACTGCGAGCGCCAGTACCTTGTTGGTGGGGGTCTCAGGTGTCGGACCCCCACTGATCAGATACTGATGACCTATCCTCAGGATAGGTCATCAGTATTAAAGACTCAGAAAACCCATCTAAGGCTAGTGCAAGTGACACTGAAAATACGATATGAACACGATGTGAAACCGGCACAGTCAGCTAAGAGGGACTTTCGACTATTTTAGTTTAAAAAAAAAAAAAAAAAAAAAAAAAAGTTGCAAGTCCCTCAACAAATGACTGCCTTTGCATGCATATTTTAACGAGACAAATGAAAGAAACTGATTTTCTTTGTAAATTTTCACATGGTTTTCTACCAATAATGATCTCCAAGCATCACCATATACATCGTATATGTTATTAATGTCAGTGCCTAGGTATACAAACTATGGGGAAGGGGCCAAGACTCCAAAGCACCTTACCTTAAAGTCTGAGCTGTAAAAGACAGCAATAACCATGTAGCGGTCAAGGCCTGTATTACCTGGTTACTACCTGTGCTACAAGCTGCACTTGACAGGTGCCACTACGAGTGACTGGTGACAGGTGCCACTACGAGAAATAAATGTTAGCAAACAATGTTTCGGGGGTAGGGCTGGATTCAATACCTTGTCAGTGGGCTCAATATCAATTTCTATTTCCTTCCCGGTCAGCGTCTGAAATGACAAAATATGAAATCACTACGTGAGTAGCCACAGAATTCAACAGTCATAGCAATAACTGGAGGGTCTATGATGATAAAAATAAGTTCTGATGGAGGGAAACCTGTTCCAACTGTAAGAATAATTGTGCAGACAGCACCCCCCCCCCCCACACACACTATAGAACATATCTTAGGCTACTTTCACACACGCGTTTTGGCTTTCCGTTTGCGAGATCCGTCATGGCGTTTTGCTGTCTGCAATGTAGTGCGGAGCAAGACAACAAGACGATAGAAAACAGATCCTTCCCGCATTGACTTTCAATGGTGTTTATGACGGATCTGTCATGGCTATAGAAGACATAATACAACCGGATCCGTTCATGACGGATGCATGCAGTTGTATTATTGTATGCAGCGTTATTGCACATCCATGACAGGATCTGTGAAAAACGAGAGTGTGAAAGTAGCCTTATTCTTGTGCCTTTTGCAGACATGAATAAGCATTTTTACAATGGGGCCTGTGAAAAGTGCACACAGACCACATCTGTATTTTGCAGATCAGCAATTTGAGGGCTGCAAAATGGATAGTCATGTGAACATAACCTTAATAAAGCCATGGGTGACCTATTCAGGTGACAATTTACTATATTGGACCAAAAATATGGCCTTCCTTCTACCACAACAGGAGGGTCTGAGTCCATGGATCAGACACTGGTTGCAGATCCATTAGGCTACTTTCACACTAGTGTTTTTTTTGCAGATCCGTCATGAATCTGCAAAACCGCTTCCATTACAATAATACAACCGCATGCACCAGTCATGTCTTCTATAGCCATGACTGATCCGTCTTGAACAGCATCGGAAGTCAGTATGGGGGGGGGGCAGTTCCGTCTTTCTCCGCACCACATGGCGGACAGAAAGACGCTGCAAGCAGTTTTGGTGTCCGCCTCCAAAGCGGAATGGAGATTGATCAATTGATCAGAGGCAAACTGATGCATTCTGATCGGAACCTTTTCCATTCACAATGCATTAGAACGCAAACTGAAATGTTTTGGACGGCTTTAGAGAGCCCTGAATGGATCTCACAGACGGAAAGCCAAAACACCAGTGTGAAAGTAGTCTTTAGATGTCACAACCAATGTGCACAAAGACCCTTTCCAACCCATGACTACAGACACTGCTACTTTTCTAAGATTCAACTTGAAGGAAATCTGATAAAATAATATAAAACATAAAAAATACCACATAAAAGCTAACCTTGTTTTACTGTACAGGGCAATGCGGTCAGTGGGCGCTGTGGCCTGGACTCGAGCACTTTGTGGATCTAGTCTTCATCCCCCCCCCCCCATCCCGGTCAGAGCCGGTACCTTCTCTCCCACCCGCCCATCTTCTGCCTCAGAGCCGCAGCACATGGCACCACTGCGTCCCCACCATAGCCCAGCAGCAAAGACCTCACCTTCACTTTGATCAGCATGCTGGCGGCGCCTCTGTCTCTCTTCTCTGCTGTAGACCGGTGCCTCCAACTAGTCCTATTCACTTCCGGTGCCGAGGGTCAGGGGACAGGAAGTTACTAGTGTCAGGGGACGTGACGTCATCTTGCTCGTTCACCGTCGCACAGGTGTATATAAGGAGTAGGTGTGTATAACGGTATTCTCCCGCTGTTGGCAGTCTGCTTTCTTTCCTGTCAGTCATTGCTTCCTCCCATTTGTTCTCCATGACATTCCCGGCATTCACACAAGGCGTCTTTTCCTTCCCCTCCCGTGTGACGCCGCGTGTTCTCTGTAACCAGTGGGCGCTAGCTAAGAGCTATGTTATAAAGCATGGGCTTGAGATAGTCCATGGCAGTGGGACTTTCACCTAGAAATGTTTCTGCAATAGCCTCCAGCCTGCCCAGCCATAGCAGGAAACCTACGCACACATAGGTGTTCTTTTAATATATATATATATTGTTTTAAATGTCTATCCAATGGGCCAGAATGCCAGCATAATAAACCCTTTAAAGGGCATCTGTCAGCAGATCTGTACCTATGAAACTGGCTGACCTGTACATGTGCACTTGGCAGCTGAAGACATCTGTGATGGTCCCATGTACATTACTGAGAAAAGTGAAGTTAATCAGCTCTGCTCTCTCTGCAACTGCTGCACCCTTTGCGCTGCCTGTCCCTGTCAATCAAAGTGCAGAGAGCGCAGCAGTTGCAGAGAAAGCAGAGCCTCTAGGTCTAATGGCAACTCCCACGTTGCTCCTAGAGGCTCATTTGCACATATTAAAATAACATTTTTCTCTATAATGCAGGCACATATAAACATGGGACCAACACATGCAACAGGTCAGCCAGTTTCATAGGTACAAATCTGCTGACAGATGCCCTTTAATTAAAGGGTTTATTAGAGCTATGTGGCAGGGAACGGGTTAAAATAATATATTAAATCAGACAAGTTGCACTTTCTGTTTCGAACTTGCAACAGCGCCACAGCTCCAGTTCTGGCCCAGCTTTGTTTACATGGCTGCCATGGTGACATGCCCCTATACTGGATGTGACCACTGCAGCCACTCCCAGGCCGCAGCAGTCTTCTGCTCTATACTCTGCTGAGGTCGGTGATTGGCTGCAGAGGTCACATGCAGTATATGGGATGTCAGCACTGCTTGCAAACCAATAAGTAGCTGGATGAGAGGGGACTTGGGAACTTGAGTTTTTTCTTTAAAATGTATCTTGTGTTTTTTGTGTAATGTATTATTTTGCAATATACTTTATTGATTTAGCATTTTTTAATGTAAAAAATGACTCTCATTTTGACTTCAGTGTTCCCTGACTTCAGTGGCTCACTCAGTGCCCCTAAACCTGCCCATAAATCCCATGGGGGAGATTTATTTAAACTGGTGCAAAGGAAAACTGCCCATAGCAACCAATCAGAGAGAGCCTTTCATTTTCCAAAGTAGCTCTGAAAAATGAAAGTTGGAATCTGGTTGCTATGGGCAACTAAGCCAGTTTTCTTTTGCACCAGTTTTGATATATATATATATATATATATATACACGGTACACTGTCATCAGGTACATGACAGGTGACATTGTGACAAGATGATCCAGTTTGTCCAGTGCTGTGTTTTCCTTTGGGGACTGCTGATGGATGTGTTGGGTCACTGAAGCAAATCTATTCATTTCCAGTTTCTGTTGAATGAATGATAGATGTAGAAAACCATGAGGATTTGGAACGGAGAGTTATTTTTTATTATAATGAATAATCCCACCCCCCATTTCTATTGTGCTTTGATTACCTGCCCCCCCCCCCTCCACAGTAACATATACTAAACACCCTAAGGACTTGTTCACACGAGCGTGCCGTGTTTTGCGGTCCTAGAGGCTCATTTGCACATATTAAAATAACATTTTTCTCTATAATGCGGATTGGAACGGACGGCCCATTATAGAAATGCCTATCTTGTCCTCAAAACAGACAAAAATAGGACATGTCTTATAATTTTTGCGGGGCCACGGAACGGAGCAACGGATGCGGACAGCACATGGAGTGCTGTCCTCATCTTTTGCGGCCCCATTGAATGTGAGTGGGTCCGCACCAGAGCTCGGATGCGGAACCAAACCACGGTTGTGTGAATGAGCCCTAAGGGCTGTTTCACACGAGCAGATGCCGTGCGTGACACCCGCTGCGTGAATGAAAGCCAAGACCTGATGCGGACTGCAGAAGCACGGAGCAGTAACATGATTGACAATGCTCTGTGCCTCTCTGTGATCCCTTTACTATGAAATCACAGTGACAACTTTATCTCACTGTGATTTCGTAGTAAAGAGATCACAGAGAGGCACAGAGCATTGTCAGTCATGTTACTGCTCCGTGCTTCTGCAGTCCGCATCGGGTCTTGGCTCTCATTCACGCAGCGGATTCCACGCACGGCATCCGCTCGTGTGAAACAGCCCTAAGGCTGAGTTCACACGGGCGAGATTTCCGCGCGGGTGCAATGCGGTAGGTGAACGTATTGCACCCGCACTGAATCCGGCACCATTCATTTCTATGGGGCTGTGCACATGAGCGATTTTTTTCACGCATCACTTCTGCAATGCTTTAAAATCGCAGCATGCTCTATATTCTGCGTTTGGAACGCAGGACAGGCCCCATAGAAATGAATGGGGCTGAGTGAAAATCGCAAGCATCCGCAAGCAAGTGCGGATGCGGTGCGATTTTCACTCATGGTTGCTAGGTGACAGTCTATTCACTGTATTATTTTCCCTTATAACATGGTTATAAGGGAAAATAATAGCATTCTGAATACAGAATGCTTAGTACAAGGTCAATTGAGGGTTAAAAAAAATAAAAGAAATTAACTCACCTTGTCCTCTTCATTGCGCAGTTCCCGGTCTCTTCTGATGAGCTGTCGGCTAAAGGACCTTTGGTGACGTCAGATCACATGCTCCAATCACATGGTACATCACCACGGTGATGTACCATGTGATTGGAGCATGTGATCTGACGTCACCAAAGGTCCTTTAGCCGACAGCTCATCAGAAGAGACCGGGAACTGCGCAATGAAGAGGACAAGGTGAGTTAATTTCTTTTATTTTTTTTAACCCTCAATTGACCTTGTACTAAGCATTCTGTATTCAGAATGCTATTATTTTCCCTTATAACCATGTTATAAGGGAAAATAATACAATCTACACTACAACTAACCCAAACCTGAACTTCTGTGAAGAAGTTCGGGTCTGGGTACCACAGTCGGTTTTTTATCACGCGAGTGCAAAACACATTGCACCCGCGTGATAAAAACTGAACATCGGAACGCAATCGCAGTCAAAACTGACTGCAATTGCGTACCTAATCGCGCGGGTTTGCCGCAATACACCGGGACGCATCCGGACCTAATCCGGACACGCCCGTGTGAACCCAGCCTAACAGTTGCTTCTCTTCTCTTGCAGCCTTTTATTTTACGAGCTTCTTTACACCCTTATGTATGTCTGTACCCATCTACAGGTAATCATGCCGCGCATAGACAATGATATTAAACTGGATTTTAAGGATGTTTTGCTCCGACCGAAGAGAAGTACTTTGAAGTCTCGCAGCGAGGTGAGCATTTGATACTCAATTCATTTTCATATTCTTACAGTCCTGGTGCTGTTGGTTTACCAATTACTCACACATATAAAGTAAGTATTACAAGGGTTTTACTATTGAAGGCCCGTCCTCAGGATAGGCCATTAATATCTGATCCGCTGGTGTCTTACATACCACACTCTTGCCATTCAGCTATTCCCAAGTAGCTCCGGCGCTGGAACTTCACAGCTCCGTCCACGATATAGTAGACGAAGCAGGTTACTACAGCACTGCTCCCATTGAAGTGAAAGGAAGAGCGCTGCAGTAACCAGCTCTGTCCACTACACATCGGATGGCGCTGTGTAGTTCTTGGGAACAACTGATTGGCAGGGTTTTGGATCCCCCAGTGATCAGATTTTGATGGCCTGTCCTGAGGAGGGACTGTCAATACTCAAATCCCGGAATACCCCTTTAAGAGAAAGTTGTTTAAAGAGGACCTTTCACTAGTATACAAACTAAAAACTAACTCTATCTGTAGGGCAGAGTGGCGCCCAGGGGTCCCCCTGCACTTACTAGTATGCCTGGGCGCCGCAGATAGCCTGGCTATGAGCTGTGCGCTGCGATTGGCCAGTGCTGCAGCAAGAGACACGCCTCCTACAAAAAATCAGTCTAGTACAACAGACGGAGCTGAGACACCGGAGCCTATACCGGGCGAACGGAGCGGCGCCCAGGACATACTAGTAAGTGCCCACTGATAGAGTTAGTTTTTAGTTTGTATACTAGTGAAAGGTCCTCTTTAAAGAAGCATTCCCACAAACATATTTATTTTGACTTGATAGAAACATGATGTAAACTGTAGTGATGGTAATCTTCTTACCAGTGACCAACTCTCTGATCTCCAACTGACACAGGACAGGAAGTCAGTGACTTCTCTATTCATTCCTATGAGGCTGCCATAGGAATACATAGAGAGACTGACTTCATGTCCACATATAACACGCTGTGTTATTTGGTGAATGTTGGTCACAGCTGAGGGTCAGAAGAGAGGGGATACCTCACAAATACAGTCACTGGGAAGAAAACTACCTCCACTACAGTTTATATCATGTACCTTTCTAACAGGTCAGAGAATAAAAATTTTTGTGGGAGTGCTACTTCAAGGTTCTGACAAAACCCCAAAATAGGCCCAGGAAAAACAGTAAAATAAAAGATACAGGGGCACAAGGCCCTGCACTTGATTATTATTATTTATTTTAAAGCTCCATTAATTCCATGGCGCTGTACAGCCAGACTGAGGTACACAAATATCAAAATAAAATAAACAAGAAACTATTAACAGACTGGTACAGAGGGATAGAGGACCCTGCCCGCAAGAGCTTACAATCTATAAGGGAAGGGGGATCCGCTGGAGTTATGAAGGGGCGGGCGCAGGCTCTTCCTGCCACACCCACTTTTTTCTCATTCAAGAATTTATTGAGTTTTTCAAATAAGTAGATGAAAATGTGATACAAAAGGTAACATATTGCAATGTCATGCAATGCCGTATACATTATAGAGTAATCTCCAGACAAAGGAGGTAACGAGGTACAATTTCCCATACGTAAAGGCAGTAAGAACATGTGGCAACACATGAGCAAGAGAATCACATTGTTTACATGAAGCAGAGAAGGCTATATAAATCTAAGCCTAGTAAGACATGTACATAACAAAAAACAAACAAAGGAGGGCACATAACAGTAGACCACAGACAAAGAGGAAAGGTACAGGGGAAGGAGAGGGTGGGGGAGTGCGGGATTATAGACGGGCATTACGAAAATTATCTGATCCTCGGAAAGTTTCCCAAGGGCCCCAGGTTTGAACGAATCGAGAGGTGTCCTGAGGAGAGACGCAGATGAGATCCTCCATCCGCTGATGTAGGGCAATTTCTTCAAACCATTCCTCCGGGGAGGAAGGCGTAAGTGATTTCCAATGGCGAGGGACGACCGTTTTTGCAGCCTGTAACATATACTTAAGGAGCGAAACCTTAAAAGCAGGGATAGTCAGATCAAAGATAAACAACAAAAGTGCTTCAGGAGCGTTGGGAATGGGTATTCCCGTCACTGCCCGCACAATGCGATGTACAAAGTTCCAGTAAGGTCGCAGGATGGTGCAATGCCACCAAATGTGTAACAAGGTGCCTTCGTCGGTACAGCACCTCGAACAGCGATCCGAAACAGATGGAAACCATCTGTGAAGCACAGACGGCACTCTGTACCACCTGGAGAGGACTTTATAATTCGTCTCCTGCACCTTAGTGGAAATTACTGCTTTATGAGAAAGAAGAAAAGCCCGCTTCCATTGAGATGGGGTGAGGTCATTCCCTAGGTCACGATTCCAGGCGTGGCAGAAGGAGGGGAGCTGGTCAGAGGTCTGGAGAGCAAGCAAGTTGTAAATGGTGGAGATGTCCCTGAGGACAGCAGAAGGGGCAAGACACATTTGTTCAAACACCGTAAGGCTCCTGCGTAAGGTGTGGGTGGTACGTATAGAGGAGTAAAAATGTTGGAGTTGTACATATTCAAAGTTATGCCTGGGGCGTATTAGAGAGGGCTCCATCAATTGGTTTAAGTGTTTCAATCCTGTGGTAGTGAGAACATCACAGAACCGAAGGGGGCGCAATTTAGTACCAGTAAGACACCCACTTTTTTTTACACCTGGCGTGAGTGGGAAGAAGTCACAGACTGAGGCACAAAGGACCAATCTGCCCAGACATACGCCTAATTTAGGCATATTTCTGTGTAATAAATGACCCCTATATTTCCCACAAATTCTGACTTGTGCATACACAAGATCTTAGTGACAATTGCATCAATAGGGACCTAACAACAGCTGCACTGTTTGGCTTCTGTCCCAGTAGATTACATCGCTATGGACAAATCGTCTTAGCTGTAGTCATCATCCTAAGATTAAAGGGCCTTTGCAAGTCTTTTATATTGATGACCTATCCTCTGGATAGTGGGGGTCTGACACCTGGGACCCTCAGTCGATCAGCTGTATAAGAAGGCACCGGAGCTCGCAGTAGCGCCGCAACGTTCTCTCAGCTTTCCCTAGGCCATGTGAAGTCATATTTATTGGTCACGTGACCTAGGCTCAGCTCTGCCCCATTGAAGTGAATGGGGCTGAGCTGTGAAACCAAGCTCAGCCACTTTACCATGTACGGCGCTGTATTTGATGAGCTGAGAGGAGGCCGTGGCGCTACTGTGCCTGTCCGTTCTCAAACAGCTGATCTGCAGAGTTTCCAGGTGTCAGACTCCCACCCCAAGTGTATAGGTCATCAGTATAAAAATCTCGGAAAACCCCTTTAATCCCTTAAGGACCCATGCTGTATATGTACGGCGCAGATGGAAGTACCTTAAGGAACAGCGCCGTACATGCATGGCGTAAAGTACGCCGGGTGCTGGGGCAGGATCATGGGGGAAATTGGGGCACCATGGCTGCTCTTACCGGCAGGCATCAATGCTGGGTAAGGGCAGCATGGTGTTTTTCCACCCCCTGCAGCTCCAAGCGCTGCGATTGGCTGGTCAATAAAGACCGGCACATCGCAGCGCCGGAAGCAGAAGGAAGCTGCGGGGAGGGGGGGGGGGGGAGGGGGTTATGGGGAGGTGACTGGTGCTGAACTAGTCAGCACCGGTCTCCTCCGAGGTCAGGCAGGGGACTCCAGTGTTTGGCGTCCCCTGCCAGCGCTGCGATTGGCTGGAACAACGCTCCAGCGAATGGCAGCGCTATAGCAGCACAGGAAAAGGATGAACCTCTCTGCAGGCAGCCATTCTAGCTTGTGACTGCATGCAGAGAGGTTCTGTGCTGCTCGTTGGCTTGCTGGGACTTGTGGTGCACCATCACTGCGATTTGAGCTTTTCCTGCTGAAAGAAGAAAAGAAGAAGAACATCTGGAATTGTTGCACAGATTTTTTTTGCATTTGCAGCTGTTCCAGATCCCTAAGCCACCCTCCATCCCTGTCCCTAATATCTGTGTGCGTGCGTGTATCCTGCACCTGCTGAGCGCTAATCAGAAACATCAATCTTTTCGGTCTGCTCAGTTTACTGTGCAGATTTTTTTTTCCTTTCATGTAGCTAGTTTTATATATATATATATAAATTTCAATATACATATATATAGAATTCAATTTTAGTTAGGTAGTGTTTGTAGACTTTTGCTTGCACTCTTGCATCCTGCCATATTTTTTTTCACTTTTTTTCTCTGCTCCTTTTCTCTATATTTCAAATTTATTACAAGTCCCTTCATATCCCAACGAGTATCCCTTCGTCCCAACGAGTATACTCAGCTGAAGAGGCATATGCCATGCTTGCCTCCGATACTAAGTCTGCCAGTGAGGGAGAAGAGGATGCCACTTTCCTCTACTCCTCTACCCCCTCATCATCATCATCCGCTGATGAGGAACCCTCTAGATAGAAGGCGCCCCAGAACAACAGCTGAGGCAGCCCCCCCCCAGAGTGAACCTTTATGGACCCCACCCCCTGACGATTATCAGCCCCAATATCCGGATTTTGAGGGCAGCTCCGGAATACAGATAGACTGTGCAGGCTTCACTGAACTAGATTTTTCAAAATCTTCTTCTCTGAAGATTTTGTAAATTTGATGGTGGCCCGAACCAATGTATACCCCCAACAATTCATTGATCAGAACCATACATCGGCATATGCTAAACCCCTAGGTTGGACCCCAGTAGATGCAGCAAAGATGGTGAAGTTTTGGGGACTCGTGCTGCATATGGGCGTAGTAAAGAAGCCACATTTTAGACAATATTGGAGTTTGGACATTTTCGGACCAGACTCTAATTTACAGTAACACCATGACCCGGAAACGATTTGAATCAATTCGGAAATTCCTACAATACAACAACAATGCACAGTGCCCATCCCAAAACTAGCCGACATTTGACCGTCTATTCAAGGTTAGACCTGTCAATGACCACTTTAACACCAGGTTTGCTGAGGTGTACAACCCCGATAAAAATGTCAGTGTAGATGAGTCCCTATTACTTTTAAAAGGGAGGATTAGATTCCGCCAGTACCTGCCTATCAAACGGGCAAGGTATGGCATAAAGATATACAAACTTTCTAAGTTCTGCATTTACAAAGGGAAAGATTCCCGGATAGGACCCCCAGAATGCCCCCCCCCCCCCCATCATAGGAGTTAGTGGGAAGATCGTGTAGGACTTAATGCACCCACTGCTGGATAAGAATTACCACCTCTATGTGGATAACTATTATACCAGCATACCCCTATTGATGTCCCTAACTACCAGAGGTACTGTGGCTTGCGGCACAGTGCGCAAAAATCAAAGAGGCCTCCCTAGATCGTTGGTCGGGCAACCACGGAGAATGGGTGAAAGTAGGGCTTTTCTCCATGAGAACATGCTGGTGGTTAAGTACAAGGACAAGAGGGAGGTCCTTGTACTGACCACCATTCACACTAACACCAGCTCCCCTGCTCCTGTAGGAGGTACCACAACCACTAGCTCCCAAACCAGTTTGTATCCTGTACTACAACAGGCACATGGGAGGGGTGGATCTTTCATATCAACTTCTGAAGCCCTACAGTGCCACACGAAAAACAAAAGTGTGGTACAAAAAGCTGGCCGTAAACATTGTACAGATGGCAATGTGCAAGGCGCACGTGCTATTTCAATCTTCAGGCCACACAGGAACTTTCCTTCAGTTCCAAGAGGTAGTTATCAAGGCCCTAATTTTTCAAAGCCAGGCCGGGTAGGGTCCCAGTACTTCAGGAAGTCCTGGTGCCCGTGTTGTACCAGGGCAACATTTTCCAGGTCGAGTCCCCCAGACAGCAAGGAAGGGAAGGACCCAAAAAAGATGCAGGGTGTGTTCCAAAAGGGGGGATAAGGAAAGACACCATTTACGACTGCAAAACCTGCCCTGTAAAACCTGGCCTGTGCATGCAGGAATGTTTTAAAATCTACCACTTATCCATGGAGTATTAATTTAATTTCATCCATGATGTACCCCGTAGTTTTACCACCTTATACCTTACAGATCCACTATTCACCAACCACTACATGTTAGGTCAAAAGTGCCCTTTCCACCCCTTAAAATGTTCGTATGGGGGTATACTTTCCAAGATGGGGTCACTTCTTGGTGTTTTTAATTTCTGGGGACCTCAGGAATTTCTTTATGCGACATGGCAGCTAAAATCCATGTCTGCCAATTCAGGCCTGCCAGCAAAATCCATATTTTGCTGTTTGACTCTAGATGCCCTGCTGTGCGCCCATACATCATTTTTTGAACATATATGTCCTGTTACCCTTTGGGGAAGTGAAAAATATGGGTGTAAAGCAACTTTTTGGCGAAAAAAATGCAATTGTCCAATTGTTGACAGGGTACAGTATTAAAGTCGCCAAAAAGTAAGGTGGGAATCTGTGGCAGATCTGCAATAAAAGAAAACATCTTCCTAACCAGTAACGGTGAATAAGGTGGAGGAATATATATCCCTATAAGAACGCATTCAACATTAAACAAAGTGCAGTGCAGGTATATATATCTCCCTTCCTCATCAATTCGTCTGGTGATGCAGGTAAACAGAATATTTTTATGAACAAGAATACTCACTCCCCTGGCCCACGAGGGAGTGAGCAAGTGTATGTCAGAGGCAGGGGCGTACATAGAAATCACTGGGCCCCATAGCAAGAATCGAAATTGGGCCCCCATTCCCCGTTTATAGCCCCTCCCACTTCCCATTCCAGGCCTCTCTCTTTGTTCCATGAACTATTCTTGCTGCTGCGTTTTATAATTTATGCCTTCAGGGCCGGATTGGGATTACAAAACAGCCCTGGCACACAAAATAGGTATAATAGATGCAGTGTGTACAGATGTATAGAGTATACAGCAGTGTACTGTTATGTGAGGTACGAGGTATAATAGATGCAGTGTGCACAGGTATATAGTATATACAGCAGTGTATTGATGTGAGGTACGGGGTATAATATATGCAGTGTGTACAGGTATATAGTATATACAGTAGTGTACTGATATGTGAGGTACGAGGTATAATAGATGCAGTGTGTACTGATATATAGTATATACAGCAGTGTACTGATATGTGAGGTAGGAGGTATAATAGATGCAGTGTGCACAGATGTATAGAGTATACAGCAGTGTACTGTTATGTGAGGTACGAGGTATAATAGATTCAGTGTGCACAGGTATATAGTATATACAGCAGTGTACTGATATGTGAGGTACGGGGTATAATATATGCAGTGTGTACAGGTATATAGTATATACAGTAGCGTACTAATATGTGAGGTACGAGGTATAATAGATGCAGTGTGTACAGATATATAGTATATATAGCAGTGTACTGATATGTGAGGTAGGAGGTATAATAGATGCAGTGTGCACAGGTATATAGTATATACAGCAGTGTACTGTTATGTGAGGTACGGGGTATAATATATGCAGTGTGTACAGCTATATAGTATATACAGTAGTGTACTGATATGTGAGGTACGAGGTATAATAGATGCAGTGTGTACAGATATATAGTATATATAGTATATACAGCAGTGGACTGATATATGAGGTACGACCTGTAATTTATACCTCATACCTCACGTCAATACACTGCTGTATTTACTCTATACCTGTACACACTGCATCTATTATACCTCGTACCTCACATATTACACTACCGTATATACTATATACCTGTACACACTGCATATATTATACCTCGTACCTCACATATCAGTACTCGGCTGTATATACTATAAATCTATACACACTGCATCTATTATACCTCCTACCTCACATATCAGTACACTGCTGTATATACTATATATCTGTACACACTGCATCTATTATACCTCGTACCTTACATATCAGTACACACTGCATCTATTATACCTCGTACCTCACATATCAGTACACACTGCATCTATTATACCTCCTACCTCACATATCAGTACACTGCTGTATATACTATATATCTGTACACACTGCATCTATTATACCTCGTACCTTACGTATCAGTACACACTGCATCTATTATACCTCGTACCTCACATATCAGTACACACTGCATCTATTATACCTCCTACCTCACATATCAGTACACTGCTGTATATACTATATATCTGTACACACTGCATCTATTATACCTCGTACCTTACATATCAGTACACACTGCATCTATTATACCTCGTACCTCACATATCAGTACACTGCTGTATATACTTTATATCTGTACACACTGCATCTATTATACCTCGTACCTTACATATCAGTACACACTGCATCTATTATACCTCCTACCTCACATATCAGTACACACTGCATCTATTATACCTCGTACCTCACATATCAGTACACTGCTGGATATACTATATATCTGTACATATTGCATTTATAATACTGTGTAATATATGCAGTGTATGTGTATATACATATATATATATATATATATACACACACACACACACACAGAGCAGTGTATTGATGTGAGACATACAAGGTATAATACTATAGATGCAGTGTTTACAGAAATATGTGGTTAGTTATACATTATGGTCACTGTGTGTGTGAGCTACATGAGGTCACTGTAGCTGTCTGAAGTATTATACATGAGTGAGCAATGAGTAAAAAAAAGGGCATGGAGGGGGGGGGGGGGGGTAAATGTTGAGAAGTGGAGGGCCTCTCTTACCATTCCATTCCAGTCTGTATGGATCAATGCAGAGCTGATTGTGAACTTCTAATTCTTGCTGTTTGGGGTTGAAGGACCTGTGATGATGTCATCATAGGTCCTGGCAGATGTACCTTTCAAAACTAGGAACTACACCATTTTTGGTGCAGTTTCTTTGCTACATCCTGCAGGACCTGTGATGTTGAAGATGATGTCATCACAGGTCCTGGCAGATGCACTGTTCTAACCTGGGAACTACACTTTACACTGTGCAGTTCCCTTACAGGACCTGTGATAACATCATCAAAGGTCCATTAGCTTTAGAAAGATAGACAGAAGTAATTAGGGGGCGGGGCCTCTCCTCCGCTGCGGGCCCCTCTTCCTCACTGGCCCCATAGCAGCTGCGTGGTCTGCCTATATGGTAGGTACGCCACTGGTCAGAGGGGAGTAAGTGCGTTTCCTGTAAACAACAGATCAGAGGCTGGTACTGACTTACACTGTCTAAAACCACTTTATTTTTATTTGGGTCTTCAATCCCTCTCACATTCCAGCTCAAGAGTTTAACAGCACTAGCCATAGTCATCAAATATCAGCAAATTAACAGATAGAGTGTACCTCTTAAGAACCCATTCTTCCCTGACCGCAATCCCTAGAACCCCCCATGCTCCCACCCCGTGTAAACAACTGGAACCAAAGAATGGATACCGACTGCACCAACAGGTCCCCGCAAAAGCTCCCATAACAGGACCGCGGGTTCAATAACAAAAACCTGTCAGCGCTACCGGGCCCAGCCCCAAGGTTAACTTACCCCGTGAGGGGCGAGGTAGTCAAATGCAAAAATAAACTCTAGAACATATAATACGGAACAATAAAAGTAGATTCCACAATCATTGAGGCCTGTAGAGTCCTGACATCCGCCGCTGTTGCTCCCTCGGACTATGTAATTGTAATATTAACTCATTTCTAACTACACCATACAGCCTCCACGGACCCCCCATATTTCTCTTAATAGGAAAGAACGCATTGCAATCAAAATAGAAACTCTAGTACACATCTGTACACATTCTCATGCATGCTCTCAGTACATTATACTCAAATATTCAGTGACGGTGAAGAGCAAAGATGATTCAGTCTCCGTCCACCTGTGGCTCCGCTGCGCGGAGTTGATGCTCATGTCGATCCAGCCAACTCATCGCTTCTCTTGGGTCTTCAAAAAAGGCGGTAGTCCCAAAGGCAACTACTCTCAATTTTGCTGGCTATAGCATTGAGTAAGACACATTGAGTGCTCGCAGTCGACGCTTTATATCCAGAAATCTCATCCTCCTTTTCTAAACATCCAGGGAGTAGTCGGGGAGGAGTGGCACCTTCTGGCCGTTAATAGCTATTGCAGGCATTTCACGAGCCTTTCTGAGGATAATGTCCCGATATTTGTAGTGAAGTATTTTCATAAGCACCGGTCTGGGTGGAGCCCCTGGTGGTAAGGGGCGAGTCAGGACCTGGTGAGCTCTTTCTATTGCGAAAAGTGTGGTCAAGGACTCAATTGCTCCTTAATCCAGTTTTCAAAGAAATCAGTAGGGTTCGGTCCCTCCACTTTCTCCGGCACTCCCACAATCTGCATATTATTTCTATGCAGACGGTTCTCCAAATCGTCCTGTTTGGCCACAATAGCATCCAGCTTACGTGCATGTTCACTTGTTTCTCGTCTGAGAGGTGGTATGGCGTCCTCCAAATCCCCCATGCGGCCTTCTAGAGCAGTGGTGCGTTCTTCCAGCCTTCTTAAGTCATGGCGCACTATGGACAAGTCTTCTTTAATAGTACCCACTTGCATTGTGAGGGCAGTTAAGGATTTACTGCATCTAGTAATGGCTCGCAGGACATCTTTAACCCCTTCAGGACACAGCCTTATTTCACCTTAAGGACCAGGCCATTTTTTGCAAATCTGACCAGTGTCACTTTAAGTGGTGATAACTTTAAAACGCTTTGACTTATCCAGGCCGTTCTGAGATTGTTTTTTCGTCACATATTGTACTTCATGACACTGGAAAAATGAAGTAAAAAAAAATATTTTTTATACATAAAAAAATACCTAATTTACCAAAAATTTGGAAAGATGTGCAAATTTCAAAGTTTCAGTTTCTCTACTTCTGTAATACATAGTAATACCCCAAAAAATTGTGATGACTTTACATTCCCCATATGTCTACTTCATGTTTGAATTATTTTGGGAATGATATTTTATTTTTGGAGGATGTTACAAGGCTTAGAAGTTTAGAAGGAAATCTTGAAATTTTTCTGAAATTTACAAAAACCCAATTTTTAGGGACCACTACAGCTCTGAAGTCACTTTGCGAGGCTTACATAATAGAAACCACCCAAAAATGACCCCATTCTATAAACTACACCCCTCAAGGTATTCAAAACTGATTTTACAAACTTCGTTAACCCTTTAGGTGTTGCACAAGAGTTATTGGCAAATGGGGATGAAATTTGAGAATTTCATTTTTTTACCTAATTTTCCATTAACTAACAAAGCAAGGGTTAACAGCCAAACAAGACTGTATCTTTATTGCCCTGACTCTGCCGTTTACAGAAACACCCCATATGTGGTCGTAAACTACTGTACGGCCACACAGCGGGGCATAAAGTGAAAGGTGCGCCGTTGGGATTTTGGAAGGCAGATTTTGCTGGACTGGTTTATTTACACCATGTCCCATTTGAAGCACCCCTGATGCACCCCTAGAGTAAAAACTCCATAAAAATGACCCCATCTAAACTACACCCCTCAAGGTATTCAAAACTGATTTTTACAAACTTTGTTAACCCTTTAGGTGTTGCACAAGATTTAATGGAAAATAGAGATACAATTTCAAAATTTCACTTTTTTGGCAGATTTTCCATTTTAATATTTTTAAATATGATTTTTGGTTGCTCTATATTACACTTTTTGTGCGGCAAGGTAACAAGAAATAGCTTTTTTGGCACAGTTTTTTTTTTTTTTACAACATTCATCTGTGAGGTTAGATCATGTGGTAATTTTATAGACTAGGTTGTCACGGACGCGGCGATACCTAATATGTATACAATTTTTTTATTTATGTAAGTTTTACACAATGATTTCATTTTTAAAAACCAAAAAAATGTTTTAGTGTCTCCATAGTCTAAGAGCCATATTTTTTTTTAGTTTTTGGGCGATTATCTTAAGTAGGGTCTCATTTTTTGCGGGATGAGATGACGGTTTGATTGGCACTATTTTGGGGTGCATATGACTTTTTGATCGCTTGCTATTACACTTTTTGTGACGTAAGATGACAAAAAAATGGCTTTTTTTACACAGTTTTTTTTTTTTTTTTTTTTTACGGTGGTCACCTGAGTGGTTAGGTCATGTGATATTTTTATAGAGCCGGTCGATACGGACGCGGCGATACCTAATATGTATACTTTTTTTTATTTATGTAAGTTTTACACAATGATTTAATTTTTTAAACAAAAAAAATTATGTTTTAGTGTTTCCATAGTCTAAGAGCCATAGTTTTTTCAGTTTTTGGGCGATTATCTTGGGTAGGGTATGATTTTTGCGGGATGAGATGACGGTTTGATTGTTACAATTTTGACGTACATGCGACTTTTTTTATCACTTTTATTACCTTTTTTGGGAAGTAAGGTGGGCAAAACTTCAATTTCATCATAGTTTTATTTTTATCTTTTTATGGCGTTCACTGTTCGGGTAAAGTAACATGACCGTTTTATAGATCAGGTCGTTACGGACGCGGCGATACCAAACATGTGTAGGGAATTTTTTATTTTTAATCAGTGATAAATGTGTTTTTGGATTTTCACTTTTTTTTTCACTTTTTTCACTTTTTTTTTCACTTTTTTCACTTTTTTTTTTACCCAGACCCACTTGGGTCTGATGTCTGTATAATACAGTACAGTACACTATATAGTGTTTTGTACTGTATTTTACTTACACTTTGTCTGAACAGATCTATTCCTTTAGCACAGATCTGTTCAGCACCATGGACAGCAGGATGCCTGAGAAGGCGTCCTGTTGCCATGGGAACCTTCCCCGTCTGCTCAGTTGTGGCCACAACTGCGCAGACGGGTAAGGAGGGTGGCTGTCTGGGGGCTCTCTTCCTCTCCATCGGGGGGCTGCAAAGGCACAGCAGCCCTCCGATGGGAGAGGGAGGGAGCTCCCTGAGCTGTTAACCTTTTTTCCATACAGCGGTCCGTATGGACCGCGGTATGGAAAGGGTTAAACGGCTGACATCGCATCACAGATGTGAGCCGTTTATACCAGGGTGTCAGCTATGTGCTGACACCCTGGTATACCCACTGGCCACCAACGATTATTCAAGGGGAGGCGAGTGGGGGATCGCGATCCTGCCTGCCGCACCGCCCGCACCCCCTGCAACACGCCCCCCCTTCACCCCGCCGACATGAAATCATTCAGGGGTGCGGGGTAAACATATATATTTTAGGCATCAGAAACTGCAAAAGGCGCAGCATACCGCAGGTCTGAATTGACCTGCGGTTTGTTGCGATCGCCGACATGGGGGGGGGGTCACGGGACCCCCCCCCGCGCATTTAGCCGAGGTGCCTGCTCAATGATTTGAGCAGGCACCTTGTTCCGATCACCGCCGGCCGGGCGGCAGTGATCGGAACAACACATGACGTCATGACGTACGTCATGTGTCCTTAAGAGGTTAAAGTTATCACCACATAAAGTGACACATGTCAGATTTGCAAAAAAATGGCCTGGTACTTAAGGTGAAAAATGGCAGGGTCCTTAAAGGGATTCTGTCTGTTTTTGACCCCCACATTCAAAAATATGGTTATGTGCATGGAGCTCTTGTGATTCCTAATGTGGTCTTATAAGCTAAATCTGTAGGCTCATTTAGTGTAAAAAACGTTTTATCTAACCTGTCATTCATCTCACTAAGGTGCCCAGGGGGATGCTCATGTCTTCCAGATGCCGCCCGCACCCGCCGCCGTTCGTGCCCAGCTCCTCCTTTGCTGTCATCAGCGCCGCCTCAGAATCCTTTGCTACTCCTCCAGCTCTCCCTCAATCCCCCCTCCTTCTTCTCTAACATCCCGCGCGTGCGCACAGGCCTGTGCCTGATGCGCCCGTGCGTACTTCTCCGTTCGGCTTCATTGAGCGAAGTGCGCATGCGCCGGCACTTCGCTCAACCTCCCGATGACCTGAAGGCTGGCGCCAGTGTTCAGGTCATCGGGAGGTTGAGCGAAGTGCTGGCGCCAGTGTTCAGGTCATCGGGAGGTTGAGCGAAGTGGCGGCGCATGCGCACTTCGCTCAATAAAGCCGAACGGAGAAGTCCGCACGGGCGCATCAGGCACAGGCCTGTGCGCCCGCGCGGGATGTTAGAGAAGAAGGAGGGGGGATTGAGGGAGAGCCGGAGGACTAGCAAAGGATTCTAAGGCGGCGCTGATGACAGCAAAGGAGGAGCTGGGCACGAACGGCGGCGGGTGCGGGCGGCATCTGGAAGACATGAGCATCCCCCTTAGCACCTTAGTGAGATGAATGACAGGTTAGATAAAACGTTTTTTACACTAAATGAGCCTACAGATTTAGCTTATAAGACCACATTAGGAATCACAAGAGCTCCATGCACATAACCATATATTTTTGAATGTGGGGGTCAAAAACTGGTGACAGAATCCCTTTAAGGGGTTAAGTATTTGAGATGTTTCTATTTTGCAATTTTTTTTACAGGTCCGGCCACTTTTGGAGTTTAACCAAATCTCACAGAACTTTTATAGGGGTTGTAAAAACATATAGGAAATGAAAAACACCAACACATATGAAGTGCATGGCAACTACTGTATGTTTACATGTGGTATTTGTGTTGTGTTTCCACTGTGCAAAAAATGAGCAGAGTTTTCTTAGTATTTGGCCTTCCACCTAGTCTAGAGACAGTTACTGATATGTGTACTGTAACTGCAGCTGCAGAAGACCACAGTAAATGTAGCACTTCCTGCTCAACCATAGGGCTCATGCACATGACCGTATGTATTTTGCGGTCCACAAAACACGGATGATGATTGAGATGTATCAGTTTTTTGGGGGGCAGACTCATTGACTTCAATGGGTCCGTGGTCAGCATTTTGCAGCCAAGAATAGGACATTTTCTATCTTTTTGCATAACGGACATACTGGGGGAAAGCACACGGATCATCAAAAAATAACAGACGAGCCACCATGCCACTACCTATTGGAATAGTCTAAGTGTAGTTCGCAGCTGACCCACAGGAGTCAGAAACACCGGTGCGAATTACTGAAGGAAAAGGCAAACTTGTATTTGTGAAACTGGTCCGTCAGGGCTGGCAGCAACGGTTCAACACGGTAGTCAGGCTATAGTCAGGGAAGGCAGCGAATGATCAGAGTCGATGAACAGGCAGAGCAACGGTACACAGGCAGACAAACAGATATGCACTTCTTCACTGGAACTCTAGAAAACTAAAACTGAGGCACCGTTCCCGAGAGGAAGGTGCTCTAAGTATTCTCAGGTGTCCAGCCATTAGCTGGAGAGGATTAGTGTAATAATACGCTGGCCCTTTAAAGGGGTTGTCTCACCCAAACAATTAGTGTTAAATGTAACATTACTATGATCATTTTTGCTAATACGTTTCATTTTATGTGATGCATCCTTTGCTTGATATATGAAGATTCCCGCCCCCCTATTTTTGTTTGTCGCCAAAGGGAACCAGCTACCGCTGTAGCACTAACAGAAGTGGCTGCGAAGGGACCAGGCCACACCTTCTATGTGTTTGGAATCTGTCAGGAGTGAGCACGCTCCGCAGCCAGCAGTGACGGAGGGCGCAGCTTGCAGTGCAGAGGCAGGGACCCAAAAGCCCATGGTAGCACTTTGTAGTGCTTCCGTGGGCTTCCGATCCATGCCCCCACTCCGCAAAAGATAGGTGAAGTCCTATCTTCATCGTATCTTGTGGATTGCGGACCCATTTAAGTCACTGGGTACACATCCGCAGCACGGAGTGCACACGGCCAGTGCCCATATATTGCAGACCAGCCTTTTACAGTCCGCAGTACAGGCACGTAGCCGGTCTGGTTGTGCGCATGAGCCCTAAGAGACAGGGGAATGAGGTCTAACAAGAGAGTGCAGGCTGGGGCCTCCAACTGCTACAGGGGCTGGCGGAGACCGGATGGGTGATGCAGATAGCGGGATGGCGGCAGACAATCATGTTACTTTCAGTAGGAGCAAGATAGGATGGGAATCCTGTTGTAACTCTGGTTGCCAACTTACAATCTTGCAGCTGTCACTGGAAAGTATGATGACATTGTGTAATTTTCCTTTACTCTATGCCAGAGATTTACATACTCTGAGTGTGACCAGACCAGCACGGTCACACACTGGGGGCGGTAGTTGTCTGCATCTTTGTCTGATTTATGTTAGTCATCATTCGGAAGCATTATAGAAAAGGTGCTGATTGCAAGAACAGGATCAGCTTGATAACACAGCATGAAGATTCAGATCTAACATGGGCGATGTCTGCAAACGATTTCTGCACTCCACCATACTATAAGGAATTGTGAGCTGAATGAAAAATGAGTGACAATAGTCCCAGCTTGGAATGATTCAGTTAAAGGGGTTTTCTCATCTCAGACAATGGAGGCATATCGTTAGGATATGCCCCCATTGTCTTATAGGTGCGGGTCCCTATATCGAGAACGGAGCCCCGAAAGTGAAGGGGACCACACTGCGCATGCGCAGCCGCCGTCCATTCATTTATATGGGGCCGCCGAAAATAGCAGAGCGCTGGCTCGGCTATTGCCGTCTGCCCCATAAAAATGAACGAGAGCAGGGGCCGTGCATGCGCGGCACGCTCCCATTCACTTCTATGGGAGAGGCGGGGATTAGCGCTTGGTGGTGGACGGTCCCCGGGAAATCTGGGGTCCTCCAGCCACAGCACTCGCCGTTCCGTTCTCGATATAGGTGCAGGTCCCAGTGGTGGGACCCACACCTATCAGACAATGGGGGCATATCCTAGCGATATGCCCCCATTGTCTGAGATGGGAATACCCTTTTAAATGCAAATTGTTGGAGTCACCGAGAATCCTTGTGCTTTCCTCGCCTATCTCAAGCCCTAGTTCTAAGTCTCGTCTGCAGACATGGTTACCTTATAAGTGCAATATGCTGCAGACTCTGCTCCTCTGCCAGTCTTGGCACTAATCTGCTTTGTCTTTTCTGCAGAATATATGAATCCCAGGCAAAATAAAATGTGCTTGTGACACAACCACAAAGTCTGTCCTGGTCCATATCTGTATACAATCGATACTAGAATAATGGGTGAGCACACTTCATTTGGACTTACACAATCTAAAATTGAATTAAATCAAACAGTTGTATAATTCACACGTGTGTAGCACATCATAATACAATTGAATAAAACACTATAAAAATGCTCTAAAATCAAATAGAGAATGCAATATATTCCTCGCAGCACTTCTTATATATGTCAAGGTCCACGCAATTTAGTGGACACTGCCTGAATGGTTGCTATTTCACGCAATAATCAGCTGGCTATATGGTCCCAGAATTCTTGATGGTGTAAATTACAGTCCCATAAATATAAGTCTGCATATAGATACAGACAGATATCCGGAATGTAACTATATCGGTATTCAGGCCCTTTGATGTTTCATCGGTTATTTCAAAGTATGAGTCTCTGGTACTATCATATTCCTAATAGTCGTTGACAATACTTAGTATATACTGTGTCTAGTATATACTATAATGGTTGAAATAGATAATGTCAAGATATAGCCATATAGGTATAATGGAGAGTGTATTCACTTATGTGATGAGAAACTACAAAATGATATATCTCTGCAAGGCAATCACGAACAGTAAATCTGTTTATACCATGAGTCCACAAGAGTAAAAGGAATATGCAGTATACAAAAAAAACATGCACCAAAATAACCGCATGGAAAACGCATGCATAAAAATCGCATGTACAATCCTCATTTTTAAAAGGAAATCCAGTCTTCCACAGTTTGGGTGCTCTCTTGGAAATAAAAGGCGGAGGGAAACAGGTGTTACGATACCACTGATGAAGGGAAGGCTAATTCCCGAAACGCGTCTGGGTTTGATCGGACACCTGTAAAGAGCACCTCCAGAATCATAAGCGTGGCCACCCTATGAAAATTACAGGATACAGGAAAGTCTACCGGAACAATAATACAGACTGAAAGGTACCTTCCTCTGTATTGCGCCGGAAGACAAAAAGGTACGGACGAAACAGAGACATAAGTCCCATCCCAACTCCCACGATAATTCGGGGAAGCCGGCTAGAGGAGTACAGAGCGTGACGCCGGCACTGAACCCGCGCCGCCCGACCCTCGCCTGAATTACATCAACACCGAGGAAGGTAAGAGGAACTTTGCCTAGAAACATATTGACCATTAATGTGGGCCTAAGTATTGTCAACGACTACTAGGAATATGATAGTACCAGAGACTCATACTTTGAAATAACCGATGAAACATCAAAGGGCCTGAATACCGATATAGTTACATTCCGGATATCTATCTGTATCTATATGCGGACTTATAGTTATGGGACTGTAATTTACACCATCAAGAATTCTGGGACCATATAGCCAGCTGATTATTGCGTGAAATAGCAACCATTCAGGCAGTGTCCACTAAATTGTGTGGACCTTGTATAAGAAGTGCTGCGAGGAGTATACAGGGAGTGCAGAATTATTAGGCAAATGAGTATTTTGACCACATCATCCTCTTTATGCATGTTGTCTTACTCCAAGCTGTATAGGCTCGAAAGCCTACTACCAATTAAGCATATTAGGTGATGTGCATCTCTGTAATGAGAAGGGGTGTGGTCTAATGACATCAACACCCTATATCAGGTGTGCATAATTATTAGGCAACTTCCTTTCCTTTGGCAAAATGGGTCAAAAGAAGGACTTGACAGGCTCAGAAAAGTCAAAAATAGTGAGATATCTTGCAGAGGGGATGCAGCACTCTTAAAATTGCAAAGCTTCTGAAGCGTGATCATCGAACAATCAAGCGTTTCATTCAAAATAGTCAACAGGGTCGCAAGAAGCGTGTGGAAAAACCAGGGCGCAAAATAACTGCCCATGAACTGAGAAAAGTCAAGCATGCAGCTGCCAAGATGCCACTTGCCACCAGTTTGGCCATATTTCAGAGCTGCAACATCACTGGAGTGCCCAAAAGCACAAGGTGTGCAATACTCAGAGACATGGCCAAGGTAAGAAAGGCTGAAAGACGACCACCACTGAACAAGACACACAAGCTGAAACGTCAAGACTGGGCCAAGAAATATCTCAAGACTGATTTTTCTAAGGTTTTATGGACTGATGAAATGAGAGTGAGTCTTGATGGGCCAGATAGATGGGCCCGTGGCTGGATTAGTAAAGGGCAGAGAGCTCCAGTCTGACTCAGACGCCAGCAAGGTGGAGGTGGAGTACTGGTTTGGGCTGGTATCATCAAAGATGAGCTTGTGGGGCCTTTTCGGGTTGAGGATGGAGTCAAGCTCAACTCCCAGTCCTACTGCCAGTTTCTGGAAGACACCTTCTTCAAGCAGTGGTACAGGAAGAAGTCTGCATCCTTCAAGAAAAACATGATTTTCATGCAGGACAATGCTCCATCACACGCGTCCAAGTACTCCACAGCGTGGCTGGCAAGAAAGGGTATAAAAGAAGAAAATCTAATGACATGGCCTCCTTGTTCACCTGATCTGAACCCCATTGAGAACATGTGGTCCATCATCAAATGTTAGATTTACAAGGAGGGAAAACAGTACACCTCTCTGAACAGTGTCTGGGAGGCTGTGGTTGCTGCTGCACGCAATGTTGATGGTGAACAGATCAAAACACTGACAGAATCCATGGATGGCAGGCTTTTGAGTGTCCTTGCAAAGAAAGGTGGCTATATTGGTCACTGATTTGTTTTTGTTTTGTTTTTGAATGTCAGAAATGTATATTTGTGAATGTTGAGATGTTATATTGGTTTCACTGGTAAAAATAAATAATTGAAATGGGTATATATTTGTTTTTTGTTAAGTTGCCTAATAATTATGCACAGTAATAGTTACCTGCACACACAGATATCCCCCTAAAATAGCTAAAACTAAAAACAAACTAAAAACTACTTCCAAAGATATTCATTGAGAACATGGTTGTTGTTCAATAATAAAATTAATCCTCAAAAATACAACTTGCCTAATAATTCTGAACTCCCTGTATTGCATTCTCTATTTGATTTTAGAGCATTTTTATAGTGTTTTATTCAATTGTATTATGATGTGCTACACACGTGTGAATTATACAACTGTTTGATTTAACTACACTTTAGATTGTGTAAGTCCAAATGAAGTGTGCTCACCCATTATTCTAGTATCGATTGTATAAACCTGACCAGAGGGTGGGTGTCCCTCTAATTTGTGTTAGCAGCACCTGTTCCTACAATTCGTTTGGAGTGAGCCACCATCTTGAAATCCATATCTGTATACAGTCATGTTAAAGGGGGTTTTCCAGTTTGCATCAACCTCCTGTAAAACAATCATTTATGGAGGTAGATGTAGTTTTTTATATATATATATCTTTTACCTTTATTGCTGCTATCTTCTATTCTGGACTATGGTCACATGACCTTGTAGCTCTTTCTTATTTCCTGTGATACTATGTCCATGGGAGTGTCAGTGATAGGAGAGTGTCTATGTAACTAGCTGGGTGGGAGGAGCTATAAACTAGCTGGGTGTTAGGGATGGTGATAGGGGAGGGTCTATGTAACTAGATGGGTGGGAGGAGCTATAAACTAGCTGGGTATTGTTGAGCATGGTGATAGGGGAGGGTCTATGTAACTAGATAGGGTGGGAGGAGCTATAAACTAGCTGGGTGTTAGGGATGGTGATAGGGGAGGGTCTATGTAAATAGCTGGTGGGAGGAGCTATAAACTAGCTGGGTGTGAGGAGCTATAAACTAGCTGGCTGATAGGGGAGTGTCTATGTAATTAGCTGGGTGGGAGAAGCTATAAACTAGCTGGGTGTTAGGGGCAGTGATAGGGGAGTGTCTAACTAGCTGGATGGGAGGAGCTATAAACTAGCTGAGTGTTGTTAGGGCCAGTGATAGGGGAGTGTCTATGTAACTAGCTGGGTGGGAGGAGGTATACACTAGCTGGGTGTTGTTAGGAACAGTGATAGGGGAGTGTCTATGTAACTAGCTGGGTGGGAGGAGCTATAAACTAGCTGGGTGTTAGGGGCAGTGATAGGGGAGTGTCTATGTAACTAGCTGGGTGTTAGGGGCAGGAATAGGGGAGTGTCTATATAACTAGCTGGGTAGGAGGAGCTATAAACTAGCTGGGTGTTAGGGGCAGTGATAGGGGAGTGTCTATGTAACTAGCTGGGTAGGAAGAGCTATAAACTAGCTGGGTAATGTTAGGGCCAGTGATAGGGGAGTGTCTATGTAACTAGCTGGGTGGGAGGAGCTATAAACAAGCTGGGTGTTAGGGGCAGTGATAGGGGAGTGTCTATGTAACTAGCTGGGTGGGAGGAGCTATAAACTAGCTGGGTGTTGTTAGGGGCAGTGGTGCTAGGGTGAGGGCTATGAAATAGCTGGTGGGAGAGCTATAAACTAGCTGGGTGTGAGGAGCTATAAACTAGCTGGCTGATAGGGGAGTGTCTATGTAATTAGCTGGGTGGGAGAAGCTATAAACTAGCTGGGTGTTAGGGGCAGTGATAGGGGAGTGTTTCTAACTAGCTGGATGGGAGGAGCTATAAACTAGCTGAGTGTTGTTAGGGCCAGTGATAGGGGAGTGTCTATGTAACTAGCTGGGTGGGAGGAGGATCCACTAGCTGGGTGTTGTTAGGAACAGTGATAGGGGAGTGTCTATGTAACTAGCTGGGTGGGAGGAGCTATAAACTAGCTGGGTGGTGTTAGGGGCAGTGATAGGGGAGTGTCTATGTAACTAGCTGGGTAGGAGGGGCTATAAACTAGCTGGATGTTAGGGGCAGTGATAGGGAAGTGTCTATGTAACTAGCTGGGTGGGAGAAGCTATAAATTAGCTGGGTGTTAGGGGCAGTGATAGGGGAGTGTCTATGTAACTAGCTGGGTGGGAGGAGCTATAAACTAGCTGGGTGTTGTTAGGGCCAGTGATAGGGGAGTGTCTATGTAACTAGCTGGTGGGAGGAGCTATAAACTAGCTGGGTGTTGTTAGGGCCAGTTATAGGGGAGTGTCTATGTAACTAGCTGGGTGGGAGAAGCTATAAATTAGCTGGGTGTTAGGGGCAGTGATAGGGGAGTGTCTATGTAACTAGCTGGGTGGGAGGAGCTATAAACTAGCTGGGTGTTGTTAGGGCCAGTGATAGGGGAGTGTCTATGTAACTAGCTGGTGGGAGGAGCTATAAACTAGCTGGGTGTTGTTAGGGCCAGTGATAGGGGAGTGTCTATGTAACTAGCAACAACTGGTTTTCCTTATAGAGCATGAACATAACATGTTGATTTCTGGGTAACTTTTTCATTGGTGTATATATCACTTGTGTTTATATCACTTTTTATATTTTTATTATTTTTTGTTCAGGTGGAACTTTCTCGTTCCTTTACATTCAGGAACTCTGGCCAAAGCTATCAAGGAATTCCAATAATTGCTGCCAATATGGACACAGTGGGCACATTTGAGATGGCAAGAGCGCTGTGTAAGGTGAGGAAGAACCTACGCTAAAATAAAAAGTCAGTCATATTATATACGGTTAACCCCTTAAGGACGCTGCCTTGTAGAATACTCTATTTAAGGCACAGCATTATTTTTTATCTCTGCAATTTCGAAGCTATACATTTTTTTCATCAACTTATATGTTTGAGGGCTTGTTTTATGTGTAGATGTCGATGCAAAAAAATGGCATGCTGTCCTCCATTGATAAAATGTCTGTGTACTGTACATTAAAACACAAAACAAAATGGCAGGCAGCTATGATGCGTTTCAGAGGCGATCTGCCTCCTTCAGATACAAATAGCCTGGTACAAGGCAGAAGTTTAAATAAAGGGGAAAAGAGACCAAGAAACTGTAAACTGAGAATCCGCTGGAAAGGTAGATGGAAAAAGTATGTATGAAGTATAGGTATATATGTAAATCACAAGTAATCATGGATAAAGAAAGTGGGTGTGTGAAAGTGAATGGTGAAAAGTAAATAACACTAATGTGAACCGACTGAAACCCTAGGGCCCGGGGCGGATTAAGTGCATGATAGGCCCGGGGCTGTCTACCCAACTCGCCTACCCCCCCCCCCCCCCCCCCCTTCTCCATTTTAGTTTTAGTTATTTTTTTCTGTATGAAGAGTCTGCGCCACAGTCTCTTCCTAGGCCATGTGACATTGTTCACATGGCCATGGTGCAGCTCTGTCCCATCTGATTGGGGCTGAGCTGTAATACCAAGCACAGTGCTATCAAATGGACAGCGCTGTGCTTGGTAAAGAGCAAAGAGGCTGCAGCGCTCACTGGGACATCGCGGTCTCCTCAAACAGCTGATTGGTGGGGGTGCCAAAGGAGCTGTCAAAAATGAAAGGTGAAATCTGTTGCTATGGGTAACTAACCCATTTCTAATTTACACCAGTTTGATAAATTACCCCAAATGTCCCTATAGTGTCTACAGCAATTATAATGTCCCCTAGAGTGCCCCCAGTAATAATATTGTGCTCCAGGTAATAATGCCTGTATAGTGTCCCCAAAAATAATGTCCTCTAATAGCAATGCCCCCACACTGCCCCCATATAGTGATTTCCCCCACACTGCCCCCATATAGTAATTTCCCCCACACTGCCCCCATATAGTAACTTCCCCCACACTGCCCCAATATAGTAACTTCTCCCACACTGCCCCCATATAGTAACTTCTCCCACACTGCCCCCATATAGTAATTTCCCCCACACTGCCCCATATAGTAATTTCCCCCACACTGCCCCATATAGTAACTTCCCCCACACTGCCCCATATAGTAACTTCCCCCACACTGCCCCATATAGTAACTTCCCCCACACTGCCCCATATAGTAACTTCCACCACACTGCCCCATATAGTAACTTCCACCACACTGCCCCCATATAGTAATTTCCCCACACTGCCCCCATATAGTAATTTCCCCACACTGCCCCCATATAGTGATTAAGTATAGGGTCGCATTGTAAAACACGCCAGTGTCTGAGTAAGATGCTTCTAATATGTTTACAAGCGTTGTAGCTGATTATAAAATTGGAGTCATAAAAAAAAAAAAAAAAAAAAAAAGCTTTTCACACTGGTCTTTTACTCCCCTTTTCTGGCTAATTTAGGATGAGGCTTGCGCCTTGTCATAAATTTGTTGCACTTTCAGCAGTCTGGCAGAAAATCTAGACCAGCCCCTGAGTGGAGTCGTTTTTTCGCCAACATTTACTCCTGTTTCCAGGCTTTGGGTCCATTCACACGTCCTCAATGTGTTTTGCGGATCCGCAAAACACGGACAGCGGCAATGTGCGTTCTGCATTTTGCGGACCGCACATAGCCGGCACTAATAGAATATGCCTGTTCTTGTCCGCAATTGCGGACAAGAATAGGACGTGTTCTATTTTTTTCGAGAACGGAATTGCAGACCCGGAAGTGCGGGTCCGCAAAATGCGGAACGAAATTGCGGACGTGTGAATGGGGCCTTAAATGTTGGTAAACATTGTCAGGATCCAAACCCCCCCAACCTCCGGCACGTTCCTTGCCACACCGTCAACACTACTATGTGTTGAACATGGCGCAAAATTGCCTACAGCTGAAAAAGAGGGATCTTGCAACATTTATACACCAAAAACTGGCATAAAATTTTTTGTACATGACCCCCATTATGTTTAAAATGGACTGTATTATCGACATATGATTTTTCATTCGTTGTTAACCACTTCAACCCCGCTAGCTGAAACCCCCTTAATTACCAGGCCACTTTTTACACTTCTGCACTACACTACTTTCACCGTTTATTGCTCGGTCATGCAACTTACCACCCAAATGAATTTTACCTCCTTTTCTTATCACTAATAGAGCTTTCATTTGGTGGTATTTCATTGCTGCTGACATTTTTACTTTTTTTGTTATTAATCGAAATTTAACTATTTTTTTTGCAAAAAAATGACATTTTTCACTTTCAGTTGTAAAATTTTGCAAAAAAAAACGACATCCATATATAAATTTTTCACTAAATTTATTGTTCTACATGTCTTTGATAAAAAAAAAATGTTTGGGTAAAAAAAAAAAATGGTTTTGGTAAAAGTTATAGCATTTACAAACTATGGTACAAAAATGTGAAAATCTCCGCTTTTTGAAGCAGCTCTGACTTTCCTTAGCACCTGTCATGTTTCCTGAGGTTCTACAATGCCCAGACAGTAGAAAACCCCCACAAATGACCCCATTTCGGAAAGTAGACACCCTAAGGTATTCACTGATGGGCATAGTGAGTTCATAGAACTTTTTATTTTTTGTCAGAAGTTAGCGGAAAATGATGATTTTTTATTTTTTTATTTTTTCTTACAAAGTCTCATATTCCACTAACTTGTGACAAAAAATAAAAACTTCCATGAACTCACTATGCCCATCACAAAATACCTTGGGGTGTCTTCTTTCCAAAATGGGGTCACTTGTGGGGTAGTTATACTGCCCTGGCATTCTAGGGGCCCAGATGTGTGAGAAGAAGTTTGCAATCAAAATCTGTAAAAAATGACCGGTGAAATCCAAAAGGTGCACTTTGGAATGTGTGCCCCTTTGCCCACCTAGGC
This sequence comes from Bufo gargarizans, assembly GCF_014858855.1. Lineage (NCBI taxonomy): Eukaryota > Metazoa > Chordata > Amphibia > Anura > Bufonidae > Bufo > Bufo gargarizans. The sequence continues at coordinate 465,058,022 of NC_058080.1, forward strand.
TGCAAAAAAGTGTCACACATCTGGTATCGCCGTACTCAGGAGAAGTTGGGGAATGTGTTTTGGGGTGTCATTTTACATATACCCATGTTGGGTGAGAGAAATATCTTGGCAAAAGACAACTTTTCCCATTTTTTTATACAAAGTTGGCATTTGACCAAGATATATACCCAGCATGGGTATATGTAAAATGACACCCCAAAACACATTGCCCAACTTCTCCTGAGTACGGCGATACCAGATGTGTGACACTTTTCTGCAGCCTAGGTGGGCAAAGGGGCACACATTCCAAAGAGCACCTTTTGGATTTCACCGGTCATTTTTTACAGATTTTGATTTCAAACTACTTTGCACACATTAGGGCCCCTAAATTGCCAGGGCAGTATAACTACCCCACAAGTGACCCCATTTTGGAAAGAAGACACCCCAAGGTATTCCGTGAGGGACATGGCAAGTTCCTAGAATTTTTTATTTTTTGTCAAAAAAAATGTCTGAATGGAGCCTTACAGGGGGTGATCAATGACAGGGGGGTGATCAGGGAGTCTATATGGGGTGATAACCCCCCTGTCATTGATCACCCCCCTGTAAGGCTCCATTCAGACGTCCGTATGATTTTTTACGGATACATGGATCGGATCCGCAAAACGCATACAGACGTCTGAATGGAGCCTTACAGGGGGGTGATCAATGACAGGGGGGTGATCAGGAAGTCTATATGCGTGATCACCCCCTTGTCATTGATCACCTCCCTGTAAGGCTCTATTCAGACGTCCGTATGTGTTTTGCGGATCCGATCCATGTATCCGTGGATTCGTAAAAATCATACGGACGTCTGAATGGAGCCTTACAGGGGGGTGATCAATGACAGGGGGGTGATCAATGACAGGGAAGGGAAGTGATCAGGAAGTCTATATGCGTGATCACCCCCTTGTCATTGATAACCCCCCTGTAAGGCTCCATTCAGACGTCCGTATGTGTTTTGCGGATCCGATCCATTTATCCGTGGATCCGTAAAAATCATACCGACGTCTGAATGGAGCCTTACAGGGGGGGTGATCAATGACAGGGGGGTGATCAATGACAGGCAAGTGATCAGGAAGTCTATATGCGTGATCACCCCCTTGTCATTGATCACCCCCCTGTAAGGCTCCATTCAGACGTCCATATGTGTTTTGCGGATCCGATCCATGTATCCGTGGATCCGTAAAAATCATACCGACGTCTGAATGGAGCCTTACAGGGGGGTGATCAATGACATGGGGGTGATCAGGGAGTCTATATGGAGTGATCATGGGTGATCAGGGGTTCATAAGGGGTTAATAAGTGACAGGGGGGGGGTGTAGTGGTGTTTGGTGGTACTTTACACAGCTACCTGTGTCCTCTGGTGGTCGATCCAAACAAAAGGGACCACCAGAGGACCAGGTAGCAGGTATATTAGACGCTGTTATCAAAACAGCGTCTAATATACCTGTTAGGGGTTAAAAAAATCACATCTCCAGCCTGCCAGCGAGCGATTGCCGCTTGCAGGCTCGAGATCCACTCGCTTACCTTCCGTTCCTGTGAGCGCGCGCGCCTGTGTGCGCGCGTTCACAGGAATTCACGGCTCTCGCGAGATGACACATATATGCGTGACTCTGCGCAGAGCTGCCACCTCCGGACCGCAGATCTGCGTTAGGCGGTCCGGAGGTGGTTAAGCAATCATCCTGGTAAGCTGTAATTAAAAGTAATTTTATTTAGTTGTAATTCTAGTTGTAATTAATTACAACTTTTAATTACAGCTTATAAAAAAAGCAAAAGCATGCATGCCGGATAATTGAGCAGGTCGCATGCGTTTCATCTAACAGACGCTCTCCACTGAGTTGTGCTGGTCTGATGTATTTAGTGAGTGGATGTCACTGTTCTTTATTCCATATTATCACAGTTTTACACTATGAAGCACCTCTTTGTCTTTTTATTTCTCTCAGGTCTTGTTTTATGTGGTATGTCACATATAGGAACTGCCCTGTCATGTGACCCAGGTGCGACTTCCAAGGGTTGATCTATTTCATGCACTCAGTCTCTCGCACCCCTACACAAAGGCCTCAGATTGAACCTAGATAACACCCCAAAACAGCCTTTCATGCACCCGAACACGCTGCCACTATCTATGACAGTTAAATTAATACACCAAGTAATTCGGGGCTCATAAAAAAAAAAACACAGCGCCCCACTCGCAAGCAGGCTCACAGTAGCACAGGCCACACTTATAGCAAATACACGATAACGCAAACCGCACTCATACACTTAAAAATGGAGGTTACTGGGCTCATTCAGGGCACAATTTTTATCCCCCTTTGGCAGAGGGTGGAGCTGAGAGGAATCTCCCTCCCATCCTTGGCCCAGCCTCTTAGAAAGGCCTTCATTAGGTTTGGCAAAAAAGCCGGGCGCTGTTATCAGTAGAGGGGTTTACGCAGTTTTCCCCTATTTGGAGAAATCCGCACCTTCCTGAACTATTCCAGTTAGATGGCTTCTCACCCTGGGAGCGCAAAGGAGTGAGATATTTATGTCAACTTCAGAGTGCTGCTGTTTTCAAGTCCTTTGAACAGTTGAGAAATGAATTTGGTCTCCCGCACACGGCTTTCTATCAATTTTTACAACTTCGTCATGCCTTTCAGACACAGGCTAAATCTGTGTCGTTGAAATGCACTGTGGTCCCGTTGTTTCAGCAACTCCTCACAAACAGCTCCTCGAGCGGTCTGATATCCTCTATCTACAGGAACTTGTATGTGAAGTCACTGAAGCAAGGGATCTTAGCAGTCAAATCTAAATGGGAAAGGGAGGTCGGGCCGATCTCAGAAGAGCAGTGGAAATCGCTTTTGGCGCTCACTCCACAACTGTCAGTTTGCGAGGGGCAGCCTATGTCCCAGCTGTTTTTAATACACCGGGTGTATAGGACGCCAGAGTTTTTATGCCGGATAGGTGTTCGGGAAGATGCGGATTGTCCTAGATGTGGCAGGGGTCCTGCATCCTTGTTACACATGTTCTGGGATTGTGCGGAGCTCCGGAACTTTTGGTCCGCGGTTTTAGCCCTAATAAAAGACGCATATAATATTGCAGTTCCGCCTGGTCCGAGAGCATGTGTGGTCGGGATATTAGACATCAAAAATCGTCATCATCGTTTGGGAGTACAGCGTCTACTGTTTCAAGCTAGAAAACTCATAGCTAGATTTTGGCTTAGACCTCAGTCTCCGACTAGGGGAGAATTCCTCAATAGAATGTCAGATATATTACGCTTAGAGAAAAGTGTGTATGTTAAAAGAAACTGTGCTGGGAAGTATGACAAAATATGGGATAACTGGGAGAAATGCAGGCACAGTGTCCGGTTTAGCCTTTCCTCGTAGTTGGACTACGGGGTAGGAAGAGGCGCAGTATTTGTTTATGTAGGCTCTCTATCTCCTCTATCCTATTTTTCTCTGGATGTATGCTGTATGAAGGTGTGCAGTACTACGCAGGTCGGGTGTGAAGAGGTCTGATACGCAGACAGGAGGAGTACACCAATGGATGTGCCTTTGACATGTTAATAAGATGTCCAATCTTGGAGTTTGGATCCGCTCCATCGCTCGGGTAGGGGGGGGGGGGGTACTGGGCTTTAGTTGGGTAGGGAGGGTTGGTTTCCTGTTTATAATTTATTGGATGGGAAATGTGGTTCTGTACCAGATATACTTTGTAACTAGAATACGTGATTTTATGTGCTTTGTACCATGGTTTATGTTACTTGTGATACTCATGTAAGTAACTATCTGTCCGATCGTGTAATGCTATGGTATTTTTGTCATCAACTGTTGCATGTATGCTGTACAGACTGTCTTCCTTAGCTTTTTTGTGATTTTCGGAAAAATCAAATAAAAATTGTCTGATTAAAAAAAAAAAAAAAAGAAAAGCCTTCATTATGGGTGTGTGTTCCACCCTTTCCTTCGGCTGGCAAGCATAAAATATTAATAAAACATGGCTTCCCCTCCACACTAATGGATATTCGGGCCCCAACATGTTTTAATAACGCATATTTCATCAGGACTCAGAATGAGAGTATCTCATTACATGAAAATGCTGGCTGTCGGGGGGAATGTTTGGACTTCCTAGGATGCCCACATTATAAGGAATGCAATTATTACAATAATTAGTAGGTGAGTTGTACCAGAGATGAGTTATCGCTTATGATATATTTTTCTCGCTCATATCATTGGGGGGGACAGGACCGTGGGTATAGCTTGCTGCTGCCACTAGGAGGCGACACTGGGCTGAAAACTGTTAGCTCCCCCCCTGCAGGCTATACCCCCTCCAGCCTGGAGAGAGCATTCCAGTTTTTAGCTTAGTGTCGTAGGGGGCAGACCTTCCTGCTTAGCAGAGTGGCTCTTTTGGAAATTTTATTTTAATTTTATATTTTATTAGGCTCATGTCCCACCGCCTTGCCCCCCCCGCCCAAGAAGACAAGTGGACCAGGGCAGCCTCGCTCCCCTGCTTCCCACCAGCATTAGGGCCACCTTTTCACCAGCCCTATCCTGCCCAGACCCCTGATGCCGTCTGCCAGCGGTCGTTGGGTGGCCCTGCTGGGACGACATCTAAGGGCAAAGTCCACAGAAGACACGTGAGTATTACTCCCCTTCTCTCCCTCCCTTAGCTCCTCACCCCTGTCTGCTGGATAGTGATCTCTCTCCTCCGCCGCGGCGGTACGGCACTGCGGGGGTTAATGTCGGCAGCATCGTGGCTGCAGCGGCTCTGCTACTACAAGGAGAGCGGTCTGATCTCTCCCTCTTCAGCACTCTTCCTCCCCACTCCACTTCTTAAGTCTCCAGGCATCTCCTGAGGCAGCATGTCCGGCGCTATATTAACCCCTTCCCGTCTCATGGCGGCTCCTAGGATGCGGGTGGGGGGGTGTGACTTCTTCCGGCCTATTTTCCTGTGCGGGGGGCAGAGCCTATTTTCCTGCCGCGGCACTCAGGAAGACCTCTCCAGCGATCCCATCCACAAGGACACAGTACCTGGGACTTCTAATGGTAGGAGATCGCTACCCCCTCCAGCATAGAGAAGCCACACAATGTCAGACCCAGCCAAGACCCCTCCCCAGGCACCCTTCAGGACCACTTATTATGCCTGCACTTCATGTTCTGTTAAATTCCCTCGTGGTCAGTCACTCTCACTATGCTCTGCATGTCAGGCGGCCCCACAAAGCCATCCATCCATATTGGTTATTTACAATTGGTCACTAGGACCAGTGATTGTCTCTGGGTTGACACGTGTTACTTTAATTTTATCTAAAATATAGCATTTATTTATTTTCTCTAAAAATGTACTAACCAGAACTTAACAAGATAAAACTATCAGCCTTGTCTGCACTACCGCTATTGATAGTCTGAGTGTGGCTATGGGGCTACCTGGAGGACTGCACTACACTTTAGGCTGTCTAACTCACTCCTCTATTTACACACGGAATCCACCGTGCACTATCCAGTGCACACTGTTAGTATCACAGTACGCTACTGTAGGAATAGTGATTGCCCTCCTAGCGCACCCTATTTGCTCGTTTATGATGCATGACTATAGCTTTTGCAAGACTCTGGCTGGCTAAAAGGTATCACACTCTGCCCCCGACATGTTTCGCCAAACACTTGGCGTCCTCAGGGGTTTGGGCAGTGAACTGTGAAGGGGGCGGGACCAGGCTTTTGAAACCTTCCTGTCAGCGTCACAATTCTGCTGGCCATTGTGTATCTCTTTTATTGTTAGGTGAGTTATTCGGCCTATCTGTATCCACTTCTTAGGATTACCTTATCGAATAGGACCTCCCACAGTTCTCTTGTCCAATCCGCATTAACAAGGCTATTGCGCTTGCGTTTGACCTTAGCGCACATCGGGACTGATGGCTGTGAGTGCGCATGTCTAGGCACTTGTATATGCCTTACGCTCTTGCGACTCCACTGCGCATGCGTACACTGTTGGAATTGAGGACCATCACTGCCTGCCACGCATGCGTGTACTAGCTTTGCTAGTTGAAAATTGTCCAAGTGTTATGCCTCCAGTGCGCATGTCTGGACACTTATATGTATGCGATGGGAGCTTCTTACCGTTCTGCACCTGCGTGAGGTGATAGAACATAATCATACCGTCTTCTTCTGCGCATGCGTCGGGACTTTGTCATCCGATGGACGCCGTGATTTGCCAGTGCGCATGTCTGGGCACTTACGTACCCGGTGGATAGATACTAATAGCATGCGTGAGGTGATAGAGCCACCATTCCCATCTCCTTCTGGGAATGCGTCGGGACTTAGCCGTTTAGTGGGTACCATGACCACCAGTGCGCATGTTTCGGTACTTATGTATCTGATGAGAACTCGACACTGTTTTGCGCTTGCGTACTGTAATAGAGCTAAGTCACATCGTTTTACCCTCGCTTGTGTTGGGACTACTGCCACCCACCGAAACTTGCTGCTGGAAGTATGCCTGTCATGGAGCTTGTTATATATTCCGGTCTTGCCAGTGCTATTTAGCTCCGGTATTGGGATTCCAGCTGGTGCCACATGGTCTTAATGAAGGCTTCACATATGAGTCGTTCCTCTGAGATAGATTCCTGGAATAACAAAATGAAAATTACAAACTAAAGTAGAGACAAACTAACACTGAACTATGTAATGAGTAAGCATAAGGCGGTAAACCAGTTCTGGAAAAACCTGTAAAATCAAGCAAATATATCTCAATATTTTAGGTAAAATTGTAGTAGACAAGATGTAACATACATGAATCCGCTGTGGTTTAATTATAATATAGGAACAACTAAAATAAATATATATACTTACTAATCCCCCAATGAGGTGCAACGGAACCAGAAGGTTAAGGAGAACCTTTAATAGTGATCAGAGCATAGGGATTAATGCTGAGTTATCATTAGCCATTATTCACAATAAGCGCAAGAAACAATAAACAAGGTTATGATGGTAGAGAATTACAATTAGGTATATGCGCAATAGGTAATAAAAGTCAAATCTAGCAACCCATCTGCAGGCATGCGAAGTAGGAACGACCGAGCACAAATACAATAGTGAGGCATATACTCAAAATTAGAAAACAAAGTGCGCATGCAGAAGATGACCAGCTGGAATCCCAATACCGGAGCTAAATAGCACCGGCAAGACCGGAATATATAACAAGCTCCATGACAGGCATACTTCCAGCAGCAAGTTTCGGTGGGTGGCAGTAGTCCCAACGCAAGCGAGGGTAGAACGATGTGACTTAGCTCTATTACAGTACGCAAGCGCAAAACAGTGTCGAGTTCTCATCAGATACATAAGTACCGAAACATGCGCATTGGTGTCATGGTACCCACTAAACGGCTAAGTCCCGACGCATGCCCAGAAGGAGATGGGAATGGTGGCTCTATCACCTCACGCATGCGCGGGCTATTAGTATCTATCCACCGGGTACGTAAGTGCCCAGACATGCGCACTGGCAGTAACGGCGTCCATCAGAAGACAAAGTGCCGACGCATGCACAGAAGAAGACGGTATGATTATGTTCTATCACCTCACGCAGGCGCAGAATGGTAAGAAGCCCCCATCGCAAAAATATAAAAGTCTAGACATGCGCACTGGAGGCATAACACTTGGCCAATTTTCAACTAGCGAAGCTAGTACACGCATGCGTGGCAGGCAGTGATGGTCCTCATTTCCAACAGTGTACGCATGCGCAGTGGAGTATCTATCCATCGGGGCATATAAGTGCCCAGACATGTGCACTGGCAGTCATGGCGCCCATCGGATGACAAAGTCCCAACGCATGCGCAGAAGGAGACGGTATGTTTATGCGCTATCACCTCGCGCAGGGGCAGAACGGAAAGAATTCTCCATAGGACAAATATAAGTGTCCAGACATGCGCACTGGAGGCACAACAATTGGCCAATTTTCAACTAACAAAGCTAGTATACGCATGCGCGGCAGGCAGTGAGGGTCCACTATTCTAATAGTGTACGCATGCGCAGTGGAGTCGCAAGAGCGTAAGGCATATACAAGTGCCCAGACATGCGCACTCACAGCCATCAGTCCCGATGTGCGCTAAGGTCAAACGCAAGCGCAATAGCCTTGTTAATGCGGATTGGACAAGAGAACTGTGGGAGGTCCTATTCGATAAGGTAATCCTAAGAAGTGGATACAGATAGGCCGAATAACTCACCTAACAATAAAAGAGATACACAATGGCCAGCAGAATTGTGACGCTGACAGGAAGGTTTCAAAAGCCTGGTCCCGCCCCCTTCACAGTTCACTGCCCAAACCCCTGAGGACGCCAAGTGTTTGGCGAAACATGTCGGGGGGCAGAGTGTGATACCTTTTAGCCAGCCAGAGTCTTGCAAAAGCTATAGTCATGCATCATAAACGAGCGAATAGGGTGCGCTAGGAGGGCAATCACTAATTAGTACTGTGATACTAACAGTGTGCACTGGATAGTGCACGGTGGATTCCGTGTGTAAATAGGAGTGAGTTAGACAGTTAGTAAACTGAGTTAGTACATTTTTAGAGAAAATAAATAAATGTTATATTTTAGATAAAATTAAAGTAACACGTGTCAACCCAGAGACAATCACTGGTCCTAGTGACCAATTGTAAATAACCAGTTTATTATGTCTCAACACGTGTTAGGCTACTTTCACACTTGCGTTTGGGGCTCCGCTTGTGAGTTCCGTTTGAAGGCTCTCACAAGCGGCCCCAAACGGATCCGTACTGCCCCAATGCATTCTGAGTGGATGCGGATCCGCTCAGAATGCATCAGTTTGGCACCGTTTGGCCCTCGTTCCGCTCAGCAGGCGGACACCCGAACGCAGGTTGCAGCGTTTTGGTGTCCGCCTGGCCGTGCAGAGCCAAACTGATCCGTCCAGACTTACAATGCAAGTCAATGGGGACGGATCCGTTTGACATTTTACCTTGAAGCGTCCCCATCACCATGGGAACGCCTCTATGTTAGAATATACCATCGGATTTGAGTTAGATTGTGAAACTCAGATCCGACAGTATATTCTAACACAGAGGCGTTCCCATGGTGATGGGGACGCTTCAAGTTAGAATATACTAAAAGAACTGTGTACATGACTGCCCCCTCCCCCCCCCCTGTTTTTAACTCATTGGTGGCCAGTGCGGCCGCCCCCCCCCCCCCCCCCCTCCCTCCCTGTTTTTAACTCATTGGTGGCCAGTGCGGCCGCCCCCCTCCCCCCCCCCCTAATTAAAATGACCGACCCCCCATCATTGGTGGCAGCGGAGAGTTCCGATCAGAGTCCCAGTTTAATCGCTGGGACTCCGATCGGTAACCATGGCAACCAGGACGCTACTGCAGTCCTAGTTGCCATGGTTACTTAGCAATATTAGAAGCATCATACTTACCTGCTGCGCTGTCTGTGACCGGCCGGGAGCTCCTCCTACTGGTAAGTGACAGGTCTGTGCGGCGCATTGCTTAATGATCTGTCACTTACCAGTAGGAGGAGCTCCCGGCCGGTCACAGACAGCGCAGCAGGTAAGTATGATGCTTCTAATATTGCAACCATGGCAACCAGGACTGCAGTAGTGTACTGGTTGCCATGGTTACCGATTGGAGTCCCAGCGATTAAACTGGGACTCTGATCAGAACTCTCCGCTGCCACCAATGAGTCGGTCATTTTAATTAGGGGGGGGGGGGCGGCCGCACTGACCACCAATGAGTTAAAAACAGGGGGGGAGGGGGGGGGCGCCCGCACTGGCCACCAATGAGTTAAAAACAGGGGGGGAGGGGGGGCTGGCCGCACTGGCCACCAATGAGTTAAAAACAGGGGGGGGGGGGGGTCTGCCCCCTGCTGCCTGGCAGCACCTGCCAGGCAGCAGGGGGCAGTCATGTACACAGTTCTTTTAGTATATTCTAACTTGAAGTGTCCCCATCACCATGGGAACGCCTCTGTGTTAGAATATACTGTCGGATCTGAGTTTTCACGAAGTGAAAAATCAGATCTGAAAAAAACAGTTATGCGAACGGATGCAAGCGTTTGCATTATAGGAGCGGATCCGTCTGTACAGACACCAGACGGATCCGCTCCGAACGCAAGTGTGAAAGTAGCCTTAGTGGGTCAATTGTGTAAAAAGTGAGATCCATCCATATTGTCACAACCCACAGGAGTTCAAGACCCCTCTGGCTGTGGAGAACCTGACTGGGCAAGGTCCCTGTCTCAGGCAGTAGAAGACCTCTCCAAAGTCTCCCATTCCACCCTTTCATTACTGGGTTGTTTGGTAGAGAAATCACCCACAGTGCAGTCCTCACCTTCGCAAGGTGCACAAACTAGGAGCAGGCTTACTAGCAAGCGTCCCAGATCAGGTCGTCATTTCTCATCTGACGCCTCTGCATCCCCTCCCCCTCCCTGTTCCCGATCTCAGACGTCCTCCATTTTAGGTGACGCATTATCAGATGGTGAGATTGCGGATTCAGATACGGAGATGGACCTGGAGCAGTCTTCCCAAATTGCGTCTATGGTAGATAGTCTGATTTCAGCTATCCGGGACACTTTCCAAGTTCAGGAGGAACTCCCCTCCACCAGCCACCAGGGAGTGTCGTTTTTGCGTACAAAGCAGACCCCTAAGTCCTTCCCTGTACACAATGATTTTTCCGTTGTTGTCGCAAAGGCTTGGGACCAGCCAGGTTTGCGCTTCATTGTCCCAAAGCGGTTAGACTTGCTCTACCCTTTTCCAACTGATTGTGTGGAAAAATGGGCCTCACCTCCAAAGGTAGACCCACCGGTCACTCGCCTCGCAAAGAACACGACTATTCCGGTGGCAGATGGCTCCTCTCTCCAGGACCCAGTAGATCGGCGCATTGACTTGCTCTCGAAGTCGGTCTTTGCAGCCAGCGGTTCAGCCTTACACCCGATCTTCGTATCGGCATGGGTAGCCAAGGCGGTTTCGGAGTGGGCCCTCCGTTTGAACCAAGACCTTGCGACCAATCTTCCTCCAGCGGAACTCCAGTCCTTGGCGGTACAAATTTCCCAGGCAGGAAAGTACCTCTGCGAAGCAGCTCTGGACTCAGGGACGATGGTCGCCCGCTCCTCAGCTCTCGCTGTATCTATCCGCCGAGAACTGTGGCTTAAAGTCTGGTCTGCGGATTCATCCTCCAAACGTTCTCTTTCAAGACTTCCCTTTGCCGGGTCTCGACTCTTTGGTACCCGGCTAGATGATATTATTTCAGAAGCAACAAAGGGGAAAAAGCACCCATTTACCGCAACCCAAGGCGAAACGTTCCTTTCGTCCTGGGGTCACAGCTTCCCGTTATCAGTTCTTTCGTAGGTTTGCGGGCACTCGTCCGACGGGCCCACCTGCTTCTAGGCCACCCAATCAGGACCAGCGAAAAGGCCCATCCTTCAAACCCCAGCCAGCATGACGTCTGCGAGCGCAAGAGCCTTGTTCCACTCCCGGGAAACAGCCCTCAGCATGAAGGTGCGGCCCCACCCTTATAGGTGGGGGGGTCATCTCATTCTTTTTCAGGAAATGTGGCGAACTCATACAGTGGGATGCGAAAGTTTGGGCAACCTTGTTAATCGTCATGATTTTCCTGTATAAATCGTTGGTTGTTACGATAAAAAATGTCAGTTAAATATATCATATAGGAGACACACACACAGTGATATTGAAGTTTATTGGATTTACAGAAAGTGTGCTATAATTGTTCAAACAAAATTAGGCAGGTGCATAAATTTGGGCACCACAAAAAAGAAATAAAATCAATATTTAGTAGATCCTCCTTTTGCAGAAATTACAGCCTCTAAACGCTTCCTGTAGGTTCCAATGAGAGTCTGGATTCTGGTTGAAGGTATTTTGGACCATTCCTCTTTCCAAAACATCTTTAGTTCATTCAGGTTTGATGGCTTCCGAGCATGGACAGCTCTCTTTAAGTCACACCACAGATTTTCAATGATATTCAGGTCTGGGGACTGAGATGGCCATTCCAGAACGTTGTACTTGTTCCTCTGCATAAATGCCTTAGTGGATTTGGAGCAGTGTTTAGGGTCGTTGTCTTGTTGAAAGATCCAGCCCCGGAGCAGCTTCAGCTTTGTCACTGATTCCTGGACATTGGTCTCCAGAATCTGCTGATACAAAGTGGAATCCATGTGTCCCTCAACTTTGACAAAATTCCCAGTCCCTGCACTGGTCCCACAGCCCCGCAGCATGATGGAACCACCACCACATTTTACTGGAGGTAGCAGGTGTTTTTCTTGGAATGCTGTGTTCTTTTTCCTCCATGCATAACGCCCCTTGTTATGGCCAAATAACTCAATTTTAGTTTCATCAGTCCACAGCACCTTATTCCAAAATGAAGATGGCTTGTCCAAATGTGCTTTAGCCCACCTCAAGCGGCACTTTTTGTGCTGTGGGCGGAGAAAAGGCTTCCTTTGCATCACTCTCGCATACAGCATCTCCTTGTGTAAAGTGCGCCGAATGGTTGAACGATGCACAGTGACTCCATCTGCAGCAAGATGATGTTGTAGGTCTTTGGTGCTGGTCTGTGGGTTGACTCTGACTGTTCTCACCATTCGTCGCTTCTGTCTATCCGAGATTTTTCTTGGTCTGCCACTTCGAGCCTTAACTTGAGCTGAGCCTGTGGTCTTCCATTTCCTCAATATGTTCCTAACTGTGGAAACCCACAGCGGAAATCTCTGAGACAGCTTTCTGTATCCTTCCCCTGCCTAAACCATGATGGTGAACAATCTTTGTATTCAAGTCATTGGAGAGTTGTTTTGAGACCCCCATGTTGCTACTCTTCAGAGAAAATTAAAAGAGGAGGAAAACTTACAATTGACCCCCTTAAACAATCTTTCTCAGAATTGGATTCACCTGTGTATGTAGGTCAGGGGTCACTGAGCTTACCAAGCCAATTTAAATTCCAATAATTAGTTCTAAAGGTTTTGGAATCAATAAAATGACAACAGTGCCCAAATTTATGCACCTGCCTAATTTTGTTTAAACAATTATAGCACACTTTCTGTAAATCCAATAAACTTCAATATCACTGTGTGTGTCTCCTATATGATATATTTAACTGACATTTTTTATCGAAACAACCAACGATTTATACAGGAAAATCATGACGATTAACAAGGTTGCCCAAACTTTCGCATCCCACTGTATATCGGACGCTTTGGTAGCGACATCAGGATACAAGATAGAATTCAAATCTATCCCACCCAACCGTTTTTTCCTCTCCCAGCCGCCCAAGGAGCCAGGTCGGGCGGTTGCTTTCTTCCAAGAAGTCCAGTCCCTTCTCATACAGGGCGTGATAATTCTAGTCCCCTTACACAAAAGATTTACGGGTTTCTATTCAAATCTTTTCGTAGTACCCAAAAAGGAAGGCGATGTTCGCCCAGTGCTGGACCTCAAGATAGTGAATTGCTTCCTCCGCATTCAACGGTTCAATATGGAGTCACTCCGCTCCGTGATTGGCTCTTTGGTACATGGGGAACTCATGGCATCGATAGATGTCCAAGACGCCTACTTACACGTTCCCATCGCACCCGCTCATCAACGTTTTCTGCGTTTTGCTATTCATTCATGTCACTACCATTTGGCCTAGCGACAGCTCTGAGAGTGTTTACAAAGGTGCTTGCCCCCCTCCTGGGTCTCCTGCGCTCCAGGGGCATCACTCTCCTCCCGTATCTAGACGATATCTTGATCAAAGCATCTACGGTCTCCCAATGCGAGGAGAGTCTTCAGATCACTTTGAGCACCCTGTCCCGCTTCGGGTGGATAGTCAATCGGTGGAAATCCTGCTTATCTCCCACCACACAAATCAGGTTTCTGGGCATGATACTAGACTCAGGTGCAGCCGTGGTACGCCTGCCATTGGACAAGAGTGTGGACATTCAGAGGTCTATACACATATTACTCCAGTTCTCGCCACACGGACGGTCCAGGGTGTTTGGTCTCCATCGGAGTCCAAACTTCCCATCAACATACTGGAACTCCGGGCCATTTATCTCTCCCTTGTCCATTGGACTCCACTTCTGCAGGGTCGTCCGATCAGGGTGCAGTCGGACAATGCCACAGCTGTGACCTACATCAACCACCAAGGAGGGACTCACAGTCTTCCGGTGATGCAGGAGTCTGCGAAGATTTTGCAGTGGGTGGAGTCCCATGTTCCGGTGATTTCGTCAGTCTTCATCCCGGGAGTGGACAACTGGACGGCAGACTTTCTCAGCCGGGACCCGGGAGAGTGTTCGAGGCCATCTGTCTCAGTTAGGGACGTCCGGAAGTGGACTTGATGGTGTCCAGGTTCAATCACAGCTCCTGTGCTTCCTCTCTCGCGCAAGGGATCCAACAGCACACTGCGTGGACGCTCTCGTGGCGCCTTGGGACAGCTTCGCATTTCTTTGCGTGTTCCCACTTCTACTTCGGATCCTACGCAGAATCAGGAAGGAAGGCATCCTGATCGCCCCAGACTAGAACTCATTTTTCTGCTAGGAGATGCTCCGTGGCCTCTGCCAATCAGAACCGATCTACTTTCCCAGGGCCCAGTTGTCAAGACCCGTGGCTAGGTCGTGACTCTGTGTCTTCACATGCGGTTGCCTTTGGCAACGTGGTTTGCATGTGAGGCACTTTTCCTTGGATGTGGTGTTTCCCCATTTTGGTATGCATGGTTTTAAGGTGTGTCTGGTAGGTGTGGTGGGTGTGACCTCAGGCCTCCTTATATGTTGGTGTGGTGGACCCTGAAGGTCAGTTTGATTTTGGTTGTCAGCTTAGTGTGGAGCTCTGCTCCTGGGCTGTTTGTGATTATGTCTGTGTGAGCTATCCCTATTTGTTATTCTGTTTCCTTTGTTGTGTCTGTTGTCCCCTCTGGTGTGTTTCTGTCATTCGTCCCCCTACCTGGTGTATGTAGTTATGGTGTGGGTTTTGCTTGGAGGTTTGATTGTGGTGTGTGATGGCTCCGGAAGGGGTGTGCTTTCCGGAGGGGTTAAGCGAAGGCAAGACTGTGGCTTTCCCAGCTTGGAGCACCCTTTCATCATGGCTGCGGCTGGTAAGTGAAGTGTGGATAGCATTGTTGTGTTGCTGTTACTTACCTGCCGTACGGTTTAGCCCATGGTCTTGCACCCTGTTTGCTACTGGGCCTCTGGAGACACCATTTATCCGTGGTGTAGGATGAATGGGTGGTCTCTGCCCTGTCATAAGACCTAGGGCTTTGCAGGGATAGTAGGGTCAAACGTTGGTGAGCATGAGTCCCCTTACCTTCTGAGGCGGCTCATGCGTTAGGAGTCTAGGGAGAGTTCAGGGTTGCACTAGGAGGTGACCTGCTCCCTGTTCCCTGTTGACACCAGTCTTCCATCAGAGTTTAGATACGCTATGTTTAACGGCGTGGCTGTTGAAACCTTTCTGTGGAAACGCTGAGTTTTTTCTGATGCGGTCATTCGAACCATGATTAGGGCCAGGAAACCTTCCTCTTCTAGGATTTACTACCGGACCTGGAAATCCTTCTTGCGTTTCTGCGAGGAACGAGCTCTTTCTCCCAGGCGTTTTTCCCTTCAGACGGTTCTAGCGTTCCTTCAGTCAGGATTGGACCTGGGCATGGCTCTCAGTTCCCTCAAAGGGCAGGTCCCCGCCCTGTCAATTTTTTTCCAACGTACTCTAGCCGTCCTAGGTCCAGTCAAGACTTTCTTGCAAGGAGTAGCTCACACCGTTCCCCCATATCAGTCCCCATTACATTTTTGGGACCTGAACCTGGTTCTCGGTTCACTCCAGACAGCGCCGTTCGAACCTCTGAGTGAAGCAGTCGGGGCTTCTTGGGCACACCTCCACCACGCTTCTGCGTCTCAGTTGTGGAAAGCAGCAACTTGGTCCTCTCTACACACCTTTACTAAATTTTACCGGGTGCATTCATTGGCCTCCGGACTGCTTTAGGACGTCCCACGGTCCTGTGTCCCCCAATGATATGAGCGAGAAAATTAGATTTTTGTGAACTCACCTGTAAACTCTTTCTCGCTTGATTCATTGGGGGACACAGCACCCACCCACATATTGTTGTAAGGCAAGTGGGGTTCCTGTTTTGCCTGTTGGGACCTTGTGTTTGGTTCGGTCTCATGACAGTGTACAGTTTTCTGTTGATTTTCACTTTAATTTGGTCTCTCCTACTGCTGGATCACAATCTGAAATGCTCTCTCCAGGCTGGAGGGGGTATAGCCTGCAGGGGAGGAGCTAACAGTTTTCAGCCTAGTGTCGCCTCCTAGTGGCAGCAGCAAGCTATACCCACGGTCCTGTATCCCCCCCAATGAATAAAGCGAGAAAGAGATTTTACAAGTGAGTTCACAAAAATCTCATTTTTTCATCTTCTGGTAGTCTATCTGAAAAGCTCTGGATGGATGTCTGCTGTGCACTGTTGCAAATATGTCTGACGTGACAGCCATGAGGCTCTAGTGTCCCGTCCAGGAAACCTCGTTACCACTACTCTATTAGCAGGAGGATGTTAATTTGAACACAGTGTTAAAGAAAGGCACACAAATATATAAAATGACACAACACTGACATAATGACATAAAACTGATTATAAGGGTCCATTCACACGTCCGTTTTTTCTTTCCTGATCTGTTCAGTTTTTTGCAGAACAGATCTGGACCCATTCATTTTCAAGGGTCCTGTAAAAAATCGGACAGCACAATGTGTGCTGTCCGTTTCCGTTGTTCCGTATGGCCGAAAAAATATAAAACATGTCCTATTCTTTTCCGCAAAAATCAGATCCTGGTACAATACAAAGTCAATGGATCCGCAAAAAGACATTCGGATGTCATTACGTATGTCATCCGTTTTATGCGGAATCCGTTCCTGGAAATTAAATCCTGCCCACAGAAATCACTTATTCACTTTTTTTTTTTTTTCAAAGAAATCTAAACAACTTTATTTGCTTTGTGAAATTTATACATGTTTCCGTTTTTTGCGGATCCGCAAAAAACGGGTGACATACGGAAACATTTTCAGAAACAACGGATCCGCAACAAACGGACCGAAATTCAGGATATAGAAAAATACTGACGTGTGAATGTAGCCTAAGAGTCCCTTTCTGAAATGGGAAGAGTTGTATAGTTGTATATCTAATGCATTGTATAACACTGAATCGGGTGTCCCCTGATGAGCCCAGGTTATTGGTGAGGGCGAAACGCGTTGGAATTGAGGCCTATGTATGTGTTGTTGCTTTAGGGCAGCAATTCCAGGCGCCTATAATATTGCATCAAAACCAATAATGTGTTTGGCATTTTGATAGACAGCTGCTCTGCGAATTATATCTATGTATGTACTCAGCAGCTGCTTAGAATATGTACATAGATTATTGTATATACCGAGTATCTTTACTCTTTTGTATAGTTTAAACGAAATATTATATTGAGCACTTATTATCTAATATACAGTGCATATATAGCTGCTTTGTGTACTGAAGAGTTATTATTTTTTGTACCTAGACTAGGCCATTACCAATTGGGCATCCGACCAGGCTCTGCTCACTATATCCCTTAATTGGGTCAGTCTAGGGCAGTTATGGCGAACCTTTTACAGACGAGTGCCCAAACTGCAACCCAAAACACACTTATTTATCTCAAAGTGCCAACACGCACTTTAACCTGAATGCCAATATAGTATATCTTCCATGTACTTTATCATGTAGCTGTAATAGCCTGCCTACATTCAGTGCGCTGCCTGTGCTGATCATAGTGAGCCCTGCGCTGATGAATGGCAGGAAAAGTCTAAGGCATACTGGTACACCATACCAGGGAGCGGGTGCCCACAGAGAGGGCTCTGAGTGCCACCTCTGGCACCCGTGCCATAGGTTCGCCACCACTGGTCTAGGGCATTCCAAGATGGTTCCTGAACACGGGATCGCCCCATTGGGGCAGCCATTCCGTTTTTAGGCAGGGACCACGCCATATAGGGCCATACCTAGGGACAGGCCCGAACTAGTAAGCAACAACCCTGCCTATATTTTACGGTGTCCTTAAGTACCTTGGTGAGGAACAGGAAGATTGCCTAAGAGCACACAAAGTGCATATCCACTTATGCCGTGTCGTTTTTTCTTTCCTTTTTCTTTCTATATTTTGTTTTCGTAGAGTTTGTTATTTTATATGTACTAAACATTAAAGGCTACGTTTTATAACAGGAGGTACCGTGTGACTAAAGCATTGTATAACTTAGACATTTTTTTGTGTGTGTGTTGGGGGGGATGGTATGAAGAACACAATTCTGCCAATTTTTTTAGAGTTTTTGTTTTTGCGGTGTTCACTGTATGATAAAAATTATGTTAACTTTATTCTGTGGGTCAGTACAATGGATAGACTAAATGTATATAGTTTTTGTTATGTTTTGCTACTTTTAAAATTGTGATTTAGATTGTTGATGGAGTTGAGGGCTTGTTTTTTGCAGAGTGAGCTGTAGTTTTTATTGATTCCATTGTTGGTCTACAGACAACCTTTTAATTATTTTTATGCACATTTTGTTGAGAGGCAAAGTGACCCCAAAAAAATATAACAACAATCCTGGCATTGGGGAAGTTTTTTTCTGTGGCGTCCAGCGCACGTGATAAATAACATGTATACAGCAATACCAATTAAGTTGATCTTTTTTTAAATGATTTTTTTTTATATTGTTAAAAACTATTCAACAGTTTTTACATTTTTTTGCTCCCTTAGGGGACATGAACCTGTGAATGTTTGATCATTTGTACAATAGTTCTGTATTATAGTGTATAGGAGTTTTTACAGAAACTCTTGTATCCTACCAGAGGCAGGGTGTAATAGCAGCCGAAAAAGGGACAGGTCTAGGGTCTTCAGAAGGCCTCTGGTCTGCCATGACAACTACTCTGCATCCCGTAATCATGTTTGCAGAGTGCCTATAGGAGAGCAGAGGATACTCATGGGGCATTTAACAGTCGAGCAGTGAAGTTGCAGTATGATTGAAATGAAATGCTAAAGGCAACCAACCGTTTCTTATATACCTGGATGCAGTCAGTCATAAGAGAACATAACATTATTGTTAAAAGGAATGTGTCATTCTGCCAGTTTTCTCTCTGATAGATTCATATAGATTATTTTTTATTCTATTTACTGAACATGATTATTGGGGCAGACCTGGGACCTGCTCAGATGTCATTGTGCAGAGAGGGGGAATGTAAAAGCTGTAACATCAGTGACGTTGCAGTATTATTTTGGGAATAGTGATAGATAGTGACATGGAAAAGTAAAAAATTACATCTGTAAGGTTTTTTTAGACAAACTGAAAGTTTAACATAAAAACCTGATTTAAACACTAGTTCATTTTCTGATAGCTCATTCCCTTTCAGTTTACTCTCTTTACAGCGATACATAAACACTATTCAATTGATGAGTGGAAGGAATTTGCTGTCACCTCTCCGGACTGTCTTGATGTAAGTAATAGTTTTTATGTAATATACAGTTCCCAGCACATTTTTCTAATGGCTTTCGGCTAGCCATCTGATTTTCCTGACATAATGTCCTGCATGTCCCATAGAACGTGGCTGTAAGCTCCGGTACTGGCCAGTCTGACTTCCAGCACGTAGAGGACGTTTTAACGGCCGTCCCTCAGATTCGTTACATCTGCCTTGATGTAGCTAACGGATACTCTGAGCAGTTTGTCCAGCATGTGAAAGATGTAAGAGCCAGGTTTCCCAAGCACACAATCATGGTAAGGAGATGGACTCTCGTGTCTTTATTTTTCTAGTCTTACGTCTACTGACATTGGATTTCTGTCTTCAGGCTGGGAATGTTGTAACTGGAGAAATGGTGGAGGAATTAATCCTTTCAGGAGCAGATATAATCAAGGTTGGAATAGGACCAGGTACTACCTATGTCATTTTCTAATCGTGAAAAATTTAAATAACTAGCCATAGAAATTCTTGATGCCCCCCCCCTCCCCCAAAAAAAAGACAATAGTGTGCCGAGAAGGGCAGGGACAGACTGGCCATAGATCCTACAGGGAAATTTCCTAGCGGGCCGATGCCCAGGGGGCCACTCAAGCCCTCCTCAAGGCTTTTGGCCAGGGACATAACAATCTGATGCTCTCAGCATTAAATAATACTAGAAGCATCAGGTACTTATGCAGTGACCAGCAGCTGCAGGTGCCCTCCTTAATTGAACTGGTGCGGTATTTTGTGCCGCACTATGGTATTTCTGCCCCTGCCTACTTTTTTTGTCCCTATCTCTGATTGGTTTATGTTGTCCCTGCCTATTTGTGTTGCCCTGCCTTTTGTCAATTTAGACATGCCTACAATATGGGACCACTTTTATTTTTTTTTCCATGGCCACTTTAAGTTCCCAGTCCACCCCTGGAGAAGGGTAAAAGAACTCATGGCCCACACATATTCTTACTTTATTTTTTGAAATGTATAACTTCTATTATCTGATAACCTGGATAAATACATATGCTGTCTGCTGTTTAAGGTCTTGTATTATCCACATATTGTGTTTGTAGGAAGGACATTTTCCTGGCAACCATGAAATGCATGAAACGCAGTGCAATATGCAGGCAGCATGTTATAGAGCCGGAGGAGCTGAGCAGAACGATATAGTTTTATGGGAAAACTTTCAGTAAAGCTAGTCATTTATATATTGAAGTCTCTGCTCTTTTTGACTTCAGTTGTACACATGGGAGGTATCAGTGATAGCATTCTTTGTGTAAGTGTGTATTCAGAGATAGCTGTCAATCACTGATAACCCCTTCCCATGTACAACTGAACCGAGAAAAGATATAGATTTCAATGTAAAAATTACACATTTTACTAAATCATTTTCCATAAAACTATAAATCAATCTGCTCAGCTCCTCCTGCTCTATAACATGTTGCCTGCAGAATGCACTGCATTTTATCGTGATCTTTGTCCAGCCTGTCCAGCCAAAACATGGTAAACCAGAAGTTAGGGTTAACGTTTGCATCACATTTACTACCTGTATACAATCTTTTTATGCCATGTCCGACCAAGGGGCGTAGCTTTGCTGGCAAGGGCAGTGACTTTGCTGGAAAGGGACGTGGCCTAAACTGTGGCTTCATGTGCCGAAAATGCACACTTATATGTGGTGTAAAATTAGACTCACACTGACAAAATTCTAGCATAAAATAGACACTCCAAATTTACAAAGGTCCATGCTCCAGAATAGTAAATTCTGACTGTGATTAGTATTCTTAGTGTAAATTATAACACTATTAGTAAATCAGCCCCCTAGGATTATTTTTTTTCCAGTTTTATTATGGTGACCATTTTTGCCTTTGGGTAAAAAAAAAATCAAATAAATGGCAAAATCTCTGTAAGAAATGAAATATGATTGCTAAACTCCTGCTGTAAATTGCACCATAGTTTATTTGAGGTAATTACCGGTAAGTCACCTTGACGTACTACAGGACCACGAAAAACAAACCCTTATTTTCATTGTATGGTTTGTATAGGATAATGCTATATTATTCATTGAAACTGTCTTACGCTAAAACTGTCCGTTGCCCACAGCAACCAATCAGCGTTCAGCTCTTGTATTACCAGCGCAAAGTAAGATATGAATGAGGCTCATCGTATCCGTCTCCGCCAGTTGAGGGATCCTCTTTGAGGAAGGCAGTCGTGTTGTGTCCAACATGTTGCGTTCAGTTCAACAAATAATTGTGATGGGAAGGTCTATGTAATCACAAGCTCATTCAAAGAACAAAGGACTGTTTGCTGGTCAATTTCCAAACCTTACCATACTAGACAAAAGCAGTATACATGACTTGGTGCGGAAGTGACATAGTACAGTATCCTTGGCTGAGGCCAAAAAAACAACAACACAGAAGCTTGCGTTTCCACTAAGATAAAACATTTTGTAGTAAGAATAATAAGGTTGTGGAATTTATTGCCAAAGGATTCATTTTATACCCCTTTAAATGTAAAAGGCTAAAATATCCTTTAGAACTTTTTTTTTATATTTTCTTGCTGTTAAAGGGGTTGTCTCATGACGATGATCACCCTGGGGTCCAGCTTCTCTATCCCCTTGCAGTCAGCTTTCATTGCCGGGGTAAGCCGCCTATTGCTAAACATGTACACAACAGAATGGCCGAGCAGAGGACAGTGGACACCACTCTATAATTTCTAGATGTTCTCACAAGTCATATGGACAAAGGTTGTGATTATGAAACAGTCCCTTTAAGATGTTAATCTAATGGCGTTGTGTGTCTCTCACACTCCATGCAACTTCAATTAGGTTCTGTTTGCACCACCCGGAAGAAGACTGGAGTTGGATATCCACAACTGAGTGCTGTGATTGAGTGTGCAGATGCAGCTCATGGACTGAATGGCCATATTATATCGGTTAGTAAAAATAGTAAGCGGCTCGACAGAGCAGCTTAAGTGAGAAGCTATACAGAATTAAGGCTCACGCACACAAACGTATTTTGTTTCCGTGTACGTTTCAGTTTTATTTTGCGGTCCGTATGTGGAACCATTCACTTTAATGGGGCTGCAAAAAAATATAATGACTGTCTGCATTCCTTTTTTCGTATATCCATTCCGCCAAAAGATAGAACATATCCTATTATTGTCCGCATTACAGACAAGGATAGGACTGTTCTATTAGGGGACAGCTGTTCCATTCCACAAGATACGGAATGCACATGGATGTCATCTGTATTTTTTGCCAGACCGCAAAATACATACGGTCGTGTGCATGAGCCCTCATGTTGTATTCACATAGCCATGTCTGTTTTGTGAAACGCAGATCTGCAAAACAGTGGCACCGGCCGTGTGCACCACGCATTGTGATGTGGATCTGTTACTTCAGTGGGTCTGCGATCTGCATGTTGCGGGCAAAGATAGGACATGTCCTATCTTGATCGTGGACCCATTGAAATCAATGGGTCCCTACTGCGATGTGTGGTGCTCACGGCCGTGTGATTACACCCTTATAAAGAGCATGGCATTTTCTGTTTTCAGGATGGAGGTTGCACATGTCCAGGGGATGTGGCAAAAGCTTTTGGTAAGTTTCTAAACCTACACAAAGAACTCTCTTTTCTGTATACATTGATTATATTACATCCATTTAATTTGCAAAGTATCTTTTATAATGAACTATTTTTGTAGAAGGAGAAGTTGTGCAGAGTAGTATATAATTTTATGGGTAAAGGTTAAGGGGGAAGTGTATCAAGCCCTGCAGAATTCTGGCTTCAAACTGCTGCAAAATAGGGCTTTGCTTTTATTTGCACATTAATTTGCGGCATTTCGTATATTTACACTACTCACTCCAGTTTTGAAAACTGGGTGGAAAAATTGGTTGAGCTTAGTCTGTCAAGCTTTTAAATAGGACCACAAAAGTAGTCACCACAAAATGCAATGTAATCACAAGGCAGCATGTTAAAGAGCAGGAGGAGCTGTGCAGATTGATATATATATATATATATATATATATATACACATATCAAGTTCAGCAAATACCGCAGCAGCACAGTCAGACCGTGTGCACTGGGTGCAATTCCTCACAGAGGTCGGCTTCTCCTCCAAGATATGTACTTTTCAAAGAACGAGGCAGCACTTCCAGATTTTGGTGGCAGGGTGAAGACCCCAAAACTTTATTCCCAGCAACGTTTCGGCCTACTCAATGAGGCCTTTGTCAAAGCTTGACAAAGGCCTCATTGAGTAGGCCGAAACGTTGCTGGGAATAAAGTTTTGGGGTCTTCACCCTGCCACCGAAATCTGGAAGTGCTGCCTCGTTCTTTGAAAAGTATATATATATATACAGTATATCGTTATATGGGAAAAGATTCTGTAAAACTTGTAATTTATACATTAATATGTCCGCTTTTTCTTAAATTAAGACCACCATTGTGAATAGCTCTCATTACATGGGGGAGGTGTTATCAGTGACTGACAGCTATCTCTGTGTACACACTTAAAGGGAACCTGTCATCAACTCTATGCTGACCCCACTGAGGGCCACATAAAATAGTGACAGAAATGCTGATGTCAGTGGTGTGTTACTCATGAGCTAAAAGTTAGTGGTTGCCGAGAACCAACATCATAATCATTGCAGCCCAGGCCTTGAGAAGAGTCACATCCACCTGAGAAGAGTCCTGGTTATACATAATCTCCTGCTGATGATTGGCAGTTCTCTCCTAGAGAGATGGGGAGAAAACTAGGTAGAAGCCGGTCAGTCATCAGCAGGTGGGCAGGAGAGCAGGAAGTCATGGATAACCAGGACTCTTCTCAGGTGGCCGGGACTCTTTTCCAGGCCCAGTCTGCAATGATTGTGATGTTGGTTCTCGGCAACCACTTACTTGTAACTTATAAATGACAGACCGCTGAAATCAACTCACCTGTCTCTACTTTATACTGCTGTTAGTATGGGCAGCATAAGGTTGATGACAGGTTTTCTTTAAATGGGTTGTCTCACTTCAGCAAATGGCATTTATCATGTAGAGCAAGTTAATACAAGCCACTTACTAATGTATTGTGATTATCCATATTACCTCTTTATATGTGCTACTTTCCATGGTTACGACCACCCTGCAATCCAGCAGCGGTGGCCGTGCTTGCACACTATAGGAAGAAGCACCAGCCTATATGCGCTCCCACGGTCCCAGCCAGCCAGCGGAGAGGCGGTTGTAGGGTGGTCGTAACCATGGCAACTAGCCATGTATAATCTGATGGAAAAATGAATCCAGCCAGTAAAGGAGGCAATATGGAGAATGGACGAAACAGCAGCAGACTGTCAGGAAGGAAGAGTTCCTTCCCGGCAAACATCTGCTCTTCAGTGGAGAAGAGCGCTGCACTTATATACAGCGATCTCCTCCACAGTATTGGGAGGAGCAATCGCATACAGACTTGTTGTTTGCCGGCAGCAGAGCGTGTTTGCACAGCACAATCTGCTGCTGGCAAACAACGATTTTTGTGTCCACATGAATGATCTATTACTCGATGAATGAGTGTTTTGCTCGTTCATCAGGTAATCGGCGGCACTTTTGCAACTCCAGACCATCACTAGCCAGCACTCCTATGAACACTGGTTAGGGATTATCTTGCAGATTCTCAGCCCTTGTGAAGGTTCCTTTACACAGTGTAATCAATCACTGATAACACCTTCCCCATGTACAACTACTGTTTGAAGTGGCTGCGGCGCCCAATTAAGTGCTGTGACCTCTTCCTAGACCAGCGGTGTCACATTTATTGGTCACAACAAATTGTTTTCTATAAATATTATATTTAAAAAAATACCCCTTTCTGACAGGTGTCTCTTTAAACTGGGATTTTAAGTTTTCTGTGCAAAATGTCTGCATTACACTTTAACCTCATTTTATGCATATGGCACACTCCCATATATTGCATGTTCTGTCTATATCTTGCATATGTACAGCTCTGACATATGCGACTATATGTTATCCACTTCCATACATTGGACATTGATGTATACAGCACGGTATAGGGTTGTTGTTTACAGTTGTATTGAAAGTGTAGTCAATTAGCCTTCGCAAAGGGAAACAAATGCTGATGCATACTGGACCAACATACGCCTATAGTATACTCCTTTGACATTAGGCCCATTATATGACTGTGCTATGGGTATACGGTGTTGGGAGCATATTTCAAAGTTTAACCTTGAATGTACACAGAAAAACAGTGACTGAAATTTACAAATTTGTCTGAACCACAAATCTGTTTGAAAACTGTTGTAATTTGGCGCATCAGGGGTTTTTACACGTTTTTCTGACATGCTTGACAAGAGGGAAGGGCTTAGCAGGAAGGAGGCAGAGCTTCACGGAAAAGGGCGGGGCCTAAGACACACCATTTTCACCAAAATCTGTCTCAAAGTAGGCCAACCAGTATTTGCTATATAAGCAGAGAGAAGTGTCTATCTCTGCACCAGATATATTGTCCAGCCTGAGCCACTGTGATCACTCTGGCGCAGGTCTAGACAGTCTGCTTTAGTTCACGTCATCTTTACAATGAATAAATCTGGGCTAATGTGTGAACACAGCCGAATGAATAATGGTAAGTGTTTGGTAGAATATGTTGTGTCCATTATGTGCATTAGAATGGTAGAATCAGTCGCCAGGAATGACACATGCTTGCTGTACATTGCTGTACATATCGTGTACTGATCCTGAGTTACAACCTTCTGGCTCCAGAGCTATGAGTCCTCCCAGCGTTACACTGGTGATAGTGCGACTATAGGTAGGGAAATTGACATTCAGGGTGATCTTATTGTTGTGCTCATACAAATAAGTCCTGTGTTTTCTGTTTTAGGTGCTGGAGCTGACTTTGTAATGTTGGGGGGGATGTTGTCAGGACACACTGAATCTGGAGGTGAGATCATTGAGAAGAATGGCAAGAAGTATAAACTATTCTATGGGATGAGTTCAGAAATGGCAATGAAGAAGCATGTTGGTGGAGTGGCCGAATATAGGTAGCTATTAGGACTATTGTGATTTTACTCTAGAACCCCACAGCTTCATGAACAGCCATAAAATCTTCTAAATGTTCTCACTTGCCCCTTTCATTAGAGCTTCCGAGGGAAAAACCGTGGAGGTCCCTTACCGAGGTGATGTGGAAGATACCATTAAAGACATACTTGGAGGAATTCGTTCTACCTGCACCTATGTAGGAGCTGCCAAGCTAAAAGAGCTAAGCCGAAGGACAACCTTTATCAGAGTGACCCAACAACTTAACCCCATATTTAGTAACCCATGATGTAATCTATTCATTAGATGATTCTTCATTTAAAGGGAACCTGTTATGATGAACATGCTGCTCTACAGGCATGCCGCATGTACAGAGAAGCTGAGCAGATAGATATATACATGTTTTGGAAAGGCTTCAGTGTAACATTTTTTTTTTCATTTAAAGGGGTCCTCTGGGCTTTTAATATTGATGACCTATCCTCAGGCTAGGTCATCAATATCAGATCGGCGGGCGTCCGACACCCGGCACACCCGACGATCAGCTGTATGAGAAGACATTGCGTGCACTGTGCACATGACGTCTCCCTTCTCTCTTCCTGCTCTGCTGTTGCTTTGCCATAGACATAGTAGTAGGAAGAGGGGGCGGCATGTGCTGACACATCCTGTGGATAGGTCATCAATATTAAAAGTTGGGAGAACCCCTTTAGGGTTGATTCACACATCCGTATGTGTTCCGCAAAACACGGATACCGGCACAATGCGTTCTGCATTTTGCGGACCGCACATTGCCGGCACTCTCGTAGAAAATGCCTTTTTTTGTCCACAATTGCAGACAAGAATAGGACATGTTCTATTTTTTTGCGGAACGGAAGTGCGGATCCGCAAAATGCGGACAGCACATTCCATCCCCATTGAAAATGAATAGGTCCTCACCTGTTCCGCACAATTGTGAAACGGATGCGGACCCATTTTGCGGACGTGTGAATGGACCCATAAATTCCTGCTCCATCTGGGCTCATGGGTCCAGTGGGTGGTCTCTCTGAATGATACGGTAGTTATCCCCCCTGTGTCTCTGTGTGAGCTTGCAGGTACTGTCGTGGTCAATGACTGGGTAGGACCACACACTGAACTCATAGGCAATAGTGAAAATAGAATTAAATTGATAAATTGCATGTTTTAAAAAAACCTTTCCCTCAAACCAATATATCGATTTGCTGAGTTCCTCCTGTCCCAGCATGTAGGACATCATGTTCAATGTGACAGGTTCACTTTAAAGCAACCCTCCAGTCCACACTTAAAATTTAGCTATACACAACAAATGTATAGCCAACATACCTGGTGCCCTCCCTGCATCCCATGCTGCCTCTTTTCTGTAGAGACCTGTAGGAAAGTGTAAGTCACATCCCCCTCTCCAATGCCCTAGAATTAGGCTCTGTGCCCATCTGTGGGCAGTTGAGACGGGGTGTGTCTTATACTTTCCTATAACTCCCTGCATGACAAAATCTGGAGATGGTGCAGGGGTCTTAAAAGGGATCTGTCCCCACGATCTTGTAATCTGAGGTAATAAATGAGTATTACTACAGATAAGGAGTCCAGATCGATATTTTTATTTTCCTACTACCCTCTGTTGTGATTTGGGGTCCTCATATATACAGCACTACTCATGTATTACCTTGGATAATAGTCTGGAATTATGGTGACGGATTCCCTTTAAAAAGAATCTGACGGGAGAGCAGAGGAGGGGCAGAATGTGAACCACGGAGGGCACCATGCATGTTAATTATACATTTGTCTGAGACAGTGGCGTCCATGAAAGGAATTTATTGGGGGACCAGAACGGAGGAATAGAGGCCGCAATGAAAGAATGATGGACACCAGGTATTTAGACTTTACATATTTCATGTATAGTCTAATTGTAGGTTTGGACTGGAGGGGTCGCTTAAAGTCTTCTAACCAAATCTTATATATGATACTACTGATAATTTACATTGCCTACTGATACCGGTCTAATCACGCACACACTTCTTGCATTCCACGCCTAGTCTGACAGGCATGCATTTTCCTGAATGTTAACTACGTTGTAGGTTTCTTACGTGTAATATTTTTGTGTATGTGCTGCTAAGTATTATTCCTGCAGTACAGCTATGTGTCTTATTTGTTTTTCTTAATGTGTTTTACATGTTAAAAGTATACATATTAGTAAGCAACTGTTAGTTGTATGAAAGTGGAAAATAATAGGTACATTCTTGCAAGTGACTGGACTTCTTTGATGCTCGTTCATGATCATAATTTGTATGTAAGAACTGAAATCCAGATTTTGTAGCAACACATCTGTATGGCTCCATTCACACGTCCGCAATTCTGTTCCGCATTTTGCGGAAAGGAATTGCGGACCCATTCATTTCTATGGGGCCACACTATGTGCTGTCCGGATCCGGAAATGCGAATCCGCACTTCCGGGTCCGCAATTCCGTTCCCGAAAAAAAATAGAACATGTCCTATTCTTGTCCGCAACTGCGGACAAGATTAGGCATTTTCTATTATAGTTCCTGCGATGTGCTGTCCGCAAAATGCCGAACCCACATTGCCGGTGTCTGTGTTTTGCGGATCCATGGATCCGCAAAACACATACAGATTTGTGAATGGACCCTTAAGAGAATGTGCGATTCTAATAGTCGCAAGTACTATATAAATTCCCACTCTATACCTTATTAAACTTATTGTATTAGAAAATGCTCTGTTCCTAAATGTTAGCAGCTCCTGTAGGAAATACTCATTAGGCATTTCACTTAAAGATTGTTGTCTGGTACAGTTACAGAAAATAATCTGCAATAAATAAAAAAATCTTCAGATAAAACCTTTTCTAATTGTTCCACTGCAAATATTAGTTTTTATTATGCAAAGGCCTTTATTTTAAAGGTGTGGTCCGTCAGAAACATAAAAATGTTTAGGTCTTGGACACAAAAACAAATTATCTTTTAAAGACAAGTGTTAATAATAATCTTTATTTATATAGTGCCAACATATTCCGCAGCGCTTTACAGTGTGGGGGTTCATGTACAAACATTCATAAATAACATAGCAAAAGACAAGTCAATACTTGGAATGAGGGCCCTGCTCACAAAAGCTTACAATCTATGAGGGGAAAGGGGTGACACAAAAGATAAAAGTGCTTATTTTTTGCAATGCTCCAGCCATCTTGGAACAATAGCGGAATAAGTATAAAGCTGCACGAACCAGTCACCAGCTGATAGCTGTAGTGCTTTTGGGTGCAGTGGAGAGTTTGGTTGAGGATCAGGTTCAGGAACTGATGACAAATGGGCTATATATGGAGAGGATTGTTTTTTTTGTTCAAGTCGTTTTTATTGTTCAAGTATAAAATAACGAAAGCCATATAAACATCATAATCTTGCTGACCCACGGAATAAATTGATTATGTTATTGGTACCACACAGTGAATGTGGTAAAAATAGATATAAAAAATAAAAAACAGAAAAATTGAAACAGCAATTTTTTTATCTTGCCCCTTCAAAAAAGTTATGTAGTACTGTATCTTCCGGACTAAAAGACCCACTGAACTATAAGTCGCACCTAGGATTTAGAGGAGGAAAATAAGAAAAAAAATTGTATTAGACTTCCAAGCTCCATCAGACCTCAGATCACACCTTTATCAGACCCACAAGCTCCATCAGATTCATATTAGACCTCCCAACCTCCATTAGCCTTAGAACAGACCCCCCCCCCCCCCCCAGCCTCCATCAGCCTCAGATTAGACCTCAAATAAATAAACTTACCTTGCTTCCTCTGGACGGCGCTGACACTCTGCAAATCCACCCACTGCTCCCTGGTCTTCTTACGACCCGTGCTGCACTGTGACCTCACGTTGACAAGCATCATGTCATACTGCGCACCTGTACACAGTCAGAACACCGTGCATAGCAGAGCCCGGAAGAAGACCAGGGAGAGCGAGTACAGCCACAGTCATTAGCTATTGGACTATAAGACACACTTCCATTTTTCCCCCACTTGTGCGTCTTATAGTTTGAAAAATATGCTACCTTTTTGTGACCCAAATTGGTTTTTTTTAAAAGCTACAAGTTGATCCGCTAAATTCAAGGTCGTATACAGCTAAACACAGGAAAATGTAACAAAGTTATGACCTATGGAGCTCAAAGATGAAAATGTTACTGTTCCTTAAAAGCTATGGATATCTTTTGGGGGATTTTTTATTAATTTTATTGCATTCTACTAATTGTGAGCAAAAAAATGTAATTGGCATTTATTTAACATTTTCAATAGTTTTTTTTTATCAGCTTTCAGTTTCAATGCATTTGCAGACTTGCAGGCTTAGACCTTTAGTCCTTATTTCTGAACTCTGAACAGCTCATAAACACTCAAATACATTTGTCAGGAGCTCAAAAATAAGGGCTACATATCAAGCAGGTAGAGTAGTTCTCTGATACATTCAGTGTGAAACAGAAAATGTACAACAAAACAAAGTGAGATTTTTTTTTTTTTTGTAAATGTGGCATATTGATTTACTTGCTTTACTTAGGGTACTTTCACACTTGCGTTTTTCTTTGCCGGCACTGAGTTCCGTCAAAAGGGCTCAATGCCGGAAAAGAACTGATCATATCCCCATGCATTCTAAATGGAGAGCATTCTGTTCAGGATGTCTTCAGTTCAGTCTTTTTGACTGATCAGGCAAAAGATAAAACTGCAGCATGCTACGGTTTTATCTCCGGCCCTAAAAACTGAAGACTTGCGCATGAGCAGACTGAAAAAAATAAATGCCGGATCCATTTTGCCTGATGACACCGGAAAGACGGATCCGGCATTTCAATGCATTTTTCTGACTGATCAGGCATTTTTAAGACTGATCAGGATCCTGACTTGTCATCCACATGGACTTTGCCACAATGACGTAACCATGGCAGGCCTTAACTGGGTTTTCTTGTGTTTGTTTGTTCTTTGATTTCTCTCTTTTTTAAAAAAAAATTTATCATTTTTTTTCTATTTCCTGACCATAATTATGGGGACTGCCATCTTGTTTGAGCTGTTCTTAACAGCATTTACACAGCATTCCAAAAATTGCTTTATGGCAGCCCCTTGATCCATAGACACAATGGTCAGGAGGGGACCACATTGACTTCTTTGGGAGAGTTTTCTAGGCATGTTCTGTGCCCTGTGCAGAGGTCATTGTACAAGGAAGGAATGTATAAGCTTTGACAATCACCTATTGTGAATAGTGGATCCTGTCTTATTATTAAGCTTAGTAGCCCAGTGCGAAAAACTGCAGGATTTTATGTTTTTTTGTTTAAACATAGATATTGACATGGAATATAAAAAATAACATCAAAAATTCTATAAAAAATGTTCAACATAAAAACATGATTTCAACAATAGGTCATTTTCTGATGACACATTCCCTTTATTAATTTGTACAATGTTTTTATATACTTTGTGTTTCGACTCCTCACAATTTTCAATGTATCTGTTTTCTGTCTGTGAATGAGAACACTTGTATACATTCAGACCCAGTAAAATGGTTCATACATGTTCCTGCTGGCTGAAAAGTGGATACAATTTTATTCTAGACAATGATGTCTGTACTGATATATTGTAGCAACGGCTGACGATATCAGCATTACCTGGACTTGATACATTTGTATCCACTTCTCAGCTGTGAGCAGGATCAGGCTAGTTTCACACTAGGGCAGCTGTTTTTCTTCCGGCCGATTATCAGCATATTTGTTGGGTTGCTGCCGGATCTCCGCTGGTCTCAATTATAGTTAATGGGGCCGGACAGCGACGCTTTAGCTTCTGGCAGTTCCGGAATGCAGAGATATCGGACAGGCTGTTCCCTATTGTGAAACTAGCCCACTGAATATCTTGGAAGTAGTGATAAACTACGACGCAAAGGGGGCAAATTTATCAAGCCCTGCACTCCAAAATTCTGTTTATTTACAAGTAAATTGTGTGACTTTTTCCAAGTGTACATGGTTAGCTATGTTAATGAGTTTCACTCCAGATTTATCACTGGAATGTTTTTTTAAAGTCACAAAAAATCCCTTCAGTAAGTTACTTCAGTAGGGAGGTGGTCTAGAGTAACTGGAGTAGCATTTCTAAACAAAAGTGATTTAACAAGTACAATATTTGAGAAATGTGGTGCAAAGTACACCAACTCGGACTCAAACAAAACTTAACTTCAAATATTCCCCTCATGATAAATTCCCTCCCAAGTCTGTTAGAAAGAAGCTAAATGTTAAAATTACACAATGACTGAGCATTGAAGGGCATCTGTCAGCAGATTTGGGCCTCATGCACATGATAGAGATGTTGACTACATTTTTTTAATTCAGCTAAGAAATCTCCCACATACTTTAGCTCTCAGACAATACCTTATCTTCTCCAGAGCACAAAGGTTCATCCTACCCAAGAGAACACGCCTCCTTGCTATGTCATATATGCTTTTTCTGCTGTTGGAGAACTTCATTACAAGATGGCGCCTGTAGGTAGATGTTTACATAGTTCACATACCACAGTTAGTAAAACAATGCACATTGGGCAGATACCAAGTGTTATCTCTTGTCTTATTTTCATATTTCAGCCAATGTAACAATGCCACATGCCTCAGGGGGAATGCCTCTCTGATGTCTATATAAACTGCTGTACTTCGTGTAATAAACAAGAATTTGCTTTGACCCCAGTGTGTGTGTCACTTATTTTATTCCATGCACGTAAAACCCTTGGGTTACTATTAATTTGGAGCAGTAGAGCAAACGTGATCGACCTTAATTAGGGGCATCTTTATCAGTTGGCGCCCAACGTGGGGCTCAGGAGAAGTAACATCACTAGCCAAAGTTTTGGGGTTCCCAGAGCACGGTGGACCACGCTTGAGGAGGACTGCAGCCTCAGAGACAAGGTAAGAAAATTTTGGTTATCTCACCTGCCTCTTGCTGCTCCACTGTGCTGTGATAATCTGTTTTGCTATTGATGTTACGTAGTAGCAACTTCGGCTGATGTAAAATCCTGAGTTCCTAGAATCCGGAAAGTTTGAGTTTGCTCTACTGTGTGTGTTTATCTCTGCGGTTTGTGTCAGGCACCTTCATAGTTAACGGTTAAGAAGAGCAAGAGATTTCCCCTGTCGGGGGGGCGGAGCCGCATTAGGGGCTACTAAATTATCTGTCCTCTGTAGCAGACAGAGGGTGTAGCCCCGGGGTGCTCCGGGACGGTGCTTGATTTAGGGGTTACTGATTTATCTGTCTTAGTGACGGAGGGTGCAACCCCGGGTAGCCCCGAGTGGGACTCAAATTAAGGGCCACCAAATTATCCTAGTGACGGAGGGTGTGGCCCCGGGGACTCCCGGGAGGACTATAAATTATCTGCCTGGAGTGGCGGACCAGACGTGGTAGCCAGGAAAGAAGCAGTTAATATTCTGCACAGGGTGAGCATTGCTTGGGAGCGTGAAGGAAAAGGTGCCTGCTTCTGTCTTGGTTGTGTGTGTGAAGTGAGTGAGTAAATCCATGGGAATCTTAACCCTAGGAGTACTAGTACGGTGGCACCCTGATTTAGGGAGGAAGCTCCGAGGAAGCTAGTCTGGGAAAGATTCAGAAAGACAATTGTGTGTATGTTATAAAGGATCATGGATGTGAAGAAGTTGAAGATTACAGGATGTGATTTAAAATGGAGAATTGAGTGCGTGGAAGTAAGCATTACTAAGCATTGTGGAAAGTTTAGTGATGATGCAGTGCAGCGCTGATGAAGCATTTTGTCTTGTCTGTCTGTGTATCTGTGTGCCCCGCACCGTGTGTGTCTCTGTTGCCTGGTGAATGTGTCCTTTAACTTCAGGGAGTGTAAGGTGTTTGGGTTAAATGTAAATGCAAGAATTACTGTGGCAGAACCCGTAGAAACTCTGTTTGCGGAGATCGAGAACAGAGGGAGAAACGGGGCTGTAGTTGCACGGGGGAGTGACATCATGACACTGGAATGTATGATAGCGAGAGCACTGCAATACTATTATATTGGATATAATCAAATGAAAATGTGCGTGAGGTACTGAGTGTGTGTGTATGGAGCACATATGTATGTTATTTGTATGTTATTCGTTAATAAGTTCAAACATTTGTGTGTGTAAAAGTATGAGAAAGTGTTCTATATGTCTGTTCGACATTGAATGAGTTGTCTGTGTGAACCGGTAATCTGACCTTGTGTGTTGCCAACTAGAAAACTGACTAGTAGAGGAAGGTCGCGCAGCCAAGTTTACTGTGAGCAAAATCAGCTCTACTGATGTGATGATGAGGCCAAATTAAGAGTTATGTCGAGAATGGAAGAGATCATCACACAGGGAGGGGTGTGTGTTCTGGCTTTAGGCCAAAAAGGAGCGAAATTATTAGAAAGTTTCTCACAGGAGTGAAAACAGGACAAACTGCCTTGAATTTAGAACATTCTATTCTTGATATAGAAAAACAATGCAGACTTCCAGTTTCGGCGCCGACATGAGGGGAGGCTAGAGTAAGGAGCTCCACCACCTGCTGCTGTACGAGAGTTTATACCCCATCATAGCCTTCAAATGGATAGTTTCCTCTACAACATGTGGAGCAAAAACAAAAAAAAAGTGCAGACGAAGGGAGGAAAACCCGATACTCACATCTCCAAGATGGCGGATCAAGCGGAGGAGGAAGCCGAAATGCTGTCTGCAACACAAAATGTTCAGAGTCAGCCACCGCTAATTGAGGATGAGGGCACTAGCCTTATCGATTATAAAGAACTAGCCAAAGAAGTGGCGAATCGCATCCTCCCAGACTTACAGGAATCAAACTCCCCAGATCTTAATCCTATTGAGAACTTGTGGTCAATACTCAAGAGGCGGGTGGACAAACAAAAACCCACTTATTCTGACAAACTCCAAGAAGTGATTATGAAAGAATGGGTTGCTATCAGTCAGGAATTGGCCCAGATGTTGACTGAGAGCATGCCCAGTCGAATTGCAGAGGTCCTGAAAAAGAAGGGCCAACACTGCAAATACTGACTCTTTGCATAAATGTCATGTAATTGTCGATAAAAGCCTTTGAAACGTATGAAGTGCGTGTAATTATATTTCACTACATCACAGAAACAATTGAAACAAAGATCTAAAAGTTTAGCAGCAAACTTTGTGAAAACTAATATTTGTGTCATTCTCAAAACTTTTGGCCACGACTGTAGACCACAGACTGGTCATGTCATATATTTAGAGGAGGTGAGAAGCAGTGATAACATGTTTGGGTACCTTTTTGTGTTAGGGATGGGGCAGTCACTGCAGGAGATAAAGTACCTGAGTTGTGGAGGGTCGCGAAAGGTTTACAAGGGTCCTCTCCGAGTTTGTACAAAACAGGACGAAATGGCAGGAGGGTGGGGAGCAAGACATAAGACCTGCTAGTGGAAGGCACCTACATGTCGGGAAGAAGTGAAGTTCCGAATAGTTTTATAAGATGGTATAAATCAAATACCAAGAGTGTTCAATTACACTATGTTTATGTTCATGGTTGGATATACTGTTATCGAGTTGGGAGGGGGGGGGGGGGGCAAGTACAACATAATGGTAATGTATACTATATGCCTTGTATATCAAGATGCTGTCCTATATTCTCTGTCAAAGATATATGTGAAAATATGCAAATATGGTTAACATAATATCGTGAAATGTTAAGGGACTTAGGTCCCCGCAGAAACGGATGATGGTATTACGTCATCTTAACAGGTTACATGCTTATATTGCGCTCCTCCAGGAAACGCATCTGGAAGAAAAAGATTTCTTTCGTATGAGAAAGCTGTGGGTGGGAGCAGTGTATGGGTCCCAATCCATAGCTCGTAAAGCAGGAGTACTTATATTACTGAGAAAAAACATACCACTTACAGTCATAGCCCACTCTGCAGATGAGGAGGGGAGAGTCGTTCAAATTACCCTTAAATCATCAACAGGTTCATTGAGTGTATACAGTGTTTATGGACCAAATAAATCACAAGACAACATCTTTACCAAGCTAACTGTCAGACAGGACAAAGTAATAGGGGGAGATATGAATATGGTGGTTGATTGGAAAGAAGATAGGAAATCAGACAGGGATGGTATTCCTCCTGGGTGTCGCCATAACACAACGCTAAAAGACATGATCGCATCTGTAAAACTAGTAGACACATGGCGCACACTTCACCCAGACGGGCGCGATTACACTCATTACTCTAATGCACACAAATCATGGTCGTGCATAGACTATTATGCTGTCGCCAACTCTATTTGGCAGATGTCTATCCTCTGACATTAAAGGGAACCTGTCACCAGTTTTATGGTGTCCTAACTAAGGGCAAAATAAATAAGTGACTGATTCGCTTAGCAAAATGCTGGGTCACTTTCTTTAATTGACCCAGTGAATCTGCCAACATCTTGTATTGAAAAGCTCCAGTTCATAATGATGAGTCATGAATATTCATGAGCTCCTGACTCTCCCCGCCCACCTGCTGCTGAATGACAGTTTGTTTCCATATGAATCAGCAGCAGGTGGGCAGGGGAGTGGCTATAGCTCTGAATTAAATATACGCTGGACTCAATGACATCACGCTGGACTCAAATCAGCTCATTAGCATGTGGCATGCGGCATCTTTGTGTGTATATTATGAGGTAACCATCTGTCACACCAGTAAGTGAATACATCTAAGGTACTTTTTTGTAGTTAATGATTGTATATAATTAGTTAGATTCTAATCAAATCTCCACATGACAGGTTCCCTTTAACCCCTTAAGGACATAGGACGTACCGGTACGCCCTATTTCCCGAGTCCTTAAGGACCAAGGACGTACCGGTACGTCCTAACTTTAAAATCGGCATTCCGGCGCCCCAGGGGTTAATTTGAACAGGATGCCGGCAGAAATCATTCAGCCGGCATCCTGTCAAAACGCCAGGGGGGGTCATGTGACCCCCCCCCGTGTCGGCGATCGCAGCAAACCGCAGGTCAATTCAGACCTGCGGTTTGCTGCGCTTTTTGCAGTTTCTGATCCCCGCGGATCAGAAACTTCAGAGTGCCTAAAATCAATATTGTGCACCCCTGCACGATTTGATGGCGGCGGGTGGTGCAGGGGGGGTGTCGCAGGCGGTGGGGGCGGCAGGCGGTCCCCCGCCCGCCTCCCATTGCATAATCGTTGGCGTCTAGTGGGTATACCAGGGTGCCAGCACATTGCTGGCACCCTGGTATAAACGGCTGACATCGTTGATGCGATGTCAGCCGTTTAACCCTTTCCATACAGCGGTCCGTACGGACCGCTGTATGGAAAAGGTTAACAGCGCAGGGAGCTCCCTCCCTCTCCGATCGGGGGGCTGCTGTGCCTTTGCAGCCCCCCGATGGGAGAGGGAGAGAGCCCCCCGAAGCCCCATCCTCACCCTTCCCCGTCTGCGAAGTTGTGGCAGACGGGGAAGGTTCCCATGGCAACAGGACGCCTGCTCAGAAGTCCTGCTGTCCATGGTGCTGAACAGATCTATGCTGAAAGCATAGATCTGTTCAGTGTAAGTAAAATACAGTACAGAAACCTATATAGGTTCTGTACTGTATTTTACAGAAATCAGACCCACTGGATCGTCAAGAACCAAGTGGGTCTGGGTCAATTTTTTTTTTTAAAAAAGTGAAAAAAGTTAAGATAAAAAAAAACATTTATCACTGAATAAAAATTTAAAAAATAAAATACACTACACATATTAGGTATTGCCGCGTCCGTAACGACCTGATCTATAAAACGGTCATGTTATTTTCCCTGCACAGTGAACGCCATAAAAATAAAAAAATAAAAACTAGGAGAAAATTGAAATTTTGCCCACCTTACTACCCAAAAAAGGTAATAAAAGTGATCAAAAAAGTCGCATGTACGCCAAAATAGTATCATCTCATCCCGCAAAAAATGAGACCCTACTCAAGATAATCGCCCAAAAACTGAAAAAACTATGGCTCTTAGACTATGGAAACACTAAAACATGATTTTTTTTTGTTTCAAAAATAAAATCATTGTGTAAAACGTACATAAATAAAAATAAAGTATACATATTAGGTATCGCCGCGTCCGTATCGACCGGCTCTATATAAATATCACATGACCTAACCCCTCAGGTGACCACCGTAAAAAAAAAAAAAAAAAACTGTGTAAAAAAAGCAATTTTTTGCCATCTTAACGTCACAAAAAGTGTAATAGCAAGCGATCAAAAAGTCATATGCACCCCAAAATAGTGCCAATCAAACTGTCATCTCATCCCGCAAAAAATTAGACCCTACTCAAGATAATCGCCCAAAAACTGAAAAAACTTAGACTATGGAGACACTAAACAATTTTTTGGTTTTAAAAATGAAGTTATTGTATAAAACTTGCATAAATAAAAAAAATTGTATACATATTAGGTATCGCCGCGTCCGTGACAACCTGCTCTATAAAATTACCACGTGATCTAACCTGTCAGATGAATGTTGTAAATAACAAAAAAAAACGTGCCAAAAAAGCTATTTCTTGTTACCTTGCCGCACAAAAAGTGTAATATAGAGCAACCAAAAATCATATGTACCCTAAACTAGTACCAACAATACTGCCACCCTATTCCGTACTTTCTAAAATGGGGTCACTTTTTTGGAGTTTCTACTCTAGGGGTGCATCAGGGGGGCTTCAAATGGGACATGGTGTCAAAAAACCAGTCCAGCAAAATCTGCCTTCCAAAAACCGTATGGCATTCCTTTCCTTCTGCGCCCTGCCGTGTGCCCGTACAGCAGTTTACGACCACATATGGGGTGTTTCTGTAAACTACAGAATCAGGGCCATAAATAATGAGTTAACCCTTGCTTTGTAACTGGAAAAAAAAATATTAAAATGGAAAATCTGCCAAAAAAGTGAAATTTTGAAATTGTATCTCTATTTTCCATTAAATCTTGTGCAACACCTAAAGGGTTAACAAAGTTTGTAAAATCAGTTTTGAATACCTTGAGGGGTGTAGTTTCTTAGATGGGGTCACTTTTATGGAGTTTCTACTCTAGGGGTGCATCAGGGGGCTTCAAATGGGACATGGTGTCAAAAAAACTGTCCAGCAAAATCTGGCTTCCAAAAACCATACGGCGCACCTTTCACTCTACGCCCCGCTGTGTGGCCGTACAGTAGTTTATGGCCACACATGGGGTGTTTCTGTAAACAGCAGAGTCAGGGCAATAAAGATACAGTCTTGTTTGGCTGTTAACCCTTGCTTTGTTAGTGGAAAAAATGGGTTAAAATTGAAAATTAGGCAAAAAAATGAAATTCTCAAATTTCATCCCCATTTGCCAATAACTCTTGTGCAACACCTAAAGGGTTAACGAAGTTTGTAAAATCAGTTTTGAATACCTTGCGGGGTGTAGTTTCTTAGATGGAGTCACTTTTATGGAGTTTCTACTCTAGGGGTGCATCAGGGGGCTTCAAATGGGACATGGTGTCAAAAAAACTGTCCAGCAAAATCTGGCTTCCAAAAACCATACGGCGCACCTTTCACTCTACGCCCCGCTGTGTGGCCGTACAGTAGTTTATGGCCACATATGGGGTGTTTCTGTAAACAGCAGAGTCAGGGCAATAAAGATACAGTCTTGTTTGGCTGTTAACCCTTGCTTTGTTAGTGGAAAAAATGGGTTAAAATGGAAAATTAGGCAAAAAAATGAAATTCTCAAATTTCATCCCCATTTGCTAATAACTCTTGTGCAACACCTAAAGGGTTAACGAAGTTTGTAAAAATCAGTTTTGAATACCTTGAGGGGTGTAGTTTATAGAATGGGGTCATTTTTGGGTGGTTTCTATTATGTAAGCCCCGCAAAGTGACTTCAGAGCTGTAGTGGTCCCTAAAAATTGGGTTTTTGTAAATTTCTGAAAAATTTCAAGATTTGCTTCTAAACTTCTAAGCCTTGTAACATCCCCAAAAAATAAAATATCATTCCCAAAATAATTCATACATGAAGTAGACATATGGGGAATGTTAAGTCATCACAATTTTTGGGGGATATTACTATGTATTACAGAAGTAGAGAAACTGAAACTTTGAAATTTGCAAGTTTTTCAAAATTTTTGGTAAATTAGGTATTTTATTATGCAAAAAAATTAAATTTTTTTGACTTTATTTTACCAGTGTCATGAAGTACAATATGTGACGAAAAAACTATCTCAGAGTGGCCTGGATAAGTCAAAGTGTTTTAAAGTTATCAGCACTTAAAAGTGACACTGGTCAGATTTGCAAAAAATGGCCTGGTCCTTAAGGTGAAAATGAGCCTGGTCCTTAAGGGGTTAAAGACATAGTGATTTCAGACCACGCACCTATGTCACTAAGGTTACGTGATACTATGCCCAGAGGAACAGATTATATATGGCGTTTTCCGTCTGAACTGTATGGGAACGAGGAATTTTGTAAACTGGTCATCGGTTGGTGGGATGAGTACATAGAAACCAATAATATCCCTGACAATCCACAATTGACATGGGATGCAGCAAAAGCGGTGTTACGAGGTAGGCTAATGTCATATGTTGCAGGGCTAAAGAAAAACATAGAAGGTCATATTGACTCACTTAGTAAGACATTACAGAGAGCATATACCGCATTCAAAGAACAGCCATCTGATGAGTCAGAACGACTTTGGAAAAAAGAGAAAGCAGAATATGAACACTGGTCAAGGAAGAGGGAACAGATGTTCCGATCCCAGGCTGATGCTCAGTTGTACAGATTCGGGGATAAGGCAGGTAAACTAATGGCTAGACTCGCAAAGGGATATACACCATCTGATCCTATTTCAACTATAAGAGATAAGGAGGGCAATCTGAAAACTGACACGGAATCAATAAATACTGTTTTGATGGATTTCTATAAAGAGCTATATAAAGCTGTCACGACCATGGTTATGGTCGTGACTCTTGTGGTCGCATGCGGTTGTCCGCGGTTTTGGTCTATGTTTTCAACCACAGGTGAGGGCTTTGGATTTGTTGCCTCACGTGTGGTTGCCGCTGGCAACATAAGGTTGTTGGCAGTGGAGCAGCCTGAGCGGTTGCTAGGCGCTCACTGTCACAGCATGCGGTTGCCGCTGGCAACTTATGTTTGTCTGCACTTTCCCTGTTTGGTGTGCACGGGGTTTATTTGTGTGATGTTGTTTGTACACCTCCCTTTTCAGTAGCCTTCTCCCTTGCCTGGTGTAGGAAGGGTTAACTCCCTTCTGTGTGTGTGAACACTGGGTGTGTCTGTTTGGGTGTGGCTACATGGGCTATTTAGCCTCTGCTGAGAGCAGTAGTCAGAGGGGTACTTCAGCCATGGTCTGCTAGAGTCATCCTCCTACTTATATACCATCTGCCAGTGGGGGCCACCCTTATGGTCATAAGTTTAAGTTTATGTATAATTTTATGTTATACACAATGTTATGAAGGTGTGTCTTTTGTATGCTTCTCTATTGCAGCTTATGTTCCTGTGTGATGTGTGGTGTGTGCTGTGTCCGTTTATGTTTGGTGTGGACAGCAGCACTTGCACATGGGTTCCAGGCTTTGTGTCTGTGGCAGGTAGGTGTTATTCTTGTTGCATTTACCTGCTATTGCCATAAGTTGTTTAGGTTCCCCTTTCTATGTAGCTTGGCCACTTTAGACTCCTGTTTCTCTGCGTCCAGGAGGAACAGGTTGTCTACCCAGCTTCTAGCTCGGGGATCTGTCGGAGGGTCAGTAGGGATCCGAGGTTCCTGAGTATGAGCCCTCCTACCATCAAGGTCGGCTCATACAGCTAGGAGTCAGGGTCAGATTAGGGATGTGTTAGGAGGTGACCTGCTCCCTAATTCTGTTGTTCTGGCCGAGCACCCCTTAACATCTTCTGGCATCGCACGGCTGAGGGTTTCCCCCATCCTCAGCCGTGACAAAAGCAGAGGCGGAGAATGTTGAGGCAGGGGAAGAGTGGCTCAGGAAAGTTAACTTACCCCGGATTTCTTCCTAAGATCTGAGTATGTTAAATGCACCGATAACTCATTCAGAGGTGACAAATGTAATAGTCAATATGCCATTGAAGAAAGCTCCGGGCCCAGATGGGTATTCTGGGGAATTTTACAAGATATTGGGAGAAAGAATTACTCCACTGCTAACAACAATATATAATGGATATCTGGAAAACAGTCCTATGTCCACAGAAACAAACGTAGCACATAATAAATTACTACCAAAAATTGGGAGAGACCCACTACTGGCCTCATCTTACAGGCCCATATCTCTCATAAATGTCGATATTAAAATATCTAAAATAATGGCGATAAGGCTAGGGGAATTAATGCCTAAACTAATAGCTAATCCGCAGGTGGGTTTTATAAAGGGACGGGCCGCTGTTACTAATATAAGAAAGGGTCTGGCGGTCTTAGATGAAATTAAAATCAGTCCTGAAGCCCATCCATCCCAAGCCATACTGACTATAGATGCGGAAAAGGCGTTTGATAATGTGAACTGGGTGTGGATGGGGAAAGTCTTAGACGCCATAGGAATCAGAGGCCAGTTCAGAAATTATCTGGGGACACTGTACTCCAATCCAAAAGCGAGAATAAACACACCAGGCTTTCTTTCGCCCACTTTTAATTTATTTAAGGGAACCAGACAAGGGTGTCCACTATCACCCCTACTGTTCAACCTATCACTGGAATCGCTTTCACGATTTTTACTGACAACTTCTGATCTTGAGGGGATAAGAGTAGGGTCGAAAAAATAAGGCATACTTTATTCGCAGATGACTTGTTGGTTTTCATGGAAAAACCGAGGGGGAATATG
The DNA here is from genome assembly GCF_014858855.1 of Bufo gargarizans. Classification (NCBI taxonomy): domain Eukaryota; kingdom Metazoa; phylum Chordata; class Amphibia; order Anura; family Bufonidae; genus Bufo; species Bufo gargarizans. The sequence goes on from NC_058080.1 coordinate 465,101,238, forward strand.
CACACATTACAGCGACATTTGAAGGAATTTGGCGAATTCTCGGGCGTCCAAATTAACACAGAGAAAAGTGAAGTATTACTTCTAAAACAATGTACCCAAGATATTACCTGGTACACGCGAAATCTTCAAGTAAAAATAGCCTCTGCATATATAAAATACTTAGGCATCATGGTGGGACGGACATCAGATAAGATCTACAATCTAAATTATCCACCATTGATCCAAAAAATACTAAAGGATATAGATAAGTGTATGCACCTTCCCTTGTCACTTGCAGGGCGGTGTCAGCTATTAAAAATGATCAGCTTTGCCCGGCTCCTATGTCCTATGGCTATGCAGACGTTACCATTACTGATCAAACATATAGATATCAAAACTCTAGAAACAGCATTTAGCTGTTTCATCTGGAGGGGTAGGAAACCGCGTATATCTCTGAAGAAACTACAACTGGCTAGAGAAGATGGCGGAGTTAATCTCCCAAATATTCGGAGATATAACATAGGGAGCAATTCCAGACAAAATATAGACTAGATAACACAGTCAAGCCACTATTCTAACTTTGACATACAATCACAATTGACGCATGGTCACTAGCAGCCCTATTACACACAAAATTTGCTAATCTACCTCCTGTGTTAAAAAAAAGTACTTTGATAGAGGATACAGTGGCAACCTGGAAAGCGGTACGTAAGGAATATGGCCTTTCCTTCTCTTTATCAAAATACATGCCTCTCTGGGATCATCCAGAATTTGATGAGGGGGGACAGAATAGGCAATATATTGAATGGAAAATCAGGGGGATCAGATTGGTGAGAGACTTATGGCAAGATTCGGAAAACAGATATCTATCCCTACACGAGGTGTGTTCAAAATACGGACTGACTAACAAACACTTTTTGGTGTACTTACAGGTCACTAACTTCTAAAAGCTAGATTGAGAGACCTCTCTCGGGAATTTCCGTCCAATCAATTTGATTCCCTGAAATTATCGGGTCATAACTGTCTCTCGCTATCTGATTTTGCCCTTCGACTACAGAAAAAACAATCAGAAAGCACACCGCAGAAAACTTTCAAATCTTGGGAAAAAGAATTGAAAATACCCAACATCCGAGACATGATTCTTAAGGGTTGGTGGGAAGTGAGAAAAGCGACACCGAGCGAAAAATGTCGAGAAACTCAATTCAGGATAATACATAGAGCAATATACGGCTTCCATGACTCATATGCATTAAATCAGGAAAATAAGATAACTCATTGCCCAAAATGCAAAATGAATAATACTAATTTATTTCATGGGCTTTGGTCATGTGATCAAACTGTTTCCTTTTGGGAAGATTTTATACGATGGTGTAAGGAGACATTGAAAGTAAATTTGCCATTAACAGCAGAAACAATACTATTCCATAGCCATTCAGACAAACCACCATTGTCCCAAATAATACATCTGTGCCTCTTGGCTGCCAAGAGATGTTATATTTCTGGTTGAGGCCACATACACCCAAAGTGTCAGATATTGTGGCACAAGTAAAAACATGTTTGAGAATGGAATTTATTAATGTAGAACAGACAAAAGAGAGCGGGATTGGAAGAATCATGAAAAAAGGTTTTATGTCTCTGGTGTTGGATGATAATGAAATCCAATCACTAATGTCACCATTCAGAAATACATCTTGGTTCTTAAAAGAACAATTGAAGGGTACACTAGGAAGGTTAGATCGGTAAGAGGAAAAAGGGCAGGGACCTGGATCGAATACGAAAGGTCAGGATGAATTTAGGCGTTTCAAGAAAAGAGAATGAAAGGCTAGAAGAATGAGATCATTGGGATACAAGGCATTGGGGAAGAAAAAAGAAAAAGAGTTAATTGAATTGAAATGCATTGTAATTTCATGTGCTGAGAGTTGTACATTACTACAAGTCATGATTCATGTTTCTTCACGCATTCTGTAACAATAACTCTGAATATATGTAATATGCAATAATGGAGATTGTTGTATTGGCTTTTAGTTATGATAAAACTAATAAAGCTGTGTTAAAAAAAAAAAAAACAAGTGTCAACATGAAAATGATTAAGTATAAGAAATTAGGCTGGACAGAAATGTTTGACGCCACTGACACTACCCTCCGATATGGCGCTGTGAGACCCTATCACACCCCCCAGCAGCCATCTTAACTAAGTAACTTCCTCACCAGCGTACATCTTAACTTATCCAATTTCCGGCCTAGCTGCCATTTTAACTCCTGTAACTTCCGGCCGGCCCAGAAGCCATCTTAACTGAGGGAACTTCCTGCTTGGCAGCCATCTTAGTTACTGGTATTTCTCCAGATACGGCTACAATCGTGAAACAATACACATAGATCCAAGTAGCACCACAAGGGGTACTCACTCGAGTCAGTACATGAAGGATACACATATACCTACAGTCATGGCCATAAATGTTGGCACCCCTGAAATTTTTCAAGAAAATGAAGTATTTCTCACAGAAAAGTATTGCAGTAACACATGTTTTGCTATGCACATGTTTATTCATGTTTATTCCCTTTGTGTGTATTGGAACAAAACCAAAAAAGGGATGAAAAAAGCAAATTGGATATAATGCCACTCCAAAAATGGGCTGGGCAAAATTATTGGCACCCTTAACTTAATATTTGTTTGCACACCCTTTTGAAAAAAATAACTGAAATCATTAGCTTCCTAGAACCATCAATAAGCTTCTGACACCTCTCACCCGGAATTTTGGACCACTCTTCCTTAGCAAACTGCTTCAGGTCTCTCTTATTGGAAGGGCGCCTTTTCCAAACAGCAATTTTAAGATCTCTCCACAGGTGTTTAATGGGAATTAGATCTGGACTCATTGCTGGCCACTTCAGAACTCTCCAGCGCTTTGCTGCCATCCATTTCTGGGTACTTTTTGACGTATGTTTGGTGTCATTGTCCTGCTGGAAGACCCAAGATCTCGGACGCAAACCCAGCTTTCTGACAATGGGCTCTACAGTGCGACTCAAAATCTGTTGGTAATCCTCAGATTTCATGATGCCTTGCACACATTCAAGGCACCCAGTGCCAGAGGCAGCAAAACATCAATGAACCTCCACCATATTTCACTGTAGGTACTGTGTTCTTTTCTTTGTAGGCCTCATTCCATTTATGGTAAACAGTAGAATTATGTGCTTTACCAAAAAGCTCTATCTTGGTCTCATCTGTCCACAAGACATTTTCCTAGAGGGATTTTGACTTACTCAAGTTCATTTTTTCAAAATGTAGTCTTGCTTTTTGATGTCTCTGTGTCAGCAGTGGGGTCCTCCTGGGTCTCCTGCCATAGCGTTTAATTTCATTTAAATGTCGATGGATAGTTCGCGCTGACACTGATGCTCCCTGAGCTTGAATATCTTTGGAACTTGTTTGAGGCTGCTTATCCACCATCCGGACTATCCTGCGTTGACACCTTTCATCAATTTTTCTCTTCCGTCCACGCCCAGGGAGATTAGCTATAGTGCCATGGGTTGCAAACTTCTTGATAATGTTGCACACTGTGGACAAAGGCAAATCTAGATCTCTGGAGATGAACTTGTAACCTTGAGATTGTTGATATTTTTCCACAATTTTGGTTCTCAAGTCCTCAGACAGTTCTCTTTTCCTCTTTCTGTTGTCCATGCTTAGTGTGGCGCACACAGACACACAATGCAAAGACTAAGTGAACTTCTCTCCTTTTTATCTGCTTTCATGTGTGATTTTTTATATTACCCACACCTGTTACTTGCCCTAGGTGAGTTTGAAGGAGCATTACATGCTTGAAACAATCTTATTTATCCACAATTTTGAAAGGGTGCCAATAATTTTGTCCAGCCCATTTTTGGAGTTTGGTGTGACATTATGTCCAATTTGCTTTTTTTCCTCCCTTTTTTGGTTTTGTTCCAATACACACAAACGGAATAAACGTGTGTATAGCAAAACGTGTTACTGCAATACTTTTCTGTGAGAAATACTTCATTTTCTTGAAAACTTCAGGGGTGCCAACATTTACGGCCATGACTGTATAATATTGTTTAATTGTTTATTCAGATGAAATGTTTTAACTTCTATGTTTCTCTTTTTCAAGTGAAGTCCCCCCTCCTGCCCATTTGCGAGAATCTCAGAAGGAGGGGATTGTGATGGAGATAGTCTCAACTGTGGTAAACTGTAGCTTTAAGCACGGACAGATTCAGTTTTTTTCTGTCTTTCATATGATGTTGCGGAAAAATGCTAACCTTGAGATAAGATACTGCAGAATTATTAAAGAATGAAAACAGGCAGTGAAAAACAACAGCAAGCTAATGAAAGGTGCAAAGATGCCCCCGCCCCCATCTCCGATGGTAAACTGAGAGTAGTAGTGAGAAAAAGCATGTAGAGAGATATAGGGTGGCTGAAAGATAACAAGCTCGCAGAACAGACTAAAGTCTTTGTGCTAGAGGCAAGTGTATTGAGGAGGAGGTGTAGAGAGACTGCGGGACCCAGTACCCAGATGAGAGAGAGAGAGTTGTGCTGTGTGTGGCACTCTTTGTCCACACCACACGAGATGATCGTATTCTGTGTTGCCTAGATCACTGTCCATCCCCACAGACACCCATGTTTTTGTCATTAGGATGACACAGGTGAGGGGGGAAAGTTAGACCAAGATTAGGAAACAGGCAATCCAGTATCGGCTGTGCTTTTAAACATTTAGCAGATTCAAGTCTGGTCCTAATGATATCCCTCACTCTGGGTGATAAAGAACTAGTCCCTTTTTGATTGATACTGGAGCAGCCAAGACAATTGTCCAGCAAGTATGGCCTCCCCTGACTTAATCTCCAAGAACACCAGTCCTTGGGTAGAAGTGGATGGGAAAGTAGTACACTCCCCTTTCAACAGAACCCATCCGTGTTAGATTTGTCCTTACCCAAGAAGTGCTTGCCCGGTTGCTGATCAGTGGTAACGTCCCCTGTTGCCTCCTGGGTACAGATTTGCTTGCTTGATAAAACTCCCTGGTCTATCTTTTTGTCAGTACTCCTAGAAGATGAGAAGGAAGCCCTGTTTGCAGGAATGTCGGGCCAAAAGGGGTTATCAAGGAGATAGTATCCCCTTCTAACCCCTTCTATCCTCATGAAAGTACAACCCAAGAATCTTTTTGTTGTCCGCAGAGTTAGATGAGATAACTTACAAAGTGTGTGGTTTAACTCTGCTAAATCCTTATGTGCCGGAAGAAAGCCACAGTCTGGTTAGGACTAAACCTCAGTATACTGTATCTCTGCTTGCTGATTTGAATGTTCATATTCATCTTGACTAAGGTAAGCAAATTGGTTCTCACATAGTTTTATAGGGCTGAGAAAAGACATCTGCCCATCGAGCTCAGCTTAGAAATTCAGTCCAAGAGAGAGACAATGACTAGTACATAAATGTGTGTTTCTCAATGGTATATACATCTGGAGATGTGTTTTAGTACACCAAAAAATTACTAAATCAACAGTTAATAACTGATTCCGACTGTGAGGAATATGGATTAATATTTTATGTCTGCCATGTTCCCATACCAGCCATCACCTGTCAGATAGCAGAGGCAATGAACTCCACAGGAGGGCCATGCTTCAAAGCCAGCAGATGGCCGAGGACCTCTAGCAGTCCACCAGTGTTTACAAATTTTCACACTTCCATTCAGCCAGCAAGGAACCCCAGCTAATGGAACAGGAAAGACCTCTCTGCAGGAGGTCTAGTCCATTCCTCAGTTCAATGAAAATTATCAGACTTTCTGGGGCCGGCATAAGGAATTATGAATCGCCCAGCCATCACAGGCACAAACCAGATACATATTTGTGTCCCTGTGGCCACAATAAACAGGCCCGTGGTCATAGTCTGGCGGTGGAATGCCAGGGAAGTAAGATATACATATCTCCTCGCATAAACTAAATAACGGTACCATGCTTGGACTCTACTTGCAGCCGGAACCAAGGCGGGTCTGTTGGTCCAAGAACCATCTCCCTGTGACCTTCTGGTCTGGAGCTATGAACCCTAAAGGGTTTTGTGGGTCATTGAGCTGCCAGGATCAGCAGGGAGGGGAGACTCTTCCCAGAGGTGGGAAGAGGAAGGGCCGGCTACAGTTTAAAAGGCTTGTGTCAGCAAGTGGGAGTGTCTTTTCTCTGAAAGGGGGTCACATCATGTCATGTGTCTAGAGCGACCTCTAACCGGCTGACATCACTGCCTCTGATGTGAATACAGCTAAGAACTCATCACAACCCAAAGAACTCATATATCTGGTAAACTGGCTTTCTGTTCTGCTTAACCCTGTTATACCCTATTACCTGTATTTGTATCCTCAGTGTCACGGTGGGGAGTGGGGGAAACCACCACCATATAATGGGAACTGATACTAGGCCACAAAACAGGGATAGGGAGCAGGTCACCTCCTAATACTAGCCGCCCTAATCCTGACCCTGATCTCCTGACCGTATGAGCACCCCCTGAAGGTGGGAGGGCTCATACACTCAAACCTGGATCCTACTGACCATAATGGTCCCTTGCATAGGGGTCAGGGATAGGAGACAACCGGTTCCTCAAGGAAACAGACAAACCAGAGTCTCCAGCGGCCTAGTAACAGAAGGGAAAAGACCATATGCAGCAACTGGACGGTAGGTAAGTACACAGTGTAATAACAGAACACTAGCAACAACCAACACTTACCTGCCGCAGCAGAGATGGAAAGATGGCTCCAAACATCTACCTGGACCTCCGTGCGAACACCAGATGCATGGAAGCTCCAGGCAGCGCTGCATACAGGCTAATGGTTCAACAACAGACTGGGGAAAATATCAATCATCCATGCAGATAACAACACCAAACCGACCTGACATGGAAAACCAGACATGACATAAACCACACCAAACAACATAACAGGTGAGGAGGGGAAAGGAGACAAAGGGAGACAAACGATGTCCAACTAGGATGCCCTCACACAGGTAACATGACACATCCAGAAAGGAGCAGAGCTCCTACACATGTACAGGCAAACAACCAACTGATCTTCAGGCTCACAACACTGTATAAGAAGAGCCAGAGGCCACACCCAGCTCCACCAAGCACACATCTTAACCTTGAACACACCAGGATGGGAAGTCATTTCTAGTGAGCCCTTAAGGCAATTTAATATATAATTTAATCTTGTGCTGTCTTGTAGCTCGATCACGAATCCCCACGTCCGTGTTTCGGCCTAGCAATACGCAACTGCGGGTTGGTTTCTTACCCTATATAATCCCGTTAGTGGACCGGGCATATATCAAACAAGAAACTGGTGGCAGTCTTCTAGGGCTGAGAATGCACTGTTTCACTGGGACAGTGAAAAGGCTCTCTCAGCTTGTTGCCTTTCGTGTGGACAGGAGGAGTCTGTGAAAACTGTACCAAGACTGACCTTACCTGCACCTCCAGGAGGGTGTAACGTCACTCCTTGGTAACCAGTGACCATACCGTTTCTCGTGCGCTCGGCGTAGTTGATGTCCAGCGTCAGTCGGGGCACGAGGGGTACGGTATTCGTCACACCGACTATATGTTTATTGTGTCGATTTCTTAACCTACTACTAACACATAGGATCATGTCATGGACTTTTATTCTAGATTGTATTACCTTTCTTGGCTTCTCACAATTGACACTGTTACAGACGATCATGACGTATCATAAACTTATTTTCTAAAGCTTATAGATCAAGTGTTTTAAGTACTATCATGGATTCATCGTGTTGATTATTCATCCTAACTACTAATATATGGGAGCATTCTAGATAATATTATCTTTATAGACTTGTTTCTCTGTCACAGAATTCCAGCTATTGTATTTTTCCATCAATCTATTCATCCAGGGCCGTCTTTAACAAGGGGCAAAAGGGGCAGCTTCCCCGGGCCCAGTTGCTCCTGGGGGGCCCAAGGCAGCTGCCGCTTGAGCCCTGCTAGCCACTGCCCCAGGTGTCAGGCGGTCAGCTACACAGGGGGTGCTGCCACGCCATGCCTGCCAGCACTCCAGGCAGCGTACTGTGAGAGCTGTGATTCTCTAGGACCTTAGATGACATCATCACCATGTGACCAGTAACCTAGCAATATTACTGGTCACATGGCTATGAGGTCATCAAGGTCCTTTCTACCAGGAGTGTTGCTGTAGAAGTTTGCCTTAACTGTGGAGCTTTTTTGTGTGAAGATTACATCAGAAAAAGGTGACAGGGGCTGTTATGCTAATATACTGTAAACTACTGTATAGTGGGGTGCTGTATAGTGTAGGGGCCTGTATACTGTGGGGGCCTGTATACTGTGGGGGGCTGTATACTGTGGGTGCTGTATATTGTGGAGTGCTATACTGCTGTACTGTATAGTGTGGGGGGCTGTATACTGTATACTGTGGGTGCTGTATATTGTGGAGTGCTATACTGCTGTACTGTATACTTAAGGGGGCTGTATACTGTGGGGGGCTGTATACTGTATACTGTGGGTGCTGTATATTGTGGAGTGCTATACTGCTGTACTGTATAGTGTGAGGGCCTGTATAGTGTGGGGTGCGGTATCGTGTATAGTTTGGGGTGCTATATACGGTGAGGTGCTATACTGCTCTACTGTATACTGTGAGGTGTTGTATATTGTGGGCTGCCCAGAGCACTGATCCTGCGCCGCTGGAGTCTTCAGAACTGGAAGTATTTACAGTAATTCACTGTACTCTACCAGATGTGTGGATTTTTTTGTGTGTGTGTTGTGGTGGAGGACGTGATTGCCTGCTAAGATGTGGGAAGGCGGGATCCAGGGGGCCCAAGTAAATTTTTGCCCAGGGTCTAATCAATATTAAAGACGGCCCTGTATTCATCAAAATATTGTGCCTATCAGGAATAATATTGTGTTGATGTATGATCATCCACTTTATTTGATTAATGCAATGTGTTTTTGTTGACAAAGGGTATTCATATGACGCCTGAAATGTTCAAAGATGTAATATTTTGGATCCAGCCACCCTGTTGCCTCTGGAGCAAGGGGGGAGGGAAGAGTTAGGACACTTAAACTTTTCTTCCAGACTTCCACATCCAGAGGAAGGGGCTCATGACTGTTTGCAGATAAATGTCACAAGGTGACAGCGGGATTTGGTAAATCAGCTATTAGATAATTCAGATCATGTGCTCTTTGTGGATTGATGGATGGCCAGGATGGCAGTTACTACACAGGTTGGGCAGTGGTAATTAAACATGGCACTAAAAAGCTGAGTCCTGACCACCACACATGTCTGCCCAAGAAGCAGAGCTAAGGGTTCTGGAGATGGCTTGCAAATATGCAGATGGGAAAGCAGCCAACATTTACGCTTATTCCAGGTACAGCCCGTGACTGTGGACCCATTTGGAAAGCCAGAGACTTCCTGACCGCTTCAGGTAAACCCATCAAAATGGGGAAGAAGTGAGGTCTCTTATAGAAGCCCTCATGTCGCCAACTTGTGTGGCGGTGATATAAACAAAGGTTACTGTAAAACAGACTCAGAGGAGGCAAAGGCAAACTCCTTCTGTCTCGCTGGAAGTTCTTAAGACCTTACAAAACCAGGTGGGGAAGGAGGAAAGGGACCGGTGGATGGAAAAGGGGGGACTACAAATGAGGAAGGCCTAACACAGTTCCAAGGGATCAGGCATGGCACAGGCATCCCATGGAGTGACGCACCAGTCAGAAGCTGCTGTGTGTGATTTAGTATAGAGCGCATGGTAAGCCCCAGGGTTTAGCACTGTAGCAGTTAGATATACTCAAGGATGTATAATTTTTGCCCAGAACAACGTGAGACAAGGTCCTATAGGTACCCCAGAAACACAAGTCTTGCCCTTTGTATCTGTTTCAACGCTTGCAAACTACCTTCAGATACCCAAGGTGGGCATGTATGAGTATGTATTGGTGTGTTATGACTTGTTTTCAGGATGGCCAGAGGCATACCCGGTAGCTAAGACCACAGCAAAGAAGATTATGGACAAAGTTGTATGCAGTTATGGGATATCTGAGACCATTGAAAGTGACACAGGTGTTCACTTCACAGGTGAAGTGATGCAGAAGATAATAAAGGTTTTGGGTGTAGACACAGGCCTTACATGCTTCGTACCATCCACATAGCAGCGGTAGAGTAGGGAAAAAAGGAACTGAATGGGACACTAAAGGTAAAGATTAAAAAAGCCAAGACTGGTAAGCCATGAACAGAGTGCCTGCTGGTAGCCGTATTTTCAGTAAGGCATACCCCTAACCATGAGACAGGCCTTAGTCCCTATAAGGTCCTTAGTGGGTTAGGCCCTAGGACAGGATTGTATTTCCCACAGTGGCTCCAGATGCAACATGGTTGTCTGACAGATTACGTGATCAGTTTGCACAAGCATTTGACTAAAATACATTCTCAAGTTTTTGCTTCACTTCCAGATGTTGATAAAGCAGATTAGAAAAGTCCTGTCCTCAAATCCTGGTTTGATGGTCCATTCCAAGTGTTCTTGACCACAAGCACATCAGTGAAGCTTGAAGGAAAGCCTAATTTGAGTCATTTCAAGAAAGTATTGAGTTGGGAGACTTGAAAGGACGTTTCTTGTTCCCCCTTGTGTGACTGCTGATCCTGACTAAAAGAATATGGATTCTTATTGAGATAGTAAAAATAGGTTTCTGGGCTGGGGAAGAGGTGTGCAAAAGGAAGAACAAAGTTGTTACAGTACGATACTTCTAGCCCAGTGACCCATTAATAGTAGAGCCCAAATACTCCCAGTATTGATAGTTCTTATGTTTACACTAATCAATGACCAGGTCATGAATGCCCTAAAAGGACTTACTTCCTATTCCTGAATTTTATCTTTAATTCTGCTATTTGCGTTAATTGTTTGTTGTGTCATCCCCTACATTAGGAGGTTTTTGTTCAAAGTCGTAGCTGAGGCTACCCCGGATATGGTCATGGGAGACTTCCGTGAGGATGGGAGACTTCCATGAGGATGGGAGACATGCTAGGCTTTCGTTAGGGAAAGAATGAGGTCCAAGGGGGGACTGATAGAGATGTGGACTACATTTTCTGAATTCAGCTAAGAAAGCTCCCACATACTTTAGCTCTCATACAACACCTTATCTTCTCCAGAGCACAAAGGTTCCATCCTACCCAAGAGAACACACCTCTTTGCTACTTTATATATGCTTTTTCTGCTGTTAGAGAACTCCATTACAAGATGGCACCTGTAGTTAGATATTTACATAGTTCATATACCACAGTTAGTAAAACAATGCACAATGGGCAGATACCAAGTGTTATCTATTGTCTTATTTTCATATTTCAGCCAATGTAACAATGCCACATGCCTCAGGGGACCGTATATGGAACCATTAATTTCAATGGGTCCGCAAAAAAAAAAAACGGAAGGTACTCCGTGTGCATTCTGTTTCCGTATGGCCGTATTTCCGTTCCGCAAAAAAAAAAATAGACTATGTCCTATTATTGTCTGCATTACGGACAAGGATAGGACTGTTCTATTTCTAATGTGTCTCCTCAGGATAGGTCATCAATATCAGGTTTGTGGGGGTCCGACACCTGGGACCCTTGCCAATCAGCTGTTAAAAGTGTCTGGCGCTCCGTGAGTGCTGCGACTTCTTCCTAGCCCATGTGATATAATCGTACATCAGTCACATGGCATAGTTGCAGCTAAGTCCCTTTGAAGTGAATAGGGCAGAGCTGCTATACCAAGCACAGCCACTATACAATATATGGAGCTGTGCTTGGTAAGCTGCCAGTAACCGGCTGTGCTCACCAGAGATCTGGTGAGCGGGGCAGCTCCTTGAAACTGCTGTTTGGCAGGGGTGCCAGGTCTTGTATCCTTGCCGGCATGATATTGATGACCTATCCTGAGGACAGGTCATCATTATCTTTACCTGAATAACCCCTTTAATACCGAATCTGACAGAAAAACTGTATGCATGTCTACATGTGAAGGAGGCACACAAATGTATTGTTGGAAACCATAGTATTAGGCTTCCGTATACAGTAACTGGAAAGTTACCAGAACGCCTGAGGCCTATATGTCAGAATTTTGATACTTCCTATCCCATTAGCCTTGGACTTTTTGTATAGAATTCTCCAATATTTTAATGGCTCACTTTTTAAAGAATATTCAATAATATAAAGTCCAATATTATGAGAAGGGTTATTTAATTAATTCTCCATAAACATTTGACACCTGGCGATCAATGGCATGGGGAATGCCATAGTGTTCAAGCTTCAATAGGATTGAGCTACAGTACCAGTCACCACCGCACATGTAAACAATGAAGAGGCTCCATCATTCTGCTGGAGTGAGCCGATGGGTTGTATTGCCAGTCAAACATTGTATTATAAGGTTAAGCAATGATTATTATTATTTTTTTTTTTTTCATGAAACCCCCTTTAAGTATGTAGAATTGTATGGCAAACTTGATTGTTAGAACACCCACTTACCTTTGCAAACCATTTTCCTCTGGTTACCAGCTGGTGGCACTGTTTTCTCAAGCATGCACCATAATAATATAGCAATGATAATGATAAGCTTGTTGATCTTACTAATAATCCTGTTTCATGATTCAAACATTTCAATCGGCTTCATGATATTGATGACCTATCTTCATGACAGGTCATCGATATTAAACTAGCAGGGGTCCAATTTATGCTGTCTCTTGTGTAGTGGTGGTGCAGAATGAATACACCTGTTCGTCCCATTCACTTGATTGGAAGAGAAAGCTTATATTCAGGGGTGCACAACCTTTATTGGTCTGAGGACCGCATTGTCACATTGCTCTATTTCAATGGGGCTGAAAAAAAAATTCGAACGGCTTTCATTTGCATCGGCCTATTACACAGGCCAATGCAAAGTGACTGGGGAGGAATGATCGCTACTACAGTCATTCCTCCCTCATTCACTTGTATTGATTATCGGCAGCACATTCCCGATTACACAGGGAGATGTGCTGACGATAATCTTACATTTTTCATCATGAGAAAATATGCAAATCAGCTGACAAACGAATAATTGCTCATTTATCCCGCCGATCAGCAGCACAAATATACAGGCCAGATATCAGGAATGAACATTCCTAAGTTTGCAGTATTTGTCCCAAAAATTGTGCAGTGTATTTAGGATTTAAAGGGATCTTCTGGTTAACAAGTGCCCATAGCATAGCCCTGAAACAGTAGATTTATACTTTCCTGCTCCCTGCCACTTCGGTCCTCCGCGCTGCCCCTACTGTCTCCATATTCCGGTTCTGGCACTGTTAACATCTTGCTGGCTGTGGACATAGTCACATGAACCGCTCCAGCCAATGACTGGCTTCAGCGGTGATGTGGTCACAAGCAGCATGTCAGTGCCAGTCAGATGTAAACAGTGCCAGGACTGGAATATTGAGGCAGTGCGTAGGAATGGAGCTGCATGGAGCAGGTAAGTATGAATCTTCTGTTTCGGGGCCATGCTGCAGGAACTTGTTACAAAATCATTTTCACAGAAAAAGTGGCGACATTTCCTTCCATCCTGCCTCCTATTTAGCGCTTTCCTTCAATGCAGAGAATGGCGCTCACTGGTTATTATCTCCTCCTGCCCCCAGTTATAGTAGCCGTGCAGTAACCAGTAAGCACTTTCCTTCACTGCAGAGGATGGCGCTCAAGTGTTATTACCGCCTCCTGCTGCTCAGTTATCGGTACCAAGCAATAACCAGTAAGCACTTTCACTTACTAACATGGAAAGTGCTTATTAATTAACATTTTAATGACCAGGCCTGAAAAGGCTTTAATGACTAGCGCACATAGTGGTTCAAACAATTGTAACTTTTTTTATTAGTTGGACTACCAAAATAATTTTTGCAACATCTGAGAAATTTTTGACACATGGAGATTTTTTGGTTTAGCTGTATTTTTATTGGACTTATAGAAGACATTTTTATACAATCACAACTGATGGGTCAAATGTAGAATCATAGTAGATCAATCATACATTTACATAAGCATAAAGATATAGAACAAATTATAACAATACATAACAAACCAGTCTTAAAAGTAATACCGGGGGATACACACTTATACAAGACAGACACATATGGGAATGAAGATCAGGAAGGGGAGGGGGGAGGTTTGGACTACGTCAAGACAGCTATTTTAGTAATTTGTACCAGACAAATCCAAGGGAATGTACAATTCAGTATTCATCCCAAGGCGCCCACACTCTGTCAAAGCGCATTACCTTGTTATGCATAAGGTACTCCATAGAGTGTATATCTTTTACCCTAGCAATGAGGTCTGTATTGGTGGGGGCTGTAGGATGCTTCCAAAATTTAGCTGTGAGACACCTAACAGCTGTCAACATATGTAATATCAATTTAAAGTGGTGTCTCAGAGGAACCAACAGAGTCACGTTGAAAAGGAAGCGTAAGGGTTCCTTAGGAAACTTAACTTGTATAACCTGTTGTATGAGATGGCGCACCATGCGCCAAAAAGGTTAATTGGAGACACATCTCAAAAAAACATGGTGCTCATGAACTCCGTAGAGGGAGAGACCTTTTTTGTCCCAAAGAGAGTTAGAAAAAAATGTTGAATCATATTGGTAGTGAGCTGTAGCAGGCAAATTATAAGTAGATCTAAGAGATGAAAGGGGAGTATGTCCAATGTTCGATAATCAAGGAGATTTCAGCGGCCAGAGGGAATGTTCCAAATATTGCATGTAAAAGACATTGGGCCCAGTAATTGCAATGCTTGGGGAGGTTTATCTCCTTACCAAATTAGTATGTATAGGAGCTAACCAAAGCTTCTCAATTGCCAGCCATTTGGAGTAAGCGTATTAAGTAGAACCTGCAGGGATCTATTACAATAGTACAATGCCACATCTGGAACCACCAGTCCCCCCTATGTTTAATTTTACGAGCTAGGAGAACACTGTTAGGTATCCTGTGGCGTTTCCCACCCCAGACAAAAAAAAAAAGATGTCTGTAGAGCTCTCAGTTCTTTCAGAGGGACTGGGATAGGTAGTTTCTCAAACAAGTATAATACTTTAGGTAAGAGGGTCATTTTAATGGAAGCTATACAGCCCAAGAGGGAAAGGGGCAGTGTAGCCCACTGTCACGGAAGGTGTACAGGAAACAAGACAATGCAAAATGAATATATGACTCACTGGATCCAAAACTAAGGAACAAAAGGGAGACCCCTGCATAAGACCTGGCACTCTCCCTGTCTGCTAAGCCTATGCGAAAATCCCAATGGTGGATGATCGCATATCCACGTACCTCGACTATATACCACCTGAACACCCTACAATAGTGAGGGGCACACGACCACCGGCTCCCTACACTAGACACGGAGGGAGTCAGGGTCACCTGGGATCCAGCCAACAGAAAATCACAAAAAATGTACAGCACTTATCTTGTAGAAGGCTGGAAAATAGGATCAGCATGCACACACACTCCAGGAAGTTGTATAAGCCGCACACTAATGCATTATGGGGAGTAATTTAAAGGGATGCAATCAGTCCAACTACATGACAGCTGAGAGAGGCTAACGAGATGAGGAACTGAAATTCAAAACAAAGAAAACTCAAGGAGGAGGTTCTGAAAGGCTTCTGTCAGAGCTTCTCAGCTGTCTGGTTGTGACACCCACTTCGTTTAACAGGTGACGTATTTCTCAAAAGGAGGAAAATTATGGGCATATACCGTGCTATATGAGATAGACAAATTAACTCCTAAGTATTTAATGGAAGTGGTGCACCATCAAAAGTTATAATTGGAGATTGGAGAGTGGCGGTCCTATTAAGGGGAAGACCCTCTGTTTTATTAGTGGAATTAATTTTGTAACCAGATAAACAGCTGAAGGAGTCAGTAATGCAAACAGATTGGGTAGAGTAACATGGGAGTGAGAAAGGGTCAGCAAAATATCATTAGCGATGAGAGAGTTTGAAGTTCCGATCTGTAATGGGCAGTGGCAAAAGCCATCCCACCCTGCCAGCAGTACCTTCATGTAGCCGGCAGTAAGTTTCTAATAATGATTTTTTTACTGCATTCAGATGAGACAAAAGTATGAAAAAGTTATTTTATCCTCCGTCCGCGCTATTTTCTAGTCAGGCTTGAAGTCAATGTAACCTCACCCTCTTCCCTGCCCTTTTACCTGTGACTGACAGTGCTTATGCCCACCAGCCGGCTGATTTTGCCGAACAGCCGGCTGTCAGTCATAGGCGAAGGGGCAGGGAAGGGGGCGCGGTTATCTTGACTTCAAGCCTGACTGGAAAATAGTGTGGACAGAGGATAAAATAACTTTTTCATACTTCTGCCTCATCTAAATGCAGTAAGAAAATCATCACTTGAAAGTTCTGCTGGCGGTGTGGGATGGCTTTTCCCGCTGAGAGGTTTCCTTTAACTATGATGCCGGTAATGTCAGGATTAGCTCTAATCACAGCCGCCAAGGGTTCTATACAGAGCAAAAAAAGAAGGGGGGAGAGAGGACACCCTTGGCGTTTTCCATTATGAATGTGAATAGGACTAGAGTAGGCATGAGGTAATTTAATAGAAGCTGTAATCTGAATAACTGTGAAGAAAGGACCTTTAAAACCAGCAGTGAGAGTGGAGAACATATACGACCAGTTCTGGTGGTCAAGCGTAATCTAAACGTAAGTGTAAAGCCAGGTTTCGAATTCTATTGGCCACTTCTATCAAGTCTAGAACACGCCTAGTGTTATCCCTTTCCTGCAATACAAGGCATAAAACCCAGTTGGGGCAGTAACTCAGGCAATCTATTGGCCGGGATCTTGGTAAACATTTTAAGATCTGAATTGAGTAGCAGAACTGCTCAATAATTAGAGCACTCTAGTGGGTCTTTATTAGGTTTAGGAATTAAGGTAATGTAAGAGCGCATCATAGTGTCTGGGATTGGGGCCCCTGCAAAACCTGTTAAAAAGATGGGTTAAATGCAGGGTCAGTGTGGATTTGAAGGTTTTATAATACAAATAAGTAAGTCCATCAAGACCCAGGGCTTTGCTAGAAGGTAGTTCTTTTATAACCATATCTATTTCGTCACTCGTTACAGGAGAATTCAAAGTATACAAAGCCGTAGGGGAAAGAGGCGGCATCTTCAAGAAAAGTTAAAAGTAACCGAGTACGAGTTTGGGGATCCTTGGGGGTATTATCCGGCAGGGAGTATAATTTAACAAAGTATTAAAAAAAATGTCTGATATCTTATTAAGATAGATAAGATGCCTTTATTGTCACTGTACAATACAATGTAATACAATGTACAATGCAATGAAATGTTGTTTGGAGCAATCCTAGATGCCATGGACAGGGGAACAAGAACTGACATTTAAACTAAAGCATTACACTAGAAAAAAACAAAACATTGCACTAGAAGGCATTACTATTCACAGTTCACAGCATATATATAGCAAGAGCAAAGTAGGAAGTGCTTATGAGTATATATACACTGATTCAGACACCACTGCAGACAAGAGGTCATCATGGGGTCATGAATGCAGCAGTCACTTTCAGTCTGTGTTAGTTTCTATCCTAGGAAGGGGCAATAATCTCTGAGCATTTAGGAGACTGATTGCTTTGGGGTAAAAGCTGTTCTTCAGCCTAGTGGTGCGGGCATGTAGGGCTCTAAGACGCCTACCAGAGGGTAGGGGAGTGAAAAGGCTGTGGCCGGGGTGAGTTGGATCCCCCCAGATAATTTTTGCCCTGTTGCTGCAGCGAGCAGTGAAGCTGTCATCCAGTGATGGTAACTGAGTACCAGTAATTCTGCCAGCCATTCTGATGATGCGCTTGAGGGTCTTCTTGTCCTCAGAAGAGCAGCCGGAGTACCACACTGTAATGCAGTATGTGATAACAGATTCTATGGTGCACCTGTAAAAATTGACTATCAGCTGTTTTGGGAGTTGTGCTTTCTTCAGACTCCTCAGAAAATAAAGCCTCTGAAGGCCTTTTTTGGTCATTTCTGTTGTGTTTTTTATCCATGACAGGTCCTGACTAATATGAACTCCCAAGAATCTGAAACTTTGAACTATCTCCACGTTTCCACCATTAATGCTCATGGATGGTGTCCATTTTGTTTCTTCTTCCTAAAATCCAGAATTAGCTCCTTTGTTTTCTTGGTATGGAGTATGAGATTGTTGTTCTTACTCCATCTTTCTAGGTTCTCAACCTCTTTCCTATAGGCTGTTTCATCATTGTTGGAGATTAGGCCTATCACGGTCGTGTCATTGGCAAATTTTATAATGGTATTGTGAATAGGTTTACAGTCATTTGTGAAGAGGGAGTAAAGGAGAGGGCTCAACACACAGCATTGCGGTACCCCAGTGTTTAGTGTTAAGGATGAAGAAAAGTGCTTGCCCATGAGTACGATTTGTGGTCTTTTTGTAAGAAAATCCAGTATCCAGTTGCACAGGTGTGAGCTGAGACCCAAGTTGTTCAGTTTCGTTGCCAACTTGTTGGGAGGGATGGTGTTAAAGGCCGAGCTGTAATCAATGAACAGCATCCGCACATAACTGTCTCTCTGTTCCAGGTGTGACTAAAGTCAAGCGTAAGTCTTGAGGAATACAATGATCGGCTTTATCCTTAAGTTGTCGTTCAAGAGGAGTATGAGCTTTATTACCTCTTTCATTTTGCATGGCTAACTCTTTCAATTTGGTACGTACACTAAGAATCTTGCTCAGGGTTCTACGGGAAGGTCCATTTTGAATGGCGTTTTCTAGGTCCTTAAGCTGGCCTTTTAAGACGATATGAGAAACATATATGCACAAATCATCATAGGCAGTTTTCACAGCATCAATATGTCTGTCATGGCTTTAAGAACATGGCGAACTGAAGAGATCTCGAGCTTACAGGCATCTCTAACTTCAGCAATGAGGCCTTTGAAGTCCTCTTTAGTAGGTAGCTTAAGGTTTCAACATCTTCTAAAAAGTGTTACATGTCACTGCAACTTCAGAGGAAGGGGATTCAACTTCAGGGGGCAATCAGAAGCTCCCTACCAGAGAGCTGTGGTCACTGGGGCACCGCCATTTCAACTGGCCATGACTTGTACTTCAGCCTGGCTACAGGCTGTATACCACTAACCTGTGCAGCGCTGGAGAAGGTCCCTTCAAGCTGCGGAGAGAAGCCAGCGGGGATAGAGTCAGCCGAGCTGCATCCATGTGAGTGAAGGCAGTGGTGGAAGCAGGAGCGATAGCGACACGTGGGGGAAGGTCCTGAGAGCAAAGGCCTAGCTGTGGCTGGTCTGTAACAGTGCACTATGAAGCCATTCAGGGTATGTGCGGGTATCAGTGGATTTCCCCATAGGCACCTCTGCAGCGAATATTAAGTGCCTAGATGCTGTGGTGGAGACAGAGCGCTCTTAGTTCAGGCGGCCATCTTTACCAGCTGCCAAGCCACGCCCCCGTGCAAAACAATTTTAAATATGCAAAGCGACACCAGAATAAATTATTAAAATTGGTTCCCTATATTGTGTTGGTCATTTTGTTATATAACATGTATAGTTTCACGTGAATGGGGTGATAATGGCGATGGTTTTGGTCGGTGTGGGCATTTTTTTTATTTGTATTGAACTATTTCAGGTCACTTAATATCTTACTCACAATTACCAGGAATACTCAGATAAATTCTGACATGATTAGATTAAAATGGTTGTCAAACTGTAATAGGTAGGGATACCAATGTAAACGCTCCAAAGTATGAAAAATTACACAGTGCAATAATAATGTAGAAAAAATGTGGGGGAAGAAGCTCATAGAAATATAGAAAAAGGGACTATATGCACGCCTCAGTGTGAGCTAAGTAGTAGTACCTATCCACTATAATGCTGCCTGCCCTATATTAATAAATAGCTGTGAGACAACTACTGCAATCTATTAGGATTTAAGCCCCCAAGAGAACAAGTCTACCAATCTATAACATACCATGTGGTAAAAGTAAAGAATGGCGCCTTCCCCTCAATGCGCGTTTCGCGTTCTCGCTTCTTCTACATTATTATTGCACTGTGTGTTATTTTCCATACTTTGGCGCTTTTACATTGGTATCCCTACCTATTACAGTTTGACAACCATTTTAATCATAACTAATAAAAGTGATGATTTTAAAGGAACATAGAATTACTCATATTTTTGGGATAGAGAATTTTTATTTGTATTGTATACATTTTTTTTTATCATTTTTTACTTATTTTTTTCAGTGTATTTTTGCCACATAGTATGTCCCCAAGAGGTCTTTAAAAGACACAGTTTTTTATTTTACACTTTTTATTTTTTGGGCAAGTTCATATCATCATTATTTTTCCGTTCTTCTGATCCATCAGAAGAACAGAAAAATAAAGAAGAAAACAAATCCTGTGCATCATTTATGGACATTTGGCCTCCATTTGAGCCATTTCCGTCAAAGATCTGCTATTTTAGAGGGGAAAAAAAGTCTTGCATGCTCCTGAGACACCCAGCAATCACGTGATCACCAGGTCCATTAGAGGAAGTGGCATAGACTCATTGAGCGCTACGCATCTATCTGAAGAGAAGGCAGAAGTGGTAAAAAGTGGGAGACCCGACCTGCTTCTGCTAGAGTGCAGGAGCTGTAATCCAGCACTGTGCAGCATTACAGTCAGAAACACAGCTGATCCCACAATTAACCTTGTTTCTGTCCCGCAGTACGGTGACTGCAGACTGAAGCTCTCCGGGCCTCATACGGCCTGCTCTTCTGCTGTAATTACACTGCTTCGGCTCTACAAGGGAGATGCAGCTAAACATTGCAGAGAACGCAGCACTTGCACAAGCTCTGTGGTCACTTCAAACAGCTGATCACCAGGGGTGTCAGTAATCGGACCTCCACAGATTTGATTTTACAATTAAAGATATCTGTAAAAAAAAGAAAAAATCAAAAGGTTTAAACAGGTAGTAAGATTGTATTGATTTTATGTGTTATATTTTAAAAGGAGACTGCACATGTTCGCACTTAGGCCTCTTTCACACAGGCAAGATTTCCGAGCGGGTGCATGCAAGAGGTCAACGCATTGCACCTGCACATGAGCAGTGATTTTCACGCATCACTTGTGTGTTGATTGAAAATCACAGCATGCTCTATATTGTGCGTTTTTTACGCAAAGCAGGCCCCAAGTAGGCCGCAAGCAAGTACGGATGCGGTGTGATTTTCACGCATGGTTGCTAGGAGATGATTGGGATGGGGACCCGATCATTATTATTTTCCCTTATAACATGGTTATAATGGAAAATAATTGCATTCTTAATACAGAATGCTAAGTAAATTAGGGATGGAGGGGTTAAAAAAAATAAAAATAATTTAACTCACCTCATCCACTTGTTCGCGCTGCCCGCTTCTCTTCTGTCTTCTTTTTTGCTGTCCAGGAGGAAAAGGACCTGTGGTGACGTCACTGCGTTCATCACATGGTCCATCACGTGATCCATCACCATGGTGATGGATCATGTGATGGACCATGTGATGAACGCAGTGACGTCACCACAGGTCCTTTTCCTTAAAGAAGAAGAAAGAAGAGAAGCCGGGGATTAAGGGGAGTTTAATTTATTTAATTTTTTTTTAACCCCTCCATCACTAGGGAAAATAATACAAACCGGATTCCAAAAAAGTTCGGACACTAAACAAATTGTGAATAAAAACTGAATGCAATGATGTGGAGATGGCAAATGTCAATATTTTATTTGTAATAGAACGTAGATGACAGATCAAACGTTTAATCCGAGTAAATGTATCATTTTAAAGGAAAAATACGTTGATTCAAATTTTCACGGTGTCAACAAATCGTTGGGACAAGTAGCAATAAGAGGCTGGAAAAGGTAAATTTGAGCATAACGAAGATCTGGAAGACCAATTAACACAAATTAGGTCAATTGGCAACATGATTGGGTATAAAAAGAGCTTCTCAGAGTGGCAGTGTCTCTCAGAAGCCAAGATGGGTAGAGGATCACCAATTCCCACAATGTTGCGCAGAAAGATAGTGGAGCAATATCAGAAAGGTGTCACCCTGCGAAAAATTGCAAAGACTTTGCATCTATCATCATCAACTGTGCATAACATCATCCGAAGATTCAGAGAATCTGGAACAATCTCTGTGCGTAAGGGTCAAGGCCGTAATACCATACTGGATGCCTGTGATCTCCGGGCCCTTAAACGACACTGCACCACAAACAGGAATGCTACTGTAAAGGAAATAACAGAATGGGCTCAGAAATACTTCCAGAAACCATTGTCAGTGAACACAATCCACCGTGCCATCCGCCGTTGCCAGCTGAAACTCTACAGTGCAAAGAAGAAGCCATTTCTAAGCAAGATCCACAAGCTCAGGCGTTTTCACTGGGCCAGGGATCATTTAAAATGGAGTGTGGCAAAATGGAAGACTGTTCTGTGGTCAGACGAGTCACGATTCGAAGTTCTTTTTGGAAATCTGGGACGCCATGTCATCCGGACCAAAGAGGACAAGGACAACCCAAGTTGTTATCAACGCTCAGTTCAGAAGCCTGCATCTCTGATGGTATGGGGTTGCATGAGTGCGTGTGGCATGGGCAGCTTGCATGTCTGGAAAGGCACCATCAATGCAGAAAAATATATTCAGGTTCTAGAACAACATATGCTCCCATCCAGACGTCATCTCTTTCAGGGAAGACCCTGCATTTTTCAACAAGATAATGCCAGACCACATTCTGCATCAATCACAACATCATGGCTGCGTAGGAGAAGGATCCGGGTACTGAAATGGCCAGTCTGCAGTCCAGATCTTTCACCTATAGAGAACATTTGGCGCATCATAAAGAGGAAGGTGCAACAAAGAAGGCCCAAGACGATTGAACAGTTAGAGGCCTGTATTAGACAAGAATGGGAGAGCATTCCAATTTCTAAACTTGAGAAACTGGTCTCCTCGGTCCCCAGACGTCTGTTGAGTGTTGTAAGAAGAAGGAAAGATGCCACACAGTGGTGAAAATGGCCTTGTCCCAACTTTTTGGGGATTTGTTGACACCATGAAATTCTGATTCAACATATTTTTCCCTTAAAATGGTAAATTTTCTCAGTTTAAACTTTTGTTCCGTGATTTATGTTCTATTCTGAATAAAATATTAGAAGTTGGCACCTCCACATCATTGCATTCAGTTTTTATTCACGATTTGTATAGTGTCCCAACTTTTTTGGAATCCGGTTTGTAAAATGAATAGAACACCTAACCCAAACCCGAACTTCTGTGAAGGAGTCCGGGTTCGGGTCTGGGTACCAAACATGCCAATTTTTCTCACGCTCGTGCAAAACGCATTAAAATGTTTTGCACTTGCGGGGAAAAATCGTAAAACACCAAAAACAACTATCTCATAAATATCTCGCATGGAGTTATTCATATTATCACCTACACAGCTCAAAGAGCAGCCACACAGAGAGCAATTTTAATTAATTATTTCCTTTATTGGATATCCAAAAACATTAAATGGTATATCAATTAAAACATATACAAAAACAGCACATAATGGTAACACTACGGTGTTACAAATAATTTGTATAAAAACAGAGTAAGCTCCAAACCAATAAGGGACTAGTATCCCCCCATACACAGATAAAGCAGTATCAGCTTAGTGGGGCACATATAGTAGTGGTAGCACCCAGGACATGCATACACAAACACTCCAAACATTTAAGGGAGTGTAAGCCTGGGTGCAGCCCACACTAAGCAGGGACTGCAAAAGGAATGATATACCATTTAATGTTTTTGGATATCCAATAAAGGAAATAATTAATTAAAATTGCTCTCTGTGGGGAAAAATCGTGCAGTTTCCCACAACGCACCTGCATCTGTTTCTGCATGTCACCCGCCCATGTGAACCCAGCCTTAGGCCTCTTTCACACGGGCGTCATGTTTTTTGCCCGGATAAGAGGCGGGTGCGTTGCGGGAAAATGCGCTATTTTTCCGCGCGAGTGCAAAACATGCGTCATGCGTTTTGCACTCGCGTGAGAAAAATCGCGCATGTTTGGTACCTAAACCCGAACTTCTTCACAGAAGTTCGGGCTTGGGATCGGTGTTCTGAAGATTGTATTATTTTCCCTTATAACATGGTTATAAGGGAAAATAATAGCATCCTGACTACAGAATGCATAGTATAATAGTGCTGGAAGGGTTAAAAAAATAGAAAAGTTAACTCACCTTATCCTCTTGTTCGCGTAGTTCGTTCCCGGTCTGTTCTTTGCTAGCTGTGGGCTTGGGCTGAATGACCTGTGGTGACGTCAGATCACATGCTCCAATCACATGGTCCATCACCATGGTGATGGAGCATGTGATCTGACGTCACCACAGGTCATTCAGCCCAAGCCCACAGCTAAAGAACAGACCGGGAACGAACTACGCGTACAAGAGGATAAGGTGAGTTAACTTTTTTATTTTTTTAACCCTTCCAGCACTATTATACTATGCATTCTGTAGTCAGAATGCTATTATTTTCCCTTATAACCATGTTATAAGGGAAAATAATACAGTGAATAGACTGTCACCTAGAACCTATGCGTGAAAATCGCACCGCATCCGCACTTGCTTGCGGATGCTTGCGATTTTCACGCAACCCCATTCACTTCTATGGGGCCTGCGTTGCGTGGATTATCGCACCGCAACGCACAATATAGAGCATGCTGCGATTTTCACGCAACGCATAAGTGATGCGTGAAAATCACCGCTCATGTGAACAGCCCCATAGAAATGAATGGGTCAGGATTCAGTGCGGGTGCAATACGTTCACCTCACGCATCGCACCCGCGCGGAATACTCGCTCGTGTGAAAGGGGCCTTACAAGCGTCCTGATCTCTTATTGCTGAAAACATACATGTCATAAGATAAAACTTGTGAGTACTTGTTAGCTGAGACCCTAGCTTTCAATGTTGCATTGTATAGGATTCAGCCCTGTTGGTGCAGATAAGACATTTTCACCATCCGCACTAGTTAGGTTTCAATTTCTACAGGCAGTGTTAAACTCTGGAAATTATTTACGTAGCGCCAGATAGAAAACCGTATATAAGGTAATGTTTACCTTCGCTTTACTCTCCCTAGCTCCACCCTGCGAAGACATAGGAATAATCTCTGCCTCAAAGAAACAGAATATAGAATCTATTACATTATACAGGCTGGGCCAGAAAACAACAACACTGCTTCCCCTTTGTGGTTGGTACAGGATTATGGATAATGGAAGAATGTGGTACTTACTGTACCTGTTACCCGTGGTTCCCGCTATCACTATGAAAAGTAGTGCCTGTCTTAGCATGTTCAGGAACATCTTTTGCAATACCACATTGTCTGGGGATTATTTTCATAAACCCGATCCTTCAGGTAACCCCACAAATAAAACATGCACACCGTTAGGTCTGGTGACTGTAAAGACCACTATGCTTTACTCACTGGGGGGAGATTTATCAAAACTGGTGTTAGTTGCCCATAGCAACCAATCAGATTCCACCTTTTATTTTTCAGAGCTCCTTTGGAAAATGAATGGTGGAATCTGTTTGCCATGGACAACTTACCAGTTTTGCTTTACACCAGTATTGATAAATCTCCCCCTGTATGTTTTTCTGTAAATGCTGCATGAACTCTGCACAGGGATGTACGTGACATAAGGTTAATAGTGATGGACGAACATATGCCGGGACGGTTCGCGATCGCGCGAACGCGATTAAATGTTCGCGAACCGCAAGTTCGCTTTAATGCCAGGCGAACCTGGAAAACCTTCAGCTGATATTTGCAGCCAAGAAATAATTACTAGAAGTGCACAAATAGTCCCACAACATGGACAGTGACATACCAGATGTATTATTCGAATTTGCGATCTCCATTTTCATGCGAAATATCGGCAATATAATTTTCGCGCATGTGCAAATGCACTACACAGTACCCAAATGCACTATAAAGAAAGTATATCGGTATATAACACCACACTTCAATCATTTTTTGGGGGGGGGGCGACTGGTATATCACACCAGTAGAAATTATTTGTTCCAATAACGCTTGTCCCTCTATATACCTGCAGTATCGCAGCAGAACCGCACACAACTGCCGCACAATACAAATGCACTATAATATACTTTCTAACGTATATTATAACATTGTACAAGAAAGGCAATCCATTTGAATATACATAAAGATAAAACGTAACCTTTAATAATGTAACTATGAGGGTCCAGTCACACGTCCGTAAGTGTTTTGCAGATCCGCAAAACACGGACACCGACAATGTGCATTCCGCAATTTGCGGACCGCACATCGCCGGCACTATAATAGAAAATGCCTAATCTTGTCTGCAATTGCGGACAAAAATAGGACATGTTCTATATTTTTGCGGAAACGGAAGCACAGATGCGGAAGTGCTGATCCGCAAATGCGAATGTGTATCCGCAAATGCGGATGCGAACAGCACATTCCGGCCCTATTGAAAATGAATGGATCTGCATTGGTTATGCAAAATTGTGGAACGGATGCGGACCCATTTTGCGAATGTGTGAATGGAAAAGATATCTCTCAAAATGAAAATAAATTAAATTATTAAAGTTAAGCAAAAAGCATAGATGTGGTAGGCAATAACAAGTGCTCGGCGGCACTAAATCAGGTGCTCGGCGGCACCAAATCAGAAACCATATGTCCTACCACAATCCGGGGGGTTCCAGTGCACATCCATGAATCCCGGAGGGAAAGCAAACACCATCTATCCCTGGGCTAGATGATGATGTGGTATTGAAGGACAGGGTGGGCAAAGAACTGTCCGTAATATTGCTGTCACGGACGGTGTACAGGAAACAAGACAAAGCAACATGCATATATGACTGAGTGGATCCAAAGCTAAGGAACCAAAAGGGAGACCCCTGCACAAGACCTGAGACTTTCCCTGGCTGCTCAGCCTATGCAAAGATCCCAGAGATGGAAGGTTGCATATCCACGTACCTCGGCTATATAACCCCTGAACACCCTACAATAGTGAGGGGACACGACCACCGGCTCCCTACACCAGACACGGAGGGAGTCAGGGTCACCTGGGATCCAGCAAACAGAAAATAACAGATAAATGTTCAGCACTTAACTTTGTAGCAGACTGGAAAACAAGATCAGCATGCACACACACTCCAGGAAGTAGTACAAGCCGCCCAGTAATGCACCATGGGGCGGAATCCAAAGGGATGCAATCAGTCCAACTCCATGACAGCTGAGAGAGGCCAACGAGACGAGGAACCGAACAGCACAACAAAGAGAACTCAAGGAGGAGGTTCTGAAAGGCCTCTGTCAGAGTTTCTCAGCTGTCTGGTCGTGACAATTGCCCTACAGGGGGTGCTATTCTGGCCCTGATAGCCTAACCACAGACCACCAGCCCTGATAAGAGCGATCCCGCCCAGAACCTTACCCTATATAAAAATGGCCCTAGTAAGCCCCTAGCCCCTAGGCCCCTGACTTCCAGGTGATCACTATATAGATCTATATGTTTTTGACTCATTATAAAAGTATATTATAAGTATATCGCACCCCTCTGTGTATCACACCTATCGATAGAACACCTATACCAGTCCTTAAAAGGACTTTTGTGGCCCTATTAGCTAGCGTTTGGTGTCCCTAATAGCCTGTCCCTGCTCCACACAGCAACCTCTCCCTAGACTGGCAAAAAACTGAATGTAAAATGGCGGCCAGATCAGGTTTATTTTTAAGGTACAGGGTATGTCCATGTGCTGAAACGTCTCAATTGGCTGTCCTGTACCACCTGACGGATGTGTCATGGATCAAAGTTCTTCACAATGTAAAAGTATATGGCGGGCGCGAGTATCTCTATATGTTCGCATTTTCGGCGAATCGCGAACATGCAAAGTTCGCCGCGAAACGACCTCCGGGAGAACCGCAAGGCCATCTCTAATGGTAAATGGCCTTTCTGCTGAAAGAAGCAATACACACAGTTGCGATCACAGAAACATAGAAGAGGATTCTTTACGGTAAGAGCAGTGAGACTATGGAACTCTCTGCCTGAGGAGGTGTTGATGGTGAGTTCACTAAAAGAGTTCAAGAGGGGCCTGGATGTATTTCTGGAGCATAATAATATTATGGGATATAGTTACTAGAGATGGGTTGTTGATCCAGGGAGTTATTCTGATTAGGGTAGGAGGTGACTTTTTGAGAGAGCTTTATAGACAAGTTCTGTGTCTTGTGCATAGGTCATTGTGCAGGGATGGGGAGAAGATAAGCTGTGACCATTACTTATTGTGAACGGTGGATCCTATGTTATCTATATCTTTCATTGATGATGATGCATGTGATGATAATGAGATGACTGCTGAAAACTGGTCTCTAAAGTGAGGCTTGGTGGCCAGTGTGAAAACTGCATAAATTTAGGATTGTTTTTAACTATAGATAGCGACATGGAAAATTAAAAAGAATAACACAAAATCCTAAAAATAAATATGTTTAACATAAAATAATCTATTTGAACAATAGGTAATTTTTGGATTATACTTTTGGTTTAAAGAACACTAAGCCTCAAAACACAAAAGAATATGTGTATATAAAGGCTATTAGCAAACTGTAAAAGCAAGCAGTTTTCCTGAAACTTTGCAGGCCCAGAGGAAGCCAATTTCTTGCTGCCTTTACCATCTTTGGCTGGATGCCAACTGAGTGACCCAGCATGACATCACATAACCCAGAAGTGTGAGAAAAGGGGGTGGAGCTTAGTCCCCATTGACTGTAATTGGGTCCATAGCCTGCATAATGGGACCTTAAAGGGAACCTGTCACCGGGATTTTGTGTATAAAGCTGGGGACATGGGTTGCTAGATGGCCGCTAGCACATCCGCAATACCCAGTCCCCATAGCTCTGTGTGCTTTTATTGTGTAAAAAAAAAACTATTTGATACATATGCAAATTACCCTGAGATGAGTCCTGTCCCTGACTCATCTCACATACAGGACTCATCTCAGGTTAATTTGCATATGTATTAAATCATTTTTTTACACAATAAAAGCACACAGAGCTATGGGGACTGGGTATTGCGGATGTGCTAGCGGCCATCTAGCAACCCATGTCCTCAGCTCTATACACAAAATCCCGGTGACAGGTTCCCTTTAACAAGCAGCAGATTTTGTTGCAGAACATTTTCTGGAACTGTGTTACAGGAAATATGGCTTTCAGCCAAAACCTCATTCTGATGACCACACAAATATGCCTAATAATTGGACCCTGTGGTATTCACCCATACAGTATGGCCAGTAGCATTGTGTCCCTTGTTATCATTAGCATATTTAAGGCAGGAAGGGCACATTGTAAAAGCAGTTGAACAACATTCTCCTGGCCAAGAGATGGGGGAAGATATTTGGATGGTCACAGGGTGGAGTCTATGGTGCGGGGCTGGGACACAGGAACATATAGATGAAAGTTGGGAGTGGGGCTCTCTCTTCTCTTCCTGGACCCACTTGTAAAAGCAGTTGAACAACATTCTCTTGGCCAAAAGATGGGGGGAGATATTTGGGTGGTCACAGGGTGGAGTCTATGGTGGGGGACTGGGACACAGGAACATATAGGTGAAAGTTGGGAGTGGGACTTTTTCTTCTCTTCCTGGACCCCCTTGGATCTACAGCACTTCAGGAGCAAGCTAAGTTATATGTGTGCTTATGTGGGTATGTATATAAGTATAATATCCCAGTATACTTTATACGTGTACATATAGATATTTGCAGTCTGAAATTGTACTACCAGTAGATTATATATGCTGTTTATGCATGAGTCTCTATATGTACATGTACTAATGGTCAGGTACTGGATGTGAGTTGGTTAGAAGAGTAGATCCAGTAGACGGTATATTGGTGGACTCTGGATATACTGTATATACATACACATTATTAGCCACATTTGCTTAGCATCCAGGGTGGGCAGGAACGGAGGTGGCTGTGTGTGGTGGTGTCCTCTATGTATTGTGTTATCTGTATCTTTATGTATAATGTCCATTGCTTTGTCATCTCTATGTTATCAGTAAACTATTTTTATATATAAATATCTGCGAGGGTTGTGTGTTACTCCTGGGTATATGAAGGACTGGAAGAGGTGTAATAATACACAGAATAATCCGGTTATATGGGAAACAGGGGCAACAGTCTAGAAATAGAATAGAAGGTACAGAAAACTGAGATAGACATAAATCTCCAATTTCCAATAAGCAAAATTCCCTTCATCAAACTGAAAGTAAGTGCTATTCATTTGAATGGGGTTGTTTTGACAGGAAGCAGATGGGTTTCAGGTGAAAACTTGCCGTATGTGAATGCTCGCTAAAGCCTCATTCACATTTCAGTGTTTTGGTCAGTAATTTCCATCAGTGATTGTGAGCCAAAGCCAGGCGTGAAGCCTACACACACCTGTTTAGAGCCACACCTGGTTTTGGCTAACAAATAACTGATGTAAATCACTGACCAAACACTGACGTCTAATGAGGCTTTATGCTGAAGGATCTGCAGGAGGGAACTAGTGAAGCCCCAAGGCAACAATCACAACAATCATTGGGTACATGTACACCGCAGTGTTTCATGATGTTTTCACTGTGTTTTCACACCAGAACCCGCATATGCATAGAAAAGGGTGCACCGCAGGTTAATTTCTATTCAGAAAATTTCCACACCATGTACATAAGATTTAGAAAATCTCATCTATATAGCTGGTACTGTATGACGCTATGGATTTTGAACACAAAAATCCATGCGTAATACACACCATGAGCATGTAGCCATATGTGTTTGTTATTTGCATGCAGGGGTGCACCACCAACAAGGCCAGGTGAGGCAACACCAGGTAGGGGCAAGAGGGGGGCAGCGGAGGGGCCATGAGCAATGACCGATTTCATTGTTGCCAAAGGGGTTAGGTTAAGAAATTGGCATTGGGGGGTTGGGCGCCCTTTCAGTTTGTCTATAAAAATCTTGCAGTATACTTGATCATGTAGTACATTCCAATATTTCAAAATGATCATTTTTTATTAATTTAGAGCGTCGGTCATATCTGGAGACATATACAAACTATCTTTGTTGCTCCTCAGTGTTGTCACCCAGCGTTCTCAGCACCCTTAACAAAGTTAAAGGGGTTATCCAAGATGCCGCACAATCTTGATCCCAGCCTGGGAATAAAAGCCACAGCGCATGTGTCTGAAACTCTCGCTAGAGCTTTAACGAGAGATTCAGACTCACGCATGCGCTGCAGGTTGTAATCCGGGGCTGGGATAACGTGCTGCATGCATGGGATTGTGCGGAATTTGGAATAAACCCATAAATCTTTATGGTGATTTTATTACTAAATAATTAGGCAAAATTGTTATCTTGGTACCTACATTCTCCTCATACAGTAGTATGTACACAGTGCTCCCCTATTTTGTATATAGAGTAAAAATAGGGTCAACTATGAGTCAGGTCAACTATGACTTTCCAAAGATACTGAACTGCAAAACTGACTAATTACACAGCAATATACCATCATAATTTAAATATGGGAATTGGAATGGAATAATTAGGCAGATTTGCCATTTGGCATGGATGCCGCATTTGGCTGTGTAACATGTGTGTGTACCATGGTCAAACGTATCGCCCTTCGTCTGACTGCTAGTAAGATTGCTTGCGCCACAAAAATGCCTTGTACTGTTGCCATTAAGGGTCTGTGTGGTACAGCTGGCTGGTGTTACTGTGTGTACTACTAATGGTACTATTGGTATGAAGGCTAACAGTGTATTGATTTGGTAACTAGGGGATTCCTTCCAACAAAATGGCCATGCTCACAGTGTAGACAAAGTATGAAGCCTAAACCTAGCCCCCCTCCTCCAAAACTTCCTGTCTGACGCGGACTAGCGTTAGATTAGGGAGAAGACATGGCTGCAACCTAAGAGAAAAAAACACAGCTTTTCTATTATATATTTTATTGTCTGCAATTGTGATATAAGACAGGAGAGAGAAAAATCTGGATATTGTTATATCTTGTTTGCTGTTCTTTTTCCTTATTTGGATTCTGTGTTTAGTGGTCCTTTAAATAGGTTGTCCGCTTTTTACTATTGATTACCTACAATATTAGAAATGTGAAATTTTTGGCAGATTTCAAGGCATAGGAACATAAACTCGGGGAGACTCTTGTTTGCTTCTATGTGTCTTTAAGGGGTTATCCAAAGGCTAAAAGATCTCCCCCAATGCCCAGGCCCCTCGTATATAGTATACGTACCTGCTCCCCGCGTCTCTCCAGATCCCTTAAAGGAGTACTACGGCTGGGACCCACACAAGTCACGAGAACGGGGGCCACCTACCCTCTGCAGCCCTCCTGAAATGAATGGAGCAGCCGCAAAATTAATTTCTATGGGCGTTCTGGAGATAGCTGAGCAGTGTACTCGGCTATCTCTGGAACTCTCACAGAAGTGAATGGGGTGACCATGCCCATATGCGAACAGCTGCTTCATTCATTTCAGGGGGTCCGCGGGGGGCCCCCATTCTCGTGATCGGTGGGTATCCCAGTTGTAGTAGATAGGGGATAACTTCTACCAACCGGAATACCCCTTTAAGTGTTTGTGTGTGTTTCTCCTAGTTAGTGAATTTCTAAACCAAACAGTCCTTGTGTGAACCTGGACCAAACAGGACCTCATTCTGCCGAAAGAACACAAATTTGTACCGTGAAGTGATGTTGAACACCTGAGTATATCAATGCTTTTGCCTATGCAATTTCTGCAGCTTGAGACATGTCTGATGTCCTATTGAGGGCTGTTGTTGCAGTATCCAGGTAACAACCTGTCTGTCCTTGAGTAATCCTACTGTTTAACTAAGAACCTCTTATTTGACACTTATATTAGCTGTTAAACACTATGCAATGGTGACTCAAATCACAAAGCATGTAAATGGGAGTAACTTAAAAGGAGAGGTATACCAATCCCTGGCAACATTCACATAAATCGAAGTAATGTAAAGTGACTAATGTCCGTCATGTAAGCAAATTCTCCCACGCAGGTTTCATCACTAGTGTGAGGCATCAATGAGTTCAGCTTCCAGAGAAGAATCAAATGAGGACCTCTTACACATCTGATGCTTGCAGACGTCCTTCAGAGGAATTGTATGCATTCATCGGAAAACTGCAGAAATGACATTTTAAACAGTGACTAAATTATCATGCTAAATGTTGCACTAAAATTCATGATTAAAGGATTTCTGCACTTTGTTTAAACTGATGATCTATCCTCTAGATGGATCATCAGCATCTGATTGGCGGGGGTCCCACACCCGACACCCCCGCCGATCAGCTGTTTGAGAAGGCAGCGGCGCTCATTGTTTACCGCCGTCCCCCCCTGGGCGGGGCTAAGCTCCATTCAAGTGAACAGAGCTTAGCCCCGCCCAGGCCAGTTAATACTAGTCGTGACATCACTGGGCCGGCGGTAAACAGTAAGAAGGCTGCAGCGCTGCTGGAGCGCCTCTGCCTTCTCAAACAGCTGATCGGCGGGGATCCCAGGTGTTGGACACCCGCCGATCAGTTTAAACAAACTGCAGAAACCCTTTAACACTGTCCTTAATAACCTTATGCCATGTTCACATCTCTGGCACAAACTTATTAATTGAAAGGGGCATGCTCAAAATAAAAACAGTGAGGAGTTAAAGGGCTTTTGTCACCCCACTAAACCGTTTTTTTTTTTTGCTTACTTATAATCCCTATACTGCGATTTATGCCTACATAATCTAATTAATCATTTCGGTTCAGTAGATTGTGTTAAAAATTTGCTTTTAAAATATGCAAATGACCTTGCTACCAGCAAGTAGGGCGGCTACGTGCTGGTAGCAGCCGCATCCTCCGATCCTAAAGACGCCCCTCCTCATGTTGATTGACAGGGCCAGGGAACGGGATCGTTCTCTGCTGGCCCTGTTTGCATTCAAAATCTCGCGCCTGCGCCGTACCTGTCTTCAATCGGCGCAGACGCACTGAGAGGCGGACCCTCGCTCGGCCGCTCCATCCTCAATGCGCCTGCGCCGGGTGTAGATGTGACATCATCGGCGCATTGAGGATGGAGCGGCCGAGCCTCTCAGTGCGCCTGCGCCGACTGAATACCGTTACGGCGCAGGCGCGAGATCTTGATAGCAGACAGGGCCAGCAGAGGACAATCCCGTTCACTGGCCCTGTCAATCAACATGAGGAGGGGGCGTCTTTAGGATCGGAGGATGCGGCTGCTACCAGCAAGTAGCCGCCCTACTTGCTGGTAGCAAGGTAATTTGCATATTTTAAAAGCACGTTTTTAACACAATCTACTGAACCGAAATGATTATGTAGGCATAAATAACATGTGTCGATTTTGACCTGTATTTAAGGGAGGAGGATGGCAAATGTTGTACATGTTCTGATGATGAACATACTTTGATAAAAAAAAATATTTGAGGGGGGAAAAACATATAAAGAGGTGCAGCAAATTGTAGGCCACTCAGCTAAAAGGATCTCAAATGCCTTGAAGTGGCAACCAACACCATTAAGACGTGAAAAGAAAAGGGGAACTACTGTTCAAATTAATTGAAGAGTAGCCTAAATGGCAAAGGCTCAGCTAATGATCACCTCCAGAAAGATCAAAAAAGATGTGAAGTTACCAGTGAGTACTGCTATAATCAAGAAGACAATTAAAGGGGTTTTCCAGGAATTAAAAGAATCAAAATACTTAAATATTACTTTATTATAAATATATTCCCAAATATCTTTCATTAGTTATAATGGCTCATTTTATCTGGGGAGCTATTATCAGGATAAATAAAACAAGTTACTTCAGAACACTGAGCTAAAGATCTGTTTCAGCCTCCTCTCTGCTCTACTTGTCAGGGATTGTGATCTTGAATACAGCTGATAAGATCTTCAGCTGAGTCTCTGTAGGAATGGAGTTCATGAGGAGGCATGAAGTACAGAGGGGAGGTAGGGTGTGGATAATATGCAGCAGCACTTTTATGCAGTCTTCATAACAGCCCCACATTACCACAGTCTGTCCTGTCCATCCTCTCTGTATTTCATGTCTCCTCATGAACTCCATTCCTACAGAGATTAGTCTGAAGATATTCTCATCTGTATACAAGATCATAATCCCTGACAAGTAGAAGAAGAGGCTGAGGCAGCTGTTTAGCTCAGTGTTGTCAAGTAACTTGTCCTCCTGTGATTAGGACAGGTTTTGTGTGCACTAATAGGACAGCAGACATTTTATTTTCCCTGATGATTTCTCCCTAGACAAAACGAGCCATTATAACTAATGAAAGGTATTTGGGAAAATATTTATAATACAGTAATATTTTAATATTTTAATTTTCTAAATTCTCGGAAACCCCTTTAAGTGAACCCAAGTTACCAGCAAGAATATCCTAAATTGGTTAACATTTGCCAAGGAACACATTGACTGGCCCAAAGAGAAATGGTACAACTTTTTGTTCTTTTTGGGTCTAGTGGCTGCCATATGAATGCCATATGACCCCTGCGCACTGAATTCAAGCCACAGTACAATTTGAAGACAGTAGAGCATGGTAGTGCAAAAATCATGATATGGGGATGTTTTTCATACCATGGCAATAGGCCTATTTATTGCACATGAACGATCATGGATTACTTTGAATATATCACAATACTTTGAGATTACGTTCCCTATGCTGAAGAAGAAATGTCCTTGAAATGGGTGTTTCAATATGACAGAGACCCAAAAAACACCAGTAAGTGAACAACATCATGGATCCAAACAGGATTAAGGTAATAGAGTTGCCAACCCAATCCCCTGACCTTAATCTCTTAGAGGACTTGTGGGGTGACATAAAAGATGCGGTTTATGAGACAAAACCCAAAAATGAAGAGGAACTGTGGAATGTAGTCCAATTGTCCTGGACTGGACGACGTTCAGAGTTGCCAGAATTTGGTCAGCTCTATGCAGCACAGACCTCAAGCAGTCCTCAGAAACAATGGTTATGCCACTAAATATTAGTAAAGTAATTTAAAGTTAAATGAAATGTCAAATATTTTTTCAGTTTATGCTATTTTCACACTCGCGTTTTGTGCGGATCCGTCATGGATGGATCCGTTCAGATAATACAACCGTCTGCATCTGTTCAGGACGGATGCATTTGTATTATCTTTAAAGGGAACCTGTCATGTGGATATTTGATTATAATATAACTAATTATATACAATCATTAACGACTAAAAAGTACCTTAGATGTATTCAATTACTGGTGTGACAAATGGTTACCTCATAATATACACACAAAGATGCTGCATGCTAATGAGCTGATTCGAGTCCGGCGTGATGTCATTGAGTCCAGCGTATATTTAATTCAGAGCTATAGCCACTCCCCTGTCCACCTGCTGCTGATTCATATGGAAACAAACTGTCATTCAGCAGCAGGTGGGCGGGGAGAGTCAGGAGCTCATGAATATTCAGGACTCATCATTATCAGCTGGAGCTTTTCAATACAAGATGTTGGCAGATTGACTGGGTCAATTAAAGAAAGTGACCCAGTATTTTGCAAAGAGAATCAGTCACTTATTTATGTTGCCCTTAGTTAGGACACCATAAAACTGGTGACAGGTTCCCTTTAACATAGCCAAGACGAATCTGTCTTGAACACCATTGAAAGTGAATCAAGGATGGATCTGTTTTCTATTGTGCCAGATTGTGTCAGTGAAAACAGATCTGTCTCCATGGTTCAAAGCTACCTGGAATCATCGTGGATGGAAGGTATGTGTCACTGAGGTTCCTGACCTCGGTGAAGTAAGAGCCGGTATTTTATGTGTCAGCAACAACTATTGCTAATTGACACCTAAAGATTTAGCATGGCTGTTATAGCTGATCCAGGAAGGCTCTTACTGGGAGTAGTCAAAGTGCTGGGTGGGTAACTACTCCCCATGTTCTAGGCCAGGTTTTGCCAGGCATAAAAAACAGCCAGCACTGCCATGTGTGTGAATTTACCTCCCTCTAACAGTGGAGCTCAGGAGTCTGTGTGCTGTGAACCGAGGGCTGTACTGGCATTTGAGGTTTGAGCCGGGCTGGAGGACTCAGGCCCCTCTAAAGGCAAACAGGCCGCCTATGGACTCGATGAGGCTAACTTAACACCCAGGAGAAAAGGTGACTGTTTATTGTTTATGGACTTTCCTTGTGTGTGAACAAACACCAAGCCACCTGCGTTTTGTGATACACCTTATCTGCATTTTGTTATACACCAATGTGTGAATAAACACTGCTGTTTGATTCAAGAACTGTGTACTTTGCCTCTATACTGCATCCGCTAGTCCTAACTACCAGAGCGAATCCCCACAATTGGTGGAGGATGCGGGCAAGCGCAGTGAGGCTGGTGTGAATGCCGATATATTTTTGGGTTTGCATTTTTGGGCACAGTTGTATGTCGTACATCAAATCAACTGTATTTCAACCCGTGCCCCACGACAAAATGGAGACTATTGTGAAGGCTCTCATAGAGGCTAATTTGCAGCAGCGAGAGACCAACCTGCACCAACGGGAGGCTAATAAGCAGCAGTAAGAGACCAACCAGTTGCTGCTACAACACGTGATGGCTTTGCAGACAGCAGGAGCAACCCCAAGCGTCCACGATGCCCGGAAAGGAGTCCGTGCAGCGATCCCTAAGATGACACCCGCAGACGACATCGAAACCTACCTGTAGATGTACGAGAAAGTGGCCACCATGGAAAAGCTGCCCCGAGACCAGTGGGCTGAGGTCGTCGCTCCTTTCCTGGCATCATAGTCCCAGTGGGTGTATTTCGACTTGCCGGACGATCAAGCGGCCGACTACCCGAAGGAAAAGGGTGAGATTTTGGCAAAACTGGGGATGAATGTGTTGGTTCGGGCCCACCAGGTACATCAGTGGGGGTTTAAACCGTCTGAGCCCGTGAGACCCCAGTATTATGACTTACTCCACCTTTTGCAAAAAAGGCTACAGCCTGATGTGCTGAGTCCCACGGCTATGCTGGATAGACTATTGGCTGACATATTCTGGAGGGCACTGCCACCACCTCTCCAGCACTGGATCGGCCATGTATCTCCTGGAAATGGTGGACCTGGTGGAACGCTATGAGGCCACCAAGAATCTCAAGGTGGGTTCTTTTGGGAGAAGGGCAGGAAAACTCCAAAACTCCCCACCCCAGGCCCACTGGTGAGCCAATGAAACCCCCCCCGGAGATTCCCCCTATGGGCCGGACCCAATAAATCTGCTGGCGGTGTCAGGAACCTGGCCACACCAGGGCCGAGTGTCCTCATCGGGTTCAGCCCATGGACACTAATTGTGCTTACCGACAATCGCTATATGCTAGGAAACTGTGCCACAGGTACCCCAGAGGTTTTAGACCACTTGTGCCAGGTGGAAGTGGGAGACACTCAAGCGGAGGCGCTGCTAGACTCAGG
Organism: Bufo gargarizans; assembly: GCF_014858855.1. Lineage (NCBI taxonomy): Eukaryota > Metazoa > Chordata > Amphibia > Anura > Bufonidae > Bufo > Bufo gargarizans. Next base: position 465,139,605 of record NC_058080.1, read on the forward strand.
GAGCTTGGTGACCCTGGTAAGGGCTACCCTGGTGCAGTCCGCTGAGTATACTGGCCAGAAAGTTGGGGTAATGTGCATTCATGGAGACTTGAAAGACTACCGCGCTGGTGTCTCTAAGCACGGTGGCCGGCAGGTGGACCACAAAGTAGCAGTCGCCACAAAACTCCATTATGAACTCATAATAGGGAGAGACTTTCCAGGTTTACCTGCCCTATGGCCGATTGTGAGAGTTAAGGATACCCCTGAGACAGGAATAAGCCTAGGAGATTGGCCTTGTTCAGGGGGACGGCTAGAACCCTGGGAACCTGAGCTAAATGGCCAGCAGTAGGGGTGACCACCACTTCGGTGGAAGAGGGGGAGACAACCCTGCGTAGAGTAAAGGTGGGAGACGTGGAGGAGTTTTGGGTTGGCAGACCTCAACGTCTCCGGGGAGGATTTCGGTACAGCCCAACGCCGAGACCCAACCCTATCCCGGGCCTGGGAAAATGTGGTAATACTTGATGGTGTACCCCAACAACCTGGGGCCGAGTCAATGTTTCCCCGTTTTGTGGTCCAACAGAATATGCTATATCAGGTAAACCAGCTGCGGGGTGAACCTGTTGAACAGTTTGTGGTGCCCGGGGCCTATCGAAAACTCATGTTAGAGTTAGCCCACTAACATGTTCTTGGGGGTCATCTGGGACTGCAGAAGACACAGGACCGGATACTACAACGGTTTTACTGGCCCAGTGTTTTTAGAGAGGTGGATGACTTTTGTAAGTCTTGCCCGACCTGCCAAACCACTAGCCCCAGCACCTGTTCCGCAGTCCCTTAGTGCCCCTCCGATTATCGAGGTACCATTTGAGAAAATCGCTATGGATCACGTAGGCCCAGTACCGAAGTCTGCTAGGGGGCACCAACACATCTTGGTCTTCCTGGACTAAGCCACTCGGTACCTGGAGGCAGTGCCACTGGGACATACATCGGCCAAACTCATAGCAAAAAAATGTATGGAGATGTTTTCCCGAGTAAGGATACCCAAAGAGGTTCTGACTGACCAGGGGACTCCTTTTATGTCCAAGGTCATGTGGGAGCTCTGTAAGTTGCTGAATATCAAACAGATACGGACATCCGTCTATCACCCGCAAACTGACAGCCTAGTAGAAAGGTTTAATCAAGAACTATGTTAAAATGAGTAGTAGCTAAGGATGGAAAGGACTGGGCCCTCCTTCTGCCCTATCTTATGTTCGCAGTGCGAGAAGTGCCCCAGGCCTCTACTGGGTTCTCGCCCTTCAATCTACTATATGGCAGACATCCAAGTGGTCTGTTGGATATAGCCAAAGAGGCGTGGGAGCAACAACCCACACCATATAAAAGTGTTGTTGAATACATCACCCAGATGCAGGAACGTATGGAAACCGTGTTGCCGCTGGTAAATGAACATATGGAGGCAGCTCAGCGAGCTCAAAGTTGGGTGTATAATTGGCAGGCTCGGGTACGGATCTTTACCTGGGAGATCAAGTTTTGGTTCTGGTACCGACAGTGGACAGTAAGTTAATGGCTAGGTGGCAGGGACCCTACGAGGTATTAGAAAAGGTTGGGGAAGTAAACTATAAGGTACACCAGCCTGGGCGGCGGAAGCCAGAGCAGGTGTACCATGTGAATTTACTCAAACCGTGGAAGGATAGGGAGACCAGTACTGACGATAGCCCGCGGCTGCGTTTTCTAGGGGGAGAGGTTCCGGCCCCTAAGTCTGATGTAAGGGAAGCGGTCGCCACAGTGAAGATTGCTGACAGCCTCTCCTCTAAACAGACTCAGGAGGCCAGGGAGTTCGTCAGCAGGAACACAGATGTGTTCTAAGACCTCCCTGGACGCACTTCCATAATCCAGCATGACATTGTCACTGAGCCTCAGGCCAAAATCCTGAGGCTCGGCGACGGACCATCTCTGAGGAAGTACAACTAATGCTGCAACTAGATGTCATCGAGGAGTCTAGAAGTGAGTGGGCCAGCCCTATAGTACTGATACCCAAACCGGACAGGACGTTGAGGTTTTGTAACGATTTAACGAAAATTAAATAAGGTATCTAAGTTCGGCACGTATCCCATGCCGCAGGTAGACGAGGTTAGGACAAGCCCGGTATTTTTCTGTTTTGGACCTCACCGAAGGGTACTGGCAGGTACCCTTAACGGAGGCTGCCAAAGAGAAAACGACCTTCATCACACCGGAGGGGCTGTACCAGTATAAGGTGTTACCCTTTGGTCTGCATGGCCAGACCACCATATTAGATTCTCAGATCAGACCCCCATATCATATCCTCAGATCAGCTGCCTATATCAAACCGTTAGATCATACTCCTATATCAAATCTCAGATCAGACCCGGAGAAGACCAGAGAGCAGTAAGTACAGCAAACGCTAGCAGCTCAACACTCACTGCTCCCTGTGCCTCCTGCATACTAATGAGAGCTTCCATAATGGAAGTGCTCACTAGTATTCGCTTTATAGTTTTGGTGGGGGGTGTCTTATACAAATACGGTAAATATTGTTTTGATGTGCAATTGAATGTGTAGTATTTCTAGTAAATTTGCATTTATTGAAATAAAAATTATTATTAGGATTTTGCGCTTTATTTGCTTTTTTTTAAACTCACTGCTAACACTACTGTAAACCCAACCTGTCAGTTGAGGCCACTTCTCCATAAATAGTACCACTGAGTTCCTCCTTAAAAATTGTGCTAGCAGTACACCTCTGCCACAGACAGTAGAGTTCCGTAGTTATCATGGAATTCCTTTATAGGCATTGGGAATTTATTTATAATATTCTCTAAAATTCTGCTTGCCTACAGCTGCCACTAGGGGAAGGTCACTGCTTACATATTTATACAGCTCAAACAGGAGCAAAATTAATAAATCCAGTATAGAGCCAGATCCCTGTAGTTAGGGCTCCAAGTAACCATTTGTGGGAGACTTGTGTGCTCTGCCAGGAGTCAAGGTCAGTCACTGGCCTCAGCGTTGTCGTGCTGTACATGCAGGCTCGGACTGGCCCACAGGGGAACAGGTGAATCCCCCGGTGGGCCCCTGACCAAGGTGGAAACCTAGTCCTTCAACCCTTTTACAAGTGGCACATGGCACAGTAGACTGACAGCACTAGATATAGATAGGCAGTATAGAGTGTCTCAACCAGCCTATGTTGGGTACATAATTTAACAAAGCACCCAGTTTATTATAGACACATTGGGTGGCTGAAATGACTTTTAGATATAGAGTCAGGCTAGCCATGTCCTCTTTCCCCCAGGGACCTACCCTCTCGAAGTCACTGCAAGGGCCCTTATAATCATGTAATAATCATTGTAGTGTCTTGCTACATGTAGTATTATTTTATAGTTGGCCCCCAAATTTATAGTAGGCACCCCAGTCGGACATTGTGTACATGCTATCACCATTGCAGATGAGTTGGATTGGTTGCTGCAGTTTTATGCATATCACTGCACGGAAGTAAACAGAACGGGCAGGGACCACATGCGCAGCAGGGGGTTGAAAAAGTCAGTATTGTGTTGCTGCTTTTGTTTTAAAGCCCATTAAAAAAAAATCCTTTTTAATCAGCCAGATCTGCAAAGGAAAGTGGATATTTACCATTGTCTCCTGCTGACAACTTCTGCTGCCAAGCTTCTCTTATAAATTTTTATGACATTTACCTTTAAGGGAAACTTTTGTTCTATATGTGAACCCCACCCTAGCTCCTACCCTGGTATGCTTGCATGGATTGACAAGACAGGTATTAGCTGTTGTACCAGTATAATTCTTTCCTTTACATAAATTAAAATGGATTTGACACAGGCTGGGTCTGTGCAGGAAGAAATCTTGGAACCACGTAGCAGAAAAAACACAGATATGCTGAGAATTTATATAGTACTACCCTTCCAGTTTAAGGTATGAATAACAATGAAACACTGTCTAGTTTCTCTTGAAAATCAACGGATTTAATCAGGTCACTTTGTCTACCAGCTCCTGAAGCAGCATTACTGTATATACTGCCTAAACACAACCAAAAGGATTAGCAAACCCCAAATAATATCCATCCTCCCACTATGAAGCCCCTTGAAGCATAACTTTTATTAGTGTAATTCATATTGTGATAAAATAGTAGTTCTTAGAAACGTGCTGTTTAAAATACAGCTGCGGATGCGACATAATAGGGGGGTTTCTGGAGACTTAACCCACATGCTGCAAAAAGCATCTGTATTACCAAAACTAGTAAGCGTATACACATACACAGACTATGGGGCAGATTTATCAAAACTGGTGGAAAGGAAAACTGGCTTAACTACCTATAGCAACCAATCATAGTACCATAGTTTATAAGGCTGAAAAAAGATATCTGTCCATCCAGTTTATTTATTTTATGCACTTATATAGAGCTACTATATTCCACAGTGCTTTACAGACATTAGCATCTAACTGTCCCCAATGGGGCTCACGATCTAAGGTCCCTATCAGTATGTCTTTGGAGTGTGGGAGTAAACCCATGCAAACACGGGGAGAATATACAAACTCCATGCAGATGTTATCCTTGGTCGGATTCAAACCTAGGACCCCAGCTCTACAGGGCACCAGTGATAACTACTGAGCCACCGTGCTGCCCAGTTCAGCCTGTGCTCCTGCAAGTTGATCCAAAGGATCATATTTTTCATTTTTTGGAATTCCATTGGAAAATGAAAGGTGGAGTCTGGGCTATGGGCAACTAAGACAGTTTTTATTTACACTAGTTTTAATAAATCTGCCACGATGTGATTTTCTCATTCAAATTTTTATTGAGGTTTTTGGTGTAACATACATGCTTATGAAAAAGATGCAATATGAAAAAGCATGCATAACATACAATACTTAAAAAGTAGTAAGCCACGCAATGGTGTGGATAGGGACAATTAAGAAAACATAGAATATAACAACTGATAAAACAACTTAAAGAAAAATAAAAAGGGGCAGACAAAGACAGTATGGGAGGGAGGGAAGGAAAGAGGAGGGAGGGTAAGGAGGGGTAAGGAGTTAAGCAAAGAGAGTCACATTTGTATCTCCGAAGAGCGGAAGTCGTCCCAAGGGCCCCAAGTCTTCCAGAATCTTGAAGAGTCCAATGGTGTCACATTAATTAGGTCCTCCATTCTCTGGTATAGAGTGATTTCCTTGAACCATTCTTCTGGTGAAGGAGGGGAGGGTGATTTCCAATGTTGAGGAATGATTGCTTTTGCTGCTTGGATCATGTATTTCTGGGGGATCATGTATTTGGGGGACAATGGGCAGCCTTGTCTCATGCCATTGCAGATGGAAAAGGAGAGAGAGTGCCATTAATTTTGACTTGTGCTGAGGGTTGTTGGTACATAGTGAAAATCTTTGACAGGAATCCCTGACCTATACTCAGATGAGAAAGGGCAGTATGAATAGATTGCCAGGAAATACGGTCAAAGGCCTTCTCAGCATCTAAGGATAGGATCATGAGAGGGATATTGTTTGATTTTGCATGGTGGATGATATCCAATGTTTTGAGGGTGTTATCCCAAGCCTCCAGTCCCGGTACGAACCCCACCTGGTCAGGATGGATGATAGAGGGTAGAAAGGCATTCAGTCAGAGCAAGAAGGGGGAAAGGGAAGACGAGAAGGATTTGTAAAACCTGGCCGTGAACCCGTCAGGACCTGGGCTCTTGCCACCCGGTAGGGACTTGAGGACCGATTGGAGCTCGGATTCCGTGAATGGCGCTTCTAAGCTAGCAGACTTCAACTCAGATAGTTTGGGAGGCTGAAGGAGAGGTTCAGGCGTACAGTCAGGTTGCATTGGGGAGGGTGGTAGGATGTATTGTTCAGAGTAGAAAGATTGGAAGGAGGAGGCAATTTCTGAGGTGCTGTGTTCCAAGCAATCCGCAGAGTTCTTGATAGCGGGAATGTGGGAGATAGCTAGTTTTCCCCTGAGATCCCTTGCTAACAAACGCCCACTCTTGTTTCCATATTCGTAGCATTTACCACAACATATTTGGATCAGGAGGCGTTTAGCGTCTAGACGAGCGTTGTGGAGATCACGGAGAGTCGTCATGGAGGGTGCTCGTTTGTGGGCAAGCTCCAAAGAGATTACCTTTTGTAACACAATTTTGAGGGAGTGTGCTCTCTCCTTCTTGAGATGGAGCCATGTTTAATGAGAGCCCAGCGCAGAACACATTTCAAGGCTTCCCATTGTATTGGAAGAGGAGTGGGGTCTGGGCTATGGTCAGAGAAGAAGTTTGTTACAGTGGTGGTCGGATCGGCAGCGCACACCGGGTCAAGAAGGAAAGATTCATTCAAGAGTCAAGTCCACTCATGTTTGTAAGGAATGGAAGGTTTAGAAAGCAGAATAACGGGGTGTGGTCGGACCACAGAATATTGCCTATTTGTGTGGAGTCCAACCATGAGAGGGCGCCGGTTGTTGGAGTAAAATATAATCTATTCGGCTGTAGGAGGAATGAGGGGCAGAATAAAAAGTGTAGTCTTTATCCGATGGGCGTTGGAGGCGCCATGAATCATATAATTGTCGTTGGAGCAGTGCTCTTTTAACTTTTTTAATGGTCGAGTAGGGAAGGGAAGCGCGTCCAGTTGAATTGTCAAGCGTAGGGTCCAGGGTTAAATTAAAGTCGCCTCAAAATACGACCGTTCTGCGAATGAGGGGTAGTGCTGCATCAACTAAGTCCATAATAAAGGAGGCCTGATTTTGATTGGGAGTGTAAACGTTAAGAAATGTGAATTCACGTCCCAATCAAAAGCAAAAGAATTAGGTAAGTGGGGTTGTCCCATGAAGATCCAGTGGACCAACGTGGAGATACTGCCAGAGAGGGTCCTGGGGAGTGGGAAGGGGGATAAAGGGGGTCTTGCACTGCTAGAAGAGAAGGGACATGAAGTGTGGGTCAGGAGACCTTTGGTGGCGGTCCAAGGGCTGTCCCTGGAGATGGAGACCCAAGTGGTGCGATAACTGGCTGCAGAGGGGCCCCTTGTGTATATATAAGTTACTTAGCATGTCTGATGCTTTAGGCAAGTGCCCAGTGGGCCTGAAAGGGTTAACCATGGTCCCCAGGGTAATGTCTGCTGGAGTGGCAGGACTAATGGCCGGTGGTGCTGCAGCCTGCGAGGAGTGGGGTGAGCCCCCAGGAATGACCTGATGCGCAGCCATGATCCATGGTGGTGTAGAGGAGTGCAGCACAGGCAGCCTGGGATCCGGCATCTGAATGGAAGCAGGGCTGGTGCGCGTGATTCAGAAGTCCGGTCCGAGCTGTGGGTCTGCTCATGATCCTCGGCGGAGGCAGGCAAGGAGGGCACGGATACCGAGCGGTGTCTGAGTATTTGTGAAGCGGGGCTCCTGTGTGCCCCTGACAGCACTGCTGTGAACCACATGTCCTGGGCGCCGGCGCAATCTTGAGAGCGCATGGCGCGGCAGTTTAGAGCGGGACCCGGTGAGGCAGAGTGCCGGGTGAAAAAGCGGGGTAAGTTGCCTTGGGAGGAGGCCAGGGGAGCCGGTGGTCGGGCTCTACCCTTTTTAGGTGTCATTTCCATCAGGAGCATCTGGTGTGGAGAGAATTTTGCCCAGGGTGTAGCAGAGCATGTCTTCATTCCCTCATGGCTGGCCACGCCCCCACCCCGATGTGTTTTTAGCAGCACCTGGATAAGAACTATTGGTTTTATCACAATATGAAGTACACTAATAAAAGGTATGTTTTAAGGGGCTTGGTCCTGGAAATCTGGATTTTATTGGGGGTTTTCTAGTCCTTTTAGTGGTGTATATTTACAATAATTTCCTCCCCCATAGTCAAATTATTCACCTTGCATTTGTTTAGATTTAGAACTATATTATTTACAATGTAGTTGGCATAGTTATCTATCTATCTATCTATCTATCTATCTATCTATCTATCTATTGTAAGAAGGTACCTGGAATCATCGTGGATGGAAGGTATGTGTCACCGAGTTTCCTGGCATCGGTGACGTAAGAGCCGTTATTTTATGTGTCAGGAGCAGCTATTAGTAATTGACACCTAAAGATTTAGCATGGCTGTTATAGCTGATCAGGGAAGGCTCTTACTAGGAGTAGTCAAAGTGCTGGGTGGGTAACTACTCCCCATGTTCCAGGCCGGGTTTTGCCAGGCAAAAAAAACGGCCAGCACTGCCAGGTGTGTGGATTTACCTACCTCTGACAGTTCAGCTGATAGTGACCACGTGTCTACATGGAGATCATGTGATGTGAAGCACTCAGTGATGTTCTCACATCAGCTTATGTATATAGCGTTCATTAGATACGTGCCATCTGTGCGATCACGTACGTGCCACCCGTGCGATCACGTGTCTGCCGACTTCCCTTTTTTCAATACATGGTTTATATCACATGATTTATATTGTGAATGATCATGTGAAGTCAGGTCATGTGACGCCGGGTTTGTTTTGCGCACTCCTTTTCTCCTGACACGCGCATTTGGAGAAGGAAGATGCTGTAACCATACATAGATCCTTCTATGCTGGTTAGTAAAAACCCTCCTTCCTCATCAACCATTGCTATTTTTATGAATTATACTGTTTGCACCTGGGCACTCACGTGTGTTTTTAATGACACAATCATGATATATTTATTTATTGATGGATCTTAAATTACATGTTATGTATTTGATTTTATTTATTATGAATTGCAAATATATTTTCCATCATGTTAGCACTTGTCATTAATAGTTTTTTTACACTTTATATGTGGCATCATGTATTTATTATATACACTTTTAGTATTGATTGATTTTAAAGGGAACCTGTCACCAGTTTTATGGTGTCCTAACTAAGGGCAACACAAAATGCTGGGTCACTTTCTTTATTTGACCCAGTCAATCTGCCAACATCTTGTATTGAAAAGCTCCAGCTGATAATCATGAGTCATGAATATTTTTGAGCTCCTGACTCTCCCCACCCACCTGCTGCTGAATGACAGTTATTTTCCATATGAATCAGCCGCAGGTGGGCAGGGGAGTGGCTATAGCTCTGAATTAAATATACGCTGGACTCACTGACATCACGCTGGACTCATATCAGCTCATTAGCATACTGCATGTGGCATCTTTGTGTGTATATTATGAGGTAACCATCTGTCACACCAGTAAGTGAATACATCTAAGGCACTTTTTAGTAGTTAATAATTGTATATAATTAGTTAGATTAAATTCAAATATCCACATGACAGGTTCCCTTTAACAATCAATTATCATGTGGGTATGTATTTATACTTGTATTGAGCATCATTTTGTTGTCATCACTGCTTGAGAAACGTCCCATTGAGAGGATTGAAACGTTGCTGTTATCGGGTGAATAAACGTACACAGTTTTGGGAAGTGCTGTGGAGTTCGTTTTTTATCTATTATATAGTGGCTGGATCGTCTCTACAGCCGCTGGCACTCCTGGCTACTTATCTACTGCTGTGCTGCCTGGAATTCTTTGTTATCTATCTATCTATCTATCTATCTATCTATCTATCTAATATCTGTATATCTATCTAGCTATCTATCTATTTTATAGATGAAAGTAAGTTGTCTTATGATGTGATGCTGACTATTTAGTTAAACTGCTATACTTCTCTAGGAAAGAGGAGCTTAGGTAATTAAATGACAATTTGAAAAACAGTTGCTATAGGCAAGGGCGGATTGGCCTAAGACCCTACAGGGTAATTTCCCGGGGGGCCACCCAAGTCCTCCTCTTTGTAGCTTCCTAGCTGTCTTAAATGTCTAAAATAGGCGTACAAAATGGTAAATGAGCTGGCCTACCGGCCCGTCCCCTTCCCCACTCACACCACGCCAACTTTTTTAGCCCAGGTGTGATCTGGGAAAAGTCTAGTTCTACTGTTATAATTCTATCCCTCTTGTTTAAAAGATAATTCTATTAGGCCTTGATTCTCAAATTGGTGTGAATAACCCGTCTTGTTCTACTGTTCGTGGGGTGTCTACCTTGTTTATTACCTGGAAACCAGAGTAACAGAGTATGGTTCCTGATGGAAGTTTTCTACAGAATCCTATTAATCCAATTCAGTTTTGTTTTGAAAGACATTGTATGGCATCTCGGAAACCCCACATAAACGTGCAGCAACCTAAAAGGCCCATAATTAGTGTTGAGAGAATCAAAGCATCCAAAGTGGAATTCGATCAGAAGTTTAGGGAAAATTTGATTTGCAACGAATCTGAATTTCCTCATACTTTGTGGTAACAAATCATTTTTTTCCTAAAATGGCAGCACACATGTTACAAAGTGAAAGTAAGAAGTCTGGGAATGTGAGATCACCCATAATGCCATGCAGACAGCCAATCAGCAGCTAGCTAGCCCCAGTGATGTCACAGCTCTTTAAAAGCTTTATCCAACGTGATCTCCAGCATTTCACTGTGAACTGAGAATAGGGTGAGATGAGACAAGTGCTAGGGACAGTGTTGCTAAAAGCTTTTAATTGTGGAATATTGGATAGGGAGAGTGCAGGGACAGTGTAGGGAGATCATAGGGAGAGTTTTTACACACTGTAGGGTGAGCATAGAGAGACTGCAGAGACAGTACAGGACTGTAATCTGAAACTGAACAAATCCATAGGAGACAGCCCACTTTGCATCAATCCCTGTGTAGGGCACATAGCTATCTAATTGAACAGTGTCCACCTTGTTTAATAGATAAGCAATTCTATTAGGCCTTGATTCTCAAATTAGGGTGAATAAGCTGCCTTGTTCTACTGTTATTGGGGTGTTCACATTGTTTAACCCCTTCACGCAATATCACGTACATGTACGTGGGGGAATGTGGTGCCTCACCGCATCCCCACGTGCATGTACGTGATCGGCTTTCACTGTCAGCGCAGGGACCGAAGCGCTGAAGATTCAGTGAGGCCGGCGTGCTGGGGTTGCTAGGCAACCAGAGAAGCCGGAAGGAGATGTATTGGCCCCCTGACCCGCCCACGATCGCTGTGATTGGTCCAATACTGCAGAGGGACCAATCGCAGCGCATCGGGGCAGGTAAGGGGGGTTAGGGAGGGACTGTGTGCCTCTCCTTCTCTGATCGTCCCCATTCCTGTCAGGGAAGCGATCAGAGAAGGAGAGAGTGACATTCTGCTGTACCTGACATATGTATACTAGTCATGGAGCACTGCTACTTAGCGCTCCATGACTAGTATACTCCTCATCGCATTTAACTGTCACCATGTCTGCAGACATGGTGACAGCGCTGAGTGCCGGCTGTTACACACAGCCAGGCACTCAGGCTCAATGCCGAGGGGGGTCCTGTGACCCCCCCGTATCGGCGATCGGGTAGTTAGGCACCCCCCCCCCCTATGGGCGATCGCTTTATGTAGTTTCTGATCCCTGCGGTCCCTGACCGCAGGGATCAGAAACCTAAAAATTGCCCCAAACAGATTTTTTTTAACCCCCCTGCACCCCTGAATTCATTTATGCGGCGGGGTGCAGGGGGGCGGTATGTGGGCGGTGCGGGGCGGTGCGGCAGTTGCGGGAGGCGGGCGGTGCGGCAGGGGGGATCGCGATCCCCCGCCCGCCTCCCATTATAATCATCGTTGGCGTCTAGTGGGTTTTACCAGGGTGCCAGCACATTGCTGGCACCCTGGTATAAACGGCTGACATCGGTGATGCGATGTCAGCCGTTTAACCCTTTCCATACCGCGGTCCGTACGGACCGCGGTATGGAAAAGGTTAACAGCTCAGGGAGCTCCCTCTCTCTCCCATCGGAGGGCTGCTGTACCTTTGCAGCCCCCCGATGGAGAGGGAGAGAGCCCCCAGACAGCCCCCCCAGAGCCCCGTCCTTACCCTTCCCCGTCTGCGCAGTTCTGAACATAACTGAGCAGACGGGGAAGGTTCCCATGGCAACAGGACGCCTCTCAGGCGTCCTGCTGTCCATGGTGCTGAACAGATCTATGCTGAAAGCATAGATCTGTTCAGTGTAAGTATAATATAGCACAGTGCAATATATATTGTACTGTACTGTATTATACAGACATCAGACCCACTGGATCTTCAAGAACCAAGTGGGTCTGGGTCAAAAAAAAAAGTGAAAAAAGTAAAAATAAAGTTAAAATCAAAAAACACATTTTTCACTGATTAAACATGAGAAAAATAAAATTCCCTACACATGTTTGGTATCGCCGCGTCCGTAACGACCTGATCTATAAAACGGTCATGTTACTTTTCCCGAACGGTGAACGCCATAAAAATAAAAAATAAAAAACTATGATGAAATTGAAATTTTGCCCACCTTACTTCCCCAAAAAAGATAACAAAAGTGATCAAAAAAGTCGCATGTACTCCAAAATTGTAACAATCAAACCGTCATCTCATCCCGCAAAAAATGAGACCCTACTTAAGATAATCGCCCAATAACTGAAAAAACTATGGCTCTTAGACTATGGAAACACTAAAACATCATTTTTTTTGTTTCAAAAATGAAATCATTGTGTAAAACTTATATAAATAAAAAAAAGTATACATATTAGGTATTGCCGCGTCCGTATCGACCGGCTCTATAAAAATATCACATGACCTAACCCCTCAGGTGACCACCGTAAAAAAATAAAAATAAAAACGGAGTAGAAAAAGCAATTTTTTGTCATCTTACGTCACAAAAAGTGTAATAGCAAGCGATCAAAAAGTCATATGCACCCCAACATAGTGCCAATCAAACCGTCATCTCATCCAGCAAAAAATGAGACCCTACTTAAGATAATCGCCCCAAAACTGTAAAAACTATGGCTCTTAGACTATGGAGAAACTAAAAAAAAATTGTTTTAAAAATGAAATCATTGTGTAAAACCTACATAAATTAAAAAAAATGTATACATTTTAGGTATCGCCGTGTCCGTGACAACCTGCTCTATAAAATTACCACATGATCTAACCTGTCAGATGAATGTTGTAAATAACAATAAAAAAAAACGATGCCAAAACAGCTATTTCTTGTTACCTTGCCGCACAAAAAGTGTAATATAGAGCAACCAAAAATCATATGTACCCTAAACTAGTACCAACAAAACTGCCACCTTATCCCATAGTTTCCAAAATGGGGTCACTTTTTTGGAGTTTCTACTCTAGGGGTGCATCAGGGGGCTTCAAATGGGACATAGTGTCAAAAAAACTGTCCAGCAAAATCTGGCTTCCAAAAACCATACGGCGCACCTTTCACTCTACGCCCCGCTGTGTGGCCGTACAGTAGTTTACGGCCACATATGGGGCGTTTCTGTAAACAGCAGAGTCAGGGCAATAAAGATACAGTCTTGTTTGGCTGTTAACCCTTGCTTTGTTAGTGGAAAAAATGGGTTAAAATGGAAAATTAGGCAAAAAAATGAAATTCTCAAATTTTATCCCCATTTGCCAATAACTCTTGTGCAACACCTGAAGGGTTAACGAAGTTTGTAAAATCAGTTTTGAATACCTTGAGGGGTGTAGTTTCTTAGATGGGGTCACTTTTAGGGAGTTTCTACTCTAGGGGTGCATCAGGGGGCTTCAAATGGGACATGGTGTCAAAAAAACTGTCCAGCAAAATCTGCCTTCCAAAAACCATACGGCGCACCTTTCACTCTATGCCCCGCTGTGTGGCCGTACAGTAGTTTACGGCCACATATGGGGTGTTTCTGTAAACGGCAGAGTCAGGGCAATAAAGATACAGTCTTGTTTGGATGTTAACCCTTGCTTTGTTAGTGGAAAAAATGGGTTAAAATGGAAAATTAGGCAAAAAAATGAAATTCTCAAATTTCATCCCCATTTGCCAATAACTCTTGTGCAACACCTAAAGGGTTAACAAAGTTTGTAAAATCAGTTTTGAATACCTTGAGGGGTGTAGTTTATAGAATAGGGTCATTTTTGGGTGGTTTCTATTATGTAAGCCTCGCAAAGTGACTTCAGACCTGTAGTGGTCCCTAAAAATTGGATTTCTGAAAAATTTCCAGATTTGCTTCTAAACTTCTAAGCCTTGTAACATCCCCAAAAAATAAAATATCATTCCCAAAATAATTCAAACATGAAGTAGACATATGGGGAATGTAAAGTCATCACAATTTTTGGGGGTATTACTATGTATTACAGAAGTAAAGAAACTGAAACTTTGAAATTTGTAAATTTTTCCAAATTTGGGGTAAATTTGGTATTTTTTTATGCAAAAAAAATTAATTTTGGGACTTAATTTTTCCAGTGTCATGAAGTACAATATGTGACGAAAAAACTATCTCAGAACGGCCTCGATAAGTCAAAGCGTTTTAAAGTTATCAGCACTTAAAGTGACACTGGTCAGATTTGCAAAAAATGACCTGGTCCTTAAGGTGAAATAAGGCTGTGTCTTGAAGGGGTTAATAGATAAGCAATTCTATTAGGCCTTGATTCTCAAATTGGGGCGAATAAGCTGTCTAATACTACTGTTATTGGGGTGTCCACCTGCCTGTCACAGTAACTGTTTTACTATCAGAAAGGACTAGCTATGCATGTTGCTGCAATGCACAGTGATGTACGCCGAGATACCCTCTCCCTGCACGCCAGGATATAGCTGATTTAATGCTATTTAACTTTTAAAGACAATTCAACACGCAAGAAGTTACATTTGGAAGCATAATGACAGTAAATTCAGTCATTATGTTATGAGAGAAAACAGCTCCTGGGAGCGGCCATTTTGTGACTGGCAGCTCAGCGTGCATACAAGCTCCACCCCCACATTCCAGGCCTGTGAGCTCTGTGTCACAGTCAGAGCCTCCTATCAGTGCCACCAGTGACAGCCACCCTTGTATATAATCGCATGATAAGGCTACATGCACACGAACGTTGTTTGTTTCCGTGTCCATTCAGTTTTTTTTTGCGGATAGGATGTGGACCCATTCATTTCAATGGTTCCGCAAAAAATGCAGACAGCACACAGTGTGCTGTCGGCATCAGTATGTCCGTTCCGTAGCCCTGGAAAAAATATAGCATGTCCTATTTTTGTCCGTTTTAGACATTATTACAATGGAGCCGCAAAAAAAACGGAAGGACAGATGTCATCCGTTTTTTTTTTGCGGATCCGCAATTTGCAGACTGCAAAACACATACGGTCGTGTGCATGTAGCCTAATTCAGATAGGCTTAGGTATACTGAATAAGCAGCCCTATCATGTGTGATATTGTGCTGCTAATCTTGTGTATTTGAGGCAGTGCTATTTATTCAGTGTATCTAAGCCTAAAATGTGTAATGCTATGCTGCAAAGGCAATGTATCTCGTACTGTATCACCATAGATAGGCTCAGATACACTGACTTATTTAGTAGCATAGCATTACACATTATAGGTTGAGTCACACTGGATAAAAATCTCACATATCATGGGATCAGATACATTGGCACAATTTGACGCAATTTGGTGTATCTAACGCCTAGTATTTGTGAGTCTGTGCTGCCGCTCCTGTGTACCTAATCTGTATGCTCAGCCACTGTATCTATTCTTATCATATGTTATACTGTCTATTGCGTTGCTGTATCTACTCCCATCATGATAGGGGCAAGGCCGAAATTGGTGCTTGCCCCTCATGGTGTCATTGAGACACGTTTTTATGTTATGGCCATGTTTTCTCCCCCCCTCCCCCTCCTTCTCTTTTCTCTCCTTGTTTTTCTCCTCAGGTGAAGCTGGCAACTGGACGGCAGGTGATTGGCTCAGGAGGGTTGCTGTCCGGTTGCTGGGCTTAGGCTATTTTTAGCCTGAATCAAGGATTGGCCAGGAGGTTCTGTGGCGGGAATTGGATCACTATTTAAGGTCGGTCACTCACCTGGGTCCTGGCTGTTAGAATCTTCAAGCAAGAAGGAAGCATCCCCCGCCCGCCCTCCCATTTTATGTTGCGGTCTTGTTGAATATGGGGGGGGGTTAGTCGCCCAGTCTTTTGGGTGGACGGATATTAACTTAAGGGATTGTTAGGTATTTATTTAATTTAAACTCAGTATGATTAATTTATTGTGGTAATATTTATTGGTTAACCCCCAGATTTTAATAAAGACCGCGGCCTTATTTATCCACAGTTGGCTGTCTGTCGTTATTATAGGAATTAGTTATAAAGGGTTTGTTAGTTGTTGATTGTGACACCATGTGTGGTACTGTCTGCTGAGCTGTGTATCTCTCATGGTACATACCTTCCCTGCATTATACACAACCTAATAGAAAAACACTGTATATTATATATCCCTCCAACTTGTGGCAAATTTACTATTTCCAGAGCTGAAGACTATCCAAGATTTGTGAGAAAAACTGTTCTGCAGCAGCTGGAGATGCTGTAAAATAATTGATGTATACATTATACGGTATATCAGTGAGATGTCATTATTTGACATAATTACATAAAATATGTAGAGAAAGTAACTTTTATACTGCATTGTACAGTGAAGCTCAGAGTAGGATCGCTGAGAGCCGCTCTGTATCTCAGTCATCCAGCGATCCTGCTCTAAACTTCAATGTACAAATCAGTTGCGGAGGGAATGACGTCACAGCAATTGCATGCTGGGAGCTTCCTTTGAGGCAGGTTGGAGGTGACTCTTTCACTTATATCAAAAGGGAGGTGTTGTCATATTATAATTTCAGTGATTTTATTAAGGCTACTTTCACACCAGCGTTTTCCCTTCAAACGCTTGTTTCGTCCCCATTCTAAGAAATGGAGGTCATTCCAAATAAAAGTGGTACAATACCGACTGTAAATGAGTTAATGGAAGTTGGTCTCTACACTACCCTGAATATTGTAGGCTTAAGTAAGTCCAAAGAGAGGCAGTATATTTAGTGTTAGGGACCCATCTGCGGAAGCCACCTCGACGCCTGCTAGATGGGCCTGACACACGTTTGAGCAAATATGTGCGCTAAGAGCTTCCATTAACTCATTTATAGTCGGTATTGTACCACTTTTATTTGGAATGACCCCCATTTCTTAGCTCTATTGTTTGTATGTATAATGGTGTGCAGCCATTTTGTTTTTTGTAATTATGTTTGCTTCATGGATATGCACCTGTGATTCTGAAGGTTTTAGTCTAAATTCTCTTGTAGTATATATTGAGGATAGCACCTCTTTTAGACTGAACACACCCATCTACCTGGGACTTCTTAGCAGACTATGTATGTAGCAGGTCTCGACACTGCCCTGAATATTGTAGGCTTAAGTAAGTCCAAAGAGAGGCAGTATATTTAGTGTTAGGGACCCATCTGCGGAAGCCACCTCGACGCCTGCTAGATGGGCCTGACACACGTTTGAGCAAATATGTGTGCTCCATTAACTCATTTATAGTCGGTATTGTACCACTTTTATTTGGAATGACCCCCATTTCTTAGCTCTATTGTTTGTATGTATAATGGTGTACAGCCATTTTGTTTTTTGTAATTATGTTTGCTTTATGGATATGCACCTGTGATTATGAAGGTTTTAGTCTAAATTCTCTTGTAGGACAGATGGGGTATGTCATTCACAAGCACCATAAGCAAAGAGGAAATATAATTTTTGATTTCTCATACACATAATGTGATTGTGAAATATACCTTTTTTTGGATTTTTAGTAGGACAGAATGAGAGTCCTCTGGAGTCCACTGTGAAATATACAGTATACAGTAAGTTAAGAATGTGGATATTAATAGCTATTTACATTTTTCAGTGGCTGCAACAAAAAGTAGTTTCAAAATGTACTGTACAGTCAATAAACAATAAGAGAGTACAAAAAAATGTACTTGATGTCTTGCCTTTCATGCTTATCTTAAAAAAATTATATAAGTTTCTTTTAGGCAGATAATAAATTGGGTCAGTTATCGGGAATGAAGGTTTGTAAATTTGTCCCCTGTAATGGTGTCAGCAATCTCCCAGTTAACAAACTCTCGTTAATCAGGTGACTGGTCTTTCAGTCAGCACCAAAAATCATAATTTCTGAGCAGCAGATCGTTCTGTATAAACAGAGATCTGCTGCCCAGAAACCATGGGGGAGAAATCAATCTGCGGCAAAAAGTAGTTTAAAATGTGCCAAAATTACAAGCCAATTAGTTTGCACTAAATTTATCACATGCCAATGTCAGTATTCACTCCATAAAGAAAGACTCTCGCCAAGATAGAAATCTGCTAAGAAAAGTGGGCATGGTTAATAAAGTGGCAGTAGGACCATCACATTTATGAATCTGAAAAGGCGCAAATATAGGCAACCCCAGAAAAGTGTAATTCACTCACTAAGGGTCCATTCACACATCCGCAAATTAGGTCCGCATCCGTTCCGCAATTTTGCGGAACAGGTGCGGACCCATTCATTTTCAATGGGGCCGGAATGTGCTGTCCGCATCCACATTTGCCGACCCGCACTTCCGGATCCGTACTTCCGTTCCACAAAAAAATAGAACATGTCCTATTCTTGTCCGCAATTGCATCGAAAAGGCATTTTCTATGAGAGTTCCGGCAATGTGTGGTCTGCAAAATCCGGAGCGCACATTGCGGTGTCCGTGTTTTGTGGATCCGCAAAACACTTACGGACGTGCGAATGGACCCTCTGTAAAAGTCACATGCAGTACATAAAATTGTGACTTTTTGTTAACCACTTCAGCCCCCCTAGCTTAAACCCCCTTAATGACCAGACCACTTTTTACACTTCTGCACTACACTACTTTCACGGTTTATTGCTCGGTTATACAACTTACCACCCAAATGAATTTTGCCTCCTTTTTTTCTCACTAATAGAGCTTTCATTTGGTGGTATTTCATTGCTGCTGACAGTTAAACATTTTTTGATATTAATAATTTTTCACTTTCTGTTGTAAAATTTTTCAATTAAGACTACATTTCTATATAAATTTTTCTCTAAATTTATTTTTCTACATGTCTTTGATTTAAAAAAATGCAATAAGTGTATATTTATTGGTTTGGGTAAAAGTTATAGCGTTTACAAACTATGGTGCAAAAATGTGAATTTACGCACTTTGACTTTCTGAGCACCTGTCATGTTTCCTGAGGTTCTACAATGCCCAGACAGTAGAAACACCCCACAAATGACCCCATTTTGGAAAGTAGACACCCTAAGGTATTCGCTGATGGGCATAGTGAGTTAATGGAAGTTTTTATTTTTTGTCTTTTTAGTTAGCGGAAAATGATTTATTTATTTATTTTCTTACAAAGTTTCATATTCCACTAAATTGTGACAAAAAATAAAATTTTACATGAGCTCACCATACCACTCACGGAATACCTTGGGGTGTCTTCTTTCCAAAATGGGGTCACTTGTGGGGTATTTATACTGCCCGGGCATTTTAGGGGACCTAAAGCGTGAGAAGTAGTTTGGAATCCAAATGCGCAAACAATGCCCTGTGAAATCCTAAAGGTGATCTTTTCCCATTTTTTTTTATACAAAGTTGTCATTTTACAGAGATATTTATCTCACCCAGCATGGGTATATGTAAAAATACACCCTAAAACACAATGCCCTACTTCTCCTACGGCGATACCACATGTGTGACACTTTTTTGCAGCCTAGGTGCGCAAAGGGGCCCAAATTCCAATGAGTATCTTTTAGGAGGGCATTTTTAGGCATTTGGATTCTCACACTTTAGGGCCCCTAAAATGCCAGGGCAGTATAAATACCCCACATGTGACCCCATTTTGGAAAGAAGACACCCCAAGGTTTTCCGTGAGGGGCATGGCGAGTTCATAGAATTATTATTTTTTGGCACAAGTTAGCGGAAATTGATTTTTTTTAGTTTTTTCTCACAAAGTCTCCCTTTCCGCTAACTTGGGACAAAAATTTCAATCTTTCATGGACTCAATATGCCCCTCAGCTAATAACTTGGGGTGTCTACTTTCCGAAATAGGGTCGTTTGTGGGGTGTGTTTACTGTTCTGGCATTTTGGGCGGGGCTAAATTGTGAACAACCCTGTTAATCTTAAAGGTACTCGTTGGACTTTCGGCCCCTTTACGCACCTAGGATGCAAAAAAGTGTCACACATGTGGTATCGCCGTACTCAGAAGAAGTAGGGCAATGTGTTTTGGGGTGTCTTTTTACATATACCCATGCTGGGTGAGAGAAATATCTCTGTAAATTGACAACTTTGTATAATTTTTTTTTTAAAGTTGTCATTTACAAGATATTTCTCACACACAGTATGGGTATATGTAAAAATACACCCCAAAACACATTGCCCTACTTCTCCTGAGTACGGCGATACCACATGTGTGACACTTTTTTGCAGCCTAGGTGCGCGAAGAGGCCAAAATTCCAATGAGTACCTTTTAGGAGGGCATTTTTAGGCATTTGGATTCCAGACTTCTTCTCACTCTTTAGGGCCCCTAAAATACCAGGGCAGTATAAATACCTGACATGTGACCCCATTTTGGAAAGAAGACACCCCAAGGTATTCCGTGAGGGGCATGGCGAGTTCCTAGAATATATTTCTTTTGGCACAAGTTAGCGGAAAATGATTTTGTAAGAGAAAAAAAAAGAAAACATTTTCCGCTAACTTGTGCCCAAAAAAAAATATTCTAGGAACTCGCCATGCCCCTCACAAAATACATTGGGGTTTCTTCTTTCCAAAATGGGGTCACTTATGGGGTATTTATACTGCCCTGGCATTTTAGGGGCCCTAAAGCATGAGAAGAAGTCTGGAATATAAATGTCTAAAAAATTTTACGCATTTGGATTCCGTGAGGGGTATGGTGAGTTCATGTGAGATTTTATTTTTTGTCACAAGTTAGTGGAATATGAGACTTTGTAAGAAAAAACAAAAAAAAAATTCCGCTAATTTGTGCCCCAAAAAATAAATCTTCTATGAACTCGCCATGCCCCTCAAAAGTGATCTTTATAGCGCTGTAGCGATTTTACTGTGTTTTTGCAGTAATCAGAAAAAGAAAATTTCTGTCACTGTGGTGGGGCGGACTGAACGCAAGTGTGCGCACAAGATCAGGCCTGATCGGGCGAACACTGCGTTTTTTGTAGAGCCTATAGAACATGTCCTATTCTTGTCCGCAATTGCGGACAAGAAAAGGCATTTTCTATATAGTTCTGGCAATGTGCGTATCCACAAAATGCGGAAAGCACATTGCCGGTGTCTGTGTTTTGCAGATCCGCGGTGTCCGTGTTTTGCGGATCCGCAAAACACATACGGACGTCTGAATGGAGCCTTACAGGGGGGTGATCAATGACAGGGGGGTGATCAGGGGTTAATAAGTAACAGGGGGGGTGTAGTGTAGTGTGGTGCTTGGTGCTACTTATTACAGAGCTGCCTGTGTCCTCTGGTGGTAGATCCAAGCAAAAGGAACCACCAGAGGACCAGGTAGCAGGTATATCAGACGCTGTTACCAAAACAGTGTCTGATATACCTTTCAAGGGTTAAAAAAAAATCGCATCTACAGCCTGCCAGCGAATGATCCACTGGTTTACCTTGCGATCCTGTGAACGCGCGCTCCTGTGTGCGCGCGTTCACAGGAAATCTCGCCTCTCGCGAGATGACGCGCCGGCGCGTCTAGGAGGAACAACAGGGCCGCCGCCAGGACGGGATGGTTAAATAGCTGCAATACACACAAAAAAATAGAATGCAACAGCACTCTGCAAACCAAATAAAGTACATAAATGTCATAATAATGATAAATGTTATAATATTAATCCTATACTCATTTAGTAAATTTGAGATTCTTAGCAAATATATTTTGTACAAAATTATTTGGGCCCGTCTGCCAAACGTCAAGGCGATCTCTGTAAGACGGGGATCTAACACTAAACGCTACCTGTAATGAGCCCTCACGGCCACTATAAAATTCATGGAGTGTCGGTTCCACATGCATGCTGGGTCCAATCTGCTACAGGGAACACAGATACCAACATGCATGCTTAGTCCACTCCCCAACTTTCCTGGTGTCAAATGGCTTTCAATAACAGTGATATATATATATATATATATATATATATATATATATATATAGTTTACAGAACATATTATTTCACAAACTAGTGCAAAATGTCAAAATGTTGCAAATTTGCACTACGTCTCATTTATTATACTGTGTGTGACATTTTTTTTTATTTAGTCTCACCACTTTCATCTCCAGCTCTTAAAGTTACTTATGGCACAGATTGCGGAAAAATATATAAATCTCTTGCAATCATTCTCAGGGCCGTCTTTAATATTGATTGGACCCTGGGCAAAAATTTACTTGGGCCCCCTGGATCCCGCCTCCCCACACCTTAGCAGGCAATCACACCCTCCACCACAACACACACAAAAAATCCACACCCCTGGTAGAGTCCAGTGAATGACTGTAAATACTTCCAGTTCTGAAGACTCCAGCGGCTCAGGATCAGTGCTCTGGGCAGCTGGGCTCAGGCTGGAAGTGGGCACCGCTCTGCAGGAAGGAGACCAGGGCTCAGCTCATCCTAGTGTTACAGTGCACCCCAGCACCCCACAGTATGCAGTATAGCACCCTATAGTATACAGCACCACACAGTATGCAGTATAGCACCCCACACTATACAGTACCCCACAGTATATAGTAGAGCAGTATAGCACCCCACAGTATACAACACCTCACAGTATACAGCACCCCAAACTATACACGATACAGCCCCCCACAGTATACAGTACAGCAGTATA
Organism: Bufo gargarizans; assembly: GCF_014858855.1. Taxonomy (NCBI): domain Eukaryota; kingdom Metazoa; phylum Chordata; class Amphibia; order Anura; family Bufonidae; genus Bufo; species Bufo gargarizans. Next base: position 465,162,193 of record NC_058080.1, read on the forward strand.
GCACTCCACACTATACCACACCCACAGTATACAGACCCCCACAGTATACAGTACAGCAGTATAGCACTCCACACTATACAGGCCCCCCCACACTATACAGGCCCCCCCACACTATACAAGCTCCCCCACACTATACAGTCCCCGACACAGTATACAGCCCCCCTACACAGTATACAGCCCCCCTACACAGTATACAGCCCCCCCACACAGTATACAGCCCCCCCACACAGTATACAGGCCCCCCCCACACAGTATACAGGCCCCCCCACAGTATACAGCCCCCCCCACAGTATACAGGCCCCCCCACAGTATACAGCCCCCCCCCACAGTATACAGCCCCCCCCACAGTATACAGGCCCCCCCACAGTATACAGGCCCCCCCACACTATACAGGCCCCCCCCCACACAGTATACAGGCCCCCCCACACAGTATACAGGCCCCCCACACAGTATACAGGCCCCCCACACAGTATACAGCCCCCCCACACAGTATACAGCCCACCACACTATACAGACCCCCCTGTATACTGATACAGCCCACCACACAGTATACAGGCCCCCCACAGTATACAGCCCACCACACAATATACAGCCCCCCACACAGTATACAGCACCCCACTATACAGTAGTTTACAGTATATTAACATAACAGCCCCTGTCACCTTTTTCTGATGCAATCTTCATGCAAAAAAGCTCCACAGTTAACTTCTGCAACACTCCTGCTAGGACCTGTGATGACATCATCACAGCCATGTGACCAGTAATTGCTAGGTTACTGGTCACATGGTGATGATGTCATCTAAGGTCCTAGATCACAACGTTAAAGTACACAGACAGCTTGACACCCGGGGCAGTAGCTAGCAGGGCTCAAGAGGCAGCTGCCTTGGGCCCCCCAGGAGCAACTGGGCCCGGGGCAGCTGCCCCTTTTGCCCCTTGGTAAAGACGGCCCTGATCATTCTCCATCCGTAGCGATCGCTTGTCCCTATACAGCGGAGATGATTGCGGCGTGTAAATGCAGCTGTAGCTCCACTGACGATCAGGCATTTATTGGGAATATAAAAATTGTAAAAATCAGTGGCTCAGCCAACACAGGTACACGGAATTAGGTGCATTCTCCCGTGGCAACACCCTTGCCAAATAGTACAAAAGAATAGGGAAAACAAATGTGGAAGGCACTAAACTATCTGACACCAGATAGTTGAGTGCCTTCCACATTTGTTTCCCTATCCAGTTATTGGAAAAGTTTGGTTCGTTACAAAGCTTACAAATAAGCTAATCTTGCACACAAAAATTGTCTAAAATCCAAAGAAAATTCCAAGACTAACAGAAATGAATACTTTACTTTATCCCATAAAGTAATCAAGATAACCCTGCAGTCAATTGGCACTTTTTATATACAAGACTTAGCTCATTTCCATTCTTTCTTCTAGGCTAAAGGTGACATTCCACAGAGCAACAACACTGACAAATACCTTGGATCTCTATCGTATTAGAAACTGAAGATCAAATAAACAATCACAAGGCTACCTGGCAGTTTCAGATGTAGAATTCCCCGCTGCCATTGTCACACAGAAACAAGTTTTGTTGTTTCCAACAGCACCAAGGAAGTATTCATTGTCAAATATAATCCAATATACTTAAAGTGGTTGTCCGGATTTAGAGCTGAACCCGGACATATCCCCTTCTTCCCCCACTCAGCCCCTTTGATATGAGCATCGGAGCATTTCAGTTCATTAAACTGATGTGAATCTGCAACACTAGGGCCAAACATAAATGGTTCCCCACCGGCCGTGGATACTCTAGTGCCCCTTTTGAAGTGTTTGGAGATAGTGATGGACGAACATCTGCTGGGATCCGCAAAACACGGACACCGGCAATGTGCATTCCGCAATTTGTGGACCGCACAACGCCGGCACTATAATAGAAAATGCCTAATCTTGTCTGCAATTGCGGACAAGAATAGGACATGTTCTATTTTTTTCCAGAAACGGAAGCACAGATGCGGATGCGGATCCGCAAATGCGAATGCGGACAGCACATTGCGGCCCTATTGAAAATTAATGGGTCTGAACCCGTTCCGCAGATGCAAACCCATTTTGCAGACGTGTGAATGGAAAAGATATTCCTCAAAATGAAAATAAATTAAATGATTAAAGTTAAGCAAAAAGCATAGATGTGGTAGGCAATAACAAGTGCTCGGCGGCACTAAATCAGGTGCTCGACGGCACCAAATCAGAAACAATATGTCCTACCACAATCCGGGGGGTTCCAGTGCACATCGATGAATCCAGGAGGGAAAGCAAAAAAACATCCATCCCTGGGCTAGATGATGATGTGGTATTGAAGGACAAGGTGGGCAAAAACTGTCCCTGATATTGCCCTACAGGGGGGTGCTATTCTGGCCCTGATAGAATAACCACAGACCACCCGCCCTAATAAGAGCGACCCCGTCCGGAACCTTACCCTATATAAAAATGGTCCTAGTAAGCCCCTAGCCCCTAGGCCCCTGACTTCCAGGTGATCACTATATGGATCTATGTGTTTTTGACTCATTATAAAAGTATATTATAAGTATATCGCACCCCTCTGTGTATCACACCTATCGATAGCACACCTATACCAGTCCTTAAAAGGACTTTTGTGGCCCTATTAGCTAGCGTTTGGTGTCGCTAACAGCCTGTCCATGCTCCACACAGCAACCTCTCCCTAGACTGGCAAAACACTGAATGTAAAATGGCGGCCAGATCAGGTTTATTTATAAGGTAGGGGGTAGGTCCATGTGCGGAAACGTCTCAATTGGCTGTCCTGTACCACCTGATGGATGTGTCATGGGTTAAAGTTCTTCACAATGAAAAAGAATATGGCGGACGCGAATTTCTCCATATGTTCGCATGTTCGGTGAATCGCGAACACGCAAAGTTCGCTGCGAAACAACCGCCGGGCGAACCGCAGCGCCATCTCTATTTGGATTTTCCGAGTCCAGATGGCCATGTTTTCTTGTAATAACTTTATTTTTATCCGTACAAATACAAAAGGAAAAATTTTTTTTTTTTTACTATATAACACAAAATAACCATTACGATTTTTCTTGGACTAATTTGTCATTGTCAAGGCCCAATACACATAACCAGGGACATAAATTAAGATTAATATCATAAATCTTTAATTATAATTATTACATTATGCCAATAGATGTAGTTTGGGGCATCTCGAAAATATGTGAATCCAATCAGCATTGTGCAATCTACATGTTAAACATACATGATCCAATAAATAACTGCTGCCTCCTTCATGCCAATGCTGCGACCTGCCAACCATCACATTCTGTTCGGCTGCTGCTGCCTCCATCATACCACTGCTATCTGTTTACCATCACTTTCTGAAAGGCTGCTGCTGCCACCTCCATCATGCCACTAATGCGACCTGCCAACCATTACGTTCTGTACGGCTGATGCTGCCTCCATCATGCCAATGCTGCAACCTGCCAACCATTGTGTTCTGTACAGCTGCTGCTGCCACCTCCATCATGCCACAGCTATCAGTCTGGTTACCATCACCTTCTGAAAGGCTGCTGCTGCCATCTCCAACATGCCACTAATGCGACCTACCAACCATCACATTCTTTATCCCTGCTGCCAGGGGCGGATTAGCCATAGACCTTACAGGGAAATTTCCAGGAGCCGCCCAAGCTCCCATTTCTGCCTCTTGGGGGGTACATAATAAGCTCTCAGTGGTAATTAGTGCTGTAAGGCCTCATGCACACGACCGTTGTGTGCATCCGTGGCCGTTGTGCCGTTTTTCGTTTTTTTTTTCGCGGACCCATTGACTTTCAATGGGTCCGTGGAAAAATCGGAAAATGCACCGTTTTGCAGCCGAGACCATGATCCGTGTATCCTGTCCGTCAAAAAAATATGACCTGTCCTATTTTTTTGACGGACAACGGTTCACGGACCCATTCAAGTCAATGGGTCTGTGAAAGAACACGGATGCACACAAGATTGTCATCCGTGTCCGTGATCCGTGGCCGTAGGTTACTTTCATACAGACGGATCCGAAGATCCGTCTGCATAAAAGCTTTTTCAGATCTAAGTTTTCACTTCGTGAAAACTCATATCCGACAGTATATTCTAACACAGAGGCGTTCCCATGGTGATGGGGACGCTTCTAGTTAGAATATACTACAAACTGTGTACAAGACTGCCCCCTGCTGCCTGGCAGCACCCGATCTCTTACAGGGGGCCGTGATCAGCACAATTAACCCCTTCAGGTGCGGCACCTGAAGGGGTTAATTGTACTATCATATCCCCCTGTAAGAGATCAGGGCTGCCAGGCAGCAGGGGGCAGACCCCCCCCTCCCCAGTTTGAATATCAATGGTGGCCAGTGTGCGGCCCCCCCCCCTCCCTCCCTCTATTGTAATAATTTGTTGGTGGCACAGTGTGTGCCCCCCCGCCCCCCCTTCCTCCCTCTATTGTAATAATTCATTGGAGGCACAGTGTGCGCCCCCCATTGGCCCCCCTCCCTCTATAGCATTAACAACATTGGTGGCAGTGTGCGGCCTCCCATCTCCCCCCCCCCGATCATTGGTGGCAGCGGAGTTCCGATCGGAGTCCCAGTTTAATCGCTGGGGCTCCGATCGGTAACCATGGCAACCAGGACGCTACTGCAGTCCTGGTTGCCATGGTTACTTAGCAATAGTACAATAGTAGAAGATTCATACTTACCTGGCTGCTGGCTGCTGCGATGTTCGTGTCCGGCCGGGAGCTCCATCTACTGGTAAGTTGCAGGTCTGTCCGGCCGGACACAGACATCGCAGCAGCCAGCAGGTAAGTATGAATCTTCTACTATTGTACTATTGCTAAGTAACCATGGCAACCAGGGCTGCAGTAGCTTCCTGGTTGCCATGGTTACCAATCGGAGCCCCAGCGATTAAACTGGGACTCCGATCGGAACTCCGCTGCCACCAATGATCGGGGGGGAGGGGGGGGGCGCACACTGCCACCAATGTTGTTAATGCTATAGAGGGAGGGGGGGCCGATGGGGGGCGCACACTGTGCCACCAACAAATTATTACAATAGAGGGAGGAAGGGGGGGGCGCACACTGTGCCACCAACGAATTATTACAATAGAGGGAGAAAGGGGGGGGCGCACACTGTGCCACCAACGAATTATTACAATAGAGGGAGAAAGGGGGGGGGGGGCGCACACTGTGCCACCAACAAATTATTACAATAGAGGGAGGAAGGGGACGGGGGACGGGGGGCCGCACACTGTGCCACCAACAAATTATTACAATAGAGGGAGGAAGGGGGGGCGGGGGGCCGCACACTGTGCCACCAACCTATTATTACAATAGAGGGGGGGGGCCGCACTGGCCACCAATGATATTCAAACTGGGGAGGGGGGGGGTCTGCCCCCTGCTGCCTGGCAGCCCTGATCTCTTACAGGGGGATATGATAGTACAATTAACCCCTTCAGGTGCGGCACCTGAGTGGTTAATTGTGCTGATCACGGCCCCCTGTAAGAGATCGGGTGCTGCCAGGCAGCAGGGGGCAGTCTTGTACACAGTTTGTAGTATATTCTAACTAGAAGCGTCCCCATCACCATGGGAACGCCTCTGTGTTAGAATATACTGTCGGAAATGAGTTTTCACGATCTAACTCATATCCGACAGTATATTCTAACATAGAGGCGTTCCCACGGTGATGGGGACGCTTCAAGTTAAAATATACCATCGGATTGGAGAAAACTCCGATCCGATGGTATAAAAGGGACTCCAGACTTTACATTGAAAGTCAATGGGGACGGATCCGTTTGAAATGGCACCATATTGTGTCAACGTCAAACGGATCCGTCCCCATTGACTTGCATTGTAATTCAGGACGGATCCGTTTGGCTCTGCACGGCCAGGCGGACACCAAAACGACATTTTTTTCATGTCCGTGGATCCTCCAAAAATCAAGGAAGACCCACGGACGAAAAAACGATCACGGATCACGGACCTACGGACCCCGTTTTTGCGGACCGTGAAAAAATACTGTCGTGTGCATGAGGCCTAAGAATCAGATACTCATGTACCTGATCAGTGACATTCTCTCCTGAATGTAACTATTTCCCGCATCTCATCTCCTCACCCTGCTCCATATCTTAATCAGACAACTGCAGGAGGAGGACAGAAAATGGCCACTATTGATTGCCAACACAGAGGGACAGGTTTTGGGGCAATATATTGTTCTGCACTGTGGTATATGGTATTCTGTGCTATGGTATTTCTGACCCCCCTACATTTGTTGCCTCGTCTCCTGTGAATTTAGACCCTCCTACAACATGGGGCCAATTTAAGTATTTATTCCAAGGCCACTGTAGGCTTCCAATCATGCCCCCCTGCCTGCTGCTGCAACCTCCATCATGCCACTGCTGCAACCTGCCTACCATCACATTCTGTACGGCGGCTGTTACTGCCTCCTTCATGCAACTAATGCAACCTGCCAACCATCAGTGATGGTCAGTTCCCAGTGTTCGCCAGCGAACACATGCGGGCTGCCATCTTTAGTAAGGTAGACTCACCCGTCCGGCGAAGCACAGGTGAGCCCTTACCTGTGCCGGGAGCCTGTCTGAAATCAAATGCAGTCACCGGGAGCAGGCAGTTCCGAGAACAGCCGCCGGGGGCCTTCATCGAGCTGTTCTCGGAACTGCCTGCTCCCGGTGACTGCATTTGATTTCAGACCGGCACAGGCACAATTAAGGGCTCACCTGTACATCGCCGGATGGGTGAGTCTACCTTACTAAAGATGGCAGCCCGCATGTGTTCGCTGGCGAACACTGGGAACTGACCATCACTGTCAACCATCACGTAACTTACAGCTGCTGCTGCTGCCTCCATCATGCCACTACTGTAGCTGCCAATTAAAAGGGATAATTATTTTATGCTTGTTCACAGCAAGCCACTTTTTCTTCGGACAATCGACACTTGTGCGTGTGGTACGGGCAGGCATTCCAACCCTGTCAAGGCATAATTTTTGAACATTTGGTCCCCCAAGCTATTTGTTTAGCTATTATTAGTTTTTTTAAAGCCAATAACACCATATGTGTTTAACCCCTTCAGGACCCTGCCATTTTTCACCTTAACCACTTAAGGACCACAGGTTTATACCCCCCTAGTGACCAGGCTCTTTTTTACAAATCGGCACTCCACAACTTTAACGGTTTATTGCTCGGTCATGCAACTTGGCACCCAAATTAATTTTACCTCCTTTTCTTCTCACTAATAGAGCTTTCATTTGGTGGTATTTCATTTCTGCTGACATTTTTCCTTTTTTTTTATTAATCGAAATTGACCGAAATTTTTGCAAAAAAATGACATTTTTCACTTTCTTTTGTAATTTTTTTTAAATAAAACTACATTTCTATATAAATTTTTCTCTAAATTTATTGTTCTACATGTCTTTCATAAAAAAATGCAATAAGTGTATATTTATTGGTTTGCGCAAAAGTTATAGCATTTACTGTAAGAAAAAAATAAATAAATCATTTTCCGCTAACTTGTGCCAAAAAAAATATATTCTAGGAACTCGCCATGCCCCTCACAAACTCACTATGCCCATCAGCGAATACCTTAGGGTGTCTACCTTCCGAAATGGGGTCATTTGTGGGGTGTTTCTACTGTCTGGGCATTGTAGAACCTCAGGAAACATGACAGGTGCTCAGAAAGTCAGAGCTGCTTAAAAATGCAGAAATTCACTTTTTTTTGGGCACAAGTTAGTGGAAATTGATTTTTTGTTGTTTTTTCTCACAAAGTCTCATATTCTACTAACTTGGGACAAAAAGTTCAATCTTTCATGGACTCAATATGCCCCTCAGCGAATACCTTGGGGTGTCTTCTTTTCAAAATGGGGTCATTTGTGGGGTGTTTGTACTGCCCTGGCATTTGAGGGTCTCCGCAATCATTACATGTATGGCCAGCATTAGGAGTTTCTGCTATTCTCCTTATATTGAGCATACGGGTAATGAGATTTTTTTTTCCGTTCAGCCTCCGGGCTGAAAGAAAAAATGAACGGCACGGATTTCTTCATTCGCATCGATCAATGTGGATGAAAAAATCTCTGCCAAAAAATGTGCAAAAAAAAAAAGGAGGGGAAGGCGTCTGCCAGGACATAGGAGCTCCGCCCAACATCCAAACCCACTCAGCTCGTATGCCCTGGCAAACCCGATTTCTCCATTCACATCAATCGATGTGGATGAATAAATCATTGCTGGAATTTTTTATTTTTTTTATTTTTATACAAAGTGTTTGAACACCGCCCCTCAGCTCATAAGCCTCGGCAAACATATCTTTTTTACTGCAGAGGAGAAATCTCGTCTTGCAGCGCCGCATACACCGACTTTTGTGTAATCTGACAGCAGCGCAATGCTTCTGTCAGAATGCACATCAGTGCTGCAGCTGCTTGATCGCTTGGTCCACCTAGAAGGTAAAAAAACTAAACAAAACAAATTTTTTTTTTTATTAACATTAACTTTATATAACATTTGAACAGAACATTAACTTTTATAAACTTTATTGAACTTTTGAAACAGAACATTAACTTTTTTGCTTACCTGTGATTATTTTTATTTTTTTTACCTTTAGAGGACAAACCTCTCCTTCCCCATGGGACAATGTGCAAAGCGCCCAGAGATGTGGCGAAGTACATTATGCACTTTGTCCCAGGTGAAAGGAGAGGTTTGTGGCAGCTCTGTGTGAAAGGGCCCTAAGACCCCTGTGTGCCTGTCCTGTGTCACGCAATCCCTATACTAATAGTGTACCTGTGTGTGGAACTTGCGGAAACACTCCCCTATGCATAGGGCAGGCTGGTCAGGACAGTCAGGACAAAAAAAGGTGGTGTCACGCCTTATTCCACCCCTGCTACAGACACAACATCTTTTTCTTGGGGTACCAGGATAGACACTGGGGAAGTGTCTGCCATGTAGCCGGCTCACTACATCAGGGACTTGGGGCACGGACCCTCCTGGATACAGGATTTCCAAAATGATCTCTTCCTGGAATTTTAGGAAGGATCCTGTTCTCCCAGCCTTACTGTAGAGAACAAAACTATTATATACAGCCAATTGAATTAAATATACAGACACCTTCTTATACCAGCGTCTTTTGCGGCGGGAAACTAAATAGGGAGCCAACATCTGGTCATTGAAGTCCACCCCTCCCGTGTGAACGTTATAGTCGTGGACAGAGAGGGGTTTCACAATGACTCCAGTTGCCCTTTCAATTTGGACAGTCGTGTCTGTGTGAATGGTGGACAGAAGGTAAACGTCCCTCTTGTCCCTCCACTTCACCGCAAGCAGTTCTTGGTCACACAAGGCAGCCCTCTCCCCCCGTGCAAGTCGGGTACTAACGAGCCGTTGGGGGAAGCCCCGGCGACTAGGTCGCGCGTTGCCCCAGCATTGAATTCCGACTAGATGTAAGTGCCGAAAGAGGGCCACGCTTGAGTAAAAACTGTCCACGTATAAGTGGTACCCCTTGTGGAGTAAGGGTGACACCAAGTCCCAGACAATCTTGCCACTGCTCCCCAGGTAGTCAGGACATCCGACCGGCTCCAGTTTTGAGTCTTTTTCCTCATAGACCCTAAAACGATATGTATAGCCTGTGGCCCTTTCACAGAGCTTATACAGTTTGACCCTATACCGGGCGCGCTTGCTGGGGATGTACTGTTTGATGCCAAGGCACCCGGTAAAATGTACTAGGGACTCGTCTATGCAGATGTTTTGATTAGGGGTATACGCATCTGCAAATCTGGATGACAAATGGTCTATGAGGGGCCGAATTTTGTGGAGCCGGTCATAAGCAGGGTGGCCTCTTGGATGACAGATGTTATTGTCAGCGAAATGCATAAAGCACATGATGACCTCAAAACGTGCCCTGGACATTTCAGCAGAGAACATGGGCATGTAATGTATTGGGTCTTTAGACCAATATGACCGCAATGCATTTTTTTTAGTTAGACCCATGCTGAGGATAAGGCCCCAAAAAATGTTAAACTCAGAAACTGTGACTGGTTTCCACCGGTAAGGCTGGGCATAGAAGCTTTCCGGATTGGCGGTAATAAACTGTGTGGTGTAGCGGCTGGTTTCTGCCACAACTAGGTCATAGAGATCTGCGGTGAAGAACAGCTCAAAAAACTGAAGGGCCGATCCTAAATGAGCTGTCTCCACGCGAACTCCAGACTGGGCGGTGAAAGGGGGCAATACGGGTGCGGCGGAAGCAGGGGAGTGCCAATTAAGATTTGCCAGCACCTCTGGGAGACTAAGGGTTCTACAGGCCTGTGAACGCGGTGGCTGCGACAGGGGAGTTATTGCATGTGCCACCGTACCAGCTTGAACTGCCCTTCTGGTGCTCGCCACTTCACCAGGGAATACGGCAGTGCTGGTAGAAGGTCCAGGATGTGCTGCGCTGCTGGTGTATGCCTCACCATAAACAAGATCAGCGCTAGCACCACTCTGCTGCAAATGAGGCTCATCATGCGGGGTATGCAGAACCCTGACATGGGATCGGGTACGCCTGACCGTAGCAGGGACCTCTACCTCGTCATCTTTGCTAGCGGTTAGAGTGCCACTGCTGTCTACAGGTTCATATTCTGAACCACTGGATTCAGCGGGTGAGGCGTCCCCATCGCTTTCATCCATCATGGCCAGAATCCTGTAGGCCTCTTCAGCGGAATACCTCTTGTTTGACATTTTGGGCTCACTAAATTTAGGGGGTATTCCTCTGAGACTACCCAGGAAAAAGAGCAAACCTACCTAGTAAAAAGGAGTGCTTGCGAAGTAAAGCTGCGATCGCTAATAAAGATCCAAAAAGCTCAAAAGTGATCTTTATAGCGGCGCAGCAATTTTACGGTGTTTTTTGCAGTGATCAGAAAAAAAAAATGCTGTCACTGCAGTGGGGCGGACTGAACGCAAGTGTGCACACAAGATCAGGCCTGATCGGGCGAACACTGCGTTTTTTGTAGCGCCTAAGGTGACCCTAATGTACTTATATAGATCTGATTACGATCAGTCTTGATCACTTACAGATATTATATAGTACTAGTGCTGATTAGCGACAGCGATGACGCTAATCAGCGACTAATCAGTGACTGCGGTGCGGTGGGCTGGGCGCTAACTACCTAGCAAGTAGCTAACTACCTGGTGGTGATGAGGGACCCTTACAAGGGGGTGATCAATGACAGGGGGGTGATCAGGGAGTCTAATATGGGTGATCAGGTGCTAAATAAGGGGTTCATAAGTGACAGAGTAATGTGTAATGTGTATGTGCGGTGATTGGTGCTACTTACAGAGCTGCCTGTGTCCTCTGGTGGTCAATCCAAGCAAAAGGGACCACCAGAGGAGCAGGTAGTAGGTATATCAGACGCTATTTTCAAAATAGCATCTGACATACCTCTTTGATTTAAAAAATCCACAGCCTGCCAGCCAATGATCGCGGCCGGCAGGCTGCAGATGAACTTGTGAACTGCACGATCCTGTGAACGCGTGCTCCTGTGAGCGCGCGATCACAGGAAATCTCGGCTCACGCGAGATGACGCCGATCGGCGTTAGTGTGACCTGGGAGTGCTGCCACAATCACGCCTTTCGGCGTTAGCGAGACCAGAGGAGGTTAAGGACCAGGCCATTTTTTGCAAATCTGACATGTGTCACTTTATGTGGTGATAACTTTAAAACGCTTTTACTTATCCAAGCTATTTTGAGAATATTTTCTTGTCACATTTTGTATTTCGTGACAATGGTAAATTTGAGTCAAAATATTTCATTTTTATTTATAAGAAAAATACAAAATTTACCCAAAAATTCTAAAAATTCACAATTTTCTAAATTTCAATTTCTCTGCTTTTAAAACAGATATTGATACCTCCTAAAATAGTTATTACTTTACATTTCCCATATGTCTACCTTATGTTTGGATCATTTAATAAATTACATTTTTTGGGGACGTTAGAATACTTAGAAGTTTAGAAGCAAATCTTAAAAGTTTTAAGAAAATTTCCAAAACCCAATTTTTAAGGACCAGTTCCGGTCTGAAGTCACTTTGTGGGGCTTACATAATAGAAACCACCCATAAATGGCCCAATTTTAGAAACTACACCCTCAAGGTATTCAAAACTGATTTTACAAACTTTGTTAACCCTTTAGGTGTTCCACAAGAATTAAAGGAAAATAAATGAAGTTTCAGAATTTCACTTTTTTGGCAGATTTTCCATTTTAATCCATTTTTTCCAGTAACAAAGCAATGTTTAACAGCCAATCAAAACTTCATATTAATTGCCCTGATTCTGTAGTTTACAGAAACTGCTGTATGGGCACACGGCCGGGTGCAGAAGAAAAGGAACGCCATATGGTTTTTGAAGGGCAGATTTCACTGGGATAATTTTAAGTTGCCATGTCACATTTGAAGACCCCCTGATGCACCCCTAGAGTAGAAACTCCAAAAAAGTGACCCCCATTTTGAAAACTACTGGATAAGGTCGCAGTTTTGTTGGTATTTTAGGGTGATTTTTGGTTGCTTTATATTACATTTTTTGTGAGGTAAGGTAACAAAAAATTATTTTTGTTTTTATTTTTGTTTGTTACAGTGTTCACCTGACAGGTAAGATCATGTGTTATTTTTATAGAGCAGGTTGTTGTGAACGTAACAATACCAAATTTGTTTTTGTTGTTTGTTTCATTTTTGCATAATAAAGCATTTTTGAAAAAAAAATTTTTTTAGTGTCTCCATATTCTGAAAGCCATAGTTTTATTTTTTGGGCGTCTTATGTAGGGGCTTATTTTTTTCTGTATGAAATGATGGTTTGATTGGTACTATTTTAGGATGCATATGTCTTTTTGATTGCTTAGTATTACACTTTTTGTGATGTAAGGTGACAAAAAATGGCTTTAGACAAAAAATTAGGGGTTAACTGTATATCAGTTCACCACAAAAGTGGCATATAAATGAAAAAAAATCATCTAACAGGGTGAGGGCAACCTAGCTATGGATGGCAGTATCAAATATAATGCTGGCAAAAGCATACACAACAGTGGGCAACATGAGCATATATAATAACAAACCTGGCTGGAGGAACGGCCCAACGTCCGTTTCACAGTCGCGCTTTATAAAAAGCGTGGCGAACTGATATACATGTGTGTAGGGCCACACTTGTTAAACTTTTTGTTCTGGCGTACTGCATACACAGCAGTGTTATTTGCAATTATACTGATAACTGCATTATCCTTGGGTCTGGAGGTGTTTTTTCCTCACTTTTCGTGCATTCCTCGATTTAAATATATATATTTTTTTTTATCATGTATGTCATTTTATCTGTTATAATAAAGATGGATTGAGTTGTCATTTGCGTGTTGGTTTAATTTACATAGGAGTTGAAAGTACAATATTCCTATGCTAAAAAACCTAGAGCAAGGAGAGAGACATTTGTTAAACATATTGACGGTGGTACAGGTGGAGATATCAGTCCTTAGCAAGATGTTGTCTTCTGGGCGATCTACGGTGCTTAGGTGCTTGATCTAGCCATCCCTCACGATATGGCAAAGGGGGAATTGTAAGTGGCTGCGGCCAGTCTGGTAAGTCTACCGCTGGGAGGCCAAAGGTGTCGTGGAGGCCCGGCAAGTCAGACAGCGCTTTGAACGTAGCGGATTTCCCATCTTTTCTGGCAAACAATTGGAAGGGATATCCCCATCTGTAAATGATATCATTATCCCTCAGTAGGATGAGAGGTTTTAAAGCTTTCTGTAGAAGTAAGGTCCGTCTTGCAAGATCTGGTAGAATCTGGACATCAAGGACATCAGATGTGGTAGAGTCCATATTTCTTGCTGCTTTGAGAATAGCTTCTTTTCTCTTTGTAGAAATGGATCCTACAAATGCCATCTCGTGGACGGGAGGGATCACTCGGCTTAGGCCCTAGCGCTCAATGTATTCTGTCAATTTCGATCGGCTGAGCTGGACCTCTGTTCAATAGTTTACTGAAGAAATCTAGCACCCGGTGGTCAAGGTCTTGTGGGGGAATGGATTCGGGTAGCCCTCTAATGCGGAGGTTGTTCCAACGATTCCTATTTTCGATGTCATCGAGGTGGTTCATGATATCCTGGATTTAGTCGGAATGGGCTTGTATGATTTGGCGTTGAGCCTCCAGAGCTGAAACAACTTGTTCTTGGGATTCCTCCATCTCTACTACTCTATGACCCACATGGTTGAGATCTTGTTGGAGAGCTGCTATATCCTGCTTGTGTGAGGTTTCCAATCTGGTGAAAAGCGCGTCTACCTCAACTTTCGTTGGCAGAGCTTTTAAGTGGGTTTTCCAGACCCAATCGTCGTCACAGTTCGTAGCAGGGATCCCCGTGGTTGGTCTGGGCGTCGGCACCCGTGAATCTCCATGGCTAGGGGATGAACCAGGTAACTTAGTGGCATACCTGGAAAAGTCAGGCAATGAAGTGACAGATGATGAGGGGCTGGCCACCGCCTCTGCGTAAGAGCCTGGAGGAGTCGCATTGCCCTGGGCTCTCGGCTGGTTACCAGTAGGCTGCAAATGCGCAGGGCTGTGCGCCATGGAAGCCTCTCTTGATTTCACACAGTTGGCATTATCTGCAGCAGTGTCCGCTTGCTTATTAGCAGGTACAAAGAATCTGGAAAAGGATCCCGTATTCAGTTCCAGGGGTGCCATAAACCCCGTACCAGGAGCGTCTCTTGCAAATAGTTAATGGCGAGAAGACAGTAGGGAGCCCTGCAGCAGGTATCTCACTCAGCCATAGGTGTGCTCCACTACCTCAGAAGCAGCAGTATATCACAAAAATAGGCTGTTGTGTCCCTCTAGTCAGGATTAATCTCAGCCGCCAAAAGAGGGGGACAGTAACATGAAAAATTAGGCCAATGACCTCAAAATGTAGTGCTCACAAGAAATAAGGAGGTAGGGAGTGAGGAGAAAATCGGACTGGGAGCCGGTCACAAGTCACAGTCCAAGGGATGAGAAGGTGCCCGGATCCCTGAGAGCCCACTAAATGGAATGTCCCAGGTACTCACTATGTCCTGGTCTGCGTGACCACTATGAAAGGCTGCATGCGGCCAGGTGGAAGGCCGCGTGTAGTGCCGATCAAGGAGGCAAGATGGCGACTCCTCGGGCGGTGCATGCTCCGGTAATGCAGTCGGCGGGCCTGACAGAGACAGCGCTGTGTGGAAAGCAGTTGAGGAAATCACGCCGACTAATGCAGTCCTCTTTTATGGCCGTCCTGCCGCACGGAACGGCTCTGCAAACTGCGCCTGTACCTCTAGATGTAGTCGTGGCCTCGGCCCGCCTGCTAGGCCACAAGTAAGTGAAGCTGCAGCCCAGTCACACGGGGTCGGAACCGGGTCAGCTGGTAGTGGTCGGGTCCGGGATGGAGCCTGGATGCAGGTGAGGGGCCAGATGGTTCCAAATGGGCCGGAATGTGCAAAATTCAGGCTAGAGCCCAGGAGCGAAGGAGAAAGACCTGTTTATTTAAGTTTTACACAATAAATGCATTTTTGAAACAAAATAAATCTGAGAGCCATAGTTTTTATTTATTTTTTGGCCAAATGTCTTAGGTAGAGTCAAATTTTTTGCAGGATGACATTATGGTTTGATTGGTACTATTTTGGGGTGCGTATAACTTTTTGATTGTTTGGTATTATACTTTTTGTGATGTAAGTTGACAAAAAATGACATTTTTGACACTGTTTTTATTTTTATTTTTTTACGGTGTTCATCTGAGTGGTTAGGTCTTTGAGGGGAAAAATCATAAAAAAAAAAAAATGAAAAGAGATGTTTTCCTAAAAATTAAGAGTCCTAAGAGGCTAGTGGGAGTTATATACCAACTTTCAGGGCAATTGGAGCAACTTTTTTTTATAAATTGGCAAACTGGACCCTAAACAAATCTCGACTGGTTCTCTACTCTGTATGAAGATGAGAAATGGCATTAGCTATCTCTCATCTCCATACAGTGGAGGTAATTATTGCATGTAAATGCAGCTCTTACTGACACTGATGAAAAGGGTAAAACCTGCACAATCGACGTGCTACAGATTTTAAATTTCCTCACAGAACAAAAAAGCTACGTTTACATGAGATTTTTTACTGTTATACATTTTGCTGGTACTGTATAATGCTGCGTATGTAATCTGCAACGTGCGCAGGTAGCCTACGGTGAAGGATGAGGGATCTGTGCCCAGGCAGGATGTATATGGGGGCTGATGCTCATGTGAATTTTGGAAATGTTCTCCATTCTGCTATTGGCAACTGAAACTGATACCCCCTCCAGCCTGAGAATATATTGAATCTGATTTGTAAGGTATTCTTATTATTATTATTTTTTGAATATTCAATGCATTCTATTTCACAGACAATCAAGCTGGTAGAAGACAGAACTCCCTATCTGTGTGACTGGTTGCCTGAGGTGCTTATTCCTAGGCAACCACCCAAATTTATGTGAGGGCTGCCTAGCAAACATAAGACTTGCCAAAATATCTATAATGGACAAATACAATAGAAAACTTCACATTTCACTGGATGAAGATGTAAATAAGACTTAAAGGCTGTGCCATGGTTACAAAAGTCAGTACACATGTGTTAAAGGTTATGTACGGGGGCAACTCTTTTTGTATTGTTGCATTGTACTTATTTTGAGCTAAAAATTATTTTTGTATAGTGTCTTTATTAAAAATATGGAATCCTTTTTTGTGTACAGCTGCTTGTGGATTTTCTGTCTTTTCAGTCATCTGGGGAGCAGACAGACTCCTTATGTCTGCTCTCTTTTTTTTTTTTTTTTTTTTTTTTTTTAAATTTTATTGGGAAAACTACAAAACATTTACAATAAAAAATTTATTACAGTCTCTCAATTCTTAGTAACCCAAGTGATTATATGTGCGTATATTCCACTCATCTTTTCAAAATATTTAGAAAACCCTCCCCTCCCTCCCTCCCAGTTTGTGGTGCGTCAAAGTAGGACCTTTATATATAAAACAACTTGATCTCAGCTAACCAGACCTCCAACCACCCCATATCCTGGTCCATTGATATTCATTTTCCCTCCGTCTGTATAAAATTTTTTCGTAGTTCATTACCTTATCAATTAAATTTATCCATGTGTTTTTGTTTGGAGTGGATCGGGCAAACCAGGTGCGGCTGATCAAAACTCTAGCCAACATCAATACTCTACTCAAGAGAATCTTTTGATACTTATGATTTTTTAATTTGGAGAGATCATTGAGAATAAATACTTGTGGTTCAAAAGGAATTCGAATTTTTAGTTTACACATAATATAGTTATTGATACCGTTCCAGTAGTTTATAAGTTCTGGACAGGTCCATATCATATGGAGAAAGTCTGCTCCTACAGTGTCACATTTGGGACAGTTGGACGAGTCTCTTAACCCACATTTGTTCATCCACAATGGAGTAATATATAATCTGTGGCAGATATAAAATTGTATCAGGACATGGTTAAAGTTCTGGGATAGTGAAGATAGATTCCCAAAAATATTATCCCACCCTTCTATTTGTACATTCGGACAGTCCACCTCCCACGCTTTTTGTCCTGGAGAGTGTATGTCACTAAACCGTGCTTTAAGTAATAACTTATATATATTTGAAATTTTTATTCTGAAATGTGTACCTCCTACCCAATCATTCAGAAAGGATACATTATCTATATCCAACAGCCGCTTATCATCCAAGCTGGATAACACAGAACGCAATTGGAAATACCTAAACCATGAAAGATTTTTTAAATTTTGTATCATTTCTATATAGGATTTAATTTCTCTATCTTTAACTACCTGTGAAATATATAAAATTTTATTCTTCTGCCAAAATGTGTCAGCTGCAATTTCATCCAGCCTTTGTAAATACAAATTATGCCAAAGTGGCGTAAATGTAAGTGAACCCTTAACTTTCAACCATGTCCTAGTTGTAGCCCACACCTTAAGGAGTAGTTTTATAGTCTCTCTGTAGCCTTGCTCATAGCTCTTCAATAGGCCAGATTCCAACAAGGAAAAAATATTATTGTGGGCATGACTATTTACCAACTTCCCCAGTAGTGCGCTATGCTCTGATTCATAGCACCTCAATAGCTGGGCTGCAATAAAGTATCCCTTAAAGTAGGGGAGATTTAAACCCCCGCACTCCACTGATCTATACAAATACTCCAACTTAATTCGAACTCGCTTTCTTCCCCATATTAAATCATTAATTAGTCTCTCTATAAGTTTGAAATGTTTGTCTTGTATCCAAATAGGTGTATTCCTGAGCACATAGAGCAATTGTGGTAATATCACCATTTTGACTAGTGAAACTCGATCAGCTCTAGATAGGGGAAGTTTCAGCCAAATTCCTATTTTAGCTCTGATCTTTACTATTATGGGGATCAAATTAAGTTCTACAAAATTTTCGACCCGAGGCGATATCGTCAAACCCAAATATTGAAAAGTATCAACAATATCCAACTGTGTAACAGGAATCTCTTTCTGTGGTAGGGGGTCTATTGGAAGCAGACTAGTCTTGGTCCAGTTTATAAGAAGACCAGAAACCTCACCAAATAATTTAACCATTTGAATAATCCTAGGGAGAGTGGTTTCCGTATGATCTATAAAAAACAGAACATCGTCTGCATATAGTGAGATACGATCTTGTGTTCCTAGCGTACCAAATCCTTTGATCTGATCGTCCTGCCTAATGGCCATCGCAAGGGGTTCGATATATATATCAAATAATAAGGGAGATAGTGGGCAACCCTGACGGGTGCCTCTGTTTAACTCGATACTGCTACTCAAAATTCCATTAAGACTCAATTTAGCCCTTGGAGATCCATACAATAGCCTAAGAGTACGTATAAACCTCTCTCCAAAGCCCATCCTAGCAAGAACCTTCCAGAGGAAACGCCACTCCACCCTGTCAAAGGCCTTAGAGGCATCTAATGACAGGATGGAGCGGGCGGTCCCCCCAGGGGCCTGGATATTAGAAAAGAGCCGGTGTAGATTATAATGTGTACCCTTATTTTTAATGAAACCGCTCTGATCCGGATGGACTATGGAGGAGATGACCCCAGAGAGCCTTGTAGCAAGGACCCTCGCCAAAAGCTTTACATCTGCATTAAGCAGTGAAATTGGTCTGTAAGATTCTAAATCTAGAGGGTCCTTGCCTTTTTTTGGAATTAGTATCACTGTAGCCTCCATCATTGAATCTGGCAACCTCCCATCCTCCATTGATTTAGTAAAGACCTCCAGTAATCTAGGAAAAATACAGTCCCCATATTTGCTATAAAATTCATATGGAAGCCCATCTGAACCGGGAGTAGAATTAGATGAACATAATTTAATAGCTCCCTCAAGTTCCTTAATTGAGACCTCCAGTTCTAATGCTTTCTTTTGGTTCTCAGTAATAGTTGAAAAGTTAATCCTATCTAGGTAGAGATCTATCTTATCGTCTGTAATATTAGAATCAGCCTTATACATATCAAGAAAATAATCAAAAAAGGCCTTCTCCACCGGACCCTGACCAGTAACTGTTCTACCATCCCTCACTCGAACCTTCTCTATATGTTTTTTAGGTTGTTGATTGGAGATTACTCTGGAGAGTAGCCTACCGGGTCGCCCAGACTCTGTAAAATATTTTTGCCCTTTAAAGAAAAGATTCTGTTGAGCTTTATCCAGTAAAAAATTAGCATATATTTGTGTGGCTTTTTGCATATTTTCCCTATTTTTCTCCGTCTTATTTATATGGAAGGATTCTGTCGCTAAGATCACATGTTTCTCTAGATTTTTCTGTTTTTTTCCATATTCTCTTCTAAGATTCGTGATATTACTAACCATCAATCCCCTCATGTACGCCTTAAAGGTATCCCATACCACTTGAATTTTTGCTGAGCCGTCGTTGATATCCCAGAATCGGCCTATTTCATTTCGAATTATTTCATGTGTCTTTATGACTGATAGCCAGTAAGGGTTTAGTCTAAAGGGAGGTTTTGATATATATCTATCATGAGAGAAGCATAATTCAAGTACTGACGGGGAGTGATCAGATATTGACCTTGTTTCATATTTCATTCGTTTTATCAATTTCATATATTTGCTATTTATCAGTACTAGGTCAATTCTAGACAATGATTTACCTGCTTTACTAAAACATGAAAAAACCCTTTTCCCCTGTCCCAGATATTCCCAAGCGTCCTCAAATCCAGCCTCCAGGCAGAACCGTGCGAGGGGGGACCCCTGGACCGTACTGTCACCCCTAGCACTCATAGAGACCCTATCACGTAAAGGATCGATGACACAATTAAAATCACCAATAATCAATGTTGGACATTCTGGCCATTTATCCATGAATAATAGAAGAGAGTTAAGAACCAGAAGAGAAAAAGGCGGAGGGATATAGACAAAGGCCAAAATACATAACTCTCCCCCTAACCTGCAATATAGAAAAATAAATCTTCCCTGTTGGTCAACAGAGGATGCCTCACAAACGAAGTCAATAAGTCTATGTATCAACACCGTAACACCTCTCGAGTAGTTGGAGAGGGTAGAATGATACGTATGCACAGCCCATCCCCTGTCGACCACTCTAGTGGTCTCCTCAGTAAGATGGGTCTCGAGCAAACATACTATTGCTGGTAGATGGGCCTGAGTCAAGTCAAAAACCGCTTGTCTCTTACCTCTTTCCCCCAAACCACGTACATTCCAAGAAAAAATTCTAATCATCGTCATCAACAATAGTTCAATGGAAGATTAGGAGAGAGGGAAAAAGGAGAAAACAAGATGGAAAAAGAGAATAGTAAACTGAAAAAAAAGGGAACCACACCTACTTTGACGCACCACAACCCAACCCCCCCCCCCTCACCCCCCTCCCACAGGCAACCCACCACATATTGTAGTAGATTTCTTTCCTATGACCAACCCTCGACCCTCCCCCCAGTCAACCACCCCCACACCGCCATTTTGAAGCAAAGAAGACTACATTTAGGGGTATGAGCCCCTTATATTACTAATTATTCCCGTCAATTCATAACCCAATTGAGTCATCGATTGTTTCGCTCAATCCAGTCCGCGGCTTCTTCTGAGGTATCAAAAAAAAAAGTTTTATCTTCAAAAATAATCCGCAGTTTTGCCGGGAATATAAGAGAATATTTTATATCCCTCTCTCTTAGCTTCTTTTTAACAATCATGAATGTGCGTCTCTTTTCTTGTATTTCTTTCGAAAAGTCAGGAAAAAAGGCCAGTCTAATCCCGTTATACACAACCGGTGAGGATTCCCTCGCCCTTCTCAGGAGGACATCTCTGTCCCCTGAAGTCAGTGACTTAGCAAGGATTGTCCGAGGTTGTCTCCCTGGAATTGGTTTTCCTCCTGGGACCCGATGAGCTCTTTCAATCATGAAAAGAGGAGAAAATGACTCTTTACCAAAGTTCTCAAGAATTAGTTTCTGTACAAATTCGGTTGGATTTTTTCCTTCCTCACCCTCTGGAATCCCTATTATTCTCACGTTATATCTTCGTGACCTATCTTCAAGGTCCACTACCTTTTTCTTCAGGAGATTATTTTCCACTTTAAGTATAGAAACTTCCGTATTTATTTTTTTGGATTCCTTCTGTATAAGGGTGACAGAACTTTCAAGGGTGTTGAGTCTGTCTCGCATTTTGGTCAATTCATCTTTTATTAGTCCCACATCAACTTGAATAGATCCAAGTTGGGTTGTAACCACCTGTATTAAATCTCCGTTCTGTTTAACCGCTAGGAGTATTTCTTCCAGCGGGGACGAATTGTCATCAGGGATAACTTCCCCCATTATTCAATCCTCCTCCTCAGGGTATCTAGCGCCTTTTTGTATTTCTCGCTCAGTTACCTCTAATTCATAATTTTTTTTTTCAGAGAATTCCTTTTGTCCGCCCCTCGTATTGACCCTTGGGGATTTCAGAAACTGGTCAAGTTTTGTTGGTTCAGCCGTTCTAGACCCATGTTTCTGATCCTGATAGATCGGTCGAACGCCTTGGGGCTTTTGGGCCCATATCTTATTCCTCTTTATTTTTTAATTTTTTTTTTTTTTTTTTTTTTTTTAAATATATTTTTTTTAGATATTTATTTGATTTTTTTTCCCCCTTATTCCGCCTCCTTTCTCTCTTTTAAATATATACCTTTTTTTTTTCTTGCTCTCCTTCTTTCTCTTTTTTTTTTTTTGTTCCTTTTCTTTTTCTTTTTTTCCTTTTTTTTTTTTTTCCTTTTTTTTTTCCTTATCCCCCTTTTCCTTTTTTTTTTTTTTCCTTTTTTTTTTTTTTCAGTGCCTTCTTCTTAGTTCTTGTTTTTTTTCCCTTTTTTTTCCACTCTTCCCTTTTTTTTTTATTTTTTTATGTCCACTCTTCTTTATACTCTTTCTCCTCTTATTTCCTTTTTTTTTTTCTTTTCCCCCTTCTCCAGCTTATATTTTAGACTTTAAAGTTGGCTTTCTTGTGATCTTATGATCAAATGCAGCTTATAATCATATGCAATCATACACAACTTATTCAAAGTCCGTTCAAGGTTAGTTGGAGTCAGCAGTTATAGGGAGGTTAGTCACTAGAGGAGAGAAGCTTATAGCTTCTTCAAAAAACCATCAGATATGAGGGAACACAAAGTTACTCACTGACATCAGAACAAGGGGGGGTAGCGGATCAGGCAGGAACCGGAGGCACACTCCACGGAGGTAAAGGAGAGAAAACCTCCAGACGGCAAAACTGTTCACAGTGAAATGGAGAGCAGGAAAGGAGGCAGGAGCGGCAGCATCAAGCACGGCACAATCAAGAAAGAGCCGGAGGCAGCCTGAACCTAACAGCCGATATCAGCAGCGTGGCAGGCTTTGGGCAAAAGGCAGCAGCGCTGATCACACGGTCCCGGTCACAGAGAGGGTAGATGGAGGATTCGGCACACAGACGCCAACATACTCGAAGCGGCAGCGAGGTAGCAGAGCAGCGGGGAGAGCCGGGAGCGCGACGTCCACTACGTCATCACTTCAAGCAGCGTCGGCTTATGTCTGCTCTCTGACCTTATAATCACTCATTAACCCCTTCAAGACCAAGCTAGTTTTTACCTTCAGGACCAAGCCATTTTTTAGCAAATCTGACATATGTCACTTTATGTGGTAATAACTTTAAAACGCTTTTACCTATCCAGGCCATTCTTAGACTGTTTTCTCGTCACATATTGTACTTCATGACAGTGGTAAAATTGAGTCAAAATTTTTAATTTTATTTATAAAACAAATACCAAATTTACCAAAAATTTGTAAACATTTGCAAATTTCCAAATTTCAATTTCTCTACTTTTATAATAGACAGTAATACCTCCAAAACTAGTTTCTTACTTTACATTTCCCATATGTCTACTTCATGTTTGAATCATTTTTTGAATGCTGTTTTATTTTTTGGGGACGTTAGAAGGCTTAGAAGTTTAGAAGCAAATCTTGAAATTTTACAGAAAATTTCCAAAACCCACTTTTTAGGGACCAGTTCAGGTCTGAAGTCACTTTGTGAGGCTTACATAATAGAAACCACCCAAAAATGACCCCGTTTTAGAAACTACACCACTCAAGGTATTCAAAACTGATTTTTACTAACTTTGTTAACCCTTTAGTAGTTCCACAAGAATTGAAGGAAAATGGAGATGACATTTCAGGATTTCACTTTTTGGGCAGATTTTCCATTTTTTCCAGTAACAAAGCAAGGGTAAACGGCCAAACAAAACTCAATATTTATTACCCTGATTCTGTAGTTTACAGAAACACCCCATTTGTGATCGTAAACTGCTGTACAGGCACACAGCAGGGCACAGAAGGAAAGGAACGCCATATGGTTTTTAGAGGGCCATGTCACATTTGAAGACCCGCTGATGCACCCCTAGAGTAGAAACTCCAAAAAATGACCCCATTTTGGAAACGACGGGATAAGGTGGCAGTTTTGTTGGTACTATTTTAGGGTACATATGATTTTTGGTTGCTCTATATTATACTTTTTGTGAGGCAAGGTAACAAAAAATAGCTGCTTTGTCACCATTTTTATTTTTTGTTATTTACAATGTTCATCTGACAGGTTTGATCATGAGCTATTTTTATAGAGCAGGTTGTTACAGATGCGACAATACCAAATATGACTACATTTTTTGGTTGTTTGTTTCAGTTTCACATAATAAACAATGAAAGCCATTTTTTTTTCCGGCGAATGTCTTATGTAGGTTCTTATTTTTTGCGGGATGAGATGATGGTTTTATTGGTACAATTTTGGAGTGTGTATGACTTTTTGATCGCTTGGTAATACACTTTTTATGATGTAAGGTGACAAAAAATGGCTTGACACTGTTTTTTTTTTTTATGGTGTTCATCTGAGGGGTTAGGTCATGTGATATTGTTATATAGCAGATGATTACTGACGTGGTGATACTTAATATGTATACTTTTTATTTATTACACAATGACAGCATTTTTTAAACAAAAAAAATAATGTTTTAGTGTCTCCATATTCTGAGAGCCATAGTTTTTTTATATTTTGGGCGATTGTCTTAGGTAGGGTCTCATTTTTTGCGGGATGAGGTGACGGTTAGATTGATGCTATTTTGGTGGGGAAACACCTTTTTGATCGCTTGGTGTTGCACTTTTAGTGATGTAAGGTGACAAAAATATATTATTTTTTTTAGCAGTTTTTATTTTACTTTTTTGAAAGTGTTCACCTGAGGGGTTAGGACATGTGATATTTTTATAGAGCCAGTCTATACGGACGCAGCTATATGTAATATGTCTACTTTTCTTTTTTTCCCATTTTTTTTTTTACTTTATTTTGGAAAAAGGATGCTTTTTTTTTTACTTGAAACTTACTTTTTTTATTATTAAAAAATAAACACTTTTTTCACTTTGTTCCACTTTGGGACTTCACCTTTTCAGGGTTTAAACCCTGTTTCAATTCAGTACAATACATTCTGTATTGAACTGAATTGAACTGTCAGCCTCTCACACAGTGAGAGGCTGACAGTTGCCTAGGAGACCCAGCGCTCCGGCTGGATCTCCTGGGCTTTCGTAGGCTGGCAGCTCCAATGCCTTACACAGGTATCAGGGCTGCCATGGCAACCATCGACCCCCTGTCAGCGCAGCGCGGGGGGGGCGATGGAGTCAGAGGGAGCCCCGTACCTCTGTATACCCCGCACGTGCCGTGGTCAGTGCTGACCGCCGCACATGAAAGGGTTTATCCGCCAGCATTACCGCACACAGCGATGCTGGCGGATGCAGCAGGGGCCCGGCTATCAGTAACAGCCAGGTCTGTGCTGGGGATCGGACGGGTGCAGCTCCTGCACCCGCCCGATCCCATCACGTACATGCATGTGAGGATGCGGCAAGAAGCCACATTCGCTCACGTACATGTATGTAAGGATGTGGGAAGGGGTTAAAGCTCAATCCTTATCTTACTGATCAGAATGTGGTTTAAATAAGTGTTTATGACCTCTTAGTAGTTTAGAGATAAGGTTTATTACAAAGTAAAAGTACCAGTCACACAGTTAGGCCTCTTGCACATGAGCGTATTTTCTTTCCGTGTCCGTTCTGTTTTTTTTTGCAGACCATATACGTAACCATTCATTTCAATGTTACTTTGTGTGCATTCTGTTTCTGTATGTCTGTATTTCCGTTCCGCAAAAAAATAAAACATGTCCTATTATTGTCCGCATTACGGACAAGGACAGTACTGGTCTATTAGGGGCCAGCTGTTCCATTCCGCAAAATACAGAATGCACACGGACTTCATCCGCATTTTTGGCGGATCCGTTTTTTGAGGACCGTGTGCATGAGGCCTTAGAAAAACTGTTAACCCTTTGTGACAGAAAGGCTCAATATTTTTTATAAAGGCCAATTGAAAATAAAATTTTTAGCCAAAAATGAGTAAAATGCAATCATAAACAAAAATTGTCTCCAAAGGTGTACATAGCCTTTAAGGAGCAGTAGTTGTGTACTTTGCTGCCAGTTATAACCAACCCACTAACTGCTGGGATGGTCCCAGTATACTTGGCAGCTGAACCTCTGGACTCACCAGGAGTCTCAGGAACTAGAAAACACACAAAAACCACAGGCACAGAGACATAACGCAGGTCTCAAGAGTCCAGATAGCACAGAAAAACAGGTAGGCTGGAATAGAACTGAAACAGGCTGGAAGACTAAAAAACATGAACTAAACCAAAAGAGCAGGGTAACACAGACTGAATACAGCAGGAACACAAGCAGGATCAGATCAGACATGACAACGGACACAGATAAGATATACAGAGTGGCAATGAATGGACAGCGCAACAGAAGCCCATGTTGTTATTGATGCTGTTGCTCAGCCAAGGGGAAGGCTAGACAAACTGCCAGGGGCATAGCTATAGGGGGTGCAGAGGTAGCAGTTGTTACTGGGCCCAGGAGCCTGAGGGGATCCAAAGACCCTTGTGCTCTATAAGAAGACACCGACATGCTGGCCAACCTACACCTCTGGCTGGAGGGAAGGGGTTAGATAAAGAATTTGGCATGGGGGGGAGGTACCATTTCAATTTTTGCCTCAGGCACCACGAAGACAATGTACTTCCCTGCCCCTGGCCACAAAGCACTGAGGGAAGGGGGCTCAAGCTGAACTCTTGCACCAGGGCCCATGAGCCTTTACCTATGCCCCTGCAAACTGCCATACCAAGAAATGTCCCTAAATCGCTCCCACAAGCAGCTGATGCTGGTACATCCAGAAGAGTGGCACCCGTGAACATCATTGTAACAGTACTTCCCTCCTTATACCCTATCTTCTATGGTCATCCGAAAACAACAAAGTGCAAAAGAACTATGGGAGTCATTTATAAAGACTGGCTTTTTTTGCTGGTCTTTGCTTTCCCCCTGCAGTGCTGGAGGATTCACATGATTTATGATGAGGTGTGAACTTTACTGGAGTAGTTTTCACTCTTCTTTTATGACTGTTTCCCGACGTAAAAGATGTTGGTGGTCATTTACTAAGATCAGCCTTTACGCCGGTCTTAGATTCCACCCTACACTGCTGTAAGATGTGGCTAATTTATGACAAGGCGTGTGCCTAGATATAAATTTGGTGAATCAACGGCAGTCCGTGCTCATGGCGTAAAAAATACTCCAGTCCCTGACTGGATTATTTTTTACGCCCACATTTATGCCTGTTTTCAGTAATAAATGTCAGTAAATTTGTCGGGGGCCCATCCCAGCATGCCCACAACGCATGCCCACCCTGCACAACTGTTGAACACAACGTAAAACCAGCCATGCTACTTAATATTGTCACACAGATGGTCAAAAAAGTGACTTGCAACTGTTTTATGACTAAAATAGTCACAGGTCACTTGATAAATGACCCACTGCTTGTTTGCCAGGGCCAAAGTCCTGGGCTGACCCCCACCACTCTGAAGTGGCAAGGACAACACACAGACTGGAAACAGAACTGAAACACCAGACTGGAAAACTAAAACATGAAATGAACGAAACTGTTAGGTCCTATTTACAGTTCCATTTTAATTCCATTGGCCTGATCCGGCTGAGGATCAGAGCTCACTATATCCAGCATTGCCGCATATGCATGTGTACCTCCGGTCCCCATTGACTATAATAGGATCCGGCAGTGATCTGGCCGCTTTTCCAGCATACAGGGTTTCCGCAGGACAAATACTGCTGCGTCTAGCCAACATTTATGCCAGAACAACCCATCGGAAAAGGCTACCGGATTCAGAACGCTCCTGTGAACGTATCCTGACAAAGCAATCAGGGTAACACAGACTGGGGCAGATTTATCAAAACTGATGCAAAGGAAAACTGGCTTAGTTGCCCATAGCAACCAATCAGATTTCACCTTTTTTTCAGAGTTCTTTTGGAAAATGAAAGAATCTGGTTGGTTACTATGGGCAACTAAGCCAGTTTCCCATTGCAACAGTTTTGATAAATCTTTCCCACTAAATACAGCAGGAGAACAGGCAGGATCAAGTCAGACACGACAACGGACACAGATCAGACATACAGCGGGTCATTTTACGATTATTTTTACATCAGCTCTTGGCGTAAACATAGTCGCGAGATCCTTTTTTGAACGTCCGTGTGACAATATTTTGTCGCACAGGCATTTTTGCCCATCCTCGCCACTCTCTCACCACTTGGGAGTGACGGCAAGTGGAGGTGGCCGACATTGGCCCTGACACATTTATTATCTATGTTTCCAGGTGTAAAGGTCAGAAGCTGGAGTCGTTTTTACTCCAGGTGTACCGACTTCCAGGGACTGCCAGCTTCAGAGGACATTACATAGAGGAGGTATAAGAAAAAAGGCTTTACAGGCTGATATAATGTGATATCAGAAGACATTACAGGGAGGGGGTATAAGAAAAGAGAACTAAAACTCCCAGCATGTTTAGGCTGATATTATGTGATATCAAAGGACAATTCAGAGAGGGAGTATAAGAGGAAAGGACTACAACGTCCAAGGTTTCTCAGGCTCACCACTTCTCCACTGCTGAACTCCACCAATGCCTGCAGTGATCATGAATGGTGATATTGTAGTGTCCCACTAGGTAGGAGTGGGCACTACACAAGGGTCAATTGGGTAGCGTGTTACTTCTACTCACAAGGGACAGTGATGTTACATTTGACTGTGCACTTTAATGCATTTTCTATGTGTTTTCCCCCTGTATTATGCTTTGCAGGCCTATTAGGGTGTAGTTAGGCATCCCAGACACTAGAGGGAGATAGGGAGCCCCTAGTATAAATGTCCAGGCCCAGACAGGGAGGAGGGAGTCTTAGTCAGGAGTCTGTGGAGACAGAAGTGAGAAGGCACCAGCCAGAGATATGCTGAGAGCCTCCTCCTGACATGCAGCTTGATAGCCCTGGCTGCTAGCTGCACCAGGAGGCTAGTGAAGAACCCTAGCCTGCCTGTGGATCAAGTGAGCCTCAGTTAGCTCAGAAGATTACCCCAGTAGAAGGGATGGACCTCCTGGGAGTAACCTGCAGTTTCCCTACCAAGCGAGGATAATATAACCAAGTACAGATAAGTAACCTGATGGGCAGAAGTACTATAAAGTGAAGAGCAAGGGTTTATACTGGAGGAAGGATTTATATACCAAGGATTAAAGCCAGCAATTAGGCATCCGGGCCTTGGGATCCAGCCAGCTAGAATAGCTGAGGGGATAGAGCAGCACTGCACTGCAAAGCATTAACTGTTTGCCCTCCAAGTATCTTGCATGATTAATACCTGCCATCATTGAAAGTAAACCTGCTTGTGAAGTATTGTTCAAGGGACTGCATCATCATTGACAACTGTAATTGTCTGTACAAAGTTTGGACTGTCTTCCAAGTAAAGCAACGTTTGGTTCACCATACAATCTGTGTACCTCAATTACTACTCCTACAAACCGGTGTGCCACCGTTACAGGCACTGGCCTCACGATCCTTAAAGGGACCTTACCTAAGGCACTCAAAACACCAATAACATTCAGGGCACCTCACATACCATCAGGCCTGGTCCCTATCTACAGAGTGTGCCCCAGAGGAACTAGTGTCTGCCTCTCTTTCACTGTCGCATGCCTGCCCAGGGTTCTCCTCAGAAAGGTGAGTAACCCTCGATTGCCCATACCGTGACCTCATTGTCGCTATACCCTGCAGGTCTGGTGTGCTGCAATATCATCACAGGTCCTTACCACTTTTCTTCTCCACTGCCGAGCTCCTGCCCCTCCTGCACTGATCACATGACAGAGACATCATCACAGGTCCTTACCACTTCTCATCTCCACTCCTGAGATATGGCCCCTCCTGCACTGATCACATGATGGTGATGTCATCACAGGCCCTCCAGCTGTTGCACTGTAGCAGATTATAGTGCCCGCCTGGTGGTACCCAACCCCCCATCCCCCTTTGGAATCCCAGACATTTTTGGTAATTTATAGCCAGACGATTTTTTAAAGGACATATCCAGGAAAAAAGATGTATTGTCATCCTACATTAACCCCTGCATACAGATACACACAGAAAGCAAGAGGCAATTAACCCCTGCCATACTGAACAAGGAAGAGATAAAAACATGATGGTACTATTCACACCTACAAGAATCCGCTGCAAAGATACACAAAGTACTGGGACCAGCGAATTACCATACCAAGAAACGGCCCTAAATCTGTCCCACAAGCAGCCGCCGATGGTAGGCTCAGAACAGTGGCACCTGTGAACACAATTATAACAACATGAAATTTCTGTTACATCATTTATTCGGGGAATGCAGCAACCCCCTCGCCTTCCAGTAGCCCATAGTTCACCTTTACTTGGCACTATGTTTTTTGTAAACACCCCGATCCCCGATTATTATTTTTTTTACGATAGGTATGCTTTAAATATTAGATCTCTACCCTAGACTGTATACTGAAGCAGGGTGTATAAAAACTGCTGTGCCAGCTGTCATAATAGTTTAGTGCTCTCATTAAGGGCTCTTTCACACTTGCGTTTTTTTCTTCCGGCATAGAGTTCCGTCGTCGGGGCTCTATGCCGGAAGAATCCTGATCAGTTTTATCCTAATGCATTCTGAATGGAGAGAAATCCGTTCAGGATGCATCAGGATGTCTTCAGTTCCGGACCGGAAAGTTTTTTGGCCGGAGAAAATACTGCAGCATGCTGCGCTTTTTGCTCCGGCCAAAAATCCTGAAGACTTGCCGCAAGGCCGGATCTGGAATGAATGCCCATTGAAAGGCATTGATCCGGATCCGGCCTTAAGCTAAACGTCGTTTCGGCGCATTGCCGGATCCGACGTTTAGCTTTTTCTGAATGGTTACCATGGCTGCCAGGACGCTAAAGTCCTGGCAGCCATGGTAAAGTGTAGTGGGGAGAGGGGGAGCAGTATACTTACCGTCCGTGCGGCTCCCGGGGTGCTTCAGAGTGACGTCAGGGCGCCCCAAGCGCATGGATCACGTGATCGCATGGCACGTCATCCATGCGCATGGGGCGCTCTGACGTCATTCTGGAGCGCCCCGGGAGCCGCACGGACGGTAAGTATGCTGCTCCCTCGCTCCCCACTACTACTATGGCAACCAGGACTTTAATAGCGTCCTGGCTGCCATAGTAACACTGAAAGCATTTTGAAGACGGATCCGTCTTCAAATGCTTTCAGTACACTTGCGTTTTTCCGGATCCGGCGTGTAATTCCGGCAAATGGAGTACACTCCGGATCCGGACAACGCAAGTGTGAAAGAGGCCTAAGAGAAACAAAATAAGAGTATTGCAGGTTTGATACCTTTAAATGGCTAACAAAAATAGTAGTAATGATGTTACATAGCGAGCTTTCATCAGGCGTACTGCAAGAATATATGAAGAAACAGCAATATATATACAATAAGAACAGAGGCATGGGGGGAATGAATGGACATTTGAAAAAAAAACAGAGCAACATATTAAAGATCTTGAGAATGAGTCCTTAATTATCTTACAGATAAGGGGTGTGAAAGTTTTATGGTCTCTAAATTGATGTTATCTCAGAGACCTGGTGCCCCGACTATGTCTATAGAAGACTCTTTAGATTATGCAGTGTGTCATAAATCCCGGGGACAAATTCAGTCCAGTATTCAAAGTGTCAAGCAGTGTTATAAATTTGTATTCCCAAATTCTTCTGGCTTTTTTGAATTTGAAGTTACCTTTTAATATGAGAACTTTCATGTGTTCTACATTGTGTCCTGGAAATGCTTAGCCACAGGAAAGTGTAGCTTCTTCTGTTTAATGAGAGCACTAAACTATTTTTCTATTGGCTAACACGGTACCAGACTTTTTCTTTCAGCTGTCATAATGAAACCTTTATATGTTATATTCAGTGACCACATAGCAAATTAGACATCACTCTGTTGGAACAGAGTAATGTAAATAGGATTTCTATTTGAAGCTGTTGGCCTTGGCAGCAGAGGTAGCCAGTTAGAGACAGATCTCTCATCACAAGCCATACAGCATCCTTTTTCTCTCCTCAAAAATTCCGGTCAGTACAATGTATGCTATACTTTCAATCAACCATAGAATTAATTCACAAAACAAACCATACAAAACACATAGAGATTAATATAAAATATTTATTGAAACAAAAATATATTTAACAAATAAAAGTGCACAGTTAAATCCAGTGCTTTTTCTCATCACAGTCTGTCTATGCAGTCACATATCAGTCACGTACTGTACGTGGATACAGACTGGTAAAACAATGTGGTACTCCCTATAATACATATATGGCATATACAGGTGTAGAGACTGTCTCTCTTAGTTGGCATACCATAATTACC
The DNA here is from genome assembly GCF_014858855.1 of Bufo gargarizans. Taxonomy (NCBI): domain Eukaryota; kingdom Metazoa; phylum Chordata; class Amphibia; order Anura; family Bufonidae; genus Bufo; species Bufo gargarizans. Next base: position 465,194,507 of record NC_058080.1, read on the forward strand.
AGATAACTATACTGTTAGTACAGTACAATGTATATATCAGGACTGCAGGTAAACCTAGCACAATAGCTTTCTCCAATTGCCTAGTACAGCTCTGCTACATCTGTACCTTGTGGGAGTATAACTTAATGATAGAATATTAGAACAGTATTGCCTTCATATTATAAAAAAATTAATGTTTCTCTAGAGGACATACATTATGTATGTCAAGTAACCAGCTTCTTGGTCAAGGTATTTGTCAATGGCAAAAAATGGGTGTAATACAGGATGGGCAAAGGAGTATGCAGAATGATTATAACCTCGCCCTTTTGGTATAAACAACTTTTAGTTTCTTCATTGAAATAATAAATATAATAAGTATGTCAGAACTATACATTAATTGTTAGTTTCTACAGGTATGTACAGATTTCAGAATGATGGGTAAAGGCTCACAGTTTGACGATATTGCATATCCTATTATATAATTTAATATATTACCCCAAAGTATGACAAATAGATACAAAAATAATTTGCAGTGAGTGTACATTTCAATTGTAATAACATTTGTTTCCTCTGCTATACGTGTCCTTATTCATCTGTGAATACCACATAACTAGAAAGGGACACATTTTTCCAAAAAATACTATTGTGAGTGACTAGATTTCTTTTTAGTGAGCTATATGTAAGACATCTTATTGGTTGGGTTCCTAAATCAGATTACAGAGATCGCTTACAGCGTTTTCTGCTAGGATTCTGGTAGGTGTCCACTGTCACAAATGTAATACCACACGTCACATTAGTCCTTTTGGATATCTCGATATACTAGAAAGATTGATTAACGAAAACAGAAATATTCAGTAGTTTTTTTCAGTCCGAGGAGGATATAGAGTTCCCATGGTATTAATTAATACTGACAAATTAATACGGGTTGGCTCCGAATAAAACTGGATTTGGCTCAAAATAAGGTCTTCATTGTACCATTATTTCAGTGACTCCATGTACTTGACTCATCTCATCACTCTCAAAGCTTGCCATTAGCTGACGCTTGCCAGAACGTCGAGGTGTAAATCGTTCTGTGATGGAAATAGTCTTCAATGGCCCAATATCTCTGTAGAAGAAAGTACGAGTATATAGTGTCAGACTCAGCATACATCATATAACATGGTAGATGGAGGAAGAGCAGGTTTGGAAAATAACCTGCTCATTATGTTATTATTTGAAAATATCTTGTTGGTGACCTGGAGGATGAGCTTGATAGACTTGATGAACTGTATCAATTTAGTCTCAGTTTAGCTCTCTATAAAGCACTTGGATCTATCACTATGAAAATGCAGTGTAACCTGCCAGTAACATGTTATACAGCAGGAGGAGCTGAGCAGATGACTATATAGTTTTATGGGAAAAGCTCAAACACCATGTTTAATGTGGCAAGTTCCCTTTAAGAGGTTTACCTACTGATATGTTTCCTTGTAAGGAAGGAGCAGCCAATGTCATGTACTTTGGCAGTTTATGTGTGGTCTAACGACCCTGCCAGTAAAAAAAAAATCTAAAAAAAAATCCCTTTTTCTCAAATGTACAGAATGCTTTCCATTTTTTAGATGAATGATGTTGTGAACCCTGTCAACTGTAGCTGTGTAGAACCACATTTCCATCAGTTGGATGTAAGGCCTTATTGACTCATACCTGGCTTTAACTCTGTTGTGTACCAGTGATGTGTAGAACACTAACTCATGTACACAAAAATGAGAATAAAATAAATTGAGTGATTTACTTACCCAACTTGTACAACCTTTGGCCTTTGCAGTCCAGGCCCTTCCACGTGGAAGCGGCCATTGTGCAAAGTTGTTTGGAGAGGGTTCTGGAATATGATTTCTGCCACAATTTGTTGACCAACAGTTGCTTCACCACGGACCTGTAACAGTTATTTCACAGTATGAGCTAATACAATACTGCTATCTTTACTGTTTTTACCTTATACATAGGGACATAGTTACATAGGTTGAAAAAAAGACCCAGGTCTATCAAGTGCAACCTTTCTGTATGAATTATACAGATTACTTTTTAGATTAATTATGCCTCAATGCCATTTGCTAAGCATCCATTAGATAATCATAGAGCCCTATTTTAAATGCTGACTACCATTCCCAGTTCTTGGGGTAGGGCATTCCATAGTTTGGCCACTCCAACTGTAAAAGTGCACATATACTGATTTGTTCCTGCTCTTCTGCACTTCTAGGTGCTTCATAATATACACTGTGACTATTACCCACTCTGCAGAATTTTTCTCAATTCTACTAATAGAACTACTTTCAGGAGCTAGAACAATGACAATTGCTCTGACCACCACATTGTGGCTGTAGGGAAATTAAGACACACCTGGCAGTATTAGAATGGGGTCCCTTGGGTCTACCATTGGAGATGCGCCTGAGAGCACCTTCAGTCCACACAGAGCTTGTGCACATCAGCTCCTGATTGCATGGTAATCTTTCATGTTATCATTGCACACCCAGAACATATCATTGCTAAAATCTAATAATTTATTTATGAATCATCCCATAATAAATAGACCCTAGCAGTGATTGGCTCCAAACAGGGTTACCTTCTGTTGGATCATTGATGGCCTAGGCTGATCTTGTGTCCTAGGCTAGCCCTTGCTATAGTTATTATAAAGTTTCATTTATACACATGACAAATACATAAGTATAGAAGCTTTGATACCTTGATAATGAGATCTGGGGTCCGTATCCTGAATGTGTGCTGGTTGGCTAATTTCTGGCTAGATTCTTTGACAATTCCAGAAACGGTTAACATCATGGCTGACTGATCCACAAGTTGTGTACGATATTCACTGTAAGCCACTGTCATTCCCACTGTCTTGGCTATACAACAGAAATTGGAGAAGGGATTAAAATCTATTTCTCAAGTATAACAAGACAGCAGACAAGCAATGTAGAATGATAGCATTTTTAAGGTGGCAGGAGGCCCCTCATTTACTGATCCCATGTTTTCTGCTCAGGTTGCACATATAGAATGTCCACCTCTGAACACAAGCAAACTGAAGCCTAACCAACAACTTCCCATGTTATAACCTGCTGGATCTTGTCAGTACGACATGGGTTGTTGCAGTTACACCCAAAGTTTCAAAAGTTTAATATCCTAATAATTACTTAACACTGTATACATAATACTGCAAGCACATGCATATATATATATATATATATATATATATATATACACAGTATATATTGACAGAATTTATATTTGCACGAATATATTTAGGAATATGCAAAAAATATAATAAAAAAATGACAGGGTGCCACTTACCTTCTCCTGGGTTCAGCAATACATTACAATCTTCTTTCTTGAATGACTCTTTGCAGACTCCGTTGTAATACATAACAGCAATGGCCATGGATAAAGACACAGTGCGACGGCTTCCGCTACCATTCTTCAATAAGATACGAACATGAATGTCACTGCCCATGGATACACCATCTTGTGACTCAACGCTAAGAGAGACATCTCCTATATCTGCTGCCTCCACATCTGCCAGTGGTTTATCACCATACTGTGCAGCTGTGCGCACTGCCTTACGCTCCTCTGCGGATCCTGGTGGTGAAAAGGTGTAAGTTAGGAGAGATTCCTCATGAAAAATAGCGAGCGCTTATTATATAAAATCTGGTTGTTGCAATAATATGACATTTATCCCATATGTTATGAATACAGGTGAAATAATAAAGTAACTGTTCTAACTGGAAAACACTACATAACTCAAACTGTATGATTTATCTAAACTACTCTGTATTTATTCTACTCCAAGTATTCTCAGTCCAGCCTCTATTAATGCTGAAGATGTCATCTGGTTACCTTCTGGATGTTTGTACAGATAAGTGATGTCCTCTCTTGCATTGGATCCCACTGCTTTGGTGCTGATACAATGTCCAACTGCGCGTTCCTCCACATGGACCTGCTTAAATTTCCCATTTTCCATTCTTTGGTAAAAGACCTTATCACTGTTCACCTGCATTGCACACAATAAACAGCTCAGTCTATGTTCACTTCTACAAGCTGCTCATTCAAGGAAAATTCAATTTGCAATATTTCACTGATGAATTCAACATTAAATATTGACTAACTTTCAACTCCTTTGCTTTACTTGTACTAAATTTTAAAGGGGTTATCCAAAGTCTAAAACATGAAAACATGTCCCCCAATGCCCAGGCCCCTCATATAGATTATCCTTACCCTGCTCCCTAGCACCCATGTTGCTCCTGATCCCCGCATGGGTGCCGCTGCATCTCCAGCCTCCCTAGAGTCATTTACGATGCTAGGGAGGCTTGTCCACGTCGTGGCCTGCTATTGGTTGCTCCCCCTGTCGTCAGATGTTTCGATCAGCGCAACGGGAAGATGCAGCAGCGGCCGTGCCGGGGTTAGGAGCAATGCAGGGGCCAGGGAACGGGGTAAGTATGATCTATATGAGGGGCCTGGGGATTGGGGGGCATGTTTTATACTTTGGATAAACCCTTTAATTGTGCCGTGTTTCCTTCACATTTGTTTTGCAGATTTTCATTTATCTGGAGACAGTGGATTGTGGGATTACAGGTGACAGTTGCACAGTTAGAACAGATCAAGTGAAGATGATGTATCCCTGGATTATTCATTTTATTTAATTTCACAAAATTTCTTAATCAAATATAAAACAAACAATAAACTTAACCCCTTAAGGACTGGGCCTATTCTCGTTTTTGCATTTCTGATTTTTCCTCCCCACATTCCAATAGTAATAACTTTTTAAAGAGTAACTAAACTTTTATTCAACTTTTTTTTTTTAATGTTCCAAATTACCTAAAAATATTTTTTCTAATATACTTTATTATGGTAATTGATTTTGACTTTTTACTGATTACTAAATCTTACATGCAGGACTTTTAGTTTAGCGAAGCCAGCACAGCCAGGAGCCCGCTCAGCCAGTCCTGGCATAGCACATTGTTACAGGGTACTGATGTGCTACAGTATGCCAGTATATATCCAACCTCAGGGGTCACAAGCAGGAGCAGCCATGTGTGCTCCTGTCCATACACTGTTCGTTGTGGCCCCATTGATACAGTGCAGAGTTCGTACTCCACTGACAAGTCAGCGATGTGTGAATATAGTGAATTTAAAGTGCTGTTGAAATCAGAGCTTTAGGTGGAAATTTATTTGGTAAAAAGTCAAAATCAATTGGTATATTAGAAATATTATTTTTAGGGCATTTGGGACATTTAAAAAAAAAATTATTGAATAAAAGTTTAGTCACTTTTTAAATTTTCTGTTTTTGCGGGAAAAACGAGATTTTTGTATAACTTACCAGTAAAATCTCTTTCTCGCTCTTTCCTTGGGGGACACAGAAGACCTTGGGTATAGCTCATCTCCATAGGAGGCGTGACACTAAGTGAAAACTGTTAAGCCCCTCCTCCACAGCTATACCCTCAGCCTGGAGAGAGAGGCTGCCAGTTGCGTGTCCAAGTAGTGAAAAAAGGCAAAGTCCAAAAGTGGAACCAACAAGCCAACTACCCAACGGGTAAAACAACTCGGAAACCGTGTAGAGAAAAACAAAGAATGGGTGGGTGCTGTGTCCCCCAAGGAAAGAGCGAGAAAGAGATTTTACTGGTAAGTTATACAAAAATCTCGTTTTCTCGCCCAGTTTCCTTGGGGGACACAGAAGACCTTGGGACGTTCAAAAGCAGTCCAAAAGGGGGAGGGACCACAGCACCAAGGCGAAGCACCCGAAGGCATCAAGAAACCGCCGCCCGCAGACCAGGCGGCCCAAGGCAGCACCTGCCGAAGCCAGAGTAGGCACCCTGTAGAACGCTGTAAGGCAGACCAGTGACCGCCTCGCACAGACGCATGGCCGAAGCCAAATGCCTCCGGCCCAGGAGGCACCGACAACTCTGGTGAAATGAACGGAGACACCAAAAGCAGAACCCTGCCCTTGGTGCGGTAACCACAGCAATAACCACAGTGAGAAAGCGGAGGAAAGCCACCCCGGAGGCCACCAACCCGTTGCGCGGACCTCCTAGAAAACCAAGTGACCCAACGTCGACAAGAGCCGGAGATCTCCAAGTAAAAACCGCAAGGCCCAAACAACTCCCAAATCTGAAGAAGAGTCCGTTCCCGGGGGTGGAAAGGGGAGGACGAAAGCCTCGTCAAAATGAAAGACAAACACCACCTTCAGAAGGAAGGAAGAGACGGGATGGAGAACAGCCCTGTCCTGAGGAAAGAGAAGGCCCGGAACAAGAAGGGCCGCCACCCAGGCACCCGCCAGAGACACGACGGCTACGGAAACATAACCGTACAGGACAGAAGGAGTAGAGAGAGCTTCTGTAACGGCTCCAAGGGAAAGACTGGAGTGCCAAGAGCCCAGTATGCAATGCCCAGGGCGGTACCCAGGGGCAGTACAAGGGAACCCCAAAGCCGCTCCATGGAAGAGGGTCCTGACAGGCCCAGAGGGCCGGGGAACGCTGAAAGGGGAAGGACAGCGCCGACACTTGACACTTCAAGCAACAGAGTCCCAGTCCCAGATCTAGGTCGGACTGGAGAAAGACAGAACCATTAGGAGCGAACACTAGCGAGCACGCAAGAGTCGCCTGGGCAAGCGGGTGAAAACCCAATGCGAACAGGCGCAGACCCGAAACACGGGCAGTACGGTCGGCAAAAACTGGTCCCGTCGGCCCCCGAGCAACGTTGTCCTGTAACCACCCGGAGTGGGGGAGCAGAAGGACAGACGGAAAGGAACCGAAGGGTCCGCCCAGTAACCGCCAGGACAAGACAGGCTAAAGTCCATGTCGATGTAGCCACCACAGGAAGACGTCCTACAGTCCCGGTGTGGGAGATCTAATGACAATCTCGACCGAATGGGGGTTCCTCCCAAGTTACAGCCAGAGTGAACAAGGGAGACAGTACGAGGCCAAGAGGAACATCAGAACCATCCACATGAACAACCAAGCTCTCCCCAGATGGGAGGGCAGTGAAGGAACCGCCACTGAAGCGCGGCCGGGGCAAAAGCCACACCGGAGGGAGCCGAGCCGAACCGAGCGGGAGCCAAGCAGAGCCGGCGAGAAAAGGCAGTCGAGACAGAGGCCGGCATAACACCCTCCAACCGAAAGGAGGAGTGGGCAACAGGGAAGCCATAGGACAGCTCAAAGGCAGAACCCCGCTCACTGAGACGCCCGGTTCACTGCCACGCAGAAGGCGAGTACCCTGAAGAACCCAAGGTGGAGGTCCTACGGACCTGGGTAAGCGAGCACCCAAGAGAAGCTGGGTGACCATCCCGAGAAAAGCGGCCCGAACCCGGTAGCGGACCAGCCTGAAGCGCGGAGGGGGCGCCAAAAGAAAAGACTCATACTGCACGACACCCGAAGAGGAGGAAACAGTAGCAGGCGAGGGAACAGCAGCCCCGCCAGAGCCAACGCCGAAAACGAGTGGCACTGCAAACGGCACTCTCGACCCAGTGACCACTTGCGCCGGGAAGCGAGTGCACGGGAGAACGAAAGGGCACCTATCAAAGAACCACGAACACTCCCCAGGTGGAAAGGCCAACGGACATGGTGGATGCCGACCAACGGGACCACAATATACAGGCCAAACCAGAGAAACGAGCACCACCCAGCTCGGCGAAGTAGAGAGCAGTAGAGCCCATCTACTATATCTAAGGAATACACCTTTGAATACAATGGCATTCTTTTAATGCTTGTATGACAGCACCCAAGGGTTACACAGGTGGACAGAATGATCTCTTTAGAGAAGAGCGCAAGGCCCGTGACAAGCACCACATCCCAAGAGAAAAAGAGGGAATGTCGCAGGAGGAAGTGAGGCATACGTACGAGCAGCCCCGCAAGCAGTGAGAAGGCCAACCCACCTATGGGAGGAGAAGGCATACACGGCCCAAACAACGGACAGAGTGCACCAGAAATACCGCTCACCGCAAAAAAATAGACACCCAGTGAAGGGGATCAGCCACAGAGTCCAACAGTATCAACGGAAGTGCAAAGTGCAACCTGAAAGGGAGTTATGCACAAGACATCAGTATGGCATGCGATGGAAATGCAGGCAGGCCCCCCAGAAAAGGGGGAAACGTATCTGGCAACACTGCAGCTGGTAAGAATGCAAAGGCCCGTCCCAAAGGGGGGATGCCCAAGGCCAGTAACAACTTCAGAGAAGTAGAACATACCATAGTCTGCCCAGAAGGTGACCAATCACATGGCCGCACAGTACCCAGCGGGAACGCAGGAGGGAGGTCCGCCCAGTGAAAGGGGGACATGCACGGGGTTATCCAACCATTAAGCGAGTGCGCAATAACCCACCTAACACCGAATACTGTGAGAGTGCAACTACTCCACAATGAAGGAGAACATGCAAGAATCCCGCACAGCATATCACGGACAGCCATGGGTCACGTGAGGGTGCAAATTTTTCGCCCATGGATGAGGAGGGCCGTGTATGGCCCGCAACACATCCGGCGAAAGAGCAGTATTCCACCCAGAAAGGGGCGGGGTAATGCACACGGCCGTCACCGCATCCAGCAAAAATGCAAGCACCCCGCCAAGGATGCGGGACATGCACATGGCCAGCAACGCACTGGCGAGAAAACAACCACAGTCAGCGGTGTTGTGCGTATGCCGCCTGAGGAAAGGATACATGCTCATTGCTGGCAGCGATTCCAGTGAGTGCAGCACACCACCCAAGGAAGGGGTCGTGCACATGGCCGGCAGCGAATCCAATGATAGTGCAGCAATCCACCTATGGAAGGAGTTCATGCACATGGCCGGCAGCAAATCCAGAGAGAGTGCAGCATTCCGCCTATGGACGGAGGTCATGCGTATGGCCGGCAACGAATCCGGAAAGTGCAGCATTCCGCCTATGGAAGGAGGTCATGCCCATGGCCGGTTCATGCATATGGCCGGCAGCGAATCCAGCGAGAGTGCAGCGTTCTGCCTATGGACGGAGGTCATGCATATGGCCGGCAGCGAATCCAGAGAGAGAGAGCGCAGCAGTCCTCCTTTGGACGGAGGTCATGCGTATGACCAGCAGCGAAGCCAGAGAGAGTGCAACATTCCACCTATGGAAGGAGGTCATGCATAAGGCCGTAGCGAACCCAGCGAGAGTGCAGCATTCCGCCTATGGAAGGAGGTCATGCATAAGGCCGTAGCGAACCCAGCGAGAGTGCAGCGTTCCGCCTATGGAAGGAGGTCATGCATATGGCCGTAGCGAACCCAGCGAGAGTGCAGCGTTCCGCCTATGGAAGGAGGTCATGCATATGGCCGTAGCGAATCCAGCGAGAGTGCAGCGTTCCGCCTATGGAAGGAGGTCATGCATATGGCCGTAGCGAATCCAGCGAGAGTGCAGCGTTCCGCCTATGGAAGGGGGTCACGCATATGGCCGTAGCAAATCCAGCGAGAGTGCAGCGTTCCGCCTATGGAAGGGGGTCGTGCACATGGTCAGCATCGTATGCGGTAAAAGGGCAGTATTCCACCTACAGAAAGGGGGTCATGCACAAGGCCAGCCCGCAGCCAGAGAGAGTGCAGTATGCCGCCTATAATGGGGGGTCATGCACATGGCCAGCACCGCGACTGGAGAGGGCGACTAATTCTGCCTATAGAAAAAGGCGGCCTGCACCTGGCCAGCGCCGTACCCCAGGAGAGGGCAAGGGTCCGCCTAGAAAGGGAAACATGTATACCTGGCCAGTGCCACGGAGCGCAACATGCCACCTATAGAATAGGGGCAGGCATACGGCCAGCGCTCTAAGGTCAGGCTGCAGTATCCTGCGCAGCCAACATAAAATACAGATATTTCATATATATGATATATATTCACACTTCATTATTAATATTATTATATTTTTTATTTTATTTAAATTTTTTTTTTTTTTTTTTTTTCTATTTATTATTGTAAAACACAGCCTCTTTTAGGCAGGAAGGGGCCACCATATAAGAGCACAGCCTCACTGAGAGGCTAGCCATCCCAGGGTCTCCTCCAGATGGCAGCCGTCAGCGTCCAAGAGGTTAATACAGATCGGACCTGAGGGCGGTGCAGCGATCCCCTGGGGGCGGGGGGACCTCCGGCGGGAAGAATTCGCGCCTGCGAATGCCCGCCCCCTCCAATCGAGGCCGGAATATTGCGGCCTAGTAGGCCGCGAAGCCGGGGCCTAAAGTTTGCGGTGCCCGGAGGTACCGGCCGGGATCTGGAGGGAGCGAAGCGGCGCATGCACAATACCGGCCGCGGGAGCCCACCCCGCGGGCCGGAGAATCAGGGGGCCCGGAAGAAGGAGCCCGGGATAGAACCTTTCTGCGGCGCCCGACCGACCGGAAGACAGCCTCTCCGAGCACCTGCGGTCGGCCGGGGTCCGCTGAACACCGCAGTCATGCCGGCCGCGGGAGCCCACCCCGCGGACCGGAAACAAGGGCCCTACGCCGCAGCAGTCAGGAGAGGGCCCAGGCCCTGAGCCGTCTCAAGGAGGGATGCCTGCGCACCGGTAAGGCGATAGGGGGGGGATGGGGGACCCTGCAAGGAGAGAGGCAGCTCCCTGGGCGGCATGATAGGGACGCCAGCATAACCCCTCAGTGGATGCACCTATAGTGGAGGGGAGGAGAGGGAACTAATAAAACAAACTAGGGTGGCCAGACCAGTATGGGGGTCAGTCAAGCAGGAGACCGGGGTGGGGGGGAGGGGGTCGTAGGGCTGGAGAAGCCACTCTCTCACCACAGCCGTCTTCACCCTCGGTCCGTTCCAGCAGGGTCGCCCCTTCAGCTACTGGCACCGTAGTGGCAGGACGCTGGAAGAGGGACTTGGCGTGCGGGCGACCCTTACGCTGGCGGGATGCAGGGGAGCTGGGCTGCCCTGGTCCACCTTGCCTTCTGTGGGGGAGGCAGCAGTGCGGATACCGGCACTGGCGCAGCTCAACCCCGGGAGAAACAGAGAGGTCTAGTGCGTCTCTGTTGTCCCGTATTCTGGAACAAAAGAAAATAAAAAAGTAAAAAAAAAAAAATTTTTAAAAAACAACAAAGGAGAAAACAGCCCTGCAGTAGCAGGGAGTGTCTTGCCTCCTTGGACACTAAGCAAAAACTGGCAGCCTCTCTCTCCAGGCTGAGGGTATAGCTGTGGAGGAGGGGCTTAACAGTTTTCACTTAGTGTCACGCCTCCTATGGAGATGAGCTATACCCAAGGTCTTCTGTGTCCCCCAAGGAAACTGGGCGAGAAAGATGTATTTTTTAATGGCACCCTTTAATTTAGCATGTCTTTTAAAATGGCGAAAAAATTATTTGTGGGACATAATTGAAAAAAGTAACCAAGGATTTGGGGGTTTTGATATTACACTATGACAAGGATATTCTGTGGGTCAATGTGATTACAGCAATACAAAATTAGTATAGTTTTATTTTGTTTTATTACTTTAAAAAAAATAAAAACCTTTGGTAAAAATGTTTATTTTCTTTGCATTGCCATTTTCTGACAGCCATAAGTTTTTTATATTTCCATCTACATTGCTGTATGAGGGCGTGTTTTTTTGCATGACAACCTGTAGTTTTTATTAGTACCATTTTTGGGGTACATATAACTGTTATTAAATTTTTGGGGGGGGACGACGACAAGGTGAAGAGGCCACGGTCCTGAAAGGGACTGAGCAGCACATAGGTCAGGTGACTGATGAACGTGATGCCACTGATCTAGGAAGAGGCTGCAGCTCATACCAGAGTGCTGCGTCACCAAGCAGCTATCGATGACCTGTGCTGAAGATAGGTCATCAACATTCTACTCCCGAAAACCCATTTAATAGTAAACAGTATCACAAAATTGCATTGAGTTATTAATGAAAACTACAGGTCATATACAGTATATTCACATATAATTACCTCTGCAAAAATGAAAGGAGTGTCGTATTTGATATTGACTAAACCATTCTTGATGGCAAGGACAGGAGAAGGACCACAGCAGTATATACCTAAAAATGAGAGACATACGCACAAGTAATAAGTTTGAGGTGTATAGCAGGGCTGAGATTAGAAATCTTTCTGTAATACAAGCAAACAGATCAAAGAGAAAGACTACATGACTGTCAATTACCATTGCTGGTCTCTTGAGGTGTGGCATCAATGGCTTGCCATCCACTGTATCCTGATGGCAGGTCAGGGCGGGTCATCCAGCAGTCATTCCAACAGTGATAATTCCTTGATAGATACATGTCAATGTTAGTACACGTACTCCTAAAGGGATAATCTGCTTGCTTTCCACAGATAATAGGCAATAATGGTTTGGGTATATATAGTACAACCTATGCAAAAGACTACACATTTGTCTAGACCAGATTTTCTGTTACAGATTGTCCTCTTCTTCTTGATGTTCATCGCATTTTTTCAGTGCAATTTTGGGTGGAATTTTCAGAAATTTCACTGTATGCTTATGCAAAAGACACTCTAGACACTATGACGCTAAGACACTATGCATGTATCATAAAGTATATAATTATTTGGATGCTCACCAGACAGAATCACTGTTTTTATCCTCCAATGGCTTCATGTTTTCATCAAAGTAGACATCAAATGTTAGATTTCCATCAGTGTCATGAGCTGAGGCAAAATTGGTAATCGTACGTCCTGCGATTCCAAGACAACGGAGCACTGAAAGAAGACAAGAGCAGATAAGACTCTGCTTGCAGGCATGTTATACGTGGCAAAATACTGGCGAGACGCCATCTCATCACCCCTTTAAAGGGGTATTCCCATCTCAGACAATGGGGGCATATCGCTAGGTCCTACCACTGGGACCCGCACCTACAACGAGAACGAAGCGTGAGCGCTGTGGCTGGAGGACCCCGGATTTCCCGGGGTCCATCCACCACCAAGCGCTGCTGCCATAGACGTGAATGGGAGCGCACTGCGCATGCGCGGCCCATGCTCCTATTCATTTCTATGGGGCAGACGGCAATAGCAATGCGCCCTCCGTTCATTTCCTGGCTCCGTTCTCATTGTAGGTGCGGTTGCGATATGCCCCCATTGTCTGAGATGGGAAACCCCCCCCTAAACAGGACCTTTCACTGGTCTTGACATTACAATACACAAACATAGAAGAGGATTCTTTACGGTAAGAGCAGTGAGACTATGGAACTCTCTACCTGAGGAGGAAGTGATGGTGAGTTCACTAAAAGAGTTCAAGAGGGGCCTGGATGTATTTCTGGAGTGTAATAATATTACATGTTATAGCTACTAGAGAGGGGTCGTTGATCCAGGGAGGTATCCGATTGCCTGATTGGAGTCGGGAAGGAATTTTTTCTTCTACCTCACAGTTTTTTTTTCCCTTCCTCTGGATCAACTTACAGGATAACAGGCAGAACTGTATGGACAGATGTCTTTTTTTCAGCCTTATAAACTATGTTACTATGTTACAGTATTAGTACCTAGCACTGTAGGGCATGTTAAGGAGACGTTCTCGTTCTTATTTTGTTTTCCTATGGGCTGCTCCGTTTCCCCGCTGTGCCCCCCGTTCTGGTTTCCCGCCCTGTATGGTAATCCATACCATTGGTACAGGGAGGAGGAGATGGCTGTGTTTCTCAGGGGGTGTCTTATTCTCCCTAAAGGTGAGCTGTCCAATCGCAGCGGAGCGCGTCACAGCCAGGGAGAAAAGAAAGTAGCCCATAGAAAAAAATAGGTATGGGGACATCTTCTCAACATGTCCTACAGTGCCAGGTACTAATACTGTAATGTCAAGACCGGGGAAAGGTCCTCTTTAAGGCTCTGATCTTTGAAAATAAGTTTGGTTTCCATCTAGAATAATCATCTTAGTTGTATCTACCTGTTGTTGTAACAGCAGCGAATACCCAGCACTGGCCGTATTTTACAGGGGTTCCAGTCTGGTGATACCGGAGCAGAATATCCACACTGCCTACCCAAGCAACAGGATTTACACCATCAGCATATTCACCAGACCAGCTTCCAGCAACAACACCATTATCATCCATGGAATTCACCTGCAAGGTGGACGGAGAAAGGTTTATGTCAAGGGTTAGAAAGCAAACATAGCTTTTTCTCATTCCTGTTTCTATTACTGTATGCATCTAGGACAATATAATAAAATTAATTAAAATTCTTACCATAGCAGATATAACTCGGGTAACAGTTATGGGATCGCCTCTTGATGCAGGTGAGATACCTCCACGATCCAGTATGTACAGTACAGCTTGCAGAACCCCCTTATCAAACTGTAGGTTAAAAAGAATGCTATGTAATTATAGGTATTACTTAATTACAGGAAACTTTTTACCAATATATGTTCTTGGTGTTCTCACAGCATGCTTATTTTCCAAATGACTCAAATGCAGTCTCAAGTATAAATCATAATCACTTTCTTTGCAAGAGTTTTACAGAGCTGTATAAATGGAGAAAAATGAGGCTAGAATAAAGCATACATGCCATAGAAATCACATATGCCATGTAAAACCTGCATGAGCCAAAAAAAAACTCAGCTATCAAACAGAAAGTTTGTGTGATATCTGAACAGTGCAGATTTACCATAGTGAAAAACACAAAGCCATGGAGTTTTCCCATGTTATACTGTTATCCTAGAAAGACTAGGGCTACTTTCACACTCGCTTTTGGTGCGGATCAGTCATGGATCTGCACAGACGGATCCGTTCAGATAATACAACCGTCTGCATACGTTCAGAACGGATCAGTTTGTATTATCTTTAACATTGCCAAAACGGATCCGTCTTGAACACCATTGAAAGTCATCGGAATCTGTTTTCTATTGTGTCCGTTTGCCTCCGCATCGTCAGGCGGACACCAGCGTTTTGGTGTCCGCCTCCAGAGCGGAATGGAAGCGGAACGGAGGCAAACTGATGCATTCTGAGCAGATCCTTATCCATTCAGAATGCATTAGGGCAAAACTGATCCGTTTTAGACCGCTTGTGAGAGCTCTGAAACGGATCTCACAAAGGGAAAGCCAAAACGCCAGTGTGAAAGTAGTCTAATATAGACTTTCTCTTTATGATTGTAGGGGTCCAGTATTTGAAAATGATCCTGAGGGTACAGGAGAACAAACAGTAATCGAGGCACAAAACTACACCAGCACTGTGTCTCCTTCAGTGCCTTTGCTCTCCACGGCAGTGCCCCGGACACCTGCTAGGTGGAGACCTACATTGATGCCCCATTCCAGAGAATGAGGGCATCAGCAGTTGCCTGCATAGTGGGTCACTGGGAGAACTACTGCACAGGCAACAATTAGAAGATTTTCATGGAGTTTTTTTTTGAGCCAAAGAAAGTGAATTCAGCAGGACGAGGCGTTCAAGTCCTTCCGTAATATTTCCCATTCATTTTGAATCCACTCCTGACTTCGCTGTCACAGTTCAAATTAATCATAGAAATCAACTGCAAACTGAAAAACACCCTATTAAAATATAACCTTTAATTCAATAATTAAAACTCCAAAAAATCACTTCTAATTTAAGCTGCAGTAATGTGTAAAGCTTGAGGTTATAGTCAGTCACCAATTGTTGGTGATTGTTCCAAGTTCAAGTTATACCAACTCTCCTTAAATTCACCCTAAACTTCCCTGAAAAAAATGCCCCCACATGATTTTTTTATGATTCAATGCAGGATACTACAGGTAGATAGTCAAACATCCTGCACCATAGATGATGGCATCCAGAGGTGTCACATGCTTGAACATCAGGCTGCCAGCATCTATGGTGCAGGATTTAACATCCTGCATGTTATCATAACTCACTAACATCATCTCCATGATGAACTCTTAAGGTATAAACATAGGGGGAACACATTGGGAGGTGTATGTCTTTAGGGCTTTATAGCAGATCAGCAGTGGAAAGCCATCGCTGAGAGAGGACACTCTTTATATTGTCAGTTGCCCCACAGTCAGGCAGGAGAAGTAAAGGATGATTGTAGGGACAATTCTCTTAACACAAACTTATAGTTATCACCTATGTAAATCTCCCTGTCACCAAGTTAAGACACAAGTACTAGATGAATATTTGGGATAAGTCCCCCCAACAAATTGTAAGTGACTGGCTATATCCTTCAACTGTGCATATTAAGCTCTCTGTAACTTGATCGGTTATCAGTAATAACTGTGAATTGTCGAGTTTCAATAATTGAATTAAAGGCTATATGTCAATGGTGCGTTTTCAGTTGAAGTGATAGTTCACATCTGTCTTTGGATAAAAAAAAAATGCACCAAAAAATGTCACATAAAACTGCATGTTCGATTCCTAAGGCTGGAGTCACACATGCAGTTTTTGCAACAGTTGTTTGAGCCAAACACAGGAAAGGAAAAATAAGAGAAGGATCAGCCTTTCCTTTATTTTTTCCTTCTTTTTGGATCCACTCCTAGTTAAAAAAAAAAAAACATGTGTGAGCCCAACACGTGATCACTGGCCTCAGAGGTCCTGGGCCATATACGTTTGCAGTCTTGTTACATGTTGTTTTTGTTAAACTTAATTAAACATGTTACTTATTTTGTCCCCCAAAGGGACTTAAAGCTGTGATTTCTTGATCGCTTACATAATACCTTGTAATACATAGTATGCATGGCCTAAGAAACAAATGCTTATAGCTGATGTGTAGGCATTTGTTAGTAACCCAGTGACACACACCCCAGAGGGGCACCAATGGTTTGACAAAAGGAGGCCCCTTCCTCTGTCAAACATCTTTGATGGCACATTCGCTATTGGTAGTAGTTTTTATCACGCACAGACCTGTCACTTACCAGTAGGAGGAGCGCCGGCCGGCCACAGACAGCGCAGGTAAGTATAAGCTAAGTAACCATGGCAGCCAGGACTGCAGTAGCGCCCTGGCTGCCATGGTAACCGATCGGAGCCCCAGCGATTAAACTGGGACTCTGATCGGAAATGCCGCTCCGCTGCCACCAATGATGGGGGGGAGGGGGGTTGTTAGCCTGTGGCCACTGCCACCAATGCTTTTAATACTGGGGAGGGGGGCTGCACTGGCCACCAATGCTTTTAATACTGGGGAGGGGGGCCGCACTGGCCACCAATGCTTTTAATACTGGGGAGGGAGGGGGGGCCGCACTGGCCACCAATGCTTTTAATACTGGGGAGGGAGGGGGGGGCTGCACTGGCCACCAATGCTTTTAATACTGGGGAGGGAGGGGGGGCCCCACTGGCCACCAATGCTTTTAATACTGGGGAGGGAGGGAGGGAGGGGGGGGCTGCACTGGCCACCAATGCTTTTAATACTGGGGAGGGAGGGGGATCTGGCCCCTGTTGCCTGGCAGCACCCGATCAGGGGGCTGAGATCTGCACAATTAACCCCTCAGGTGCGGCACCTGAGGGGTTAATTGTGCGGACCACAGCCCCCTGTAAGAGATCGGGTGTTGCCAGACAGCAGGGGGCAGTTATGTACACAGTTCTTAGTATATTCTAACTTGAAGCGTCCCCTTTACCATGGGAACGCCTCTGTGTTAGAATATACTGTCGGATCTGAGTTTTCACGATCGTGAAAACTCAGATCTGAAAAAGCTGTTATGCAGACGGATCCGCACTGAACGGATTCCATCGTTTGCATGTATAGGTGCGGATCCGTCTGTGCAGATACCAGACGGATCCGCACCTAGCGCAAGTATGAAAGTAGCCTTACCTGTCCATAATTCCAGGAACGTTCTCCAATTTGATGTTCTGTGCCATAGTAAATTCTTCCAATTTCATTGAGAACATATTCTTGCCTCCATGCTTCATTGTCCATAAATACAGCATCCACTATAAGCAAAGGAAAAAGTTATTAATGTAGGAAAACAAAATTCTTGGCATTCTACAGTAGATAAAGGGAAATGGGAGTGGAATGCAATCGAATGAATAGCAGGAACAGTGAAAAGATGCAATGGTTCATACTCACTGCGACACCAAGGGTTGAACAGGATGTAGACATTCAGGTTAGAGTCATTGTAGGTTCCTGCGCCACTTCTAACACTGAGCTGATATTTTCCCACAGCAGCCTGTGCAGAGGTGTTCACCCATAGTATAACTTTTTGTCCGCTATCTTCAGACACTTGACATCCCCAGCCACCCTCATCAAATTCATTGACAAATGGTACAGTGATCGGTTGGGAATTTGCTGAAAGAGAATGACAACCAGCGTCAATCGGTTACGTGTCGCACATAGTTCCATACCATGTTATCATAAGATATAGTAGGATGTATTTTACTCAGGATTGAAAAGGAGTTAAAGGAGGATATTAAAAGTCCCGGGCAAGCCCCTAACTGGTGTAAAAAAAAAAAGATACTTTTACCACTTTTTTCTCTGGTGCCGTTCTCTGTGACGCTGGTCCGGTCTGTCTGCTGCTGCTCTTTTACAGACTGCAGCAATCACATGCAGGTATGTAAACAAGCAGCGGCAGGAGGTGGTGCAGGGAATGGCACCGGAGAAAGAGGTATCCCTACACATTAAAGGTGATCAAATTGGACAATTTCAGCCAATTAACGATCAATTAACGGCAAACAATTCTTTATACTGATCAATGAGAGATCATCTGAATAGAAGGTCATATGAGCAGCTGACTCTTTGCTGGCTGACATTGGGTGAGTAACCATCCTTTTGCACTGGAGTGCTGCTTTCTTCGTTTTCTTTGTGGACTGGTGAGAGCTTAGATCTATCTATGTTCCTGGAGGCATGCACCCTTTTTTTTTGGGGGGGGGGGGGGGGGGGGGAATTTTTCATCTCAGTGCTACTTCATTTTTTTCTTCTTTTCGTACTTCCATGCATGTGTATTACCATCTTTACTCAACCTAGGAGGTTATCATTTGAGATTCATCACAGCACAGCATAATTTTCATTCCTCATCATGAGCCGTCATTTTAAGGACAAGGAAGTTATGAGCAAGTCCTTTATTATCAATAGCAGTAATTATCCACATATCTTCATACTGAGAACTCCTTAAAACTTGGGCAGAAGTGGTGTGACTCAGTAAGCGATCATAAACCCAAAACCAAGCATAGCCTATGAAACACATACTTCGTATGTAAGAATTTATAACGTAGTGATTTCTATGTATAAAATAATTTAAGCAGGTAAACTCCTAGTGACTCAGTACACCTTGTTAATCCTATTAAACGGTTATATGGGTATAATGGGGCTTTTACTCAAACAGTACATTTAATAGCTTGCTCTGTTGTATTATGTCTTTAATATCCAAACCTGCAAAAAACTCACCTAAATGCATAATGATGCAGAATTGGTCACTCTTAGGATTAAAAGGACGTTGGGTGGTGACACAGATCTGGAAGGGTTGTCCTCTCCTTACAATTAGTTCATCACATTCAAACTCATCAGTGTGATGGGACTTGCGATTTTCCGAGTTCCGAGAATTAAGTAAGTCAACACTTTGAATTTGTAATGTGCCTGAAAATTCAAACATTGGCAGACCTCAGTAAAGGTGGTTCAGGAGCTTAGTGGTGTAAATTAGAATTTATTCACCATTACAGGCAAGGTTAAATTAATAGATGAAAATATAAGTAGAGGTTAGTTCTTACCTGTGGGCATTGGCAGATCATCATTGTTGCGTCCTGGTTCAGTGTTTCTATCTGGAATTCTGTCGCCTTCTCCAGAGTAGTCTCCATTTGTATTTCTGTCAGAGGGTCTGCCTGGTCCTGGTCCTGGTCCTCCAGGTCCTCTCACATAATCCTCAACATCTTCCCCTCTGGAGCAACAAGAACAGCATCGTTGCCACCAGGACTTCTTCCGTTCCACATACCGTGACATGTTTTATATCTGAAAGGGTAGATCAATCATGTTATAAAATGCATTAGACTACTCTCATCATCTGTGTAGAAAGTGTACTTAATAGCTCACACACATATACAGTATGTAAGTTTGCTGGTTGGATGCTGATGAGTGGCCGCTTGAATGAAGCCAACTCATTCTAATGTCCTAATCATATTCCTGTGACTGCACGTTAAAACAAGCCATCTCATAAATTCTCACATTGTAGGACTCCAAGCGCTGCAATAAATGCAGACATTGAAGAATTATAAAGAAGAGGAAGTCATCGCTTTAGAGAAAAGTATTCTGTCCAAATAGATACTTGTCACAGCAGAAAAAATCTCGTGTCCCAACTAGAATCCATACTTTGTAATAGCTTTCTCCTCTTCTAAACAGCCATGTATATGATAAGTAGTCTTGTCTCGGAAGCAGTCTTACTGTATGTAGCAGAGGAAGGCTCAAGCATTTAGCAGACCCATGAGCAGGCCCCCATCCTGTTACTGTGAACTTCAAACCTCCCCTTTCGTAACCTCCTCCCTGCTCATCAGTTTTTAACCCCATAGTATCACTTACTGACCCACTTGATCATACAGCCAAAATAAGAAATGAAACGAAAAAGGAAGCTCTGCCAACAAGTAACCACACCCTGGTTGTGAAGCTCACTTAACATATCTCCCCACGCTCAGCTGTGTCCTTCCCGTGACACAGACACACAAAGTGCACCGTACTGTTACTTCTGTCTGCTAGTGCAAAAATCCCCTTCAAGTCAGTATATATTCCGGGAAACTCATACTACACATTCAGCAAAATGCTGAAATACAATAAATATGACTTTTAAACACAGGCTACACACAAACACAGAGGAGGTCATCTCTATGGACTTTGCTACATGTCAGCCCTGTCTGCTAAATAATGTGGGAAGATGAGGAACAATAATCATGGCAAATCAATGACATCTCTGATGAAAAACAGAACTTGTGAGCTGTTCTTTTGAATATCCTCTGCCTATACAACTAATTCAATTAATGACCATCTGAAAATCATTTTTTTTTTAAATAATTCAGTGTTTCATTTTTCCAAAGATGTGATTTTCATATGACTTCATATGCTAAATTTCAAGATTGGATAATATTTAGGGGTTGCACACATTGATCACTTTTATTACTACTCTCACACCTGTACCTAGGAGGTTGGTCTAAAAACGACTGCAGTTTCAGGATCCCTTTTTTCCATTACAAAATGAAACACCCTAATGCATACATATTATATATATACAGGGACTGCAATAAAAAATGGTCATAAATTTGGTCTTCTCAAAAAAGGTCAGTATACATGGAAAATAAAAACTTGGTCTATATTAGCATTAGTCTTAAAATACACATACCTGTAAGTTACATATATATATATTGAATTTCCATATACTATATATATAGAGAGAGAGGGTAACGGGTGGTAATATATCTCCTTATAGTGAGCGCCTAAACGGTATGAGGAGTCTTATAGGCCAGGCAACACTTCTCTGGGAATTCTGGGAAGAGGATATGCAAATGAACTCTTAACAAGATCTGTCTCCAAGGCTCACAGATGTAAGGTAGCCATCCTATAAATCAATGTTCATTTTCTTCTGGGATTCTTCACTTTCTTCTGGGATTCGTGTCCCCACCTATCTCTTGGTTGAACTTGATGGCGTTATGTCTTTTTTCAACCGTATTAACTATGTAACTATGTAATGTTCAACCTTTTAAACAGGCTGTGAGACATAATTTAGGATTATAGCTAAGCCAGCACCTCATCTGCAGACAGTTGTTACATGGTGATTGCCCCCTGGCTTAACTGTGTGAGAGGCCTTGGTCAGGATTCAGGGGATACTATATCTTCTTATGGAGGGCGCCTAGTTGTACTAAAATAATTCTATAAAGCGAGTCTACAGATCTGCTATATAAAAACGTATAAAGCAGGCTCTGCTGCACTATGGATTCACCCATGTTAACAATCACACCGCCATATAGCATGGTCCCTGAAATTTATTTGGAGACTGACTTGCGGTTTTCCCCAATTTCTGACTAATAATTACATATAGATGTAGTATTAGCATGTATTGTATTACTCCCTCAATTTTATTTCAGCTGGTAAAATGCTGGTATGAGTGACATATTCTTAAAATAACAAATGGCATTCCATACATTTTGCTCTAAGTCAACTACATAAAAATCAGCTCAACCAGTCTACACTGCCCTAAATGCATACCTTTCTGTGTAAATGACTGCTGTGATGCTTTGGTAGCTAGGTTAGACTATATCAGTTTCCAGCCACAGTTCCATTCTGTGAATAGTTAAACTATGAAAATTATGAAAATGGATGTGCCATCAGGATTCCTCATGCCCCTGATCGAAATTTGCTTCTATCAACCAGAGGAGAGAGCTGTTGCTAAGAGTGTCTCCCACTCTGGAGTACCCATGGAATACTTCCTGTGTGACCACCCCACTGCTTCTCTTGGGACAAAAGGGTTCATTTCCAGTCTTCACACTATTCCTAAGGAGGAATTGTAAGTTTTTCATGTTTCCCAGAGAGAATACTGATAGATAAGATACATCGAGATTATGTTTTTTTCCAGGAAATGTCATACATTATTGCCAGGGAACACTCCATGATGTTTCATCTAGTTGCTACAGTCTATCAGTCATTACCCTCAGTCCCTGTACATAGTGAAGAACAGCATAAGCTACATAGTTACTATTGAGTTTCTCCCTATTTGTAATTTATTCCAACCATCCTATTCTTACATATCTACAATGTTTATAAAAGGAATCTCCTGCTTGTTTCCATTCTAAAATCCATCTGTCAGTTCACACTTTCTGAAATTATGTATTTTCTACATTGTGGCTCAACTCACGTCTGTGAAGTATACTTGCAGTTTTACCTTTATGCTACACTATGTATCTATCTATCTATCTATCTATCCATCCAATAAACTTGCTTCTATCATCTCATAATGTGACAGCAACTAGCATGCATAAAAGTCTACAATACACACTTGATATTGTAATAATCTACTTTTCTAAAGTATGAAATAAATGTGGCACTGACCTTGTAAGCTGCTGTGTGAATAATTACAGATCTTCTCAGTGTTCTTTATAAATCAAGGGGTGGAACTAAAAAAAAAAAAAAGATCCACACCTCATAAGAAGGCCCTTCCCATATGAGTGCCATGCTAAACAACTGGAATCCTCGGAATGTGCAACTTGTAACACTGTCAGTGCTCATCACCTCACACCCATAGGAGGGCCTCTCATACAGTACACACCTCACATTATTACATGCCTCAACCTCTTTACCTCTCATTGTGTGACACTCGCGTGCCCACATCCGCTAATTGTATGAAAGGCAAATTATTCCATTGCTAACTAATAGCAAACAATGTAACATACCTGGTAATCCACCTGTGTAGGCAGTGTAGCCAATATTTACTAAGCAATTGTCACTAATACAGCAACTCATGTAATCTGTCTGTTCCAATTGTCTATCTATCTGCAGTATCCATCTATCAATCTATCTATCTATCTATCTATCTATCTATCTATCTATCTATCTATCTGCAGTATCTATCTATCTATCTATCTACAGTATCTATCTATCTCTCATATCTATTATAAATGTATCTATCTCAGTTTTTTTAGAACATACAGTGTTCCTTTATAGTTTGTGAACCCTTAAGAATTTTCTATATTGCTTCATAAATTTGATCCAAAGCTACATCAGCTTTTCCCCACAAGTCCTATAAGCAGATAAAGATAAACAAATCAAACCAATGAGCCAAAAAAATTAGACTTGGTCATTTATTTACTGAGTTATATTTCCCTGATGTCGCTTTCATGTACTCTCAACTCGCACTCAAATCGGTAATGGTTTATTAAAGGGAAAAAGAAAATGGCTGTCTCACAGATGATTTGCATATGCTTTACTAAATCAATACATATATATTACAAAAACAATATTACTATTTCTCAAATGAAAATGACAATAAAAATATTTATTAAAACATAATCTCTGTCCCTTTAAACATTTAAAATGCGGAGCTCTCACATAAAAATGGATAGACAGTCAAGTCCATAAATATTGGGACATCGACACAATTCTAACACTTTTGGCTCTATAAACCACCACAATGAATTTGAAATGAAACACACAAGATTTGCTTTAACTGCAGACTGGCAGCTTTAATTTGAGGGTATTTACATCCAAATCAGGTGAACTGTGTAGGAATTACAACAGTTTGCATATGTGCCTCCCACCTTTTAAAGGACCAAAAGTAATGGGACAGAATAATAATCATAAATCAAACTTTCACTTTCTAATACTTGGTTGCAAATCCTTTGCAGTCAATTACAGCCTGAAGTCTGGAATGCATAGACATCACCAGACACTGGGTTTCATCCCTGGTGATGCTCTGCCAGGCCTCTACTGCAACTGTCTTCAGTTCCTGCTTGTTCTTGGGGCATTTTCCCTTCAGTTTTGTCTTCAGCAAGTGAAATGCATGCTCAATCGGATTCAGGTCAGGTGATTGACTTGGCCATTGCATAACAATCCACTTCTTTCCCTTAAAAAACTCTTTGGTTGCTTTTGCAGTATGCCTAGGGTCATTGTCCATCTGCACTGTGAAGCGCCTGTCCAATGAGTTCTGAAGCATTTGACTGAATATGAGCAGATAATATTGCCTGAAACACTTCAGAATTCATCCTGCAACTTTTTTTTAACAGTCACATCATCAATAAATACAAGAGAACCAGTTCCATTGGCAGCGATACATGCCCACGCCATGACACTACCGCAACCATGCTTCACTGATGAGGTGGTATGCCTAGGATCATGAGCAGTTCCTTTCCTTCTCCATACTCTTCTCTTCCCATCACTCTGGTACAAGTTGATCTTGGTCTAATCTGTCCATAGGATGTTGTTCCAGAACTGTGAAGGCTTTTTTAGATGTCGTTTGGCAAACTCTAATCTGGCCTTTCCTTTTTTTGAGGCTCACCAATGGTTTACATCTTGTGGTGAACCCTCTGTATTCACTCTGGTGAAGTCTTCTCTTGATTGTTGACTTTGACACACATACACCTACCTACTGGAGAGTGTTCTTGATCTGGCCAACTATTGTGTTTTCTTCACCAGGGAAATAATTCTTCGGTCATCCACCACAGTTGTTTTCCGTGGTCTTCCGCATCTTTTGGTGTTGCTGAGCTCACCGGTGCGTTCCTTCTTTTTAAGAATATTCCAAACAGTTGTTTTGGCCACGCCTAATGTTTTTGCTATCTCTCTGATGGGTTTGTTGTGTTTTTTCAGCCTAATGATGGCTTGCCTCACTGATAGTGACAGCTCTTTGGATCTCATCTTGAGAGTTGACAGCAACAGATTCCAAATGCAAATAGCACACTTGAAATGAACTCTGGACCTTTTATCTGCTCATTGTAATTGGGATAATGAGGGAATAACACACACCTGGCCATGGAACAGCTGAGAAGCCAATTGTCCCATTACTTTTGGTTCCTTAACAAGTGGGAGGCACATATGCAAACTGTTGTAATTCCTACACCGTTCACCTGATTTGGATGTAAATACCCTCAAATTAAAGCTCACAGTCTGCAGTTAAATCACATCTTGTTTGTTTCATTTAAAATTCATTGTGGTGTTGTATAGAGCCAAAAATGTTAGAATTGTGTCGGTGTCCCAATATTTATGGACCTGACTGTATGACAAAAAGGTACGGCTTTGTGATGCTTATAGTTCATTGTGTAGGTGTACATAGTATATGCTTAGTATATGATTTTTTATAGTGTGGACGTGCCTAGGGCTCAATGAAAAAGGCGCACAATAGAGTAGTACGTTCAGAATTATGTTAGTAGTATGAACGGTGTGCAAATAGAGGCTCACCTGTGCTACTGTAGGCACAACTCCATTGTAGGCTTTTTGAACAAGATCTTGTCGATGGGTGTGCTGCCGCAGGTCATGGTTCCTTTGGAAAGGGATGTCCAGTCCCTCCAAAAAGGTGCTTTGAGAGAAAGACTCAAATTCCTGCTCTGGCGCTTCAAAACCCAGTGTAGACAGTCTTGAGTATAAAATCTTCTTTATTTCATTAAAATGCGCACAGAATAAAAACAACGTGTTTCGGAGAGGCTATAGTCCCCTTCATCAGGTTGGCATTAGTAATCATATATATGGTACAAGTGGGGGTATATATACAGTAAAAAAAAACTCCAAAAAAACGCATCTGTGGGAGGTCACTGTCTACACTGGGTTTTGAAGCGCCAGAGCAGGAATTCAAGTCTTTCTCCTTATTTATAATGAAGCATGGCATCCACATAAGATCTGATTAATGTTCAATATACTAGCGCTCACTCGCTTGAACTGGGACTTTTAGTACTATTGGAGACTCACTTTGGTACGGGCTGTTCTTGAGATGTCCTGTTGTTTAATGTACTATACCCAGTAAGGTAACTCCTCTATACATTGTCTTATATATATTATATATATTATTAACTTGGTATATTTCCTTATGTTGGTAGTGGTTCGGGAGGTTATAACTCACAAATCCTGCAGCGCTGTGATCCACCCTCTATGTCTCATTTGGCCGCCCCTCTGCTATGTGCCGGCTTGAATAACTTTTTCACGCATGTGTAGTTGTAGTGCAGGGTCACCAAAACCAACTTGGATGCTCTTGTATAGATTATCTTCAAATATTAATGTACCCTTTCCGTATATAACAGGCCGTTCCTACCGGACGCATTTCGGAACAGGACGTTCCTTCTTCAGTGCTACCACTATCAGTTTTTGTAAAGAGAAGCGTTGTTACATAAAAAATTTAATATCCTAATAATTACTTAACACTGTATACATAATATTGCAAGCACATGCATAAATACACTCACCTAAAGAATTATTAGGAACACCATACTAATACAGTGTTGGACCCCCTTTTGCCTTCAGAACTGCCTTAATTCTACATGGCATTGATTCAACAAGGTGCTGATAGCATTCTTTAGAAATGTTGGCCCATATTGATAGGATAGCATCTTGCAGTTGATGGAGATTTGAGGGATGCACATCCAGGGCACGAAGCTCCCGTTCCACCACATCCCAAAGATGCTCTATTGGGTTGAGATCTGGTGACTGTGGGGGCCATTTTAGTACAGTGAACCCAATGTCATGTTCAAGAAACCAATTTGAAATGATTCGAGCTTTGTGACATGGTGCATTATCCTGCTGGAAGTAGCCATCAGAGGATGGGTACATGGTGGTCATGAAGGGATGGACATGGTCAGAAACAATGCTCAGGTAGTCCGTGGCATTTAAACGATGGCCAATTGGCACTAAGGGGCCTAAAGTGTGCCCAGAAAACATCCCCCACACCATTACACCACCACCAGCCTGCACAGTGGTAACAAGGCATGATGGATACATGTTCTCATTCTGTTTA
Organism: Bufo gargarizans; assembly: GCF_014858855.1. Lineage (NCBI taxonomy): Eukaryota > Metazoa > Chordata > Amphibia > Anura > Bufonidae > Bufo > Bufo gargarizans. Next base: position 465,221,711 of record NC_058080.1, read on the forward strand.
CGCCAAATTCGGACTCTACCATTTGAATGTCTCAACAGAAATCGAGACTCATCAGACCAGGCAACATTTTTCCAGTCTTCAACAGTCCAATTTTGGTGAGCTTGTGCAAATTGTAGCCTCTTTTTCCTATTTGTAGTGGAGATGAGTGGTACCCGGTGGGGTCTTCTGCTGTTGTAGCCCATCTGCCTCAAGGTTGTGCGTGTTGTGGCTTCACAAATGCTTTGCTGCATACCTCGGTTGTAACAAGTGGTTATTTCAGTCAACGTTGCTCTGCTATCAGCTTGAATCAGTCGGCCCATTCTCCTCTGACCTCTAGCATCAACAAGGCATTTTCGCCCACAGGACTGCCGCATACTGGATGTTTTTCCCTTTTTACACTATTCTTTGTAAACCCTAGAAATGGATGTGCGTTAAAATCCCAGTAACTGAGCAGATTGGGAAATACTCAGACTGGCCCGTCTGGCACCAACAACCATGCCACGCTCAAAATTGCTTAAATCACCTTTCTTTCCCATTCTAACATTCAGTTTGGAGTTCAGGAGATTGTCTTGACCAGGACCACAACCCTAAATGCATTGAAGCAACTGCCATGTGATTGGTTGACTAGATAATCGCATTAATGAGAAATAGAACAGGTGTTCCTAATAATTCTTTAGGTGAGTGTATATGGTCTGTGTGCATATGTATGTACGTGTGTGTGTGTGTGTATATATATATATATATATATATATATACAGTACAGACCAAAAGTTTGGACACACCTTCTCATTCAAAGAGTTTTCTTTATTTTCATGACTATGAAAATTGTAGATTCACACTGAAGGCATCAAAACTATGAATTAGTCATATTTAGGACCTAACCTGGGTAAGGTATTTTAACAACTGTATTAACTAATGCCTAACTAGGCAGTAAGACCTATCTTGACCCAGGTATAATTTAAAACTTCACTTTTATTACTATATGTACTAAAACCTAAAAGTCATAGATAGGTGAATATATTGCTTATCTTTATTAATTGTTCCTACAAATCAAATTAAAATTACAGTCCCCACTTCAGCAGGAAATTAGGATACTGGACGGTGAGGAGAACGTGGGAGAGTGCACTAACTCCCACCCTCTCACTAAGTATACAAGCTACTACAGTGTCGCCGTTTGTAGGGTTGTTACTAGCTCTATACTGCTGTCAGTTTGGCAGTGTAAAGCAGTGGGGACCTAAAAAGGCCTCACCCCACTGTCAGGAAAATGCAAGTTGCACCCATACACACAGCAGATCAGCTAGAGGCTGACAAGCTGAAAGCACTAAAACTGTTAGTGATCACTGATAGAAAACGTATATGACATCATTATTTGAATGATCACACTATTGAAATCTAGTCCATCTGGACTAACCACAGCTTGTTCACTGTGAAGAAGGAGACTGACATTAAAAACTACAACTGCCCCCCGACATGTTTCGCCAGTATTCTGGCTTCTTCAGGGGAAATGGGCAGCCAATTAATAAAGATAAGCAATATATTCCCCTATCTACTGACTTTTAGGTTTTAGTACATATAGTAATAAAAGTGAAGTTTTAAATTATACCTGGGTCAAGATAGGTCTTACTGCCTAGTTAGGCATTAGTTAATAAAACTATGAATTAACACATGTGGAATTATATACATAACAAAAAAGTGTGAAACAACAGAAAATATGTCATATTCTAGGTTCTTCAAAGTAGCCACCTTTTGCTTTGATTACTGCTTTGCACACTCTTGGCATTCTCTTGATGAGCTTCAAGAGGTAGTCACCTGAAATGGTTTTCACTTCACAGGTGTGCCCTGTCAGGTTTAATAAGTGGGATTTCTTGCCTTATAAATGGGGTTGGGACCATCAGTTGCATTGTGGAGAAGTCAGGTGGATACACAGCTGATAGTCCTAGTGAATAGACTGTTAGAATTTGTATTATGGCAAGAAAAAAGCTGCTAAGTAAAGAAAAACGAGTGGCCATCATTACTTTAAGAAATGAAGGTCAGTCAGTCCGAAAAATTGGGAAAACTTTGAAAGTGTCCCCAAGTACAGTCACAAAAACCATCAAGCGCTACAAAGAAACTGGCTCACATGCGGACCGCCCCAGGAAAGGAAGACCAAGAGTCACCTCTGCTGCGGAGGATAAGTTCATCCGAGTCACCAGCCTCAGAAATCGCAGGTTAACAGCAGCTCAGATTAGAGACCAGGTCAATGCCACACAGAGTTCTAGCAGCAGACACATCTCTAGAACAACTGTTAAGAGGAGACTGTGTGAATCAGGTCTTCATGGTAGAATATCTACTAGGAAACCACTGCTAAGGACAGGCAACAAGCAGAAGAGACTTGTTTGGGCTAAAGAACACAAGGAATGGACATTAGACCAGTGGAAATCTGTGCTTTGGGCTGATGAGTCCAAATTTGAGATCTTTGGTTCCAACCACCGTGTCTTTGTGCGACGCAGAAAAGGTGAACGGATGGACTCTACATGCCTGGTTCCCACCGTGAAGCATGGAGGAGGAGGTGTGATGATGTGGGGGTGCTTTGCTGGTGACAGTGTTGGGGAGTTATTCAAAATTGAAGGCATACTGAACCAGCATGGCTACCACAGCAAGGTTTGCGTTTAGTTGGACCATCATTTATTTTTCAACAGGACAATGACCCCAAACACACCTCCAGGCTGTGTAAGGGCTATTTGACCATGAATGAGAGTTATGGGGTGCTGCGCCAGATGACCTGGCCTCCACAGTCACCGGACCTGAACCCATTCGAGATGGTTTGGGGTGAGCTGGACCGCAGAGTGAAGGCAAAAGGGCCAACAAGTGCTAAGCATCTCTGGGAACTCCTTCAAGACTGTTGGAAGACCATTTCAGGTGACTACCTCTTGAAGCTCATCAAGAGAATGCCAAGAGTGTGCAAAGCAGTAATCAAAGCAAAAGGTGGCTACTTTGAAGAACCTAGAATATGACATATTTTCTGTTGTTTCACACTTTTTTGTTATGTATATAATTCCACATGTGTTAATTCATAGTTTTGATGCCTTCAGTGTGAATCTACAATTTTCATAGTCATGAAAATAAAGAAAACTCTTTGAATGAGAAGGTGTGTCCAAACTTTTGGTCTGTACTGTATATCTCATATATAAATAAATATATATATGCCTGAGGAAAATCCCATTGAGAGGATTGAAACGTCGCATGCTTGGTGAATAAAGTCTTTTTTTACTTTCTTACAACCTGGATGTGCTGCGGAATTTTTTAATTTAATATATATATATATATATATATATATAAAAATATATAAATGAGTTTCTGTCTGTCTAGACGTCTGTCTGTCTGTCTGGATGTTCTTCATGCACGACCAAACAACTGTACCGTTCTTCACCAAATTTGGCACACAGGTACATCAGGAGTCCGGGAAGGTTTTGGACCAGTTCTCAGCTCTCTAGGACGTACCGTTACTGAGATATTCCCAAAAATGATCTGCATTAGCCAATAGAAGCAGCAAGCCTTTCAATTAAATCCGAACTGCCATTTACACGGTCACATGTCCCTTATCAGCCAATAGAAGCTTGTAGGTCCTACTCCAGGTTTCCATAACAACTGATCAGAGGTTTTAGCATTTCGCAGGTCCTTAAATATTCAGTCATATGACGTATGACGGTACAACTACACTGCTCCATGCATGGGGGCAGGGGCCACTATTTAAAGGACGGGCTCTCTGGAGTTCACTGCTAAAGGGGCGGGCACTGTGGAGGTCACTGTTAAAGGGGCGGGCACTGTGAAGGTCAATGTTAAAGGGGCGGGCACTATGGAGGTCACTGTTAAAGGAGCGGGCACTAGGAAAGTCACTGTTAAAGGGGCGGGTACTGCAAAGGTCACTGTTAAAGGGTCGGCCACTATGAAGGTCACTGTTAAAGGGGTGGTCAATGTTGAAGGGGCGGGCATTGTGAAGGTCACTGTTAAAGGAGCGGACACTGTGGAGGTCACTATTAAAGGGGCGGGCACTGTAGATGTCACTGTTAAAGGGGCGGGCACTGTGGAGGTCACTGTTAGGGGGCGCGCACTGTGGAGGTCACTGTTAAAGGGGCGGGCACTGTGGAGGTCACTGTTAAATGGGCGGGACCTGTGGAGGTCACTGTTAAAGGGGCGGGCACTGTGGAAGTGACTGTTAAAGGGGCGGGCACTATTAAAGTGAAGGACAATGTGGAGGTCACTGTTAAATAGGCGGACACTGTGGAGGTCACTGTTCAAGGGGTGGGCACTGTTAAATGGGCAGGCATTGTGGAGGTCACTGTTAAAGGGGCGGGCACTGTGAAGTTCACTGTTAAAGGGGCAGGTTCTGTGGAGGTCACTGATAAATGGGCAGGCACTGTGGAGGTAACTGTTAAAGGGGCGGGTACTGTGAAGGTCACTGTTAAAGGGTCAGCCACTATGAATGTCACTGTTAAAGGGGTGGTCAATGTTAAAGGGGCGGGCACTGTGGAGATCACTGTTAAAGGGGCGGGCACTGTAGAGGTCACTGTTAAAGGGGCAGGTTCTGTAGAGGTCACTGATAAATGGGCAGGCACTGTGGAGGTCACTGTTAAAGGGGCGGGTACTGTGTAGGTCACTGTTAAAAGGTCGGCCACTATGAATGTCACTGTTAAAGGGGTGGTCAATGTTAAAGGGACGGGCACTGTGGAAGTCACTGTTAAAGGGGCGGGCACTGTGGAGGTCACTGTTAAATGGGCGGGACCTGTGGAGGTCACTGTTAAAGGGGCGAGCACTGTGGAGGTCACTGTTAAAGGGGCGGGCACTGTGAAAGTCACTGTTAAAGGGACGGGCACTGTGGAAGTCACTGTTAAAGGGGCGGGCACTGTTAAAGTGAACGACAATGTGGAGGTCACTGTTAAATAGGCGGACACTGTGGAGGTCACTGTTAAAAGGGTGGGCACTGTTAAAGGGGCAGGCATTGTGGAGGTCACTGTTAAAGGTGCGGGCCCTTTGGAGGTCACTGTTAAAGGGGTGGACACTGAGGAGGTATCTGTTAAAGGGGGGCACTATGGAAGTCACTGTTAAAGGGGTGGGTACTGTGGAGGTCACTGTTAAAGGGGTGGTCAATGTTAAAGGAGCGGGAACTTTGGAGGTAACTGTGAAAGGGGCGGGCACTGTGAAGGTCACTGTTAAAGGGGCAGCCACTATGAAGGTCACTGTTAAAGAGGTGGTCACTGTTAAAGGGGTGGGCACTGTGGAGGCCACTGTTAAAGGGGTGGGCACTGTAGAGGTTACTGTTAAACAGGCGGGCACTGTAGAGGTTACTGTTAAAGGGGCAGGAACTGTGGAAGTCACTGTTAAAGCGGCAGGCACTGTGCAGGTCACTGTTAAAGATGTGGTCACTGTTAAAGAGGCGGGCACTGTGGAGGTCACTGTTAAAGTGGCAGGCACTGTGGAGGTCAATGTTAAAGGGGCGGCCATTGTTGATATCTTTTTATGACACACGGAAACATAAAATGAAATAGATGAAATATACCCGTGCAAAGCCGGGTCCTTCTGCTAATATATTTCTACACACGCATACCCCCAATATGTCATTGTGTCCATCCTGTTCCCAGGCATGCCTGCAGAAATAGCTGGTAGCCATAAGCCAGCTGTCCCATTCTGAGCAAACAACTGTGCAAAGAAAATCTATTCTGATCCTTGCATAGATTATGGACCTCTGCTGTGTTTTTGCATCATATTCACCCTGCACCTGTCTGAATACATCCCTGCAGGACAGCTCAGTGACCCATGGGAACCCCCATTCTGTTTGTACAACAGTAGGCCTCCTAATATAGAGTAGGGACCCTCACTCCAAACCTTCTGAATACATCCTTTCATGTCATATCCCTTGCTGACCCATGAGAATCAGATGGAAGAAACACACTCAGTGGGGTTAAAGGGGTTATCAGAAGTCTAAAAGATCCCCCCCAAAGCCCGGGCCCCTTATATCCATTATACCTACCTTCACGCGCTTTGCTCCGGATCCCTGCATGGCCACCTCTGCATCTCCCCTTCACGCAAATCAAAACATTGGGGGGAACCTTTAAACTTCGGATACACCCCTTTAACCCCTTCTCTATCAGCACTAGAGCGATAGGCAAACATGGCTGGCAGGTCTCTGCTGTTTGAAACAGCAGAGACCTGCAGCTAATTACAGCAACCGGCAATAATGCAGATCACCTTAAAGGGTTTCTGTCATCAGAAATTCTGTTATGTAGCTGACTGACATTAGCGATGTGCTAATGTCAGCAGTACATAACAGTGTGATTTATAATTGTGTCTCTGCCACCGTTCTCCTAAAAAATACACTTTTACAATATGTTAATGAACCTCTAGGTGCTATGAGGGTATTGATTCCGCACCTAGAGGCTCGGTCTACGAACCATTTAGCACGCCCACGTCCTCTATTTAGCACGCCCAGGTCCTCTTGAGTGACGTCCGACTTCTCCTGATCGGCGAAGAAATCCTGCGCCTGCGCCGTCCCATTTTGTATTCGCAGCAGGCGCAATGAGTGAAGGACGCCATACGCACCTCTAACTTCTGCCAGTGACACCAGGCGAACCTGTGTCTGGTGCTGGCCTCCAAGTTTTGCACTACATGTCTGTTGTCTTTTCACTACAACTTCAGTAGACTCAGCCTGGATTGATGGTCCCCTGATGATCTGGCGACGGCCAGTGAAACGCGTAGGGATAAACAGGTCCGACATTGGGGTCTCCCTTCATCTCTACTGACGAAGCTGGGCAGTCATTAGGCTGCGTAGGGGAATTGGTAGGGATACCCAGGTAGGTGAGTTCTTTTGGTCCACTGGGGTCACCCTCAATAGGGTGATTGTGGTGCTCCTTTCATAGGTATAAGCCCAGGCCAAGTAGGGCGAGATAGGGTCAGAGACCCAGCACTTTGATCCTTGAGACCCTAATGGGGCACTACTTGTGACCCTGTGGTAAGACTGTTCCTTTTTTACTGTTTTTACTGAGCACTGGTAATTAAGGCATATTCGTGCAGCACATATTTTTTGTATATTATTGTACTTACGGGCTATTATTTTATATTTATGGTTGATTAAAAGCTAATCTTTAACAAGGTCACCCATTTCTGTTGTTATATATTTTGTTTATAGGGTTGCCCTACACTTATCATTATTGACCCATTAATTTTGTTAGTTTTTTTTATATCATTCCTGAATGCAGCTGATAAGATCTTCAGCTGAATCTCTGTGGGAATGGAGTTCATTAAGAGAGTACAGAGAGGATGGCTAGGACAGACTGTGGTAATGAAGACTGCATACAAGTACTGCTGCTCATGTGCCACATCCCCACCTCCTTTCTGTACTTAATGTCTCCTCATGAACTCCCACATTCCTACATAGACTCAGCTGAAGATCTTATTAGCTGTATTCAGGACCACAATCCTTGACACATGGGAGAGGAGGCTGAGGCAGTTCTTCAGCTCAGTGTTGTGAAGTATCTTGTCTTGCTGTGTGATTAGGACAGGTTTTGTGTGTACTAATAGGACGACAGCCATTTTATTTCCCCTGATGATTGCTCTCCAGACAAAACAAGCCACAACTAGAGATGAGCGAATAAAAAAAAAAAATTGATTTGGCCGGTTCGACCCGAATTTATTCACGGTGAATCGCGGTCAAAAACTGCTTTTTCCTGGCTGCAGAGAGCCTTTATAGTGGTGTAGAATACTGTGCCTTGCAGTAACACGCATAGGGAGTCTGCTGTAGTAGGGAAATAATACTGTGAGTCAGTATGACATGCAGGTGACAGGCGTAGCTCTTAGAATCACTGCACACTTCACTTATTTGGGCAGTCATGAGGCCAAAACTGACCAAATAACTCAAGTATGAACTCAGCCTTACAGGTTGATGTTAGCGTCAAGAAGAAGCGCACTACTTTTACACAGTCGTCAGCAGATTCCACATAGATGTCTACAGAACCTGTTCTATTAAACGCTTATATAAGTAGAGCCCCCCCGACAGAGTGGAGAGAGTGTCAGCAGTAAGTTAGTGTTGATGTCACTGATTATTTTGCCCTTCCTCTGATCTGTCAAAACAATAACCCCCAAAAATCAGATCCTGTCTGTGGAGCATCCGCCTTCACTCGGTCAGCATTTGGATAGTAATCCATCAGTATTGCTAATGCCCAAAAAACAGGAGTGGATCCAAAACAGAGATGACCCGTGAATTGAATATTTGCATGTCTTGGACCCACTGCTGCTGTTGGCTACGAAATCACAAACCAATTCTGATGGGACCATACAGGCCTTACAGCTGCTACACAGACAGGATCCGTTGTGCATCTCATTTGTCCTTCCTTCTGACCGATCAGAAGTAGGGTCAATAAAATGATGATGTCAGACAGGCTGACAGGCAAAATAGTGGTCCAGTCATGAAGTAGGGAAGGTGGAAACAGCAAGAGAAGTTCACAGAGTGGCCCTATGGCATAGTGGTGAGGTCAAAGCAGCATGAGGAGGCCACAGAGTGGCACACTGACAGTGTGGAGGTGGTGGCAGCATCAGGAGGCCACAGAGTGGTAAGGTGACAGAGTGTGGAGGTAGAAACAGCATGAGGAGGCCACAGAGTGGCAAGGTGACATAGTGTGGAGGTGGCAGCAGCATGAGGAGACCACAGAGTGACCCGGTGACAGAGTGTGGAGGTGTCAGCAGCATCAGGAGGCCACAGAGTGGCAAGGTGACATAGTGTGGAGGTGGCAGCAGCATGAGGAGACCACAGAGTGACCCGGTGACAGAGTGTGGAGGTGTCAGCAGCATCAGGAGGCCACAGAGTGGCAAGGTGACATAGTGTGGAGGTGGCAGCAGCATGAGGAGACCACAGAGTGGCAAAGTGATTTAGTGTGGAGGTGGCAGCAGCATCAGGAGGCCACAGAGTGGCAAGGTGACATAGTGTGGAGGTGGTAGCAGCATGAGGAGACCACAGAGTGGGAAGGTGACAGAGTGTGGAAGTGGCAGCAGCATCAGGAGACCACAGAGTGACACGCTGACAGAGTGGGCAGGTGGGTGGCAATAACTGTACCCGCTGATGATTGTGGGTGTAAGAAGGAGCACTTGGCATCAGGAGGGTGGCAACATCAGAATAGTAGCTGAGGCAGGTAACCAGAAGAAACCGGTCTCTTTTGTCAAAGTGTTGGTGTGGCACCATGGATGATCTAGTCTGATGCATCAGGCATTGGTGGGGGGAAATCCTGGCTGATCCACACCTGATTCATCTTGACAAAGGTCAGTCTCTCCACATTTTGGGTAGACAGGCGAGTTCTCCTTGGGGTAACTATGGCCCCGCCGCACTAAACACCCGCTTTGATGCGACACTACTGGCCCGGGCAGGACAGCTTTTCCAGGGCAAACTCTGCCAGTTGTGGCAGCCCAGAGGTCCAGTGGATCTTCAATGTGGGGTGGCAGGGTGCTGCCCTTCTGCTACAAAATACTGATTAAGGAGTTTAATATGTCTGCTTCCACAAAATACAGATTGGGGGGTGCGCAAAGGCCAGCACTGTATATCGCACCCCTGTTTCTACAAAATACTGATTAAGGGGTTCTATATACCTACTTCCACAAAATATAGATTGAGGGGTGCGATATACCTGCTTCCACAACATACTGATTAAGGGGTTTGATATACCTGCTTCTACAAAATACTGATTAAGGGGTGCAATATACCTGCTTCCACAAAATATTGATTGAGGCCTGCGATACAGCGGCTTCCACAAAATACTGATTGAGGGGTGCGATATACAGTGCTGCCCATAATTATTCTTACCCCTGGCAAATTTTGACTTAAAGTTACTTTTATTCAACCAGCAAGTAATGTTTTGACGGGAAATGACATAGGTGTCTCTCAAAAGATAATAAGACAATGTACAAGAGGCATTATTGGGGGGGGGGGGGGGGGGAACATTTCTCAGCTTTTATTTACATTTGAGCAAAAAGTGTCCAGTCCAAAATTATTCATACCCTTCTCAATAATCAATAGAAAAGCCTTTTTTGGCTATTACAGCAATCAAACGCTTCCTATAATTGCAGATCAGCTTTTTGCATGTCTCCACAGGGATTTTTGCCCATTCATCTTTAGGAATTCTTTAGGAATGAGCTCCAAATCTTTCAGGTGCGAGGGTCTTCTTGCCATCACCCTGATATTTAGCTCCCTCCACAGATTCTCAATTGGATTCAAGTCTGGACTCTGGCTGGGCCACTCCAAAATGTTAATGTTGTTGTCTGCTAACCATTTCTTCACGACTTTTGCTGTGTGTTTTGGGTCATTGTCATGCTGAAATGTCCACTGGTGCCCGATGCGAAGTTTCTCTGCAGACTGCCTGATGTTGTTGTTGAGAATCCTCATGAATTACTCTTTTTCATGGTGCCATTTACTGTGATTAGGTTCCCTGGTCCATTGGCTGACCCCCCCCCCCCCCCCCAAAGCATTAGGTTCCCACCACCATGTTTGAGAGTGGGGATGGTGTTCTTTGGGTTGAAGGCTTCTCCTTTTTTACGCAAAATGAAGGAAACATCATTGTGACCGAACAATAAAATTTTGGTTTCATCTGACCATAACACAGAAGACTAGAAGTCTTCTTCTTTGTCCAGATGAGCTTTTGCAAAGGCCAAGCAAGCTTTTGTGTGCCTTATGTGGAGAAGTGGCATCCTCCTTGGTCTGCATCCGTGAAACCCAGGAGTGTGCAGTGTCCGTTGGATTGTCTGCCTTGAGACATTGCAACCAACAGAGCCCAGATTCACCAGGATGGCCTTGGTGGTGATCCTTGTATTCTTTTTCACTTCTCTAACTATCCTCCTGGCCAGCACAGGTGTCACTTTTGGCTTCCGACCACATCCTCTAAGATTTTCCACAGTGCGGAACATCTTGTATTTTTTAATAATACTTTGCACTGTAGCCACTGGAACTTGAAAACAATTAGAAATGGGCTTGTAGCCGTTTCCTGACTTGTGAGCAGCCACAGTGCGCAGCCGCAGGTCCTCACTGAGCTTCTTTGTCTTAGCCATGACTGTCCACAAACCAACTGCAGAGAGCTGCTGTTTTTCACCTGTTGAGTTGATTAAAACAGCTGTTCCCAATTAACCAGGGTATTTAGGATGCTTTAGAACAGCTTGGACTATTTGGAATGGTATAGAACTTTTGATTTTCCAACAGACTATGACAGTTTGTGAAGGGTATGAATAATTTTGGACTGGACACTTTTTGTTCAAATGTAAATAAAAGCTGAGAAATGTTTCCCCCCCCCACCCCCCCAACCCCCCAATAATGCCTCTTGTACATTGTCTTATTATCTTTTGAGAGACACCTATGTCATTTCCCATCAAAAAATTACTTGCTGGTTGAATAAAAGTAACTTTAAGTCAAGATTTTCCAGGGGTATGAATAATTATGTGTAGCACTATACCTGTTTCTACAAAATACTGATTAAGGGGTTCTATATACCTGCTTCCACAAAATACTGATTAAAGGGTTTGATATACCTGCTTCCTCAAAATACAGATTGAGGGGTGCGATATAACTGCTTCCACCAAATATTGATTCAGGTGTTCTATATACCTGCTTCCACAAAATACGGATTGAGGGGTGGGATATCAGTACTGGAGACCATATCTCCAGAAGGATATTGATACTTTGGAGAGAGTTCAGAGAAGAGCTACTAAACTGGTACATAGATTGCAGGATAAAACTTACCAGGAAAGATTAAAGGACCTTAACATGTATAGCTTGGAAGAAAGACGAGACAGAGGGGATATGATAGAAACTTTTAAATACATAAAGGGAATCAACAAGGTAAAAGAGGAGAGAATATTTAAAAGAAGAAAAACTGCTACAAGAGGACATAGTTTTAAATTAGTGGGGCAAAGGTTTAAAAGTAATATCAGGAAGTATTACTTTACTGAGAGAGTAGTGGATGCATGGAATAGCCTTCCTGCAGAAGTGGTAGCTGCAAATACAGTGAAGGAGTTTAAGCATGCATGGGATAGGCATAAGGCCATCCTTCATATAAGATAGGGCCAGGGGTTATCCATAGTACTTAGTATATTGGGCAGACTAGATGGGCCAAATGGTTCTTATCTGCCGACACATTCTATGTTTCTATGTTTCTATATACCTGCTTCTACAAAATACTGATTAAGGGGTTCTATATACCTGCTTCCACAAAATACAGATTGAGGGGTGCAATATACCTGCTTCCACCAAATATTGTTTGAGACCTGCGATACACCAGCTTCCACAAAATACTGATTGAGGGTGCAATATACCTGCTATTTATTTATTGTGAAGCTGGAAAAATTATTATTGGGGTGGAATTGGGAAAAAAAAAATCATAGTTTAAGAGCTTTACTTTTTAGAGCATTCAGCAAAATTTCCACATTACCTTGCCAAGTTTTACTAATTGTTTTCCCATAAAACAATACATCAATTTGCTCATCTCCTCTTCATCTATAACAGGGATGCTCAGCCTGCGGCCCTCCAGCTGTTGCAAAACTACAACCCCCAGCATGCCCTAATAGCTGTAGGTTGTAGTTTTGCAACAGCTGGAGGGCCACAGGTTGAGCATCCCTGATCTATAACATGCTGCCTTCAGCTCAGACACCAGGTTCAACGTGACACGTTCCCCTGCTACCTTCAGGTTTGTCACTCTATGTCGCTCTCCTCATCGTATGGCTCCACCTTCCCATGCTCTTCTCCCCACTTTCTTCTTCTTCTTGTGGCATGCTCCACTGCTTCAGATGTGTTCTACCTCTACTGAACCTAATGGACATCTGGCCCACTAGCAGAAATAATTTCGAGGGCCAAACCTCAATTTATACAAAACATATATAAGCCCATTGCATTCTAAACCTTGCTGTTATCATTGCCCACACAAAACATATCATCTTAGCTCATATCATATCAAGGGCTAATAGGTTATTTGTCAATAGGTATATTAAAAATAGACCCTATAGGCAAGTTATTAGTTCCAAGGTCAACATCAAATAGAATTATGTTCTGCTGGACTTTTGGAGCTCATCACTGACAGAGCCTAAACCCTCAAGATTATCCTCTTTTAGTGTGTTGAGCTACTTTAACCCTGGTTGTAGATAATAATTATAAGCCAAAAGATCTTTATTCAAATATTTTAAAGGCTAATGCCCGAATAAACATGCTTGTTCACTTTGTTAAAAGTCATCTTTTAAAGAAAATCTGTCATCGTAATCAACCCTATTAAACCAGGCATACTGCCTGGTAGGGTTGATTGTGTTAAATAAAATGAGTCCTCTATTGCTTCAATCTGTTGCAAAACTTCTACTCTTAGTCTTATGCAGAGGAAGTGCTTGGAGCACCTAGGGTCTAGCTTAGTTCCTTGGAGCACTGCTTCACCTTCTCAACTCCACTTGATGGCCTCATTGAGACTTCACCAGCACATGTGCAGTTGATCGAAGGAGGCTCTTTCCATTCTGAGATCTGCAGTGTGCAAGCCCTAATGCCATAAGCGGCGCTTGCACAGTGCATTTGTAAGTGAAGCTTCACTGGTGCAAGCGCTATATTTTATTTCAAATTGCATCTGAACATTGAGGATGCTTTGTTGTATCAATCATTCCATGAGGGGGAGAGGTGACAGGGGAGAAGAAAAGTTGAAGCGAATGCTCTAAAGGGCATAAGAAGAAAAGTAAAAAATTTGTTGAAACTGTACATCAGATAGATGCATAGAAGGCTTATTTTATTAACCATGATCAACCCTACCAGGCTGTATGCAGGCAGTGCAGGGCTTTATTAAGACCGGCTTCTAAAATTTCAGACTTAATAAATGTGCCCCAATATCTCCTTAAGCAGTTCCCTTTAAAATAAAGGAAGTAACTGAAAAGAAATAAGCAGCAAATACTTATTTGAGGGAGGAGAACAAGAAGGTTCTTGTTTCTAGAGTTCTAGAGAACTGTTTCTCAGACGTCATGCAATAAGGTTGCTAAGCAAAAGTTTCATAGTAAACAGAAAGAGGAAAGCTGACGTAACCACCTTATAGTATTACTAATAGGAAGAAGAGGTGATCTGGGAAGAACTGAATTAATTCTAAAGTTCTGTTTCATACAGAGAATTACACAGCAGGGTAGTAGAAATGATTTCTATGAGTCATGGGAGTGACGGATAATTCTGCATTTCCTGTTGCCTTATTCTTGCGATCAGGCACATGACGTCTTCTTCACAAGTTAATGTGATATTTGAGAAGGGTTTGCTGAGGTTACATGTGTCACTACATAAAGAGACATTCAGCATTCTTTCAGCACAACTACCCTAAAGCTCTGTGTCTGTGTATACAGCAGTATGACGTCTGCTATGACACTAACATGTACAGCTTGCCATGATGCATTGCAAAGGCTGGATTTCTTTATTGCACTCACATCTCTGTGTGAATATTAAATGTTTCTTATGTATAAGGGACCAATTATTAAATCCAGGAGGGGACATTTATCAATAATGGCGTAGTTTGTGCCAAAAAAATACTAACATTAGAAATCAAAAGGTGCAATCCACTTTAAAAATGTGACTTTTTTTAAATATAAACTTGATTATTTCTCTTGATTTGCAGCATTTTAATGCCAATAGCACTAAAATGCGACGTTTTAAAACCGATATACGGCATTTCAGCCAACCCTGCCAGAGCACACTTTTAGAACATATTTGGGACTTTTGAAGAATATTGAGACATTTCGAGTGGTAAATTGCGACTTTTGTCTCAGTTTTTGTTATTTTTTATTTTTGTTAAATGTCAATTTACTGACAAACCTCTGCTGTTTAGCTAATTTATATTAGATAATAAATGCCTCCTGTTTTAATACTTACCTGTCATTTTTTCCCGCGACAAGTTGGTATTTCTTTTCACAAACGCTGCTTTTTGACAAAACACCACCATATAAGCCAGCTGAATTGTCCGCAATAATTTTTGTCATTTCTGCTGATAAAAGGGTGATAAATGAAGAGTATTATGCGCCAATTTGATAGCCCCACCCAGTTTGAAATTTATACCTCCTTTCTCGCGTGATGCTTTCTTTATGGTGAGCAGTCTGGAGAAAACAGTTGATATATTTGGCACAAATCAAAACATCATTCTTTTTGGCCCTTTTTACACCATAATTCTGGTGCAACTTGCTTAGTAAATGTCCCCCAGTGTCCTAAAGGGATCCTCTGAGTTTAGATTTTCTTCTTTATTTCCCATGGATTTTGTTTATGCTAAAAAAATAAAAATAATCTCAAAGCCTGTGAAAACCTTTGGAGGCAATTTTTTATCATTGCATTTTACTCATACAAGACTAAAAATCCTTTTTTCAATTGGTCTTTATTAAAGTTTTTATTCTACAGCTTTCACTTTCAGTGTACCTGCAGACTATTGCTTTACACTGAATCAGGAAGATGCTCTTATGACTGGATGTGTAACTCTTATCTCTGAACTCCTGACATCTCATTAACATTCATTGTAGCTATAGCTAAATTCGGATCAAACTGATGAGAATCGATGAGCTGATGAGAATTTAAATTAAATTAGTGTTTCTGAGCTATCTGTAAAGCAGGAAGAAATGGTCTACAGAGACAATGAAAGCGAAGGCTGTAGAACAAAAACTGTTTAACATTTTGTAATAAAGTTCGATTGAAAAATTATTTTAGCCCAAAATCAGTAAAATTAAATTATTAAAAAAAATGCACCTAAGGTGTCCATATACATAACCTTTATTATTTTTCTTGTAATGTACTGTTGTAAGAAATACAGGTTTTGAAAATAATATATGCATTATGTTGCATTATATTTTATAGATTATGAGGGATTTATTTGTGTGAATCAGAGACGGGTAGGTGACTGTATGCATTAGTATGTATCTAGCTCCTTTTGCCTTACTCTCTCTCTCTCACAGATAAAGGCCTTGTAGGATCCTGTATCTCTTACATATGCTGATTGGCAGAGAACAAAAGGCACCCAAAATGTGTCAATAGTGGAAAAGTCTGTCTCTAAGTAATATGTATTTCTTTTTGTTCCACTGTAACTCAATATATGCTCATCAATAATAACTATGGTATCAATTTTCCACACTATGCAATATATCATTTTTTTTATACGTTCACTCTTGTGTCTCATTTATTGCATCCAACCTCAAATCAGACTCAGTAAGAGGGTGTATTGTATACAGTATATATTTAATATATATTTATATATAAGGATTTCTTACACTGTCCTGGTCAAGGTCCCTTTTTTTCGGAAACACCCTGGACGGATGTACATGTGGCCCTCAAGTGTGATGTCATGTTCATAGGTAACATCCCATAGGTGTAGTTACCATAACTGCATCTACCAATAGTGAAGATTTGGTCTTGTAATTCTGACACCTTTTCACAATTTTAGAACTGGGGACCCTGGTGATAAAAAATAAATCTCCACTTTTTCTATTATAATGGCTGCAGTAGCCCAGCTCAGTAGACCCCATCTAACAATTTCAACGGTGTGGTGTGTCTCAAATGGCATAAGATGGGCACAGCATATTGGGCACTGAAATGCCCTATCTGAAGAAAACTTGCAGTTTTCATATTGCACAAAACATGATGATATCTCCAGGACATTCACATTGACACCTGGACAATCACTATATGTGGTAATAACTCTGTAATGATTTTACTTATCTAACCGATTCTGAGATAGTTTTCTGGTGACACATTGTACTTCATGTTAGCAGTAAGTTTAGTTCAATATTTTTTTCCTTTATTTATAAAAAAAATTCTAAATGTACCGAAAATTGTAAACAGATAGTAATAGCTCATAAAATAGTTATCAATTAATGTTCTCTATATGTCTAATTTATGTTGGCATCATTTTTTAAATGTCATTTTTTTGTTTTAGGACGTTAGAAGCCTTAGAATTTTAGAAGCAATTTTTCACATTTTCAAGAAAATTTCCCAAACCATTTTTTTAAAGCGATTTTTAAGTGATTTTGAGGGGTGTGCGTAATAGAAACTACACCCATTAAATTATTCAAAGCTGATGTTACAAACTTTGTTACCCCATGAGAATTAAAGGAAAATGGAGATACATTTTCTTTTTTTTCTTTCAGATGTTATGTTAACCAAATTTTATTGCAGCACAGCAAGGGTTAACTGCAAAATAAGCCTCAATATGTATTACTCTGATTGTGCAGTTTACAGAAACACCCCATATGTGCCCATAAACTGCTCTACAGGAACATGGCAGTGGTCAACAGGGAAGGAGCGTCATATGGTTTTTGGAGGGCAGATTTTGCTAGAATGGTTTTTGGGCACCATGTTGTATTTTAAGAGACCCTGAGGTACCTTAAAGTGACCCCATTTTGGAAATTACACCCTCAAGTAATTTAGTAAGGGGTGTACTGAGCACTTTGACCCCACAGACTTTTTTTCAGAATTTAGAAACACTTGGCTGTGAAAATGAAAAATTTATTTCGATAAAATGATGCTTTAGCCCCAAATTTTTCATTTTCACAAGGGGTAACAGGAGAAAAAGCACCCCATAATTTGTTATCCATTCTCTCCTGTATACAGCAACACCCCATATGTGTTTGTAAACTGCTGTAAAAACACACCGCAGAAGGGAAGGAGCGCCATATGGCTTTTGCAGCACAGATGCTGATGGATTGTTTAATGGGCATCATGTTGGTATTGCACAGTCTCTGGCAGGCTTGGATTGGCCCACAGGGGTATAGGTGAATCCTCCGGTGGATCCCTAGTCTCCCACCCACTGCAGAAGTGGCACATAACATAGTAAACTTACTGCACTACATTCATATATTCAATGTACAGCACATCAACCAGCCTATGTTCATATAAAAAATCTGATAGATTTTCAAAGGGGTTATCCCATGACTAATGTAAAAAATTAAAATTAGAAATCATATAGTACATTACAGTCTCTTTCAAGCAAAGCTGGAACCAGCCCTGTACCTCACATGGATCCAGAGATCTCCCTATACATTGCTTTTCAGTATTTATATCGAGTTGAAAGCTCAATGGGAGTGTCTTTCCTGATGGAGCTAAGAGGGCGTGTCTCAGCTCTACCTATCACAGCTCAGGAGGCAGATGAAGGATGAAACTGAGCATGTGTGGCCTTCTCAGTGAGCAGGTCAAAGAAATAAGAAAAAAATCTAACTGCAGGTGGCGCTATACAGATACATTTTATTGAATAACTCAGTGGCTATGCTAAATTTGTAATTACATGCAATTACAAAAGTATTCAGATGCAGGTGCTGGTCAAAAACTGTACAATATTTTTCATGGGACAACCACTTTAAAGAAACTCCCCAGTTTATTATTATAGACACGATCAGAGCTGAGATGACTTCTAGGTATAGAGGAAAGCTAGCCAGGACCCACCTTCTCAAAGTTGCTGCAGGGACCCCCATATTCAATCATCTGGTAGAATCTTGTAGGTGATATTTGAATGTATCCATATGGTGGGCCCCAAAAATAAATTTTACTGGTGGGCCCTAGGCACCCCAGTCCAATACTGGTCTCTGAGGTACCAGTATACAGACGTGGACAAAATTGTTGGTACCCTTTGGTCAATGAAAGAAAAAGTCACAATGGTCACAGAAATAACTTTAATCTGACAAAAGTAATAATAAATTAAAATTCTATAAATGTTAACCAATGAAAGTCAGACATTGTTTTTCAACCATGCTTCAACAGAATTATGTAAAAAAATAAACTCATGAAACAGGCATGGACAAAAATGATGGTACCCCTAGAAAACACAGAACATAATGTGACCAAAGGGACATGTTAATTCAAGGTGTGTCCACTAATTAGCATCACAGGTGTCTACAACCTTGTAATCAGCCATTGGGCCTATATATATGGCTCCAGGTAATCACTGTGTTGTTTGGTGATATGGTGTGTACCACACTCGACATGGACCAGAGGAAGCAAAGGAAAGAGCTGTCTCAAGAGATCAGAAAGAAAATTATAGACAAGCATGTTAAAGGTAAAGGCTATAAGACCATCTCCAAGCAACTAGATGTTCCTGTGAGTACAGTTGCACATATTATTCATAAGTTTAAGATCCATGGGACTGTAGCCAACCTCCCTGGACGTGGCCGCAGGAGGAAAATTGATGACAAATCTAAGAGACGGATAATCCGAATGGTAACAAAAGAGCCTAGAAAGACTTCTAAAGAGATTCAAGGTGAACTTCATGCTCAAGGAACATCAGTGTCAGATCGCACCATCCGTCGTTGTTTGAGCCAAAGTGGACTACATGGGAGACGACCAAGGAGGACACCATTGTTGAAAACGAATCATAAAAAAGCAAGACTGGAATATGCCAAACTACATGTTGACAAGCCACAAAGCTTCTGGGAGAATGTCCTGTGGACAGATGAGACAAAAATCGAAGTTTTTGCCAAGGCACATCAGCTGTATGTTCACAGACGAAAAAATGAAGCATATCAAGAAAAGAACACTGTCCCTACTGTGAAACATGGAGGAGGCTCTGTTATGTTCTGGGGCTGCTTTGCTGCGTCTGGCACAGGGTGTCTTGAATCTGTGCAGGGTACAATGAAATCTCAAGACTATCAAGGAATTCTAGAGAGAAATGTACTAGCCAGTGTCAGAAAGCTTGGTCTCAGTCGCAGGTCATGGGTCTTGCAACAGGACAATGACCCAAAACACACCGCTAAAAACACCCAAGAATGGCTAAGAGGAAAAAATTGGACTATTCTAAAGTGGCCTTCTATGAGCCCTGACCTCAATCCTATTGAGCATCTTTGGAAGGAGCTGAAACATGCAGTCTGGAAAAGGCACCCTTCAAACCGGACACAACTGGAGCAGTTTGCTCATGAGGAGTGGGCCAAAATACCTGCTGAGAGGTGCAGATGTCTCATTGACAGTTACAGGAAGCGTTTGATTGCAGTGATTGCCTCAAAAGGTTGCGCAACAAAATATTAAGTTAGGGGTACCATCATTTTTGTCCATGCCTGTTTCATGAGTTTATTTTTTTACATAATTCTGTTGAAGCATGGTTGAAAAACAATGTCTGACTTTCATTGGTTAACATTTATAGAATTTTAATTTATTATTACTTTTGTCAGATTAAAGTTATTTCTGTGACCATTGTGACTTTTTCTTTCATTGACCAAAGGGTACCAACAATTTTGTCCACGTCTGTAGGTATTTTCTGACAACCATAAGTGTAAGGACCGTGTAGGATGAGTTGCCATCATCATTGGTTCTATTTTGGGGCACATATAACTTTTTGATCACTTGTTATTTCACTTTTTGGGAAGCGTGATAAAGAAATGTCATTGCTATTTGGATTTTGTTGTTGCGGTGTACACCATACAAGAAAAATTACACGTTCTCTTTATTCTGCTGATCAGTACAATTACAGAGATACCAAATTTAAAATTTTATTGGCGTTTTACCACTTTTTCACAAAGCATCTTTAGCATTTTCTGAAAGCCATAATTTTTTTTGGGGGGGGGGACATTTGTCTTATGTGGGGGCTCGTTTTTTTGCGGGATGAGGTGATGATTTCATTGGTACGATTTTGGGGGTACATATGACTTTTTGATCACTTGATAGTAAGCATTTTGTAAGGTGAGGTGAAACAAAAAGGATTGAATGAATGTTTTTGCACAGTTTTTATTTATTTATTTATTTACAAACCGGATTCCAAAAAAGTTGGGACACTAAACAAATTGTGAATAAAAACTGAATGCAATGATGTGGAGATGGCAAATGTCAATATTTTATTTGTAATAGGACGTAGATGACAGATCAAACCTTTAATCAGAGTAAATGTATCATTTTAAAGGAAAAATACGTTGATTCAAATTTTCACGGTTAAATAAATAAAAGAAAAGACCGGCACTCACTTATCTTCAAAGATTTTTTCTCTTTTATTCGCCACACATAGATATGTTCAGTGACGCGCGTTTCGGCTCTGTTGCGAGCCTTTCTCAAACCAATGGCATATAACAAAATCATACACTACAATTGATTTAAATAGACCGCCAAAGCGGAAATGACATCATGTAGTCATGGTAATTCAGACAAACAAAATGGAGTAAGGGGTAAAAAAGAAAAAAGAAAACAGAAAAAGCAAGAGGGAGGGAACAAAAGAAAAGGGGAAACACAGAGTAACAATTTAAATAATCAGATACACGTGAGAAACAGCCCAATCGCAACAGCATCAATAAGAATGATAGTAGTCATAGATTCTTTTGAAGTTCTCTAGATATTCATACTAGCTTGTAATTCAGATGATGCGGTTGGGGGGTTCCTCACGTTTTCTGTAAAATACAAAAAACACAAAGTATAAATTTAACATACATATTAAAGAAACAGCCATCTATAAAAAGCTATGGAGATCATACTCCCGGTTTAACCCCATGGGTTCCAGTGTCTGGAGTGTATGAATCCAATAGGATTCACGCTTCTTTAGCATTTTTAAGCGATTACCACCTCTGCGAGGTTGTTGTACCTGCTCAATGATTTGAAAGCGCAATTGCGCAATATTGTGCTTGCAGCGATCAAAGTGATGAGGGACGGGTAGGAGTAAATTACTTTTTCTAATAGTGGACTTATGCTTAGAGAAGCGGTCCTTCATGCGCATGGATGTTTCACCTATATATAACAGTCCACAAGGGCACTTGAGTAAATATATGATGAAACTACTATTGCATGTAAAAAAACCTCGAACTGGAAAGCGCTTGCCTGTATGGGGATGCGTGAAATATTCCCCTTTAATTACACTTGAACAGTGTATACACCCTAGGCAAGGGAATGTGCCCTTTCTAGGAGTTGATAAAGTCTGCTGACGCTTCTCAATTTGAGCACTGCCCACATCCGCCCTTACCACCATATCGCGGATATTCTTATTACGCTTATAGCACAATAAGGGGGGATTTTTAAACTCCTCAATAGAGGGATAAGCCCTTGACAATATATTCCAATGTTTAGAAAAAATAAATCGACACCTGTTCACCCATGGGTGGAACTTAGTAACGAACGGTATACGTGACCCCCTAGACTCCTGTTTAGGGGTCAAGGAGGTGACCCTACTTCTCTCACTATCCAGCAGTGCTGTGGGATATCCTCTATTCTCAAATCTCATAGACATTTCATCAAGACGTTTATCCTTCACTTCAGTATTAGAAACAATCCTACGTACCCTTTGAAATTGGGAGTGGGGTAAGGCTTTTTTACTGTGGGGGGATGATAACTTGAGAAATGGAGAAGAGAATTTTTGTCGGTATTTTTGATATATAAATCAGTCACAATTGACCCACCTGCACCCTTAATGACCAGGGTGTCTAAAAAATTAATCTCATGATCACTATGATGTAAAGTAAACTGCAGCTCGGGCCAAATTGAGTTCAGAAATTCTGAAAAGGCACGAAGGGATCGAATGCCGCCCCGCCATACACAAAACACGTCATCGACGAATCTTCGCCAAAAAATACAATGAATTTTAAATAGATCATTGGTGTAAATATATTTGTCTTCAAACCATGACATGTATGAATTTGCATATGGCGGTGCGGCATTCGAGCCCATCGCGGTCCCACAGCACTGCTGGTAGTAGGTGTCCTGAAATAAAAAGTAATTCTCAGTTAAAATAATTTCAAGAAGTTTCAGAAAAAATTCTTTGGCACCTTCACTGTGAGAGGAGAAGGATAGAAGCCACTCTACAGCCCGTATACCCTTCCAGTGAACAATAGAAGTGTACAGAGAACAAACATCGAAGGTAACTAACAAATCATCATCCTGTAACACCAGGGTTCCAACCTCACGCAAAAATTGATTCGTATCAAGCAGGAAAGACGGCATGTTTTTGGTCAGGGGTGTCATAACCTTTTCAAGCAAAATAGCTGGTGGAGACAAAATAGAATCAGTCAAGGCCACAATAGGCCGACCCGGTGGTTGGGACAAGGATTTGTGCACTTTGGGCAGTGTATAAAACACAGGTGTTACAGGATGATGATTAATCAGATATTCCCCCAATTTGGGGTCAATAATCTGCTGTGCAATAAATGTATCAACCAAAGTACACAATTTCTTTTTTATAATGTATACCGGATCGCCGTCCAAAGGACGATACACATCGGTATTGGCCAACTGGCCCAGAATTTCACTGACATAATACTCCTTGTCCATAAGGACAAGAGCACCCCCCTTGTCAGCAGGCTTGAAAATCAGGCTATCGTCCCCCAATAAGTTATCGATAGCCTGCTTCTCAATGCGCGACAAGTTGTGGTTAACATGAAATCCACCCTGCCGTATCTCCTGCAGGGATTTTGACATGTCACGTTGGACTAATAAAATGAACGTTTCAACCGGATGATAACACTTAGGTGGTTGAAAGTGACTCTTGGTTCTCAGTCCAAATCCTTCAAATTTTCACGGTGTCAACAAATCCCCAAAAAGTTGGGACAAGTAGCAATAAGAGGCTGGAAAAAGTAGATTTGAGCATAACGAAGAGCTAGAAGACCAATTAACACTAATTAGGTCAATTGGCAACATGATTAGGTATAAATAGAGCTTCTCAGAGTGGCAGTGTCTCTCAGAAGCCAAGATGGGTAGAGGATCACCAATTCCCACAATGTTGCGCAGAAAGATAGTGGAGCAATATCAGAAAGGTGTTACCCAGCGAAAAATTGCAAAGACTTTGCATCTATCATCATCAACTGTGCATAACATCATCCGAAGATTCAGAGAATCTGGAACAATCTCTGTGCGTAAGGGTCAAGGCCGTAAAACCATACTGGATGCCCGTGTGAAAGGAAATCACAGAATGGGCTCAGGAATACTTCCAGAAACCATTGTCAGTGAACACAATCCACCGTGCCATCAGCCGTTGCCAGCTGAAACTCTACAGTGCAAAGAAGAAGCCATTTCTAAGCAAGATCCACAAGCTCAGGCGTTTTCACTGGGCCAGGGATCATTTAAAATGGAGTGTGGCAAAATGGAAGACTGTTCTGTGGTCAGATGAGTCACGATTCGAAGTTCTTTTTGGAAATCTAGGACGCCATGTCATCCGGACCAAAGGGGACAAGGACAACCCAAGTTGTTATCAACGCTCAGTTCAGAAGCCTGCATCTCTGATGGTATGGGGTTGCATGAGTGCGTGTGGCATGGGCAGCTTGCATGTCTGGAAAGGCACCATCAATGCAGAAAAATATATTCAGGTTCTAGAACAACATATACTCCCATCCAGACGTCATCTCTTTCAGGGAAGACCCTGCATTTTTCAACAAGATAATGCCAGACCACATTCTGCATCAATCACAACATCATGGCTGCATAGGAGAAGGATCCGGGTACTGAAATGGCCAGTCTGCAGTCCAGATCTTTCACCTACAGAGAACATTTGGCGCATCATAAAGAGGAAGGTGCAACAAAGAAGGCCCAAGACGATTGAACAGTTAGAGGCCTGTATTAGACAAGAATGGGAGAGCATTCCTATTTCTAAACTTGAGAAACTGGTCTCCTCGGTCCCCAGACGTCTGTTGAGTGTTGTAAGAAGAAGGGGAGATGCCACACAGTGGTGAAAATGGCCTTGTCCCAACTTTTTGGGGATTTGTTGACACCATGAAATTCTGATTCAACATATTTTTCCATTAAAATGGTACATTTTCTCAGTTTAAACTTTTGTTCCGTGATTTATGTTCTATTCTGAATAAAATATTAGAAGTTGGCACCTCCACATCATTGCATTCAGTATTTATTCACGATTTGTATAGTGTCCCAACTTTTTTGGAATCCGGTTTGTATTTTAAAATCTTTCACCTGACAGGTTACATCATGTGATATTTGTATAGAGCCAGTTGTACAGACACAGCAAAACCTAATATGTCTATTTTCTGTTACGTTTACACAGTTAAAGCATTTTTGAAAAGAAAAAAATCTAGTTTTTGTATTCCTATTTTCTGAGAGCCATATTTCCCCCCCTGTACAATGCATTACTATTGTAATGTATTGCTTGTCAGTGTATTACACAGTGTAATACATTTACAGCCTGCTTGCCTGTGAGACCTAGGGGGCTGGGTTTCACAGGCTTCCGTAAAAGGCTAGCCCGAATGCCTATAGAAGGCATCTGGCTGCTTTCACAGCCATCAGACCCCGTCACCGCAGCATGGGGACCCGTACCCTCTGTAAACACCTTCTATCTATGCCACGGTCAGTGCTGACCGCGGCATAGGAGGGGTTAATCCTCCGGCATAACTGTATTGTAAAAGCCAATACAGCAGGTGCCCGACTGTCAGTCACAGCTGGGCCCTTCATTGATTGGGCATGCACAGCTCCATTTCCCACCCGATCATCATGACGTCACTTCCTGCTATAACGTAATAGTACTTCACTGGAGCTGACATTCCCCTGACTGGCAGAGGAATTGTCTGGCTGCAGCTGTGCCATTACTGAACTGACATCCCCCTCATCTGCCAACCTTGCAAACTTGTTGGGGTGTGTTAAATCAGGATTAGCTTCCCTGGCATTCTTTCCTCTAACCCGCTTTCCAACTGTTACTCAGCTATTTACCTCACTTTCCTGAGTCTCCTCACTACCACCCTCCTCCACATCTACCCCATAGAATGCCTGCTCAGTAAGCAGCAAACTTTTTTCCAAATTGCCCACGCTTCTCAGTGTCAAAATTTGCCCGTTTTGATACAGAATGTGCTTTTCCAAACGGGCAATTTGCTCACTTTTTTTAACACAGATATGCACTCTCAAACAGCTGTTCCAGGATTGCATAAATTTGACAAGATGTGCACTGGACTGCACTGTCTATGATGGAACACATACTAATGGGGATTACGCAAGAAAAGAGAAAGAACAAATACAATAATACAGTGCAATAAAAAGCAACTGACTTACTGTAGTCCCTCCTAAAGTCCCTGAATCTAAAGCCTCTTAATATTATGGCACACACAATACACACTAGAAATCAAATATGTCTGCTCCCAAACAGCTTCAAACCAGACTGCTGTTTTTTTCTTCTGGATTCAAATGAATTGTGTATTGGTCATACTAGTCATGCTGGAACAGAAAAAAGGGCTTCCCCAAACTGTTCCCACAAAGTTAGAAGCAACCTCATAGTGTTTTCCCTCCTCCAACAAACTACAGTTAGGACAATCCAGTCAGTGGTGACCTTTATCCACAGAAAGTCAACGCAGCAGTGGTGAGGACTGGAGCGCAGCGCAAAAAGAAGCAGAGGGGAAAAATAGGGGTCTGTCACTTCTGGGCTAGTGTTGCGAGAGAGTTGAGTGCAATGAGACTCGTGGCCTCGCCCTCCCCTACCTCCTGACCACGACTGGCAGGTTTCTTTCATGTTACACATACGAAAGAAACCTGCCAGTCATGGGCTGTAGGCAGGGGAGCATAGGAGTCTCATTGGACTCATTTTCTCGCAGCGCTGGCAGCACAGTAGAGTTGACAGGCACCAATATTTGGCTCTTTGAAAGCTTGAAAACGCAACGCTGGGCGTTGTGTGCCTAATTTGCATATACACATTTTCTGGCAACAACAAATGCACAAAAGAAGACCAAAGGTATGTTTTAAATCATGTATGAGTTAAATGTGAGGGTCAATTATAGTCCTTCACTTTTTAAGATGGTTTTAGTTACAGTTTTACTGCTTGCTATCAGTGAATGGAAACAATCTACTTCCATTAAAGCAGTTGTTTTATGAAGACAACCCCTTTTTAAACCAAAAAACGTGGGTCTAGCTTATCTCAATTCCCATTAATTCAACCGTTATTGTCGGGGAAGACATACATTTCCCTTGCTGTAGCCACTGCAGAAGATAATTTGAATAACAGGCCATATGGACAAGGGTTACGATCAGTATTGGACTGGGGACACTTGGGCCCACCAGAGGAAATTATTCTCAGCCCCAACCACTATATCATCAATAAAGTCTAACTGATTAAAAATTTACACAGGCCTTAGGGTACTTTCACACTAGCCGTTGCCGGAACTGCCTGCTGGATCCGGAAATCCGTATGCAAACGGATATCTTTTTTGGGGACTTATTTATTGAAATACTGGATCTGTCTTTCCGGTATCATCCGGAATAACGGATCCGGTATATAATTTTTTCAAAGCTGGAAAGAACTGTGCAAGTGCAGACCAAAAAAACAGATCCAGAGATGCGGCAATTTCCGAAACACTTGGTACCGGACCCTGCATTAATACATTTAAATGGAAATTAATGCCGGATCCAGCAAGTGCGGTAGTGTTACGGAATTTTGGTTGGTATTTTGTCCGGTCAAATACCATACAAGGGACGGAACGGAAGACATCAAGATGCCTACTGAATGGATTGCTTTCCATTCAGAATGCATTGGGACAAAACGGAAGCATTCTTTCCGGTATTGAGACCCTTTATCGGATTTCAATACCAGAAAAGAATAACGCTAGTGTGAAAGTACCCTTAGTGGCCAGTGATTAGCTCCAAAGGCAGCCCGAAATGCAATTAAGCCATTATGGCTTCATTGACTGGGCCCACCAAATGATCCTCTGGAACGGTAGTAGTGGGCCAGACCAACCCTTGTTATCATCTTGAGACAGCCCATTTAAGAGACTGCAAACTCATACAGATCTAATACTTCTCAAACCTTAGAGTTTGCTACAATGTGTTACAAGTGTATCCAGCATAGGCAACCTATGATCTAAATACTACATAGGTCACATAAATCTCGTTTCAGTTCTGATATGTTTTATTATGGATACTTCATAACAACCTATCAGCCTGAAATCCCCTGGAGGTTCAGAACTTGAGGTAGGGTTAAACTGTGTTTGTAGGGCCACTTTGTGGTTAGTCTTCAGGTCTGGAGTTTGGGTGATGAAAGAGCAATAT
Source organism: Bufo gargarizans (assembly GCF_014858855.1). Lineage (NCBI taxonomy): Eukaryota > Metazoa > Chordata > Amphibia > Anura > Bufonidae > Bufo > Bufo gargarizans. The sequence goes on from NC_058080.1 coordinate 465,249,597, forward strand.
CTTAGGGAACAACCACACAGTCAGGTTACTGCATGCAGTTTTGGAAGCCACAATCAGGAGTGAATCATCAATAGAGAGAAAGTATAAAGGACAGATACAAATTATTTTCTTTTTTTAATTCACTAGATTTGGCTTCCAAAACTGCACCAGGAAACCTGACTTTGTGACTATAGCCTTAGTGCCTTAATCACAAAGCCTAAGTCTGTCATTCACACACTCCTATACTGTACAGATATTTTATTATAATTTCTTAGTGCTTTATAGCATCAACATACTCTCCAGAACTGAGTTTGTCACCATACATATCAGTCGATGGTCCTAATGGGATTTACAGTCTAATATGTAAGATACACATTAGGATCAATTTCATAGGAAGCCAATTTATCTGTATATTCTTGGGTGTTGGAGGTTCAGATCTGATTATATTCAACATCTCTATGAAATTTTAATGTCCTTGCCTTGTCTGCATAGGTTTCCTTCCACACAAGGTGAGAACATTCTTCTCCATGGAGCTGTTGCCTATGATCAGATCTAATCCTTGGAGCCCAAGCACTGCAAACCAGTGAGCCTCCGTTTTTTGCAGATCCGTGTTTACTCAAAAACCTTCGGTTTTTACCAATTGCACATCTGCATTTGTTCCGTTTTTCCGTAAAAAAAATGTAAGGCGGAATATAGGTTGCTAGGGTACTAAAAATTATTTTTTTTCTATTCCCTGGAAACGGATCCGCAATTGCGGATGACATATGGATGACATATTTAATGCATTCCGCATTTCATCCGCATTTTTGCGGACTCATAGTCTACAATGGGACCACGGATTGCATTTTGAGGACAATAGTAGAACAAGCTTTATTTTTTTACGGATCCGCATAATGGAACGGAACAACGGTTGCGGACATCACCCTGAGTGCTGTCCGCATTTTTTGTGGGGCCATTAAAATTAATGGGTCCGCATTTTGTTCCGCAAATTTGCGAACGGATACGGATTACAAAATACTGACATGTGAATGGACCCTTAGTGGCGTCTCACACTGTCAAACACTGCTGACAGTTATTGATATTTAATAATCAGGACCCTGGTAGCCTGACAACTATGGGAATCAGTCATTAGTGCTGGAGCCTAAGTTTTTACTTTTTAATAGTGGTCTAATGAAATAAAATAAGTAAGTAGTTGCCTACCCCACGTACATCTTCTAGATGCTTTTATTTTTATTTTATTTGGACTCTCCTGACCCATTTTTACCATATAAACAGATCACTCTGGTTCCCTTACGTCCTAACCAGTGGCACAGATGGGGTATTTTGCCTCCCGTGGACAGGTAGGACAGGTGGAAATTTTATTGACACTTAATAATTTAATAATTACCTAGACCCTCCCACCTCCAATAAAACCAAGAGGACCAACCCCGTCCTCTTGTGTTTTTTTCTGTCCTCCGGACATGTTTGGACAGATGGAAGTCCCCCCTGGGGACCCCTGTTCTATTGAACGCGACACTTACCCATTTGGGGTTAACTTGGCCATCTCTAGTGGCTGTTCTTCATTCCTGCAGCTGTCCACAGGGTAATCTCTTCCGCTCCTGTGCTGTGTCTCGGGGCGGTGAGGATGTCTGTGTTTGGCCCGCTTGTCGCTCGCTGCTGTCCTCTATCTAGACGCTCCAGGAGCTCTGGGAGCTAGGAATCGGCGGCCCCACATGTTTCCTGTGGGCGCCGCTATTTTGGGAGTGACGTCTCCGGCTGTGACGTCACTTCCTGTTTCTTATAAAGGAGGGAAACACTTCCCCATAATGTATTATTTATTTTTTTTGCCGGTTTCAGCAAATTAGGCTATTAGTGGCTCCCCTTTAGTACTTTTATTTCTCTCTCTCTTTTTAGACATTTTTATTGATGATTAGATTTTAGCACTAGCCACGCCCCCTTTGGGGCAGAGCCTATTTTTCAGCGCCAAGGTTGCTATTTAAATCCTGCACCAGTGGTCATCCGGCCTCCTGGAGCACAGGCGTATGGGTATCCTTACTCTGTCTATCTTGGATTGGTGAAGCAATTTCCATTCTTCCAAACGTTTTTGCTTTGATCAGCTAGTGCTGTTCTCTGCTAATTACCCTTTACAGGTTTTGCTTGTAACAGGTCTCGTTTTTTTCTGGATAAAAGCCGATTTGCTTGGACTTCCTTTCCTCCTTCCAGACTTAACAGTTAATTATGTTTGTTTCTTGCAGCCATGTCGTCTACAGGGGACGGTGTTCGAGACCCGGGCAGGAAGAGTTCTGGCAAAAGACGCCATCTTCAATGCCACGACTGTCAAATTGTCCTGGAGGACAATTATTTATTCTCGCGATGTCCGCCCTGTAGAGCTAAGCTTCTTTCCCAGCAAGAACCTACAGTTCATGATGTAGTTGACTAGGTGAAGAACTATATGGAGTCCAACATGAACCAGGTGAACTCCTCTATAGAGGAGCTGAAGCAGGCCTTTAGATCTAAGCGCCAAAGACCTTCCTCTCCTCATTGGGCCATGGAGGTATTGGGGGCTCAGGATGCTAGAGAGGGATCTATCTCCTCTTCTTCCGAAGACGAGGATGGGTTTTCCTACTTCTTCCCTCCAGAGAAGGCCCAGCGGCTGCCGAGATCCATTCGGTCGGGGGACCAGGATGTTGATCATGTTGAAGCCTCTACCACCGCCTCTAAGGGGCCCAGGGCCTTTAAAGCGGATGATTCCCTTCTGTCATTAATGAAGACGGAGTGGAAGAAACCAGAAAAGGGTCCCGTGCTGACCAAAAGATTTAAGTCTGTCTTCCCGTTAAGAGAAGCTCAATTGTCCTCTTGGGGGCCAGTACCAAAAGTGAATATGACCATTTCCAAGCTTTCCAAGAGGACCATGGTACAATCGGATGATGGATCAAGTCTTCAGGTTCCCTTGGACTGCAAGGCTGATTGCACATTTATTCCTCTGCTTCGGCTTCTGCCTCGGTCACAATAGCGTCCTCTGAAGTGGCGAACTTTCTTAAGGCCAGGTTCGCCCAAGTTTAGTCTGACCTGGACCAGGGGGTCTCTAGGGATGACATCTTGGCCTCTTGTAAGACAGCCGGTCTGGCCATTGAATTTTTGTGTGACGCTGCTCCACATCTAAAATTGGCTTCCAAGACCATGGCGCTCCCAGCCGCCGGCAGGCATCTGCTCTGGCTAAAACCCTGGAAGACCGATACAACTTCCAAGCATAATCTTTGAGCCATGGCATATGAACCCGGCAAAATTTTGGGGACAGAGCTTGACCATATTATGGATGGACTGTCGTATAAGAAGGGCAAGTCCCTCCCCCAACAGCCCTTTCATGGTCGGGGCAAAAGGTATGGGTCCAGGTCTGGACCTCAGCCCAAAGCCCAAAGAGATTGGGGCTCCCGTAGAGGGGGGAAATCCTCCAGGGCCTCTAAGCCCCCCAAGAAATCCTTGATGCTCTGATTGCGGGCCTCCTCAAGGCTCTTGGTACCATGCCGGTCTGACTGGATTCTCAGAACCAATAAACCTACAAACACCTCTCTGTCCAACCTAGACAGCAACACATACCACCTGTATAGTATCTAATCTATGAGCAAAAAAAGCAAGTGGAGATAATATATCAAAATATCACTTTATTCTCGAATATAATAAATAAGGGAAAAGACAGGATGGAAAACAGTGTACAGAGAAATATAGGGCAATATACACGATTGCGAGACCATGAATGTCCACACAATTAAGCATGGATCACCTACAGGTATGGATAATTATGGTGCATGAACAATCGATCCTGGGTAGAAAATAAAAGACCGACCCAACAAGGGGTGTATATTATACAACAGGATCAATAAATCACCGATTGTTCATAGACCTCACATCAACAAAAATATATATGAATAGACATCCCAGACTCAGACATATATAATGAATGTCGCTTTTTATTTGTGACATTCATTATATATGTCTGAGTCTGGGATGTCTATTCATATATATTTTTGTTGATGTGAGGTCCACAATCGGTGATTTATTGATCCTGTTGTACGCAGGATCGATTGTTCATGTACCATAATTATCCATACCTGTAGGTGATCCATGCTTAATTGTGTGGACATACATGGTCCCGCAATCGTGTATATTGCCCTATATTTCTCTGTACACTGTTTTCCATCCTGTTTTTTCCCTTATTTACTATATTCGAGAATAAAGTGATATTTTGATATATTATCTCCACTTGCTTTTTTTGCTCATGGATTCTCAGAACTCCCTGCTTTCTAGAATCTTGGCAGATCCACATCCAAGACCCTTGGGTGCTTCGTATCATATCTCAGGGATACCTGGTATTCTTGTCCCCCATCGGACAAATTTGTTCTAACAAGACTGATTTCATCCAGCAAACAGAAGATTCTAGAAGACTATATCCTGGAGTATCTTCGAAAAAGGGGCCTTAGAGGAGGTGCCTCTTCAGGATCAGGGAGCAGGTTTCTATTTCCTAGTTTTCCTGGTACCCAAGGTGACCGGAGACTGGAGGATAATCATAGATCTGAGATATTTCAATCAGTTCATCAAACGCAAGCATTTCCAGATGGAAATTATCCAGTCAGTGACCAATCTTCTGTTGCCAGGAGATTTCTTGACAACCTTGGATCTCAAGGATGCTTACCTCCATATTCCCATCCATCCTGGGCCAGAAGATTCTCAAGGATCGCAGTGCAAGTCAGGGGAGTTCTAAAACACTTTCAATTTGTGGCCCTCCCGTTTTGAATTTCTTTGGCCCCACACACATTTACCAAAGTGGTGGTTTCCGTGGTGGCAGCTATAAGACTTCAGGGTCTGAGCATCATTCCATACCTGGACGACTGGCTCTTCAAAGCTCCTTCCCAAGCAATCCTGTCCCAACACATTCAGCGGGCTGTAGCCTTCCTCCACCAGCTAGGATGGATAATCAACTGGGACAAGTCCCATCTCCCTCCAGCTACCTCAGTGAAGTTTCTAGGATTCGTGCTGGACTCAGTGGAAATGACTATTCATCTTACTCCCGAAAGTAGGCTATCTGTTCAAGAGACAGCCCGCTCTCTCTTAGTACCTGGAAAAGTAACCAAACGTACTTTGATGAGAATGTTGGGACTAATGTCATCAACCACAGAGGCGGTTCCTTGGGAATTATGGCACCTACGTCCGCTACAATCGGAGGTACTAGCCAAGTGGAATCACAGTCCGGTGGGACTAAATTCTGTGGACTTCCTGTCTTACCATGCCCGGTCCTCCCAAAGATGGTGTACCCATCTGGAGGACGGCAAGTCCCTGATCCAGCCCTCTTGTATCATACTTACCACAGATGCATCCCTAGTAAGCTGGGGAGCACATCTACTGGACAAGACAGTTCAAGGAACCTGGACATCTCAGGAGAAGTTATTGTAATCGAATCTCCTAGAAATCAGGGTGATCAAACTAGCCCTTCTTCATTTTGCTCCCTGCATTCAAGGCAAAGTGGTGAAAGTACAGTCAGACAGCATGACCGCTTTATTGTACATCAACAAGCAGGGAGGCATGAAGTCTACTGAGAGAGATAGGTATGATATTTGATTGGGCAGAATTGAACCTCACCCATTTATCAGCTGTCCACATTTGTGGAGTCCACAATATGATTGCAGATTGCCTGAGCCAAGGTCTCCCAACCGGAGAATGGTCTCTCCATCCAGACGTCTTCAAGGAGATAATGTTCAGATGGGGTATGCCAGAGATCGATCTCATGGCAACGAGGTTCAACACCAATGTGGAGGTATTGCTCCCTTTACAGGGAGGACAACCCGGTGGCAATAGATGCACTGTCAATCCCAAGAAGGGTCGGGCTGACCTATATCTTCCCTCCAATTTCCTTGATTCCGAGGGTATTGATAAAAATCAGGCAGGACCAAGCATCAGTCATTGCCATCATTCCATACTGGCCAAAAGAGCTTGGTTTACCCAACACAATCAAATGAGTCGGGGTCAATTTTGGAGTCTTCCCCCAGAGAGAGTACTGGTGTTGGGGGACACTAAGATCTCCTCAAATCTTCAAATGTTCAACCTGCCAGCCTGGAGGTTGATCAGTCCCGTCCAAGAGTAGAAGGGCTATCGGGGTCTGTCTTGAGAACCCTACAGCACCCCAGATCTGAGACTACTAACAGATCTTATTCAAGAATTTGGAAGATTTTTTCAAATTGGTGTAATCCACAGATGCTTCCATGCCTACCATCCTACAGTTCCTGCAGGATGGTCTGGACAAGGGGTTGTCACCGTCTACCCTCAGAGTGCAAAATTCTGCTATCTCGGCCTGTCTCAACGGGTCAATTTCTTAAGAACCCCTTATCAAGAGGTTCCTGAAGGGAATTTCAAGGTTAAAGCCTACAGTAATCAGACCTATCCCGGTATGGGATTTAACTGTCGTGCTCATGGGGTTATCATCCCCCCCTTTGAGCCTTTAAAGGAGGTGGAGTTCAAATTTCTTGCCTGGAAAATTCGTTTTTTATTGGCTATCACTTCTGCAAAGCTTTTTCTGCTCTTGAGCCGTACACTAAGTTCCTGCAAGACCGGGTGCTGCTCAAGTTCTTGCCTACCTTTATTCCAAAGGTGCCTTCATTCAGCCACATCAACCAGGTAATTTCTCTTCCAGTTTTGGCTCCACTCCCCTCCTAAGAAGAAAGAGGGCTCCATACTCTCAATGTCTCAAGATGTATCAGGATTTACCTGGAGCGGTCCAAGGTATTTAGGAAAGATGAAAATCTTCTTATGCTTTTTTCCGGTACCCACAAGGGTAAGAAAGCCTCTAAGCCCTCCATCAGTCGATGGATTAAAAAGGCAATTTAGGAGTCTTATGTGTCTCAGGATTCTGAGCCACCTGAGTTTGTAAAGGCCCACTCTACTCGAGCGGTGGCTACTTCCTTTGCAGAAAGAAGCTCGATTCCATTGGATGTCATCTGTAAATCAGCCTCCACTTTTATCTCACACTATAGAGTGGATTCTAGGATATATAGCTATTCCTCATTTGGTCGGACAGTGTTAACATCCAGCTATTTTATAGCTCCTCCCACCAGTTAGTTGCATAGACACTCCCCTATCACTGCCCCTAACAACACCCAGCTAGTTTATAGCCCCTCCCACCTAACTAGTTACATAGACACTCCCCTATCCCTGCCCATAACAACACCCAGCTAGTTTATAGCCCTTCCCACCCAACTAGTTACATAGACACTCCCCTATCACTGCCCCTAACACCCAGCTAGTTTATAGCCCCTCCCATCTAACTAGTTACATAGACACTCCCCTATCTCTGCCCACAACAACACCCAGCTAGTTTATAGCCCTTCCCACCCAACTAGTTACATAGACACTCCCCTATCACTGCCCCTAACACCCAGCTAGTTTATAGCCCTTCCCACCCAACTAGTTACATAGACACTCCCCTATCACTTCCCCTATTAACACCCAGCTCGTTTATATATCTCCTCCCACCCAGCTAGTTACATAGACACTCCCCTATCATTGACACGCCCATGGACATAGTATCATAGGAAATAAGAAAGAGCTGCATTGACATGGTCATGTGACCACAGCCAAGAAAGGAAGATAGGAGCAATGAAATAGAAGCTATACATTACAAAATTAAAGCTACCCTCATAAATGATTGCTTAAAAGGATGTGGATATAAAGCAGAAAATTCCCTTTAAGTATTATTTTGACAAGTGAAATGGTAATGCACGGTCAATTTATTTATACATTACCATTAGGAATAACAGAGGCACAGCATAATACAGAGTTCTAAGAAAAGTATGCAAATAGCTACTTATCTCATCTTACTGACAAAAGGTGCTCATATGAGGGACCTTTCACCTTAACATACTTCCAAAACTGAATATACTAGAAGATGACTTTACGTGAGCTCTAGAGTCAAAATGGCTGAACCAGTAGAGATGTCGTGAACATAAAATTTTCCGTTCGCGAACGGCAAACGCGAAATTCCTCGAATGTTCGCGAACCGGGCGAACCGCCATAGACTTCAATAGGCAGGCGAATTTTAAAACCCACAGGAACTCTTTCTGGCCACAATAGTGATGGGAAAGTTGTTTCAAGGGGACTAACACCTGGACTGTGGCATGCCGGAGGGGGATCCATGGCAAAACTCCCATGGAAAATTGAATTCGGAGTGTTGTAAGTTGAATTCGCAATGCGATTAATATAACCTGCATTATTCGCATTGCGATTACAACTTAGATCTGAGTTCCTAATGGTTGTATTGCTAGAATTGATGAATATAACGAATATACTATACTTCTCAATCTTCATTACTGTATATTCTAGCAATATAACCATTAGGAACCCAGCTCTAAGTTGAATTCGCATTGCGATTACAACTTAGTCAAATTTGTGACACTGCAGCTTCAGAATGAATCTAAGATGGATGCTGTCCTTGCTTTTTGATAGGCGGTGGGAGGGTCTGGGAGGGAGGGCCTGCTGCTGATTGGCTAAAATATGTCTGCTGACTGTGAGGTACAGGGTCAAAGTTTGCTCAATGATGATGTATAGGGGCGGACCGAACATCGCATATGTTCACCCGCCGCGGCGAACGCGAACAAGCTAAGTTCGCCGGTGAGAGTGAGGACTGTTCCTCTGTCAGTCAGAATACCAGGCTGGATTTACACTGTTGTAGTGTCCTTGGAGGTATATATCTGGAGGATCCCAGCGTATAACTCTAAGGGCACAAGCACACGCCCGTATGTATTTTGCGGTCCACAAAAAAAATAAAAGATTACCTCCCTGTGATGTCCATGTTGCATCCGTTGTTTTTGCAGATCCACTGTAACAATGCTTGTCCTTGTCCGCAAAACGTATAATAGGACATGTTCTATTTTTATTGCGGAATGGACATGTGGAAATACTGAAACAGAATGCACATGGAGTCCTTTACATTTTTTTTCCCGAGCGGAAACGGAAAAAATAATACATTTGTGTGCATAAGCCCTAATAGATAGCCAGGGACATAATGTCATACCTCCCAACCGTCCTGGATCCGGCGGGACAGTACCGGGTTGCAGTGGCTATCCCGCTGTCTCGGTACAGGGGAGCTATGTCCCGCTTTCTGTCAGCTGCCCCTGCGTCCATAGGAAGCAGACAGTTGCCTGTATTATGATGAAGCAGATAGTCGGCATTGGCTCCCTGCTCCATCATTCCTCCCCCCTGCTGGCTCTCCACCTCTCTGGTCTGTGCAGGGGGCGGGGCCAGCCAGCAGTCAGCCTTGGTTCTGCCTCCTTCACAGACTAGAGCAGCCGATGTCCTGCTGCTGCTGCTGCCAGGAAGAAGGTGAGTATGTAGTGTTTTTTTTTAATGAGGGGCACAATGTGGGCATATTACTGGGTGGCACAATGTGGGCATATTACTGGGTGGCACAATGTGGGCATATTACTGGGGGGCACAATGTGGGTATATTACTGGGAGCACAATGTGGGCATATTACTGTAGAACACAATGTGGGCATATTACTGGGGGCACAATGTGGGCATATTACTGTAGAACACAATGTGGGCATATTACTGGGGGGCACAATGTGGGCATATTACTGGGGGGCACAATGTGGGCATACTACTGGGGGCACAATCTGGGCATATTAATGGGGGTGCACAATGTGGGCATATTACTGGGGGCACAATGTGGGCATATTACTCTGGGGCACAATGGGGCATATTACCGGGGGCACAGCTGGGCATAATTCTGTGAAGACACAATGTGGGCAAAAATACTGTGCGGTGGCATGAAGGGGGAATACTATGTGGGGCATGTGGGTGGATTAGGTGTATAGTTATGTGTTGGGCGGAGTTAGAGGCATGGTCTAGTGCGGAAAGAAAATTGTGTTTACAAAGTTGGGAGGTATGTACTGTATATACAGAGGCATACATTTTCTGGTGCAAGGGAGATGATAAATCTGATATTCCCTTATATGTTTACAACAGAAGCTTTCCTGGCACATCCATCAGTGTGAATATGGCCTTAGCAAAATGCTAAGTTAACAAAAGTCTGAATGTGCAGATAACGTGCCCAGAGCTTGTCATTATGGCAGGCCGTCTTATGAAATATTGTAAATATGTACTGTATGCCCTGTACAAAAGTTGTGAAATCAGTAACAGAGGCTTGATGGCAAACACTCCCAGCCTTTCTGGTGGGACAGGAATTAGCACTGGGTTTTGGCAGGAAACAAGATGACAATGATTTATCAGTGTCTAGGCAGGTTCAAGTGCAGGGGTTCAGAAAGTGAGTTTGGGAGGGGGAAGGGAACAGAATATTGAGAAAAGAAGCTGTGATGCTGTAAAAGCTCTAGATAACATTTAAAGGGGTTTTCCAGGATTTTCATATTGATAGCTTATCCTCAGCCTATTCATACAGCTGATCAGTAGGGGTGCCGAAGTCGGACCACCACTGATCTATATCTGTGTGCACTAGTAGGATGGCGGCTATTTTATTACTCCTAATGATTGCTCCCTAAACAAAACGAGGCACTATAACTAATGAAAGGTATTTGGTAATATATTTATAATAAAGTAATATTTAAATATTTTTATTTTCCTGGAGAACCCCTTTAACTTCCTCAGGACCGCCGTACGCAGGATTGCGTCCTGCCGGCGGTCCTGCTCTTCTGGGTGGACGCATATACGCGTCCTCCCGCGAGAGCCGAGATTTCCTGTGAACGCGCGCGCACAGGCGCGCGCGCTCACAGGAACGAAAGGTAAGCGAGTGGATCTCCAGCCTGCCAGCGGCGATCGCTCGCTGGCAGGCTGGAGATCCGAATTTTTTAACCCCTAACAGGTATATTAGACGCTGTTTTCATAACAGCGTCTAATATACCTCCTACCTGGTCCTCTGGTGGTCCCTTTTGTTAGGATCGACCACCAGAGGACTCAGGTAGGTCAGTACAGTAGCACCAAACACCACACTACACTACACCCCCCCCCCCCCGTCACTTATTAAACCCTTATAAGCCCCTGATCACCCATGATCACCCCATATAAACTCCCTGATCACCCCCCTGTCATTGATCACCGCCCTGTCATTGATCACCCCCCTGTCAGGCTCCGTTCAGACGTCCGTATGATTTTTACGGATCCACGGATACATGGATCGGATCCGCAAAAAGCATACGGACGTCTGAATGGAGCCTTACAGGGGGGTGATCAATGACAGGCGGGTGATCACCCATATACACTCCCTGATCACCCCCTGTCATTGATCACCCCCCTGTCATTGATCACCCCCCTGTAAGGCTCCATTCAGACGTCCGCATGATTTTTACGGATCCATGGATACATGGATCGGATCCACAAAACACATGCGGACGTCTGAATGGAGCCTTACAGGGGGGGTGATCATTGACAGGGGGGTGATCACCCTGATCACCCTGATCACCCCCTGTCATTGATAACCCCCCTGTAAGGCTCCATTCAGACGTCCGCATGCGTTTTGTGGATCCGATCCATGTATCCATGGATCCGTAAAAAATCATGCGGATGTCTGAATGGAGCCTTACAGGAGGGGTGATCATTGACAGGGGGGTGATCACCCCCTGTCATTGATAACCCCCCTGTAAGGCTCCATTCAGACGTCCGCATGCGTTTTGTGGATCCGATCCATGTATCCATGGATCCGTAAAAAATCATGCGGATGTCTGAATGGAGCCTTACAGGGGGGGTGATCAGTGACAGGGGGGTGATCACCCTGATCACCCCCTGTCATTGATAACCCCCCTGTAAGGCTCCATTCAGACGTCCGCATGCGTTTTCTGGATCCGATCCATGTATCCATGGATCCGTAAAAAATCATGCGGATGTCTGAATGGAGCCTTACAGGGGGGGGTGATCAGTGACAGGGGGGTGATCACCCTGATCACCCCCTGTCATTGATAACCCCCCTGTAAGGCTCCATTCAGACGTCCGCATGCGTTTTGTGGATCCGATCCATGTATCCATGGATCCGTAAAAAATCATGCGGATGTCTGAATGGAGCCTTACAGGGGGGGTGATCAGTGACAGGGGGGTGATCAGGGAGTCTATATGGGTGATCACCCCCCTGTCATTGATCACCCCCCTGTCATTGATCACCCCCCCCCCTGGTAAGGCTCCATTCAGACATTTTTTTTGGCACAAGTTAGCGGAAATTTTTTGTTTGTTTTTGTTTTTGTTTTTTCTTACAAAGTCTCATATTCTACTAACTTGTGTCAAAAAATAAAATCTCACATGGACGCACCATACCCCTCACGAAATCCAAATGCGTAAACATTTTTAGACATTTATATTCCAGACTTCTTCTCACGCTTTAGGGCCCCTAAAAAGCCAGGGCAGTATAAATACCCCACATGTGACCCCATTTCGGAAAGAAGACACCCCAAGGTATTCCGTGAGGGGCATATTGAGTCCATGAAAGATTGAAATTTTTGTCCTAAGTTAGCGGAAAGTGAGACTTTGTGAGAAAAAAACAAAAAAAAATCAATATCCGCTAACTTATGCAAAAAAAAAAAAATTCTAGGAACTCGCCATGCCCCTCATTGAATACCTTGGGGTGTCTTCTTTCCAAAGTGGGGTCACATGTGGGGTATTTATACTGCCCTGGCATTTTAGGGGCCCGAAAGTGTGAGAAGAAGTCTGGGATCCAAATGTCTAAAAATGCCCTCCTAAAAGGAATTTGGGCCCCTTTGCGCATCTAGGCTGCAAAAAAGTGTCACACATGTGGTATCGCCGTACTCAGGAGAAGTTGGGGAATGTGTTTTGGGGTGTCATTTTACATATACCCATGCTGGGTGAGATAAATATCTTGGTCAAATGCCAACTTTGTATAAAAAAATTGGAAAAGTTGTCTTTTGCCAAGATATTTCTCTCACCCAGCATGGGTATATGTAAAATGACCCCCCAAAACACATTGCCCAACTTCTCCTGAGTACGGCGATACCACATGTGTGACACTTTTTTGCAGCCAAGGTGGGCAAAGGGGCACCTTTCGGATTTCGCAGGCCATTTTTTACACATTTTGATTGCAAGGTACTTCTTACACATTTGGGCCCCTAAATTGCCAGGGCAGTATAACTACGCCACAAGTGACCCCATTTTGGAAAGAAGACACCCCAAGGTATTCCGTGAGGGGCATGGCGAGTTCCTAGAATTTTTTATTTTTTGTCACAAGTTAGTGGAAAATGATGATTTCTTTTTTTCTCTTTTTTCCTTACAAAGTCTCATATTCCACTAACTTGCGACAAAAAATAAAAAATTCTAGGAACTCGCCATGCCCCTCACGGAATACCTTGGGGTGTCTTCTTTCCAAAATGGGGTCACTTGTGGGGTAGTTATACTGCCCTGGCAATTTAGGGGCCCAAATGTGTGAGAAGAACTTTGCAATCAAAATGTGTAAAAAATGCCCTGCAAAATCCGAAAGGTGCACTTTGGAATATGTGCCCCTTTGCCCACCTTGGCAGCAAAAAAGTGTGACACATCTGGTATCGCCGTACTCAGGAGAAGTTGGGCAATGTGTTTTGGGGTGTCATTTTACATATACCCATGCTGGGTGAGAAAAATATCTTGGTCAAATGCCAACTTTGTATAAAAAAATGGGAAAAGTTGTCTTTTGCCAAGATATTTCTCTCACCCAGCATGGGTATATGTAAAATGACACCCCAAAACACATTCCCCAACTTCTCCTGAGTACGGCGATACCAGATGTGTGACACTTTTTTGATGCCAAGGTGGGCAAAGGGGCACATATTCCAAAGTGCACCTTTCGGATTTCACCGGTCATTTTTTACAGATTTTGATTGCAAAGTACTTCTCACACATTTGGGCCCCTAAATTGCCAGGGCAGTATAACTACGCCACAAGTGACCCCATTTTGGAAAGAAGACACCCCAAGGTATTCCGTGAGGGGCATGGCGAGTTCCTAGAATTTTTTATTTTTTGTCGCAAGTTAGTGGAATATGAGACTTTGTAAGGAAAAAAGAGAAAAAAAAAAATCATCATTTTCCGCTAACTTGTGACAAAAAATAAAAAAATCTAGGAACTCGCCATGCCCCTCACGGAATACCTTGGGGTGTCTTCTTTCCAAAATGGGGTCACTTGTGGCGTAGTTATACTGCCCTGGCAATTTAGGGGCCCAAATGTGTGAGAAGTACCTTGCAATCAAAATGTGTAAAAAATGGCCTGCAAAATCTGAAAGGTGCATTTTGGAATATGTGCCCCTTTGCCCACCTTGGCAGCAAAAAAGTGTGACACATCTGGTATCGCCGTACTCAGGAGAAGTTGGGCAATGTGTTTTGGGGTGTCATTTTACATATACCCATGCTGGGTGAGAGAAATATCTTGGCAAAAGACAACTTTTCCCATTTTTTTATACAAAGTTGGCATTTGACCAAGATATTTTTCTCACCCAGCATGGGTATATGTAAAATGACACCCCAAAACACATTCCCCAACTTCTCCTGAGTACGGCGATATCAGATGTGTCACACTTTTTTGCTGCCAAGGTGGGCAAAGGGGCACATATTCCAAAGTGCACCTTTTGGATTTCACCGGTCATTTTTTACACATTTTGATTGCAAAGTTCTTCTCACACATTTGGGCCCCTAAATTGCCAGGGCAGTATAACTACCCCACAAGTGACCCCATTTTGGAAAGAAGACACCCCAAGGTATTCTGTGAGGGGCATGGTGAGTTCCTAGAATTTTTTATTTTTTGTCGCAAGTTAGTGGAATATGAGACTTTGTAAGAAAAAATAAAAAAAATAAAATCATCATCATTTTCCGCTAACTTGTGACAAAAAATAAAAAGTTCTATGAACTCACTATGCCCATAAGCGAATACCTTAGGGTGTCTACTTTCCGAAATGGGGTCATTTGTGGGGTTTTTCTACTGTTTGGGCATTGTAGAACCTCAGGAATCATGACAGGTGCTCAGAAAGTCAGAGCTGTTTCAAAAAGCGGAAATTCACATTTTTGTACCATAGTTTGTAAATGCTATAACTTTTACCCAAACCATTTTTTTTTTTGCCCAAACATTTTTTTTTTATCAAAGACATGTAGAACAATAAATTTGGCGAAAAATTTATATATGGATGTCGTTTTTTTTGCAAAATTTTACAGCTGAAAGTGAAAAATGTCATTTTTTTGCAAAAAAATCGTTGCATTTTGATTAATAACAAAAAAAGTAAAAATGTCAGCAGCAATAAAATACCACCAAATGAAAGCTCTATTAGTGAGAAGAAAAGGAGGTAAAATTCATTTGGGTGGTAAGTTGCATGACCGAGCGATAAACGGTGAAAGGAGTGTAGTGCCGAAGTGTAAAAAGTGCTCTGGTCATGAAGGGGGTTTCACCTAGCGGGGCTGAAGTGGTTAATAACACCACTAAGCAGGACCTGAATCCTGCCCGTGACATGCTGCAGCTGCTGCGTAGGCACTGCCTACAGCCTCTCCTGTGTACTTCCCTGGTCCACTATATGTGTCTCTCTGTCATCCTGCCCACAATTTGAAATAATCTATACAACTTAAAGGGGTTTTCTGGTCTGCAACAATATCCTATAAAATAATTATTTATGGAGGTAGATGTAATTTTGTAATGTATTTCTTTTACCTTCATTGCTGCTATCTTCTGTTCTGGGCTGTGGTCGCATGACTATGTCCATGCAGCTCTTTCTTATTTCCCATGACGCTATGGCCTCTTTCACACGGGCGTTGCGTGAAAAGGAGCGGGGGCGTTGCGTTTTGCACGTGAATCGCACGTGAATCGGCAAAAATCGGCATGTTTGGTAGCCAAACCCGAACTTCTACACAGAAGTTCGGGTTTGGGTTGAGTGCTGGGTAGATTGTATTATTTTCCCTTATAACATGGTTATAAGGGAAAATAATAGCATTCTGAATACAGAATCCATAGTACAATAGCGCTGGAGGGGTTAAAAAAATATTAAATTCACCTTAATCCACTTGCTCGCGCAGCCCGGCTTCTCTTCTGTCTTCTTTTTTGCTGTGTGCAGGAAAAGGACCTGTGGTGACGTCACTCCGGTCATCACATGGTCCATCACATGATCTTTTACCATGGTGATGGATCATGTGATGATCGGAGTGACGCCACCACACGTCCTTTGACTGCACACAGCAAAGAAGAAGACAGAAGAGAAGCCGGGCTGCGCGAGCAAGTGGATTAAGGTGAGTTTAATAATTTATTTATTTTTTTTAACCCCTCCAGCGCTATTGTACTATGCATTCTGTATTCAGAATGCTATTATTTTCCCTTATAACCATGTTATAAGGGAAAATAATAATAATTGGGTCTCCATCCCGATCGTCTCCTAGCAACCATGCTGCGATTTTCACGCAAAACACAAGTGATGCGTGAAAATCACCGCTCATGTGAACAGCCCCATAGAAATGAATGGGCCCTGATTCAGTGCGGGTGCAATGCGTTCAACTCACGCATTGCACCCGCGCGGAAAACTCTCCCGTGTGAAAGGGGCCTATGTCCATGGGCGTTTCAGTAATAGGGAAGTGTCTAAGTAACTGTAATAGGGGAGTGTCTAGCTGGTGGGAGGAGCTATAAACTAGCTGGGTGTTGTTAGGGGCAGTGATAGGGGAGTGTCTATGTAACTAGTTGGTGGGAGGAGCTATAAACTAGTTATGTGATAGGGGAGTGTCTATGTAACTAGCTGGTGGGAGGGTCTATAAACTAGCTGGGTGTTAGGGGCAGTGATAGGGGAGTGTCTATGTAACTAGATGGGTGTTAGGGGCAGGGCCTATGTGTCTAGCTGGTGGGAGGGGCTATAAACTAGCGGGGTGTTGTTAGGGGCAGTGATAGGGGAGTGTCTATCTAACTAGCTGGGTGGGAGGAGCTATTAACTAGCTTGGTGTTGTGAGGGGCGATGCTGCAGCTGTGGCAGAGAAAGGAGAAGTACATCATGGGTTTGGTTGGATAGATCAACAGGAAGTGCTATATACAAGATGTAAACCAACCAGAGTGATCTGTTTACATGGAGAAAACGGGCCAAACAATGCACCCAAATGAATTTTACCTCCTTTTCTTCTCACTAATAGAGCTTTCATTTGGTGGAATTTCATTGCTGCTGACATTTTTACTTTTTGTGTTATTAATCGAAATTTAACAATTTTTTTGCAAAAAAATGACATTTTTCACTTTCAGTTGTAAACCTTTTTTTTTTTTAAAAAAAAAATGACATCTATATATAAATTTTTCCCTAAATTTATTGTTTTACATGTCTTTGATAAAAAAAAAATGTTTGAGTAAAAAAAGAAATGGTTTAGGTAAAAGTTATTGTGTTTACAAACTATGGTACAAAAATGTGAATTTCCGCTTTTTGAAGCAGCTCTGACTTTTTGAGCACCTGTCATGTTTCCTGAGGTTCTACAATGCCCAGACAGTAGAAAAACCCCACAAATGACCCCATTTCGGAAAGTAGACACCCTAAGGCAGGCATGTCCAAACTGCGGCCCTCCAGCTGTTGCAAAACTACAACTCCCAGCATGCTCTAATAGCTGTAAGCTATCCAGGCATGCTGGGAGTTGTAGTTTTGGAACAGCTGGAGGGCCGAAGTTTGGACATGCCTGCCCTAAGGTATTCGCTGATGGGCATAGTGAGTTCATAGAACTTTTTATTTTTTGTCACAAGTTAGCGGAAAATGATGATTTTTTTTTATTTCCTTACAAAGTCTCATATTCCACAAACTTGTGACAAAACATAAAAACTTCCATGAACTCACTATTCCCATCATAAAATACCTTGAGGTGTCTTCTTTCCAAAATGGGGTCACTTGTGGGGTAGTTATACTGCCCTGGCATTTTAGGGGCCCAAATGCGTGCAAAGTAGTTTGAAATCAAAATCTGTAAAAAATGGCCTGTGAAATCCGAAAGGTGCTCTTTGGAATGTGGCCCCTTTGCCCACCAAGGCTGCAAAAAAGTGTCACACATCTGGTATCGCCGTACTCAGGAGAAGTTGGGGAATGTGTTTTGGGGTGTCTTTTTACATATACCCATGTTGGGTGAGAGAAATATCTCGGCAAAAGACAACTTTTCCCATTTTTTTATACAAAGTTGGCATTTGACCAAGATATTTATCTCACCCAGCATGGGTATATGTAAAAAGACACCCCAAAACACATTGCCCAACTTCTCCTGAGTACGGCGATACCACTTGTGTGACACTTTTTTGCAGCCTAGATGCGCAAAGGTGCCCAAATTTCTTTTAGGAGGGCATTTTTAGACATTTGGATCCCAGACTTCTTCTCACGCTTTCGGGCCCCTAAAATGCCAGGGCAGTATAAATACCCCACATGTGACCCCATTTTGGAAAGAAGACACCCCAAGGTATTCGCTGAGGGGCATATTGAGTCCATGAAAGATTGAAATTTTTGTCCCAAGTTAGCGGAAAGGGAGACTTTGTGAGAAAATACAAAAAAAAAAATTTCCGCTAACTTGTGCCAAAAAAAAATAATTTCTATGAACTCGCCATGCCCCTCATTGAATACCTTGGGGTGTCTTCTTTCCAAAATGGGGTCACATGTGGGGTATTTATACTGCCCTGGCATTTTAGGGGCCCTAAAGCGTGAGAAGAAGTCTGGAATATAAATGTCAAAAAAATTTGACGCATTTGGATTCCGTGAGGGGTATGGTGAGTTCATGTGAGATTTGATTTTTTGACACAAGTTAGTGGAATATGAGACTTTGTAAGAAAAAATAAAATAAAAAATAAAATCAATTTCCGCTAACTTGTGCCAAAAAAATGTCTGAATGGAGCTTTACAGGGGGGTGATCAATGACAGGGGGGTGATCAGGGAGTGTATATGGGGTGACCACCCCCCTGTCATTGATCACCCCCCTGTAAGGCTCCATTCAGATGTCCGTATGTGTTTTGCGGATCCGATCCATGGATGCGTGGATCCGTAAAACACATACAGACATCTGAATGGAGCCTTACAGGAGGGTGATCAATGACAGGGGGCTGATCAATGACAGGGGGGTGATCAGGGAGTCTATATGGGGTGATCAGGGGTTCATAAGGGGTTAATAAGTGACAGGTGGGGGTGTAGTGTAGTGGTGTTTGGTGCTACTTTACAGAGCTACCTGTGTCCTCTGGTGGTCGATCCAAACAAAAGGGACCACCAGAGGACCAGGTAGCAGGTATATTAGACGCTGTTATCAAAACAGCGTCTAATATACCTGTTAGGGGTTAAAAAAATCGCATCTACAGCCTGCCAGCGAACGATCGCCACTGGCAGGCTGTAGATCCTGTCTCTTACCGGCCGATCCTGTGTGCGCGCGTTCACAGGAAGTCACGCGTCTCGCGAGATGACGCGTAGACGCGTGACTCTGCCTGGTGCTGCCGCCTCCGGACCGCGATCCTGCGTTAGGCGGTCCGGAGGCGGTTAAGATTCTTTAGATGTAATCAGGCGATGACTCCCTGCCTAGGTAAGGAATCATGAAACCAGAGCTACTGAATACATTACAGCAGTGATGCCCAACCTACGGGCCGTGGGCCAAATCCGGCCCACGAAGCTGTGTCATGAATGGCATAGGTAGCGCAGCGATGCTGCCTGTGCGTGCAGTAACCAATAGCAAAGCTCTGGAAAGATACAGTGCCCTGCAGTAGGGGAAGCCAGCAGAAGCTGGAAGGAGGAGGGACCGGCTCTCGAGAGTGGCTGAAGCAAAGAGTGTCGGGCATGCTGCGCAAGGACCGCGAGAAGCATTGTGGCTAAGGAGCTGAAGCCTACAGCCCAGACATCAAGATGGACCTAAAAAAGAAGGTGACAACGCAGGGTGTAATGTATCGATGTGTGTAATGTACTGTATGTAGAGCATTGTGTGATCATCACCTACTGCACTACATACATCATACACATGTATACACCACATGTCCCCTCATGTGCCCTCTTCACAGCAGTAATGCTCACACGTGCTCCTTACAGTGTTTACATTTCTTTCTGGCAAAGCTACCTGGTTCTGGCCCGGAAAATTTATACCAAGTCTAGTGCGGCCCTCAGACGAAAAATGGTTGGGTACCACTGCATTACAGTATATGTTAGCACCATATAAGTAAACACTAATTACAACTCTAGACTACATATAAACAAAGACTTTGAGTTGACTGAGAAAATACAGATGAACCATTCTTGCTATATCAGGCAACAAATTTTATAGCTGATCAACTCAGCCAAAGGGAGTGGTCCTTACTCTGAAGAAGGACACATTTTATTCTTCCAATAACATACTGTACAAATACTGATAAAGCAGTAAGAATTCCAGTGAAGGGAATGAACACACAATGTATACCGCCCTAAAAAAAAAGCAGAAAAATGCTGCACGTCATGTGCCAAATGATACCCCCAGGGAGTAATACAAGAATAGTTATTGCATATTGTAAAGAAATGCTGTTCATTTTGTGGCATTTCATTTAAATATAGATGCAGAGCCTAAATCCTACTATAGAGTTGCTTAAAGCCATTATTTCTTACAAGTTAAGTGGCAAGCCATGTGCCAATGCCTTAAAACAAGAATCATCAGAAAATGGCATATTGTTTGAATGCATTTTAAGACATTTAAAAAAAATATTCTGGTAATATCACTATCTTTATTAAACCATAAATCATTGGTGGAAGAACCCAATCTGGTGGTGGTGGCAGCGTTATGGTCTGGGAACTGTTTTCATGGCATTCACTGGGCCTGCCCATCCATGCGGGAGGCACATACAAATGAATTAGGTATGAATCCATCCTTGCAGATCTTGTACATTCATACATGCTGATTGTTTTTCCTGGGGTGGATGGGATCTTCTAGCAAGACACTGGGACATGTCACACTTCTAGAAATGTCCACATTGGTTCAAACAGCATGATGAAGTCTTGCAAGTACTATCTTGGTCCCCTAATTCTCCAGATTTGCACCCAATTGAACATCTGTGGGACCACCTCTTTCACTGTGTTTGCTCTATGGGTCGTCCCCCATGCATCCTTCAGCAGCTGTGGGATGCATTGCAGTCAGCATGTTTCTAGATACCTGTGACCACCTACCAGGACCTTATTAAGGTCACTCTCAACCCGTCTAGCTGCTGTCTGTGCTGCACACTGCAGTTACTCTGGACATTAGCTGGTGGTCATAATAATGTGACTTGACTGTGTATTAGCATTGAACGATGCCACATTCATATCTGATGTAAAAGCTATGGACACCTTTAAAAAAATTATCTTTTACTTCACTCCGTTATTGGAATGTGTTAGTGATTTTTTTTGCAACTTTTTGAAAAGGAGTACTGATAGCTCTGGCGTGATACTAATTAACATAGCTAACCACGCCCACTTTCTCATCCCCAAAAATTGAATGAGTGTTGTAAAAATGCAAAAAGTCACAAAAGTTTTGTGTATGTGATTCCCAAAAAGTCATAAAGCCTCTATTTTTTGAATATTTGAAGCCAGAATTCTTGAGTGCAGGGTGTGGTAAATCCTCCCTCTATATTTCACAGGACATAGCCAGTGCAGAAAGCTGTTCTGTGATAAATTTGGTCAGACAAAAAAACAAAAAGACCTCCCCCCCTCCCCCGTGCATTCCGTATTTTGTGGAACGGAACAGCTGGCCCCTAATAGAAAAGTACTATTCTTGTCCGTAATGCAGACAATAATAGGACATGTTCTTTTTTTTGCGGAACGGAAATGCGGATATACGGAAACAGAATGCACATGGAGTAACTTATTTTTTTTTAGCGGACCCATTGAAGTGAATACAGTCCGAAAAAAATGAAAATACACGGAAAGAAAATAAGTTTGTGTGCATAAGCCCTTAGGCTGATTTATGCTCAAATCAAAGTCCAGCAGCCACCAATAGTGCACCTATCTTTTGAGGTGAACTTTCCAAAGCTGTGCGCATGAGAAAAAAAACACAGTAGCCCTGATTTATGAAGACCGGTGTGTACTACGCCAGCCTTGATAGGGTCCGCGCTGCCAGAGAAGGCATGGAATAAAATCTACAACAGCTCGGAGCTGCTGTAGCTTTTAGTCATTATTTGCGGCAGTTTCTGGAGTAAAAATATTCAATTAGCCGAGGCGGACGGCCCCGCACTCGCAATACCTTCACTCCACCATCTACATGCCCCTTTTTCGTACACTTGGCAACGTGAAATGCAGATAGAAAACTAGAAAAGTTGCAGATGCAATGAAAAGTCTACCCTGGAAAGAGTCCTAAGGGGAATGATACATTTTCCCCTCTAGTTGGCAATTATATGAGCCTTGAGAAAATGAGGAAGCAGCACACTGTATAAACGAGGGGTGCACGTCCGGCCAATGTGGACCAGCACCTAGGTCCAATGAACTGGAAGTAGAAAAACAGCCAGCAGCACTCCGAATAGACAAAAGAAAAGTGTGGTTTATTGGACCCAAAGTCAAGCGACGTTTCAACAGCTTGTTGCTGTCTTTATCAAGCATGATAAAGACAGCAACAAGCTGTTGAAACGTCGCTTGGCAATTATATGAGCTGGATATTGCATTTTTCACTAGGTTTGCAAGCTCCATCTCTTATTGTAAAAGTATCTATGCTAACTAAAAATAAATACAGGGATTATATACATTTTTGGGTATGGTATGGGCTTTAGATTAAAGTCCTATGGAAACAGTTTTCCTTTCTGTAACTTTTCACTCAAAAATGAGACCCAAGAAACCAAATCCAGCACTCCAGTGACTTTAAGTAAAACTTCTTCTTTATGGTAGAAAAATTAAAAACAGACAGAACACTTATCTAATAGTAGCATAACTTTGCTTATAGTCAAGTCTAGGAATTTGTGAAGCTATGCTACTATTGGATTAGTGTTCAGACTGTTTTAAATTTTTGTACAATAGAAAGAAGAAGTTTTACATGGGCGTCGCTTTTGAGGGCTGGAAAGGACGCGGGTGCGTCACGGGAAAATGCGTGATTTTTCTGTGCGAGTGCAAAGCGTTTTAATGCGTTTTGCACGCGCGTGAGAAAAATCGCCATGTTTGGTACCCAGACCCGAACCCGGACTTCTTCATAAAAGTTCGGGTTTGGGATTGGTGTTGTGTAAATTTTATTATTTTCCCTTATTACATGGTTATAAGGGAAAATAATAGCATTCTTAACCTGTTGTGGACACAGGGCGTACATGTAAGTCCTGTGTAGTTCCGATCACTTCTGAAATCAATCAGCAGGCACCCTGGGTCAACGCCAAGGGGGGTCTTGTAACCCCCCTGTATCGGCGATCGCTGCAAGCCGCAGGTCAATTCAGACCTGCGGTTTGCAGCGCTTCCGGAAGTTACTGATCCCCGCGGTCTGTAACTGAGGGGATCAGAAACTTCTAAATGCCTTTTTTTTATGTTTAACCCCCCCGCAGCCCTCTTTGTTATGTGCCGGCGGGCGCAGCGGGGGGGGGGTGGGTTCGCGATTATCCGCCCTCCCTCTCATTTTCAGGATGGCCTAGGGGTTAGCAAGCAGAGTGGCAGCACATTGCTGACACTCTGCTTGAAACGGCTGACATCATCATACAGATGTCAGCCGTTTAACACCTTCCATACTTGATAAAGGCTATTGCATAGCCGAAACGTTGTATCGCCTTGTGTGTGCACTCTTGGTTCCTAATAAATACTCACACCGGACATGCTGCTGTGAACCTTTTTACTTTCTATCATCACATAGATGTCAGGCGTTTAACACCTTCCATGCCGCAGTCCGTAGGGACCGCTGTATGGAGGAGGTTAACAGGGAGGGAGCTCCCTAAACCATCGGGGGCTGCTGTGCCTTTTTAGCCCCTGATTCTTGATGGCATCACAGAGAGAAAGGGCCCCCCTCCCTTCCCATCACCCGCTGCTCTGTAGTGGCAGCGAGTGATGCTTACCATGGCAACCGGACGCCTTCACAGGCTTCCTGCTGTCTATGGTGCTGATCAGACTTCTGCTAAAGGCAGAAGGCTGATCAGACTTTTTAAAGTGAAAACACAGTACAGTACACTATATAGTGTACTGTACTGTATTATACAGACATCAGACCCACTGGATCTTCAAGAACCAAGTGGGTCTGGGTCAAATTTTCATTTATTTTTTTTTTGTGAAAAAAAAGTAAAAATAAAATAATACATTTATCACCGATTAAGAATTTAAAAAAAATTCATACACATGTTTGATATCACCGCATCCGTAACGACCTGATCTATAAAACGGTCATGTTACTTTCCCTGCAAAAAACTATGATGAAATTTAAATTTTGCCCACCTTACTTCCCAAAAAAGGTATTCTATACAGACATCATACCCACTGTATCTTCAAGAAGCAAGTGGGTCTGGGTCAATTATTTTTTTTAAAGTGAAAAAAATGTAAAAATAAAAAAAAACATTTATCACTGCTTAAAAATTTAAAAAATTACATTTCCTACACATGTTTGATATCACCGCGTCTGTAACGACCTGTCTCTGGTGAATAATGATTCTAGCATCAGGAGCTGGGGGAATTCCCAGACAGGCTGTGTGTGAGGCTGGCTGTGATTGGTGAAAACTCTTGCTGTGTGAGAAGCTGGCTGTGAGTGGTCTAGACTTCTGCCCAGCAACAACAGATTAACACTATACTTTCTGTTGTTTCTGCTGTGTCACTGAGCTTACATTACAAAATGAATCTTAAAGGCACATTATCTTTTTCTGCTTCTGTGAACACAAAATATAATAGTTATATGACATCAAAAACATGATGTCACAGTAAATAACTCTGCTTTTGTCTTTAACACATAAACATAGAAACTGTATTAAGGTTATTAGCAGGTTTAGTTGTGTACACATATAAGCTATACTAGCAACCAAGGACAGGTCTTAGCTGGCCAGCTACACCCCCCTAATGCCCGGCCTCTCTAATTCCTTATCAGTTTAAAAAATATATTTTTTCCCATGCAGTGCAATTCAAGTCTATGGAGAGAGGAGGTGTATACAGGAGCTTAGGGAACACACACAGACAAGCAGTCTGCACAGCTACATAGGAGGAATATAGCTCAGCACAAGTGCTTCATTCACTAAAATACAGGTGAGTATTTCTTTGTAATGTCCTTAGTTATCCTGCGGCTGCTTCTGTGAGACAGTTAGGAAGGAGATTCTCCTCTACTTTCTGTGTGGATGGCAGCTAGTCTCCTTCTTCCACCTTATCAGAGAGAACTGCTAACCAGATATTCAGTAAGCACAGAGGAAAACGGCTACAAATGCCAGATACAAGTGATATAATGGCCAGAAATAGTGTTACTCCTCATGTACACAAATGCTGTACTACTCATTAATGAAAAGTTTGTTGGAAGCTTAGTGATGCTTTAAGGCTACTTTCACACTAGCGTTCGTCGGTCCGCTCGTGAGCTCCGTTTGAAGGAGCTCACGAGCGGACCCGAACGCCTCCGTCCAGCCCTGATGCAGTCTGAATGGATGCGGATCCGCTCAGACTGCATCAGTCTGGCGGCGTTCAGCCTCCGCTCCGCTCGCCTCTGCACGGACAGGCGGACAGCTGAACGCTGCTTGCAGCGTTCGGGTGTCCGCCTGGCCGTGCGGAGGCGTGCGGATCCGTTCAGACTTACAATGTAAGTCAATGGGAACGGATCCGCTTGAAGATGTCACCATATGGCTCAATCTTCAAGCGGATCCGTCCCCCATTGACTTTACATTGAAAGTCTGAACGGATCCGCGCAGGCTACTTGCGCACTTGCGAAATTTTTTAAAGTTATTAATGCAGACGGATCCGTACTGAACGGAGCCTCCGTCTGCATTAATATGATCGGATCCGTTCAGAACGGATCCGATCAAGCGCAAGTGTGAAAGTAGCCTTAGTTAACATATTTAACTTTTTTTTTTGTTTTGCTTATAAATCACCAACATAGTCTACAATGATGTACACAGATTATAATAATGTACATTAGTCCCTATATTAATAGGATGCACAGGTTAAAGGGGTTGTCTGGGTCATTTAAAAACAACAGGGATGGGATAACATACATGTCGCTCCTGCTGGTCTCTATTGCTGTCCAGCACAGTGACAGTGTTCTGACCACCCATGCATGACCCGTGAAGACAATCTGCTGATGAGCTGCAGTAGTCGTATGTTGGTCGTCACAACATCATCAGTTCAGAACAGCGACAGACGGGAGCCCTGGAGTGGTGGCAGATTTTCCAGATGAGTAGCACACAGACATAGACACAAATAAAGGAGGGGTATGACTCCAGAAATGACGGGGTATGACGGAACAATTATTCTATAAAAAATATGGTATTTTATTACTATTATAGGTCCAGTGCCAGGTCAGTCCACCTATCTATCACCACAAATACATAACATAATAAAAATACAATATAAAAAGAAAAAGAGAAAAACGTAAAGTCCAATTAATAAAATCCAGGTTATAAAATATTATTATGCGCGCACATGTATTACTCTCAATAGCCAACAGTCGCAGGGCCCTTGTGACATTAAAACGTCTTTCCTTCAAAATGCTCCGTTTGTATTTTGTAATGTATGTAATCTCATCCAAATACATATACAAATTGATATTAATTTGGCACTGTAATGTCTTAACAAGTATCAAACACAGAAATAATCAAATATAATACATATTTACCAATTATGTTCAGTCATTCTTATTCCTCTGTATTCATTTTATAATCATATCTCAATTTGGTGTTCTAATAACTTCCATATTATAATATTCCTCTTTAGGTGGACATCACATGAAGGGGATGTTTCTTCAACCTTTTTCTTCTAGGTAAATAAAGATGACAATAAACACAAAGGCAAATTAAGAATGAAGAGTGTAGAATAATGGTGGTGTGCTTCACCCCAAGGGAGAATCGCGTACGCTGGAAAACAGCCTGATGCCCTGTCAGAGCAGGGCCCTCCACCTAAACCTAAGATCCACTATCCCAAAAATTCCCCAAATTTGGGTATAAAAGTAGCCTATCAAATAGAGCCCCTAAGTCTCATGATTTAAATTTGAGTTGTTGGGATGATATGAAAGGATTCTACAGGTGGGATTTATGTAGCAATTGCAAGATTACCAAGTTAAAAACTACATGTGTAAAATCTACACATAACAATTTTTAATGGTCGATTAGTGAAGTATTTAACCGGAAATTCCACAAATGTCACTCACATGATGGAGTGTCCTTGTGAAAAACAGTATGTAGGGAGTACAACTTTTACTAAAAAAAAAAGGATATCAGAACATATATACATGGCCGGCTTCAAACAAAATGTGGCCATGGGCAAAATCAAAAGTCGGGCCGCAAATCTTGTAATAATGTGCTTAAAACACAGTCCCAGGTCAAACACCAGACACCCCCGCCGATCAGCTGTTTGAGCAGATGGCGCATGCTGTTCACTGCTGCTGTCCCATAGACATACAACAGTGAGCAGGAAGAGAGAAAGGAGACGGCACGTGCGCAGAGCAAGCGTCGCCTCCTCAAACAGCTGATCGGCAGGGGTGCCGGGTGCCCCTACAGTACCCTAGTAGTAATAATATAACCGTAATGCTCCCAGTGTGTCTAATGTCCCCTTGTAGTGCCCCCCACTAGTTCCAATATATAATGTTTCCCCCCATAGTGCCAATATATATAATGCTTCACCGTAGGGCCAGTATGTATATAATGCTCCACCATTCGTCCCCAGTCATGCCAGGTATATATAATTAACTCCTTCCCCCCTTCCCTGGTGCCCCCAGCAGTTTGCACATTTAGTATAAAAAAAAAATGCCTCCCTCCCGTCCCCCTGCCACTGTCTTCGATGCAGACCACAGTTTTATCTATGGCTTGTGTTGCTGTGTCCTGATGCATGCGGTCCCAATGACATCACCGCTCCTGCACCAGGTCTCGCGTAATAACATCATATGAGACCCAGCGTAGGAGGTCGCATTGATGTCATTGCGGCTTCTTGCGCTGTTATAATGCCTCACAGGCTTGAGGCCTAGCGGCCTGAGGCTTTTGAAGTTGGACGGCCATGAGTGTGCCCGCCCCTTTTTGGGTAGCGAAGTGGCGCCCTAGGCGGATGACTACCCTTCCCCTATCCATTGTCCCAGCCCTAATTCAGAGCACATTACTGCAGGAAGTATAAAAGGAGAGGACTATAACTCCCAGCATGTCTAAGCCATTATTATTTTATATCAGAGCACATTAAAGGGGGACGTATAAGAGGATGGGACTACAGCTCCCAGCATGTCAAAGCCGTTATTATGTAATATCAGAGTACATTATAAAAGGAAGTATAAGAGGAGAGGACTACAACTCCCAACATATCCAGGGTGTTGTAATGTACCCCGATATTACATAATAATGGCCTGGACCTGCTGAGAGTTGTAGTCATCTCCTGTTTTAGCTCCACTGATATTACATAACAAGCTGGGAGTTTTAGTCCTCTCCTCATACCTCATCTTGTAATGTACTCTGATATTAAATAACAAGGAGGTATAAGAGGAGAGGGCTACAACTCCCAGCACTTACATTGAATTCTTCGTTTCTTCCCGTGCATCACTGGTCGTCTTCTTCTTCATTACTTTGCTGCAGTGCTTAGCTCCGCCTCCTGTTCTGGTCACATGATGGTGAGGTCATCCCAGGTTCTTCATCCCCCACTTCTCTGCTGAGCTGCTCCTCCTGCAGGTGACATCATGGCAGGTCCTACAGCTCCAGTAGAAGAGTTGCTGGTGTCCAGAGCGGTCAGTTTGCAGAGCAGCACTGTGGTAATGACTTGTGTTACGTGTACAGCAGGCATGTCCAAACTGCGGCCCTCCAGCTGTTGCAAAACTACAACTCCCAGCATGCCTGGATAGCTTACAGCTATTAGGACATGCTGGGAGTTGTAGTTTTGCAACAGCTGGAGGGCCGCAGTTTGGACATGCCTGGTGTACAGGGAGGGGGCCTTACACTGCATTGTAAAGTGCAGCTTTTCAGCTGTCCGCTCGTCCGCTTCCAGGGAAGCTGAACAGCAGCACTGAAGCAGGGGGCCCCTTAGAGGATGGGGGCCCTAGGCAATTGCCCAGTTTGGGGGGGATAGTAGATCTTGGGTTGAGGTGGAGGGCCCTGCTCTGGTGGGGCATTGGAACCAGGATGCTTCCCAGCATCCCTTTGCCCCCTTGGGGTGAAGCACCCCACCATTATTCTACACTCTTCATCGGCTTTTGTGCTTGTCATCTTTATTTACCTAGCGGAAAAAGGTTGAAGAAACATCCCCTTCATTATAATACTATAAGGGGCATTATAACGCAGGCCAGAGTACTACAGGGGGCACATTATAATACAGGTTGGAACATTACAGGGTGCATTACTGGCAATACAGGGGCATTATAATACCCCCGATATGATTAAGGGTACTCTGACATCCAAAATATATCAGGTGGTACTGTACATGTGCAGTTTGTGACTTTACCTGTGGATTTTATGAAGAAATTACAATAAAGATACAAAGTTGTTTTACTGGTGGCTGGAAATCTCTTCCATTGGCATTATAGTACAGCGTGCACTACAGGGCGCATGGCATTGGGGCCTTATAAATACTGGGCCACTACAGGGGACATTTTAAATAGTGTGACCACTATAGGGAGCATTATAACTACTGGGGATACTAAGGGTGCTTTATTACTACTGTGGGCTCTATAGGGATGCATTATAGATTGACCTTATTACTACTGAGGGCTCTAAAGAGGTGTCTTATAGAGGGCTTAGTTACTGTTGGAAGCACTATAGGAGAGCCTTATTTCTACCAGGAGCCTTATGGAGGCATTATTAATATTGGGGGGTACTGTAGGGCATTATTATTGGGCACATTATAGAAAGTATTACTACTAATGGGGTTACTACTGGCGGTAGTATAGGGGGGCACTATTGACGGCAGTCTAGGAGTATACTACTATTAGGAGATTACCTGTATGGAACTACTATTTCTGCAGTATAGTGTTTGTTGGCATTGGGGGGCACTGCAGGCACAGTATTGGGGGTGGGAGCAGAAGGACAATGTTGGGGCACTGGGAGAAGGAAGGTGATGGAAAAGTGAGGAACATAAGATGTCTGTGTGTCAAACTCTGAAGAGGAAAGACACAACTGAAATATGTAATCATGGTGGTCTGCTTCAAATAGAGATAAGAAAACATCTACAAACCGGATTCCAAAAAAGTTGGGACACTAAACAAATTGTGAATAAAAACTGAATGCAATGATGTGGAGATGGCAAATGTCAATATTTTATTTGTAATAGAACGTAGATGACAGATCAAACGTTTAATCCGAGTAAATGTATCATTTTAAAGGAAAAATACGTTGATTCAAATTTTCACGGTGTCAACAAATCCCCAAAAAGTTGGGACAAGTAGCAATAAGAGGCTGGAAAAAGTAAATTTGAGCATAACGAAGAGCTGGAAGACCAATTAACACTAATTAGGTCAATTGGCAACATGATTGGGTATAAAAAGAGCTTCTCAGAGTGGCAGTGTCTCTCAGAAACCAAGATGGGTAGAGGATCACCAATTCCCACAATGTTGCGCAGAAAGATAGTGGAGCAATATCAGAAAGGTGTTACCCAGCGAAAAATTGCAAAGACTTTG
Source organism: Bufo gargarizans (assembly GCF_014858855.1). Taxonomy (NCBI): domain Eukaryota; kingdom Metazoa; phylum Chordata; class Amphibia; order Anura; family Bufonidae; genus Bufo; species Bufo gargarizans. Next base: position 465,280,183 of record NC_058080.1, read on the forward strand.
CATCTATCATCATCAACTGTGCATAACATCATCCGAAGATTCAGAGAATCTGGAACAATCTCTGTGCGTAAGGGTCAAGGCCGTAAAACCATACTGGATGCCCGTGATCTCCGGGCCCTTAAACGACACTGCACCACAAACAGGAATGTTACTGTAAAGGAAATCACAGAATGGGCTCAGGAATACTTCCAGAAACTATTGTCAGTGAACACAATCCACCGTGCCATCCGCCGTTGCCAGCTGAAACTCTACAGTGCAAAGAAGAAGCCATTTCTAAGCAAGATCCACAAGCGCAGGTGTTTTCACTGGGCCAGGGATCATTTAAAATGGAGTGTAGCAAAATGGAAGACTGTTCTGTGGTCAGACGAGTCACGATTCGAAGTTCTTTTTGGAAATCTGGGACGCCATGTCATCCGGACCAAAGAGGACAAGGACAACTCAAGTTGTTATCAACGCTCAGTTCAGAAGCCTGCATCTCTGATGGTATGGGGTTGCATGAGTGCGTGTGGCATAGGCAGCTTGCATGTCTGGAAAGGCACCATCAATGCAGAAAATTATATTCAGGTTCTAGAACAACATATGCTCCCATCCAGACGTCATTTCTTTCAGGGAAGACCCTGCATTTTTCAACAAGATAATGCCAGACCACATTCTGCTTCAATCACAACATCATGGCTGCATAGGAGAAGGATCCGGGTACTGAAATGGCCAGTCTGCAGTCCAGATCTTTCACCTATAGAGAACATTTGGCGCATCATAAAGAGGAAGGTGCAACAAAGAAGGCCCAAGACGATTGAACAGTTAGAGGCCTGCATTAGACAAGAATGGGAGAGCATTCCAATTTCTAAACTTGAGAAACTGGTCTCCTCGGTCCCCAGACGTCTGTTGAGTGTTGTAAGAAGTAGGGGAGATGCCACACAGTGGTGAAAATGGCCTTGTCCCAACTTTTTGGGGATTTGTTGACACCATGAAATTCTGATTCAACATATTTTTCCCTTAAAATGGTACATTTTCTCAGTTTAAACTTTTGTTCCGTGATTTATGTTCTATTCTGAATAAAATATTAGAAGTTGGCACCTCCACATCATTGCATTCAGTTTTTATTCACGATTTGTATACATCACTGAATGTAATAAGTTTGTGGTGCTGTATTCTCCTGTATGTGTGGTAGTGATGTATGTAATGTTCATCCACATATAGTAACATAGTACATAAGGCAGAAAAAAGACATTTGTCCATCCAGTTCGGCCTGTTATCCTGCAAGTTGATCCAGAGGAAGGCAAAAAAAAAAAACCTGTGAGGTAGGTAGAAGCCAATTTTCCCCACTTTAGGGGAATAAAAAATTCCTTCCCGACTCCAATCAGAATAACTCCCTGGATCAACGACCCCTCTCTAGAAGCTATAGCCTGTAATATTATTACACTCCAGAAATACATCCAGGCCCCTCTTGAATTCCTTTATTGTACTCACCATCACCACCTCCTCAGGCAGAGAGTTCCATATGCCTTTAACAGTTGGGCTGGGGAAGCAGAAAGGCTAGAATTGGCCCTGGGTCATAAGCATGGGGTTACATGCTGCAATAGGGTCCTATGCGGCCAACAACCATGCAGAAAAACACATGTATTTATTGCCGTTTTGGCCAGGCAGTTTTTAAAAGTTAGATATTTTTCTAAATGCTACACCTGTAAGAATAGCATTGTCATATTGTCAATAAACACATTTAACAGGTATTTCAAATCTCCTACTGTAATACAGCATGGGTATTGCCAAAACTACTCACCAAAACATGAAAGAGCTATATAATAAAGGGATATAAAAAATGTCTGAAACATCCATAACAGACAGGTTACTGATCACAAATAATCTCTTATAGAAAACATTGATGACAAATTCCCTTTCTCACACAAAGTTTCTGATTGCCAATTCTACTGGAAAGACTTTTCATGGTCCATGAAATAAAGTATTTCCTTACTACTCAAGCCATTTTTCAAAAGACTAAAATCGGGTATGTAATAAAGTAAGGCAATTGTTGGGACAAGCTTTAAAACTGGAAAATGCTAATTTTTGCTATATGGTTTTGGACAAGGAATTAAATGGATGTTCCCAACTTAAAACCCATTAACTGGGTTAGGGGCTCACTTATGCATTAGTTGTGTTTTGTGCCACAATTCTGGCATAAAAATCTCAAAGTAAGCCAACTAATAGTTGGTATAGAGTCAGAGATAAGGGAGAGATTTATCAAACTGGTGTATAGTAGAACTGGCTTAGTGGCCCATAGAAACCAACCAGATTCCTCATTTCATTTTCCAAAGGAGCTGTCCAAACTAAAAGATGGAATCTGATTGGTTCCTATGGGCAGCTAAGCCAGTTCTACTTTACACTGGTTTGATAAATCTCCCCCAAAGTGTGTATCCCCGCACCAGATTTATCATCCAGCCTGAGCCCCTGTGATAAATCTGGTGCAGGTCTAGACAGCCTGTCTAAGCGTTCATTGCTACCAGTATTGAAGTTTATTAAACAGAAGAAACCAAACATACCAAGCACACATAGCAAATAAATCAGCAGTGTAAAGTACACTGTTGTAATGCTTGATTGTTAACGCAATATATACTGGTAACCACGTGTGAAGGACTTTGATGCAATTGCCTATATGCTTCAGTTTAATTCTCTCCCTGCTATTTTAAGGTCTATATTGTTTGGTTCCAAATGTCAAGAATGAATGTATTCGTGTACCGAACAGGGAGGCTGAAATTATGTTTGTATGTGGGATGGAAAGTACTTTTCTGAAAGTGTTAAAAGTTGTAAATGTTCTGGCCAGCAGACAATTGAGCTGTGTGTATTCTGAAAGTGTTAAAAGTTGTAAATGTTCTGGCCAGCAGACAATTGAGCCGTGTGTATTGTTAAAACTCAATTATCTAGCCGGGCCCAGAGGAGGAGTTTTATGCTGCATAAATTGTGAGTTCTGTGCGCCAGTAAAGTTAGTCTCGTGTTTCCAGCATTAAGTTGACTCATGTGTGGATTACTCGGCGATTCCAGGGATATTCCTACTCGTGGAATATTGGGTGACTTTCTTTCATGGGAAGAAGGGAATGCTTGACGGGGATATTTTCTACTACCGTCACAACTGGTTGGCAGCAGCGGGATTTTCCCTTCTACTTTCCTTTACACCAGGATTCCAAGCAGACACTGGGAACAGTGAATGGAAGGCTGGTACACCCTGCTTAAAAGAAATACACTGAAAGAACTACTGGAAGTCCGTGGAAGGATTGCTAGCAACAAAACCAAGCGGGTCATTATAGCAGAATTAATGGAGCTAGACCAGGAGAACTTGGTTGCAGCAACGCCAGCAGTACAAGAGATGGGGACACCAGTGATTCAGGAGGAGGAATCACCAGCCAACAAGGCAATGAGAGAGAAGCTAGCATGGTTCGGTCCGAACCCAACGGCGGATGTGGTGCTGAAAGTGATGAACCTGTTAGCGGAGGAGGCTAAACAAATAAGAGACGCAGAGCTACAGTTAAAACTGGCAGCAGTCCAACAAGCAGCCGCACATTCTCCAAACAGTGAGTACAGTACAGCAGACACAAGGAAGATTCCGTTTAGCGCTTTTAAAGCTTTTGATGAAAAAGACAGTGAAATTGATAATTACCTGGCAGATTTTGAGCGACAATGTAACCTGCACCGAATAGATAGAGGAGAGTGGGTCTCAATATTGTCAGGCAAACTGTCAGGCAAAGCTTCTGATGCTTTCCGGACCGTGCCAGAGCAGGAGATCCATAGCTACGCCAGGGTTAAAGAAGTGCTCCTGGCTCGTTATGCAGTAACCCCGGAGTCCTACCGACAAAAGTTCAGGGACTCACGCAAAACCACGAAAGACTCTTACGTGGAATGGGCATGCCAGTTATCCCTGTCGGCCTCTAACTGGGTCAACAGCAGCCAGGCCACCACCGCAGAGGACATTTTGCAACTAATGCTCCTGGAACAATTTTACGAGCACATCCAGACGGATGTCAAAGACTGGGTGAGAGATCGCCGGCCCATGACTCTACCAGAGGCCGCTAAGTTGGCGGATGAATATGTGGATACTCGCAAGACGAACCCGGTCACACCACGGGTACAACCTCCACGACCAACGGTGCCCTCATACCCACCCGCCGCTAGATACCAACCTCCTAACAGACCGGTGACATCTAGCCCTCGCTATCCACGCCAGGAGGGCAATGAACAACGCTGCTTCCGGTGCAAACAGCTGGGTCACTACAAGCAGAATTGCCCCATGGACAACAACACCAGGTCAAATTGGTCTCGACCTGGGTACCGCCCCCCAGCAGCAGCCCATTGTGTAGACTCGGCTTGGGATCCCCAGGAACTGGGTCAGGAAGAACCATTGGGCACCCTTTACGAAGCCCTCATGGTACAATCTGTTATTACGGACAACAGGAAACACCATTGTCAGCTGGTCATGGTTAATGGAAAAACCGCCCGGGGATTAAGAGACAGTGGGGCAACCATCACGTTGGTACAAAGACACCTTATTAAGGCATCAGAGAAACCGGGGAAATCAATTGCTGTGAGAGTGGCAGGGGGGGCAGTATACCGTATCCCTACTGCACAGGTACACCTAGACTGGGGGGCGGGAGCTGGCATTGTTCATGTGGGCGTCATGAAAGACTTACCTTCTGAAGTCATCTTGGGCAACGACATTGGCCCCCTGACTTCGGCGTTCGCCTCTACCCCCGCTCAGGAGGCCCACGCAGTAACCACCAGAGCACAAAGTCGCGCTGCCGAGAGCCATCCACTTCCTACTGAGACCCAGGTAAGCCAACCCAACCTACCCTTGACTGTAGAACCCCTACCCTGGGACACCCCAGAGGACTTTGGGCGGGAGGTGACCGGAGACCCTTCCCTCAGAAAGTATCGAGAGAAAGCCAGGAGGGGCCAAGGGGGATTAGAGAAGGAGCAATTTATCTGGGAGAACGGCCGCTTGTACAGGCTCACCGAGACCCGGGGTAATGCACCAGGGCCTAAGCAAAAACGCCAGCTGGTAGTTCCCCGGAAATACCGGCAGGAGTTATTGAGGATTGGGCACGACGTACCCTTGGCAGGCCATTTGGGAATACGCAAGACAGGGTATCGGGTAACTCAGAACTTTTTCTGGCCTGGGGTATCTGACGACGTCAGGGCGTATTGTCAAACGTGCGAGGTATGCCAACGTATAGGTAAAAAGGGAGACCACCCAAAGGCTAAACTAGTTTCCATGCCCATTATTGAAGAACCGTTCACAAGGGTAGCCGTGGACATTATAGGGCCCCTGGCCCAACCTAGCCGTTCCGGCAAGCGGTATATACTCACCATAGTAGACTACGCCACCCGTTACCCCGAAGCGGTAGCTCTCTCTAACATACAGGCTGAGACCGTAGCAGAGGCCCTAGTTAAAGTATTTTCCCGAGTAGGCTTTCCCAAGGAGGTTCTGTCCGACCAAGGTACCCAATTCACGGCCGAGGTAACCCAGCAGATATGGAAAACCTGTGGAGTTAAATCCCTGACTAGCTCCCCATACCATCCCCAGACTAACGGCCTGTGCGAGCGCTTCAACGGAACGCTAAAGCAAATGTTGAAGTCGTTCACGGGGGCATACAAGGATTGGGAGCGATTCCTGCCACACCTTCTCTTTGCCTACCGAGAGGTGCCGCAGGAATCGACCGGATTCTCACCCTTCGAACTTCTCTATGGGAGGCGGGTGAGGGGGCCCTTAGATCTCATCAAGGATCACTGGGAGGGGCAGACAGAGATTGAGGGGACCCCGGTTGTACCTTATGTCCTGGAGCTGAGGGACCGCATGGAGGAATTAGCCCAGACAGTGCGAGAGAACCTCCGGGCGGCCCAGCAGCGCCAGAAGGTATGGTATGACCGACGGGCTAGGCAGCGGAGCTTTCAGATAGGCCAAAAGGTCATGGTATTAAGACCGGTCCGAACAGACAAGCTCCAGGCCGCCTGGCAGGGCCCCTATAAAGTTATAGGACAGATATGCGACACGACCTACACGATAGCCAGCTGCGAGGATGAAGATGTGAAACGAACCTTTCACATCAACATGCTCAAGGCCTATCAGGAACGGGCAGAGGAGGTAGCCGCTATCTGTGCACCAGCAGGAGAAGACACAGAGACCCTACCCCTTCCCGACCTATTGGGCAGTAACGACGGGATGACCCAGATAAAGAAAGTCCAGCTAGGTGAACAGCTGGAGCCGCAAGAGCGGGCTCAAGCTGTCCGCTTACTAGAAACAAAACAGGCCACATTCTCTCAGGAGCCTGGATACACACTCCTAGCCATACACAAGGTAGAGACTCCAGGACAGGCACCCCTGAGACAGCCCCCTTACCGTATCCCCGAAGCAGTCCGGGAAGGGATGCGGAAGGAAATAGATGAGATGCTTCGGCTAGGCGTAATTGAGCCCTCAGAAAGTCCTTGGGCCTCGCCGGTAGTCTTAGTGCCAAAGAAGGATGGGACAACCCGCTTCTGTGTAGATTACCGGCGCCTCAACGACAAGACAGTTACGGACGCCTATCCGATGCCACGGATGGACGAGCTGCTTGACCGTATCTCTGCAGGGAAGTATCTGACCACAATAGACCTATGCAAGGGATATTGGCAGATTCCCCTAGCAGAAGATGCCATACCCAAGTCGGCCTTCATCACCCCGTTCGGCCTATACCAATTCCGGGTTATGCCGTTCGGGATGAAGAACGCCCCGGCCACCTTCCAACGGATGGTGGATCAGTTACTTGGGGGTCTCCAGAGCTTTGCATGCGCTTACCTGGATGACATCGCCATCCATAGCGATACTTGGGAGGCGCACCTAGAGCACATAGGGGTAGTATTAGATAGGATCAGGGGGGCCGGGCTGACCCTGAAACCCGACAAATGTCACTTGGGTATGGCGGAGGTACAATATTTGGGCCACCGAGTAGGATGTGGTAAGCAACGGCCGGAGCCGGCTAAGATCGAGGCTGTTGCCAATTGGCCCACTCCCCACACCAAGACACAAGTCATGGCTTTCTTAGGCACAGCCGGCTATTACAGACGCTTTGTACCCGACTATAGCGCCCTGGCCAACCCCTGACCGACTTGACCAAAAAGAAGCTACCCCGACAAGTCCTGTGGTCCCCGGAATGCGAGGTGGCTTTCCAAGCACTAAAGACTGCTCTGGTTAATGCTCCGGTGTTGGTTACCCCAGATCCTAACAAAAGATTTATTGTCCACACAGACGCTTCAATGTTTGGACTGGGGGCAGTACTGAGCCAGATCGGGGAGGATGGAGGTGAGAACCCGGTGGCATACCTGAGTCGGAAGCTGTTGCCAAGGGAAGTCAGCTATGCCACCATTGAAAAAGAGTGTTTGGCCTTGGTGTGGGCACTCAAAAAGCTCACACCTTACCTTTATGGCCGGGCGTTCACTCTCATCACCGATCACAACCCCTTGGTGTGGCTTAACCGGGTTTCAGGGGACAACGCCCGTTTGCTACGCTGGAGCTTGGCCTTACAGCCCTATGACTTTACGATTCATTATCGCCCAGGCAAGCAAAACGGGAATGCCGATGGATTGTCACGCCAAACGGATTTAACCTCGGACTAAAAGCTCTGAACCCGTCAACCCTACTGGACCAGGAAAGGTCCAACCGAGTTGCCGGAGCAGGGAGAAAAAGGGGGGCCATTGTGAAGGACTTTGATGCAATTGCCTATATGCTTCAGTTTAATTCTCTCCCTGCTATTTTAAGGTCTATATTGTTTGGTTCCAAATGTCAAGAATGAATGTATTCGTGTACCGAACAGGGAGGCTGAAATTATGTTTGTATGTGGGATGGAAAGTACTTTTCTGAAAGTGTTAAAAGTTGTAAATGTTCTGGCCAGCAGACAATTGAGCTGTGTGTATTCTGAAAGTGTTAAAAGTTGTAAATGTTCTGGCCAGCAGACAATTGAGCCGTGTGTATTGTTAAAACTCAATTATCTAGCCGGGCCCAGAGGAGGAGTTTTATGCTGCATAAATTGTGAGTTCTGTGCGCCAGTAAAGTTAGTCTCGTGTTTCCAGCATTAAGTTGACTCATGTGTGGATTACTCGGCGATTCCAGGGATATTCCTACTTGTGGAATATTGGGTGACTTTCTTTCATGGGAAGAAGGGAATGCTTGACGGGGATATTTTCTACTACCGTCACACCACGGTACAGGTTCAAAAAGACCATAAACTCTACACAAGAAAACGACCCCACAAAGTACCTATTGAATAAAGTAAATCTTTATTAGAATATGCAGTTAATAAAAAATGAATACAATCACATAGTATAAGGAGAGGTGGCAGAAATGATGCCATCCATGACCCACACAGAATACATGGGATTATGTAGAAAAACACTTAATAGCAAAAACGCTGGCTCTAAGTAAATAGCTTCAATAGCAAACTACACATAGATCACAACCAGAGCACTTGTGGGTACCGCCATCCCTGACCACATGTATTTTAATGGGTGAGTTGCAAATACTCTTATTATATTTTGTTATTTGATACTGGACACAAGTGCTCTGGTTGTGATCGCTATGTGATCGTTGTGATTTGCTATCATTCAGTTCCTGTCAGCTATTGGTCAGTTTACTATCTGCTAATGATGTGTTAACATATTATTCTTGCAATAACTGTCAGGTTGTTATACAGTTTGGCCCTACATTAAGTCCTGAGAGTATCCGAGTACCTAGAAACAATGTTAGTACCCTGGAAAGGCAACTGCTATAGATGATGTCCAGTTCTTTAATGCTGTGCAGGGTCAGACTGGGGTTTCTTGTACCCACCAGAGAAAATTATATCATCAATAAAGTTTAATAGGTTTTGATTCAAATGCATAGACCCTAGTGGCAATTTATGGTCTTCAAAGGCAGATCCAAAAGTATTTTCTTGGGCCTATGAAGTCGACTATGAGATCAGAGTCTGGGCCCTCTGGTATTCTGGTGGGCCAGTCCAACACTGATGCTGTGAACAACCAGCATTGATACTTTCTGGTCAAATGACCTCGTTCAGAACACAAAACCATCTTTCTGCCATTACTACCATTTCTCTACTCTTCTTTTTTCCAGCCGGGAATGTTTCGGAACGCATCACCGCCTTACTGATTTGCATGGGCGGTTAATCGGTGGTGAAGGAATCCTTGCTCCAGTCATAATGCAAAATGGAAGACAGTGATAGGGCAGCAGTGCTCAGGGAATACAGGCCTTTGCACAGGGAATAATCAGCCTTCGAGAATGCGGGCTAAGCAGGGAAGCTGCTGTCTGTCCGTGCAGGGAAGATACTTGATGCTGGTGAAGTGTGTTAAGGGCAGGGGTCCAGTGTGCAGCCTCTGTGTCCTGAGCTTCCCGTGTTGGGCTATTTAAGCCCAGTCAAAGTGCTTGCCCCCTCCCCAGCCTATGGTACAGGGATATGACATCATCAGGTGCGTGTGCAGGTACCATTTGGACTCAAGGAAGTCCCCAGATTGTAACAGGTAGCTGGCAAAAGATCCTCCGTGGCTTGAGGATACAGTATATACATACATACACACACACACATGTGCGTATATTGACACACAAACAGCACTTCCCTTAAGTGCCATAATTTTATAATGTGAAAAATTGGGGTAGATTCATACATTGTGCGTCTGTTCTGGTCTGCGTCAACTGATTGGTTTAATGAATATCTTAATAATCTGAATATGCACTTTACAGCAAACCTTGGGAGGAAATTGATTGATTTTTTGGGGGGATATTCATATAAAAATCAGGTTGCTGTGAATATTCAATATAAATTTACAAATCCACTTCATGTGAAATTTGCCATACGATATGGTCAATTTCTATGTTTGCGTAGAATCACGTAGAATATGCTAGCTTTTTAGAACAGTCATTTGAATTGATGAACAGTTACGATCAGTAGAGCATTAGAGCAGCTTAACAAGAAAGACATGCATTATTGTTAGGGAATCATAAAAGATGGACTAATAGTTGGTTTGTGTTCTTCTTTAAACATAGTCCAATACAATCAGGAATGCCATAAGGAAGAATTGGCACCTGTTAGAGGCTGACGTAGCCTTGAAGGGGGTTGAGTCACGAAGCATATTCTACATCTTTCAAACCAGTACCTGGATCTGAATACTTTTGCAATTGCATGTCATAAAACATTGGGTATAGCCAGTAAGTTATTCAATAAAATGTATCTGTATAACGCCACCTGCTGTTTGTTCTTTTCCTTATCAAAAGTTTCTGTTTGAACATGCTCAGTTTAAATCTTCAACTGCCACAGGCCATATGTTCTGTTATAAGCTGTGGCAGTTACAGAGAAAGAGAGATGCAACAGAAAGCTGCCAGGCTGAAGATAATCTAGCAGAGCATCTAGCAGTGAATGTGGAGATCTCTGGACCAAGGTGCAGTACTGCCTCCCAGAAGGCCCTGTTTATGCGCCATCATACGTGAAACAGCCATAGACCTGTTCATGTGCACCTGTACCTGCCTGATGTTTTAACCTGCTGTGAAGCTTGAAATAAAAGGACAAACCACAATTTTATTACTGGTGAGTGCCATTACTCTCTTCTACTGTGGATGAAGGTAAATTAAGTATTTTACAAAGTGAAAGGTATATATAAAATAAAATTATTAACTCCTACTTATTGTTGCTGGGACCAAAACTTTTTTTTTTGTAACAGTGAAGCTGCCAAGTGACCTGTGATTGACCAAATTCAATAGACACTGAATCTCCACTACAGCCCTTCCAGGACCTTTCACACAGTGAGGTCATAATTTAGCAGTTCATGAGCTTTGTGGTGTGATTGTGGTAAAAAAAAGGGGAGGAAGGAGGTAGAAAAGTCCAGCCCAGGAAACCAAGCAGCTCCTCCTTCAAGATCCTCAATGTGACAAATATTTACTGCTTTTGAATTAGGAGGCAGGAAAAAAATCAGTCTAACAAATGGTGAACAGAAAATCATCACATACAATTACTTCACATGAGAATATAGGCGACAGACACACAAAGAAATGTTCGTAAAGTGAATGGGCATGTACATTATGACAGAGTACTGCTGCTGTATGAAACCTATCCATGACTATGCCTGTGACACATATAGTTATATAGCAGGCTGAAACAGAGGTTGTCACGGAAGGAGAGGTGAGATAGAAGAGGAGGAAACACTATTTTGGTTTCATAGGGAAAGAGTAGGCTAGCCTAACTTAAGCCTGTAATGTCCAAGAGTCTTTTTCATCTACCAAATCCATTAGGAATTATGTAAATATTCAAAATCCAAAGAGATGGGGCTATCCTATCATACCAAATTAGAAGTTAAAATGTCTAATTTTGTCTTATCCTCGCCTTATCCATGAAACAATCTAAAGGAAAAACAAAAACCAAAAACTTTGTTTCCCTTCTTTAAAAAGCTAATGAAATACTCTTCCACAAATCAATTCTAGAAATGTAAACTATCCATGGTATGTCGCCCCCCCACAACCAGATCGGTGCTTCTGCAACTAGGCCAGAGTTCAGAATTTGATTTAATTTTTAAGTTATTCTAATTGTGTAACAGGTGCAAGGAGCGACTTACTTGAAAGGATTATAATGAAGAAAAAAATAATAATTTTTCAGATAAGAAATATTGCAAAGACAAGGTAGAAGAACAGCTATGATTAGCCCGTTGCAGGTAAAAGGTCTACAGTGAAATAGTTACACATTTATCCAAGTTTGACATTTTCTTACACTAACCTGAATATGAAGATCATAATTTCATCAGTCAAACCTGTGCATTTTAATTACACCGAAATACAAATCCAAAAATTCATGGTGGCAAATTACTTCCATGGTATAAAAAAATAACTGTGTGTGTGAAGGGACCGTTGTCTTTCCACGAGTTTAAAAGGCTACTTACAAATGATGTCAGTTGTGTGAAACATTAAAGCGCATGAGCTCCTGAGCCACAATATTTAAATGCTTCCAATACCACAGTGATGAACGCACTCATCTAGTATGTCATTCACGGCTGAACAATAATTACTATCAAAATATCATCCATATTATAGACAATCCAAATTATACAGATAGATATTGTACATATGTAAATGGTCCTTATGTATAAATAGCGTACATTTACTCAGGTCTGAGAACTGTACTATTAAAAGGGTATTTCTGTTCGAAGGACTTATCACCTATCCACTGGATAGGCAACATTGCAAGACCATGGCTAGGTAGAGATTGAACTGGGGTCCCAGAGATCAGACCCCCAACGATGTAGCATTCTTCACCTGTCCAGCGGTGATAAATCTTTCAGGCTGGAATACCCATTTAAATTTTTCCAGAACTTCTCAGGCTCTTTTTCTTCTCCCCTCTAAACTAATATTCTCTGTCTTGAGAGGGTGAGACAGATGGCCAGCTGACGAATTTGGTGCAGCACTGCATGGTGACCAGATCATCGAGCATGTCATGCCACTGTGACGTGCTTAGATAGGGTACATGACGACTGCAGCCAATTACTTTCATCAGTGGTAGATTGCTAAAGAGAGTGATTGGCTGCAGTAGTCTCGTCCCATAACATTACAAAGATTGGTGCACCAAAATGGCAAATACAGTTGACAATATATGGCTAAACCTTCACTCTGATTTTAAAAATGAGACTTTCGCCAATATATTCTTATAACAAGAACATACGGGAGCCCGCGCACCTCGTCAAGATCTAGCCATATATTGTCAACTGCATTTACCATTTTGGTGCACCAATCTTTGTAATGTTTTGCTTTATATAATCCATCACATCCACACATTGGGCTATTCTGCTTTGGATATCTTTTTGGTACATGTGGTCCGCTGCGGGCATCCTCCATTGTATGCATTTTTGCTGGAGATTGCTGCTAGCATCCGCATCAGCATCTGGGGTTTTGAGCATTTTCTGCTTTTAAAGACCTGTGTAGGATGTTTTCGTGGTACCTGTGGTCCATTGCTGGCATCCTCCATTGTTGGGGATTACTGCTAGCAACGGATCACATGTGCAGAATTTGCATCTACCTCTAGAAATGAGCAATAGCATTTGGTGTATTTGAGCATTTTATCTGCCGTTTAAGACCATGTCATTTAGTCAGTTAGTCTTGTCCCATGTCAAGGTCCATCACAGCTGCTGTTTGTAAACAGCGGCAGGAGAATGGCACTGGAGAATGGGGTGAATAAGAACTTTTTATTTCAAACCATTTAAGGACTTGTCCAAAATTTTTAATTATAACCTTTAAGTCTGAAAAATCACTGGGCTAAAATATACATTCTGGACTGCCAAGTTTTCTCCCAGAATGGAGGGGAATCCAGCTCAGCAGTCCAGAACAATGCATTTCAGCGCAGCCTACAGTATCTACAGTACTACTCATGAACTCTAAGCAACGCAACCGTGTAACACTTGAAGGCTGAAAACATGTACTTGTACATTATTTCTTGATTCCTCCATTCAACTTAAAAAATATGTATGGGCCCCCACAATAAGTAAGGAATGTTAAGTACCAAGTACCAAGTCATCCTAAGAGTAAACACACATTTGTTGTTCAATTACTTTTATTGAAAAGAATACAATAAAACATTTTGGACTGAGTCCAGACAATATAAAATAGCATTATTAGCCACACACTTTCCAACAAGACATCAGATAGAGTACATACTTTGTGTGAAGAACGGGCAATATTGGCGAACATGAGAGGATTACATATAGATAACAAACCCACTACCCTAAGGGGGAAGGAAAGGAGGGGGGTGGAGGGTGTGTGTGTATGTGTAATATTAGGTATACTATATCTTCTATGTATAGACACAGTCTAGCCAGTTCTGGTAAGCTTGGGTTCCTTTGAATAAGATCCAAGGGGTCCAAGCTTTGATATACAGTCCTGATCAAAAGTTTAAGACCACTTGAAAAATTGCAAAAAAATCATATTTAGCATGGCTGGATCTTAACAAGGTTCCAAGTAGAGCTTCAACATGCAACAAGAAGAAATGGGAGTAAGACAAAACATTTTTTGAGCATTCAATGTAATGAAAACAACGAATAAACTGAAACAGGCTGTGTTTTTCAGCTGATCAAAAGTTTAGGACCACATGCCTTTAAAAGGCCAAATCTGTGCAAAGATGTGGATTCATTGTCATTTTCTGTCAGGTAGTCACACGTTGTGATGGCAAAGGCAAAAAAACTCTCCCGTTTTGAACATGGTAGGGTTGTTAAACTGCATAAGCAGGGTCTCTCAGAGCGCGCAATCGCTGCTGAGGTGGGACGCAGTAAGACAGTCTTTTGGAATTTTTTAAGTTCTTAAATGATCCTGAGGATTATGAAACAAAAAAGTCAAGTGGAAGACCCAAAAAATTTTCATCAGCACTGAGCCGGAGGATCCAATTGGCTGTCCGTCAAGGCCCTTACTGGTGCTGACTGCAGCCCCATAACCATCAGACGGCATCTGAGACTGAAGGGCTTCAAAAACAAAAAACGTCTTCAAAGACCTCGTCTCCTTGAACGCCACAGAACTGCTAGTTTGGACTTTGCAAGAGAGCACCAAACATGGGACATTCAAAGGCGGAATAAAGTTTTATTCTCTGATGAGAAAAAAAATGTAACCTTGATGGTCCTGATGGTTTTCAACGTTACTGGCATGACAAGCAGATCCTACCTGAGATGTTTTCTACGCGCCACAGTGGAGGGGGCGCCATAATGGTCTGGGGTGCTTTTTCCTTCAGTGGAACAATGGAGCATCGGGAAGTGCAGGGGCGTCAAACGGCCGCTGGCTATGTCCAGATGTTGCAGAGAGCATTCCTCATGACTGAGGTCCCTCGCCTGTGTGGTAACGACTGGGTTTTTCAACAGGACAACGCTACAGTACACAATGCCCGCAGGACAAGCGACTTCTTACAGGAGAATAACATCACTCTTTTGGCCCATCCTGCGTGTTCCATGATCTAAATCCAATTGAGAACCTTTGGGGATGAATGGCAAGGGAAGTTTACAACAGTTCCAGACAGTAGATGGCCTTCGTGCGGCCGTCTTCACCACTTGGAGAAATGTTCCCACTCACCTCATGAAAACGCTTGCATCAAGCATGCCGAAACAAATTTTTGAAGTGATAAACAATATCCGCGGAGCTACTCATTACACATGTTTGGAAGTTAGATTTCTGTTTTTGGGGGGGGGGGGGGGTTAGTTTTTTTGGGGGAGGTGTGGTCCTAAACTTTTGATCAGCTGAAAAACTGCCTGTTTCAGTTTATTTGTTGTTTTCATTAAATTTAATGCTCAAAAAATGTTTTGTCTCACTCCCATTTCTTCTTGTTGCATGTTAAAGCTCTACTTGGAACCTTGTTAAGATCCAGCCATGCTAAATATGATTTTTTGACATTTTTCAAGTGGTCTTAAACTTTTGATCAGGACTCACTGTATCTCTCATCTGTTCCCTCATCTTCCGCCGACAATTCCTCCAATCTGCGGAACTGTTCAAACATGTCTAACCAGTCCCTAATGTGTGGTGTGTCATGGGACTTCCAATATCTTTGTATGACTAGGCGTACAGCCTGCAAAAAGAATCTTAGGAGTCCCTTTAGGACGGAAATAGGACCTGGGAGCAAAGATAATATTGTCCCTTCAAGGGTCCACTGTACCGAGCTACCGCTCACCTGATCATACAGATCTTTCGAGGCCTTCCAGAAGGAAGTCAGTTGAGTACACTGGCACCAAAGGTGGGACATCGTACCCACCTCCCTGTCGCAGCGCCAACATAGGTCTGAGCATGTGGGGTAAAAAGAATGTAGGAGTGCTGGGGTTCTGTACCATCTGGACAGGACCTTGAAGTTCTTCTCCTGTATGTTGCAGCTAATGGACGCCCTGTGCGATAAGGTAAATGCTTTCATTCACTGATCCAAAGAGAAAGATCTTCCCAGCTCTTTCTCCCAAGCCGACACGTATGGTAGGGAAGATAGGGAACTTCGACTCTCCTGAGGCAGCCCGTAGACCAAAGACACAAGATGTGTGGGTGGAGTAGATTGAAGACATAGTAATTCAAAAGGGGTAAAGGTCTCTGGAGATAGTCGAAATAGGACCCAGGGACAACAGGAAGGTTTTAATACTAGCATATTGGTACCAAGCCCCTCTACTACCGCCCCCAGGGAATGAATCGAGAGGTCGGACCGCATCTTTCCCCAAGAACTGGTATGCCCGGGGGCTATCCTCCCTCCGCAGGCCCAACAACATCTGTTGTCCTACCCCCGGGGAAGTCCGGGTTATCAAACATAGGAGTCATGGTCCCTGGAAAGGTTGTGAGACCTAGAGAAGCCGCACATTTATCCCAAAGTTGTAATATTCCCAATGTTATTAGGGGGAGACGCTTGGTTCTATTTGGTTTTATGATCCTTAATAGGTCTTGGGCTGGGCATCCAATCTCCATCCTCTCGAACTGGATCCACCGTTTAGATAAGCCACCATGGAACCAGTCCAGAATGTATGAAAGAATTGCTGCTTCGTGGAACATTTGCAGATCAGGGAGCCCCACTCCCCCCTCAACTTGGAACGGGTCAGATAACGTTTACCCAGCCTAGGGGACAATCCTGCCCATATAAAATCTAACATTGATCTAAAGGCCTTAAAGAGTGTATATGGTAAGAGGATGGGGATAGTTCTAAAGACATACAATATCCTTGGCAGGACATTCATTTTGATTAATCCTTCCGAACCACGATAAGGGTGATTTCTTTCAAGCCTGTAAATCCTTCCTGATTTCCTCCAGGAGGGGGGCAAAATTAGCAGAGTAGATGTTAGTTAATCTTGAGGGGATAGCAGTGCCCAGGTATTTGATGTGTCTGTGTGCCCATGAAAGGGAAACGATGACTATAACATAAGTACAGTACTAGAGGGTAGAGTTACATTAAAGTATAACTTTCGTATATCCTTTCCTATATTTTTTTTTTTGGGAGTATTGGATTGTGGTGATTAATATCACCTTGGTGGCCCTATTTCAACTTTTCACTATGTATTCAATTATCCCTTAATTCCACATTTTTGTTCCCTGTACTGCCTATTTTTACCTATGCTTAAAATAGGGTTGCTAGGCATGGTCCGTCTATCCGTTGAAGGACGGAGGATGCAGAAGCACGCTGCGTGCAAGGTCACATTACTGACAACCAGGGACTGTAAGTAAATGATTAAAGCCAGGTCCTCCCCAGCAGCTTATAACAGTGCCTGGGCTGTGTGCACTTCTCCCTGCGCTTGGCAGACGCTCCCTCACTCAGCAGAGCTGGAGAATGCAGAGTGGAACCAGCGCACAACAGGGAAGGGAGATCTGCCATCTGCTCAGTGTATAAATGAAAGCAACATGTGGTAAGAGGACCCCTTTGTGCTGCAGGAGATTAACCCTTTAGGGGGAGGGCTCTGGTTACGGACACTTATTGTTACTGGCTAGTGAGGGCAGGCGGGATTAGCCTCAGGGGGAGGGCAGTGGCGGCCATCTTAACTGAATAGTGAAATTGCAGTTTTATGTAGACTGGTTGCTAAGGGCTGAATCTTATTAAATATGGGGTAAGTCAGTCTAATAGTAACAGATTCTGGAATATCATGTTATTAGTAACTACATATATGAAAATTGAAATGAGGGTCTAAATGTGACAGTTATCCTTTAACCACTTCAGCCCCGCTAGCTGAAACCCCCTTCATGACCAGAGCACTTTTTACACTTCGGCACTACACTACTTTCATCGTTTATCGCTCGGTCATGCAACTTACCACCCAAATGAATTTTACCTCTTTTTCTTCTCACTAATGGAGCTTTCATTTGGTGGTATTTTATTGCTGCTGACATTTTTACTTTTTTTGTTATTAATCAAAATGTAACGATTTTTTTGCAAAAAAATGACATTTTTCACTTTCAGCTGTAAAATTTTGCCAAAAAAACGACATCCATATATAAATTTTTCGCCACATTTATTGTTCTACATGTCTTTGATAAAAAAAAAATGTTTGGGCAAAAAAAAAAATATGGTTTGGGTAAAAGTTATAGCGTTTACAAACTATGGTACAAAAATGTGAATTTCCGCTTTTTGAAGCAGCTCTGACTTTCTGAGCACCTGTCATGATTCCTGAGGTTCTACAATGCCCAAACAGTAGAAAAACCCCACAAATGACCCCATTTCGGAAAGTAGACACCCTAAGGTATTCGCTGATGGGCATAGTGAGTTCATAGAACTTTTTATTTTTTGTCACAAGTTAGCGGAAAATGATGATGATTTTTTATTTTATTTTTTTCCTTACAAAGTCTCATATTCCACTAACTTGCGACAAAAAATAAAAAATTCTAGGAACTCGCCATGCCCATCACGGAATACCTTGGGGTGTCTTCTTTCCAAAATGGGGTCACTTGTGGGGTAGTTATACTGCCCTGGCAATTTAGGGGCCCAAATGTGTGAGAAGAACTTTGCAATCAAAATCTGTACAAAATGACCGGTGAAATCCGAAAGGTGCACTTTGGAATATGCACCCCTTTGCCCACCTTGGCATCAAAAAAGTGTCACACATCTGGTATCGCCGTACTCAGGAGAAGTTGGGGAATGTGTTTTGGGGTGTCATTTTACATATACCCATGCTGGGTGAGAGAAATATCTTGGCAAAAGACAACTTTTCCCATTTTTTTATACAAAGTTGGCATTTGACCAAGATATTTCTCTCACCCAGCATGGGTATATGTAAAATGACACCCCAAAACACAATCCCCAACTTCTCCTGAGTACGGCGATACCAGATGTGTCACACTTTTTTGCTGCCAAGGTGGGCAAAGGGGCACATATTCCAAAGTGCACCTTTCGGGTTTCGCAGGCCATTTTTTACACATTTTGATTGCAAGGTACTTCTCACACATATGGGCCCCTAAATTGCCAGGGCAGTATAACTACGCCACAAGTGACCCCATTTTGGAAAGAAGACACCCCAAGGTATTCCGTGAGGGGCACTGCGAGTTCCTAGAATTATTATTTTTTTGTCACAAGTTAGGGGAAAATGATGATTTTTTTTTTCCTCTTTTTTCCTTACAAAGTCTCATATTCCACTAACTTGCGACAAAAAAAAAAAATTCTAGGAACTCGCCATGCCCCTCACGGAATACCTTGGGGTGTCTTCTTTCCAAAATGGGGTCACTTGTGGGGTAGTTATACTGCCCTGGCAATTTAGGGGCCCATATGTGTGAGAAGTACTTTGCAATCAAAATGTGTAAAAAATGGCCTGCAAAATCCGAAAGGTGCACTTTGGAATATGTGCCCCTTTGCCAACCTTGGCATCAAAAAAGTGGCACACATCTGGTATCACCGTACTCAGGAGAAGTTGGGGAATGTGTTTTGGGGTGCCATTTTACATATACCCATGCTGGGTGAGAAATATCTTGGCAAAAGACAACTTTTCCCATTTTTTATACAAAGTTGGCATTTGACCAAGATATTTATCTCACCCAGCATGGGTATATGTAAAATGACACCCCAAAACACATTCCCCAACTTCTTCTGAGTACGGCGATACCAGATGTGTCACACTTTTTTGCAGCCTAGATGCGCAAAGGTGCCCAAATTCCTTTTAGGAGGGCATTTTTAGACATTTGGATCCCAGACTTCTTCTCACGCTTTAGGGCCCCTAAAAGCCAGGGCAGTATAAATACCCCACATGTGACCCCACTTTGGAAAGAAGACACCCCAAGGTATCCAATGAGGGGCCTGGCAAGTTCATAGAAATTTTTTTTTTTTTCGCAAAAGTTAGCGGAAATTGATTTTTTTTTGTTTTTTCTCACAAAGTCTCACTTTCCGCTAACTTAGGACAAAAATTTAAATCTTTCATGGACTCAATATGCCCCTCAGCAAATACCTTGGGGTGTCTTCTTTCCAAAATGGGGTCAGTTGTGGGGTGTTTGTACTGCCCTGGCATTTGAGGGTCTCCGCAATCATTACATGTATGGCCAGCATTAGGAGTTTCTGCTATTCTCCTTATATTGAGCATACAGGTAATGAGATTTTTTTTTCCGTTCAGCCTCTGGGCTGAAAGAAAAAAATGAACGGCACAGATTTCTTCATTCGCATCGATCAATGTGGATGAAAAAATCTCTGCCAAAAAAAAAAAAATGGAGGGGAAAGGCGTCTGCCAGGACATAGGAGCTCCGCCCTACATCCATACCCACTTAGCTCGTATGCCCTGGCAAACCAGATTTCTCCATTCGCATCAATCGATGTGGATGAATAAATCATTGCCGGGATTTATTATTTTTTTTATTTTTTTTTATATATATACAAAGTGTTTGCCAAAGCATAGGAACGCCGCCTCCTCCTCAGCTCGTATGCCTCGGCAAACGTATCTGTCACTGCAGAGGAGAAAATCCCGTCTTGCAGCGCCGCATACACCGACTTGCGTGTAATCTGACAGCAGCGCAATGCTTCTGTCAGAATGCACATCGGTGCTGCAGCTAGTAGATCGGTTGGTCCACCTGAAAGGTAAAAAGACAAAAAAAAAGAAAAAAGAAAAAACCAGGCCACAACACAATAATTTTATTAACTTTGGAACAGAACATGTAACTTTAACTTTTTGAACTAAACATTAACGTGTTTGCTTACTGGTGTTTTTTTTTTTTTTTTTTACCTTTATAGAACAAACCTCTCCTTCCCCATGGGTCAATGTGCAAAGCGCAAATCGCCCAAAGATGTGGCGAAGTGCGTTATGCACTTTGTCCCATGTGAAAGGAGACGTTTGCAGCAGCTGTGAGTGAATGGGCCCTAATAGCCCTGTGTGCCTATCCTGGTGAGATGATCCCTATGCTAGGTGTACCTGTGTGTGGTACTTTCGGAAACACTCCCCTAAGCATAGGGCAGGGTGGTCAGGACAGTCAGGACAGAAATAGCGGGTGTCACGCCTTATTCCACTCCTGCTACATCTTTTTCGGGGTGACGGGTGGGTTGAGGTACCAGCAACGACATTGGGGAAATGTCGCTCGTGTAGACGGCTAACTACACTGGTGGATGGGGCCACGGAACCTCCTGGATACAGGAGGTTCTCGATGATCTCTTCCTGAAATTTGAGGAAGGATCCAGTTCTCCCAGCCTTACTGTAGAGAACAAAACTATTGTACAGAGCCAATTGAATTAAATATACAGACACCTTCTTATACCAGCGTCTGGTTCTGCGGGAAACTAAATACGGAGACAACATCTGGTCATTGAAGTCCACCCCTCCCATGTGAAGGTTATAGTCGTGGACTGAGAGGGGCTTTTCAATGACACGGGTTGCTCGCTCAATTTGTATTGTCGTGCCTGCGTGAATGGAGGAGAGCATGTAAACGTCACGCTTGTCTCTCCATTTCACCGCGAGCAGTTCTTCGTTACACAGTGCGGCCCTCTGCCCCCTTGCAAGACGGGTGCTAACGAGCCGTTGGGGGAAGCCCGCGCGACTAGTTCGCGCGGTACCACAGGCGCCAATCCGTTCTAGAAACAAATGCCTAAAGAGGGCCACACTTGTGTAGAAATTGTCCACATAAAGATGGTACCCCTTGCCGAATAAGGGTGACACCAAGTCCCAGACTATCTTCCCACTGCTCCCCAGGTAGTCAGGGCAACCGACCGGCTCCAGGGTCTGATCTTTTCCCTCACAGACACGAAATTTGTGTGTATAGCCTGTGGCCCTTTCACAGAGCTTATACAATTTGACCCCATACCGGGCGCGCTTGCTTGGGATGTATTGTTTGAAGCCAAGGCGCCCGGTAAAATGTATAAGGGACTCGTCTACGCAGATGGGGTATACATATCTGCAAATTTCAGGTTGAAATGGTCTATGAGGGGCCGAATTTTGTGGAGCCGGTCAAAAGCAGGGTGGCCTCTGGGACGGGAGGTGCTGTTATCACTAAAGTGCAGGAAACGCAGGATGGTCTCAAATCGTGTCCTGGACATAGCAGCAGAGAACATGGGCATGTGATGAATCGGGTTCGTGGACCAATATGACCGCAATTCATGCTTTTTTGTCAGGCCCATGTTGAGGAGGCCCAGAAAAGTTTTAATTTCGGAAACTTGGACTGGTTTCCACCGGAAAGGCTGGGCATAAAAGCTTCCCGGGTTAGCGGTTATAAATTGTGTGGCATACCGGTTTGTCTCTGCCACAACTAAGTCTAAGAGCTCCGCAGTCAAGAACAGCTCAAAAAATCCCAGGGCCGAACCGATCTGAGCTGTCTCAACCCGAACTCCAGACTGGGCGGTGAAAGGGGGAACTACAGGTGTGGCTGAAGTTGGGGACTGCCAATCAGGGTTTGCCAGCACCTCTGGGATTCTAGGGGCTCTACGGGCACGTCTTTGCGGTGGCTGCGACGGGGTCACTACTGCACGTGCCACCGTACCAGCTTCAACTGCCCTTCTGGTGCTCGCTACTTCACCATGTTCTACGGCAGTGCTGGTACTAGGTCCAGGAAGGGCTGGGCTGCTGGTGTATGCCTCACCACGTAATCCGACAGCACCAGCCCCACTCTGCTGCTCTTGAAGCGGATCCTGCACAACCTGCGGTCTAGCAACACGGGGCCGGGTACGCCTGCTGCTATCAGGGACCTCAGCCTCCTCGTCCGAACTTTGGGTCAGAGAGCCACTGCTTTCTACAGGTTCGTATTCTGACCCGCTGGATTCATCAGATGAGGGTTCCCACTCCTCATCCGACTGGGTCAGAAGCCTGTAGGCCTCTTCAGAGGAATACCCCCTGTTAGACATGTGGGCAACTAAATTTAGGGGTATTCCCTGAGACTACCCAAGAAAAAAAAAGCAAGCCTGTCTTACAAATGGGAGGCTAGCGAAGTACCGGAGGCCGCTGCGGTTGATAAAAAATATCAAAACTGATTTTTTTTATCGCCGCAGTGCGTGTAAAGTGAATGTGCAGCGATCAAAAAAAAAATTTTTTTTTGTCACTGCGGTGGGGCGGGCGTGGGCGAACGCACGTGTGGGCGACCGATCAGGCCTGATCGGGCAAACACTGCGTTTTGGGTGGAGGGAGAACTAAAGTGACACTAGTACTATTATAGATCTGACCGTGATCAGTTTTGATCACTTCCAGATACTATAAAAGTACAAATGCTGATTAGCGATACGCTAATCAGCGAATAACGGACTGCGGTGCGGTGGGCTGGGCGCTAACCGATCCCTAAACTACCTAACCAAGGGGCCTAAACTATACTGAAACCTAACGGTCAATACCAGTGAAAAAAAAAAGTGACAGTTTGCACTGATCACTTTTTTCCTTTCACTAGTGATTGACAGGGGCGATCAAAGGGTTAATTGGGGTGATCTGGGGCTAGTATGTGGTGTAGTGGGTACTCACAGTGATGTGTGCTCCTCTGCTGGAACCAACCGACCAAAAGAAGGAGCAGAGGAGCACAGCAGCCATATAACCCCATCATATTTACTAATATGTGGGGTTAAATGGCTGCTGATTGGATTTTTTTAAAATCAGCAACCTGCCAGCCAATGATCGTGGCCGGCAGGCTGCTGACGAAATACTCTGCTGCGAAATGCCGGCCCGCGATGCGCATGCGCGGGCCGGCTGTGACGTAATCTCGTGTCTCGCGAGATGACGCGCCGATGCGTCCAGGAGGAACAAATCAACCACCTCCCGGACGCATTGGTGCGTTAGGCGGTCGGGAGGTGGTTAAATATCTCAAACTTGTGGAGGTTTACTTTAAAATTGCTTAGG
Source organism: Bufo gargarizans (assembly GCF_014858855.1). Lineage (NCBI taxonomy): Eukaryota > Metazoa > Chordata > Amphibia > Anura > Bufonidae > Bufo > Bufo gargarizans. The sequence goes on from NC_058080.1 coordinate 465,303,925, forward strand.
TCTCCAAAGGCCGAGAACTCCTTCAGAATATTGGGGAAGCCGATAACCAGGTCAGAGCAATTGAGGAGATCGTCTGCATAGATAGCTATTTTAGACTCCGCTTCCCCAAGTTTGACTCCTCTAATAGACTCATTAGCTCTCAGAGCCCTAACCAGGAGTTCTATAATAATGTGTTCTTGCATAGCAAGACCACATATTGTTATCTCACATATATATTATTATTCTTCTTATTATAGCCAAATTTGCCACCCTAACTCCTCCCACAGTTTTTACACTACATAGACAAAAATTTACCAAAACATGCAGATTGTACCCGATCGGATTGCTATTACTTTGTGGAGCGATCCCACCCCCGGGGCCCCCGTGGCGGGCCCCGGAAGCCCCCTTTTTTCCCATAGACTTTGACAGGGTACATTTTCAAATCGCTCCCACTCGCCAGGCTTTGACGCTAAAGTCACCAAACTTGGGTCACTTAGTCATGGAGTCAACCCGAAAATTTTGGGCACATTTCGGGGACCCCAAAAAGTGGGTGGGGCCACACAGAACCAATCAAAATCTCCCCATTGACTTTAATGAGACCTTCAAATTGCTACTTCTCCCACATTTTTAGGAGTACAAATTCCAAACTTTGCAGACTTGGTCGGCACCCACCCAAGTACCTTGCTTTTGCTTTGTTACCCGATCCCACCCTCCGGGCCCCTGGGACAGGGCCCCCAAAATCCACGTTTTTCCCATTGACTTTGACAGGGACAATTTTCAAATCTCTCCCAGTCGCACAGATTTTAAACTAAAGTCACCAAACTTGGGTCACTTAGTCATGGGGTCAACCTGAAAATTTCTGTCACATTTTGGGGGACATTAAAAAGTGGGCGGAGCTACAAACCACCAATCAGATTTTCCCTATTGACTTCAATGAGAAACTTTTAAATTGCTGTCATTCTCACAGTATTTAAGCCAGAATACCCAAACTAGGCACCGTAGGTCATTGGGTGACTGGGGTCAAAAAAAATTAAAAAGTGGGCGGGGTCTACAACGGCCAATCAAATTTCAGCCATTTGTTTAAATGGGAAAAATTCAAACTGCCGCTGCTCTTAGACTGTTAATGGCAGGGTTCCCGAAACTTGGCACAGTTGGTCACTGGAGGACTGTGCCAATGTATATCTCATTTTGGGGATGCTAAAAAGTGGGCGGAGCCACAAACAACCAATCAGATTTTCCCTATTGACTTCAATAAGAAACCTTTAAACAGCTGTCATTCTCACAGCACCCAAACTCGGCAGGGTGGGTCAGTGTGAGACAAAGGTCAAAATTTATAAAAGTGGGCGGAGTCTACACTCCACCCAGTTACTCCGCCCACTCCAGTTGTAAGCTACTGGTGGAGGCAAGAACACATCACACAATTTCCCCAGAAATTGTACCTTTTCTAGTTATAATATATAATAAGGGGGAGAGTGGGCACCCCTGCCTGGTACCATTGTGTATCCTAAAGGAAGATGACAACGAACCATTAATTCGGACTCGAGCTCTTGGGTTCCTATAAAGGGCAAGGATCCAAGTGACCATGTGAGGGCTCAAGCCAAAGGCCTTTAGAGCTTCTCTCAGAAAGACCCAGTCTACCCGGTCAAATTCTTTTTCAGCATAGATCGAGAGCAGACATAGGGGGGAAGCAGTCGTATGGGCTCGGGCTATTAGAGCCAAAGACCTTATAGTATTATCTATGGCTTCCCGACCTGGAACAAAGCCAACCTGGTCCTCATGTATTAAGGAAGGCATATACATCTTCAACCTATCGACCAGAATTTTAGAATAGATCTTTACATCTATGTTGATCAGTGAGATCGGTCGATAGTTGCTACAGACCAGGGAACCCTTGCCCGGTTTAGGGATTACACATATATGTGCAGTCAGAGCGTGAGGGGGGAAGGAGGACCCCCCCCCCCCCCCCCGAAAGAGAATTGTATATTACAGTGAGAGGTTTGGAGGCATCGTCCATGAATTTCTTATAGAAACGAGGAGTGAATCCATCAGGTCCTGGGCATTTTCCAACCTCCAATCTTTTATTAACCCCTTGAACCTCCTGTAAGGTTATTTCCCTCTCCAGATTGCCCCTATAAACTATCGAAAGCCTAGGGCCCAGTAGGTTGGAAATGTAGTTTCTGATTTTCTGAGTTTTAAGGTCTATGTGTAGATCTGCGTACTTCCCTTTCAAATTATAGAGGTCTTCATAATAAGATTGAAATTCCTGCAAGATGTCCCCGGTAGAGTGAATGCAACCTCCCTCCCTACAGTTAAGGGTGGGAATGTAAGAGGAAGTCTGTCTAGGCCTCAACATCCTTGCCAACAAGCTGCCACTCTTATTTCCCTGTCCGTAGAAGAGCTTCTTGAGCTTATCCAGAGCACCAAAATATTTTTGGTCAATCAGTTTCCTAAGACCTCGTATCACATAGCTCTTGAAAGGCCCACAATGAGAGGGAGCTTTTATGTCTCTTCTCTAAAACCGCCAATTTCTGAAGGAGTGTCTGTATCTCTGCAGTCCACATTTTCTTAATCCTAGAGGCGTGCAATATGAATCTACCTCGCACCACACATTTCCCATTGGATCGTAGGGCTAGAAGTATCCATGGTGTGCACTTCTACAAATTCTAAGATAGCAGATTTAATATCTGCTACGCAGACTGGGTCCCTGAGAATGTTATCATTAAGCTTCCATGAACTTCTGGATCGGGTAGGGTTTCCTATTTCCAGTGACACCCAGGTAAGGGAATGATCAGAAAAAATGTATAGGTTCAATGCCTGCTGCAGGGAGCAGGTCCAGAAATTAATGAGAAAGGAAGAGGTATTCAAGGCGGTGATAGGAGTTGTGAGTGGAAGAGAAGAATGTGAAATCTTTAGTGGTGGGATTCGCCATATGTCCACCAGTTTTAGGGACTGAGGGGGTCTCCTAAATCCCTGGGCCATTCCAGCAGAGACAGAAGACCTACCTGTAGATGTGTCCAGAGCTGCATCCAAAGGGAAGTTAAGGTCCCCACCTAGAATGAATGGGAGGCCATCTGCAAAGTCGTCCAAAGCTGCAAACACTGTAGAGGCGAACAAGGTCAGCCCTGTATTAGGGAAGTAGACATTAGCTATTATAAATGTCCCAGAAGAGATAGACATTTTAAGAAAGAGGTATCGACCTGAGTCCTTTGATGCCTTATCCAATATGGTACATGGGAGTTACTTGTGAACTGCTATAGATACCCCCTGGCTTTAGAAACATCAAATGTGCTTTGAGACCATACCGAGAAATACTGATTCTTACAAGATGGGACATGTCCCGATTTAAAGTGAGTCTCCTGCAGAAGGGCTATAGCAACCTTCTGTTTATGGAGGCTATACAGAATCTGGTTCCCCTTGACGGGGTCATTCAAGCTATTTACATTGTATGAACATATTTTGATAGGAGCCATAGTACTATATGTGATATCTTATTCACCAAGTTTGTATACCAAGGAATGGGAGGGGATGGGAAGAACATGAGGGAGGACAAGACATACAAGGGGAAATCAACACACATGTCGCACAAACTCTGTATAACCTCGTCTAGAGTATAGTGCAAATTTTAAACAGCAGCAAGGGGGAAGTGAAAGCCTCGACGCAGCAAATGTTCCCCCCTCCACCTCTGCGTCCGGTGAATTTCTTATAGGAAATAAAGAAAAACAATAATAGAACCGTCCAACAATTAACTGACTCGTAACATGCACTCCTATCTGCCAGATGAGGACCAACTCTAGACGGTCGCCCTACAGGAAAATAGGTATTTCTCCCCTGCCCCCACCGCCATAGCGGCAGGGGAAGAAAAACATGGCCCCATCTCATAGGAAGTCCCCGTGCAGAACTGCTCTAAACCACGAAAAACAATAAGGACCTCCCTCATGACACTTGATGACTTTTACAGAAGAAACTGTATATTGTGCGGCACGGTGTATGCTATGTGTATAACAAACATATTTCATATGAAAACTTACAATTACTTGGCTTGGCCCTTGGGGATCTCGAACACCACTTCAACACTTGGCCGGGGGCTCGGCAGAGCTGATGTGTTTTATCCTAATGAGAAAGATTTCACAATAAGGATTTGGAGAATGGGCAGAGTGATAGCAGAGCAGGGAGAGGCTGGTGCTGCTACTAGGGGGTCATACCATGGGGGAGTAATAAAGTCCACCATAATGCCCCCCCCCAGTGGAAATTATTATCCTTATGTGACAGTGCAAAAAATACCCCCTTGTAATGCCCCCAGTTGAGCTAATGTCCCCATATGGCCCCCATAATGTGCCAGTATAAAATACCCCTATATAGTGACCCCAGTAAATGCCCCCAGAGTGCTCCTCTCCCCCCTCCATCCTAGTCCCCCCCATAATGTACCACTATAAAATGCCCCATATATAGTGCCCTAGTAGATGCCCTCAGTGTCCCCCATAAGATGACCCCATAGTAGTCCTCTCCCCCTTCCCCATAGTACCCACCATAATGTGTCCCAGTATAAAATGCCCCTATACAGAGCCTCCATATAAAATAGCCGTTCTTTGTGGCCTCAGTAGATGCCCCTATAGTGCCCACCAATAATGTGCCAGTAATAAGTGCCCCCAATATGCCAGTAATAAGTGCCCCCATAGATGTCCCCCAATAATGTGCCAGTAAAATGTGCCCTCATAGATGCCCCCAATCATGTGCCATAAATAAGAGCCCCCCCACCATCGTGTCAGTAACAAGAGCCTCCCCATATCATGTGCCAGTAGCCAGAGGACCCCCCCATCATGTGCCAGTAGCCAGAGCCCACCCTATATCATGTGTCAGTAGCTAGAGCCCCCCTATATCATGTGCCAGTAGCCAGAACCCCCCTATATCATGTGCCAGTAGCCAGAGCCCCCCTATATCATGTGTCAGTAGCCAGAGCCCCCCTATATCATGTGTCAGTAGCCAGAGCCCCCCTATATCATGTGCCAGTAGCCAGAGCCCCCCGTATATCATGTGCCAGTAGCCAGAGTCCCCCCATATCATGTGCCAGTAGCCAGAGCCCCCCATCAACATGTGCCAGTAGCCATACGCCCCCCCATCATGTGCCAGTAGCCATAGGGCCCCTCCTATAATGTGCCAGTAGTCATAGGGCTCCCCATCATGTCCCAGTAGCCATAGGGCCCCCCATCATGTCCCAGTAGCCATAGGCCCCCCCGATCATGTGCCAGTAGCCAGAGCCCCCCATCATGTGCCAGTAGCCACCAGTATTGTACACACACACACACAAAAAAAAAAACTCTTATACTTACCTCCTTGGCAGCGATGCGATGCAGGCCTCTTCCGGCCTGTGTCCCGCGCTGTACGGCTCAGGGCTCAGGCGGCGCAATGACATCATCGCGCCGCCTGTGCCGGGCACTGATCGGCTGCAGGCACTAGGCCGGCAGCCTATCAGAGGAAGGGGAAGGGACACACCTCTCCCCTTCCCCTGCTTTGCTGCACAACAATCTGTATCGCTGTCCTGAGGACGGCGATACAGATGACTGGAGATGAACGCTTCCACAATGGAAGTGCTCATCTCCATGTGACACTGACTGTCCTGCCTATAGTTAGTTGCAGGCCGGCACGGGGGGCCCCTAAGGACTCGGGGGCCCAGAGGCAATTGCCCCCCTTGCCTCTATGGAAGCGCCGACCCTGCCCTGAATGAAAAACATAAACCAAACCTTCACGCAACGAACTAGGCAGTAGAACAAAGATAACATTGTAGAATAAAAGACTTGGTTCACGGTGTGTTCCTTTTTTAGAAGAACGAGGGGACACCTGGGACCACTACTCCCTCATGGGCAACGGTCTCGGCGATGACACGGTCGGCCAGTCGGGAAGGGAGACTGCCAGTAGTGCAAAAGTCTCCAGGAACGTAAGGAGATCTTCAGGATCCCTGAGTTGCCGATCTGCCGTCTTTCCTAGCGTGTAGTTGGAATGGGAAGCCCCATCTGTATGCATAGCTGTTTCTAGGGCCGGGCGAGGGGTGCCACCGCATGGGGCGCAAGTCAAAGGGGGGCGCTGGTCACACTGGCGAAGCAGGCAACGGGTCAATTGCTACCCCCCCCCCCCCGCCCCCGAGAATATAATTAGAGTCAGGGCGGAGAGCAGATCGGGGGAGATGAGCATTGTGGAAGCGCTCATCTCCATAGTTATCTGTATCGCCGTTCTCAGGACAGAGATACAGAAGGCTGTGCTGCGGCGGGGCAAGGGAGGGGGAGGCATCTCCCTTCCCTGTTCCTCTGATAGGCTGCCGGCACAAAGCCCGCAGCCTATCACAGGTCGGTGCAGGTGTCATCGCGCCACCTGAGCCGTATAGCGCGGGACACAGGCTGGAGGAGGATCACATCGCTGACATGGAGGCAAGTATAAGTGTTTATTTTTTTTTAAACGGGACACATGTACACATGATTGGGGGGGGGCATGGAGAGGCACTTCTTACTGGCACAATATTGGGTGGCATCTATGGGGGAACTTACTGGCACAATATTGGGGGGAATCTATGTGGGCACTTCCTACTGGCACATTGGGGGGCCTCTATGAGGGCACTTCTTACTGGCACATTATTGGGGGGCATCTATGGGGGCACTATGGGAGCTTCTACTGAGGCCACAAAGAAGGGGTATTTTATATGGGGGAGCTCTGTGTGGTACTATTATTAGGGAGTTTATCGGTTTCTGCTGTATAATATTGGGGAGCACAGCAGCACAGTATTGGGGGTAGTAGGATGATTTGTCCAGAAGATGGGAGGATGATGGAAAAGTAGTAAACTAAGATTTTTTTTGTCAAACTGCAGAGATTAGAAATGGCTGAAAAATGATGGTTTGGTCTGAAGGGAGAAGATGAGGAAGAGGGAAGGAACATCTACATCAAAGGAGACGTCACTGGAAGAGGTATGTGTAAACAAACTGGAAAGGAAAGTGACCAAACATATGTGGAGACTTTTAAGAGGACCTTTCATGGGTCCCAACATTGCAAGATAACTATCTGGCCATGTAGAGCTGCACTTACTAATATCCCTGGGGCGCCTCCATTCGCCTGCTCTGGCCCCCTGTATATTCCACGCGCTGTATGGTAATTGCTGCTAACTTCGCAATAGCGCGGAGACATCAGCTTCTCTCCTGGACGTTCCTTCTCCCTGGCTGTAGCGCTGTCCAATCGCAGTGCAGAGCTCACAGCTTGGGACTAGGAACGCCCAGGAGAGAAGCTGATGTCCCCTCCCTGTTGCGGTTAGCAGCAATTACCCTACAGCGCGTGGAATATACCGGGGGCAAGAGCAAGCGAACGGAGCTGCGCCCCAGGGATAATAGTATGTAAGCCTGATGGTTATCTTGCAATGTTAGGACCCATGAAAGGTCCTCTTCAAACAAGAATTGTTGGGGGGGGGGGGGGGGGGGTTAGGGGCTCTTTTGCATTGTTAGCCCTGTTGGCAAAATTCCCTAGAAACTGCCCTGTCTGTATGTGATATCTTTCTCTTTCAGGAGAGTAAGAACGGGCCTCACTGCCCTGCGCAGCTGAAGTGTCCTCCTAGATAGATCCGGCATGATCTGGATAGTTGAACCCCCGATCTCAAACTTCTCTGCCTGGCAGGCAGCTCTCAGAATGTCCTCCTTTATTTTGAAAAAGTGGACCTGGCATACAATATCTCTGGGTCGGAAAGCATCATTAGGGCGAGGGCCTAAGGCCCTGTGTATACGATCCAGTTCAGTAGGGAGTTGCACTTATCCTTGTAGCAGAGAGTCAAACAGGGTCTGGATCGTGGCCTCTAATTCCCCGACTGAACCGTTTCAGCAACCCCCCTTATCTGCAATACCTTATGATGGTCATCTAGGTGCATGTGCATGACCTCTTGCCTCTTTTCCGAGGCCTCAACACAGTGGCCCAAGTGCTTGATCTCCCCCTTTAGTGTCTCCATCTCTGTGCAGTATGTCCGCTCCAACCTGGAAACAGTTCTCTAGGTCGTCCTTCGTGGGTAGAGACTGTAGCTGGGCTCGGAGGTCCCATCCCACGGCAGACGCTGCTGGGCTTCCTGAATCTCTGTCAGAGGGAGAAGAGCACGTGCTCTGGCTTGCAGCCGGGGTAGATGCTCCGGCGGCCACCTTGGGTGTATCCTGAGGCCCCGATGCCTGAGGTTGGGATCCGAGAAACTTTTGAATGCCCGCCTTGTCGGACTGTCGTTCGGTCTTGGATGATCCCTTGGCCGTTCTACAACCCATCTGACTGGTGAGTACTGCTGGTTGGATGGCTATTATAGCAGAAGTGGAAGGAGAGCTACAATCCTGCACGTCCTACTCCGCCATGAGCAAGCCACGCCCCCCTGTAAACACACATTTGTACTGTCACTGGTCACTTCAAAGTTAAATAAACCCTCATCACATTAAATGTTTTTATTGCCGACTGAGCAAACAAGATCAGATCAGTATATGAAGGCTAAGGTCAAATAATAAAAGACTACGGCCTGAATACAATTTGAATATCTACACATGTGCATGTGTATAAAGCTCCTCAACCTATTGCTTGCTGTACGTGTACCCAGGCACTTGTTAGTAAGTGCTGATTCACAAGGAAGTTTCCCCTTGGGTGTGTTAGTTCCAAGTTCTAAACAGGTGGAACAAGTGCGGTAGTGAGCATGCACACCACCCTCCTCATTCTTAGGTGAAGTACACGGACAGCTTAATTACTTTATAATGATGGGTTATAGCTAGTCTCGGCAACTCCCAATAAACATTTATTAGCCAGAAACCTTCCCTCAAAATTTCTGGAAGTATGCCACCACTGCAAAAGATCCACTCCCATATAGGTGCAGAAGAACGAGAATTCTGTGATGCCTCGAGAGTCAGCTAAAATATACAAAGAAAAAAAAAGAAAAAACAAAGATAAAGAAAAGAAAATTGCATAACCAACAGGAAAAAACCGGCTCTGCTACCTCATTATTCCACATAGTCAGCTAGAGGAAAGGGTGGATACCTTCTGAACAGAAGAACGTTGACCATGATATAAGAATGCAGAGATGGGTGCATTCTAGTTTTATGATTCAATTTTAAAGACATACACGATGCTTATTTATGGTAAAGGGCTTCCTTGGAAATATATATGAACACACCCCAGGTGGTAGCTATGTCACCAATATACCTTTATCCTAAACGACATTCAGATTCAGGTGGTCTAGGCCTGGAAAGCCTGTGTGGTAGACATGGCCAAAGGAAATGTATGCATCAGTGTATATATTAAATGGTACATGCTTGTCAGGAAGAACATTCTACTATATGAGCAGGAGACGGGAATTTTTCTAAATTCCATTTTTTTGTTCGCAGTATAAAAATATCTCTGAAATGTAAAGATCCCATTACTTTTAAAAAATATTGAACACAAGCCAAAGATAGAACGGAAATTCTTTATTTATAATGTGACAATAATAACGGCCACAATACATATGTCAGATCTCAATAAGGGACACATGCGGTAGAAGAGCTCTGAGCTTGTCTTCGGCATCTGCAGTTTCACATATGGGGTTTTCTTGTAAACGTAGGACAGAGAGTCGAGGGCAGCTACAAAGAGCTTGGAGGTTCAGAACATTCTCAATTTCTAAGACATGTTTAAGGAAAAGAAAGATTTCGTTTTGACAATTACACAGAGAAATGTACAGTACATTTTTTAAATGCATGCTAATACTTATATCTGCTACAACACAGTAGGGTCCCATAGAAGGTACTATGCTTAAGGCCATACAGTGGTTAAAGGAGTCAAACATGGCTGCTTTCTTCCAAACAGCACCACCCCTATCCACAGACTGTATCTGGTATTGCAGTTTAGCTCCATTGGAGTCAAAGGGACTGACCTGCAATATCGCACACATCTTGTGGACAGGGGTGGTGCTGGTTTTGGAAGAAAGCAGACATGTTTTTCTAATTCTGGACAATCATTATTCCTATTCCTTCCAACCATCACATGCATGATTGGTTTGGCGAAACATACATGTGTTCTCAGTGGCGAGAGGGGAGGAAGCTGCTGCAAGACATTTCTGCAGCATCTGATCTTCTGCCAGTATAAAAGCATTGGATGTTTAAATTCAACTTGCCTGATCTTTATTTTCCCTGATATCTTTTTTTTTTTTTTTTACTAATTCAATCTAAGAGATGGAAGCAGACCTAGCTGCCACCTCAAAACCCCAGGTATTCATATGTCAAATCTGCCATCAGAATTATGGCTTCCTGCTTTCCTGCCATTCTTCTTGGCTCATTCTATTAACGAGTTTCAGCCCAGTCCTTCAGGCGTTCTGCACAAAGCCCTGTGCTTGCATTAGAGAACCTGAAGGACCTCTATGATTAAGTACTGAATAATGCGAAACTGGTGAAGAGTTTCTTCATAGGCATTTAAGATACCTAGGAACGGTTTTTAATATACTGTATGCAAATGACATTAACAAGTCATTTCACCAGGCATTGCCTTTTTCTTTTACAACACACAAGCAGGTAGACACCATGTAGCAGGATATTAGTGGTCTCCCCCTCCTAAGATGACAGTTACAGGGAAAGTGGACAATTATTATTTGCGGTGTTAAAAACACATTTGCCTTTGCAGAAGAGGAATCTTTGAACTGAAACTGAACAATTGACTTAAAAGGATACTATTAAACTGCAAAGACAACTCTTCGAGCCTTGGTAAATTCCACACTCCTTCTAGATGTGAAATCTCATTATTGTCTACTTCCAGCACCTTGAGAAAAATGTAAGGAGGAATGATAACCACTGCAAACAAAAGACTGAAAATCGACAATAATTCAACAGTTCAATGTGGATGTCAGTCACACGGTGCAACGTAAATTACATAGGGTGTTATGTTTGTGTAATTTGTTCATTGGGTGGAGAGCTCGAGGACTGCAATGAATGGATGGATTTGTTGGTGACCTTAGGAGCATGCGCTTCCATACTGCAGACTATCTGTATAGATGTCACACGTCAATACGAGCTCAAACTAAATCACTGTAATTGTGACATTTGGCAAATGACAACCTGAGAACAATTTACCACGTAGGTGGCTGCTGGATAAGTACATGATGCAACAAGAGCATCCTGAAGGCAAATTAATTAGGCGAAGATGACATGCAAAGTCGTAGAGCATGAGAAAACTTCAAAAACTTAAAGGGAACCTGTCACCGGGACTTTGTGTATAGAGCTGAGGACATGGGTTGCTAGATGGCCGCTAGCACATCCGCAATATCCAGTCCCCATAGCTCTGTGTGCTTTTATTGTGTAAAAAAAACGATTTGATACATATGCAAATTAACCTGAGATGATTCAGAGCTTGAAAATATGACTCTTCTCTGGTCACACAAGTAAGATATGACTTATGTTAATTTGCATATGTATCAAATCGATTTTTATACACAATAAAAGCACACAGAGCTATGGGGACTGGGTATTGCGGATGTGCTAGCGGCCATCCAGCAACCCATGTCCTCAGCGATATACCCAAAATCACGGTGACAGGTTCCCTTTAAATTATAACTCATCTTTGCATTTATTACATCAATTCAAATTGCAGTAACCACTGAAAAAAAAGTCAGTGATGTTATTCTGGCTCTTGTGAATTAAAATCAAACTGACATCCCATGATTAACAACATGAGGCAGTGGCAAAAACAAGAAAAATCTTTGGAACCTGGACTGATGACACAAAGTAAGCAGCAAAAAATAAAATAAGGAAACAAAAATGCAACATAGCCCTAAAACCACTAGGAAAAAAAACTAAAATCCCAATAACATATGAATTTAGAATTAGGCTTTTCATGTTTTAGTTAGTTTATTACACAAAATTCACTCAGCCAATCTGTCAGCCTCATGTTCTTTCCACTACAGAGCTTTGGAAGAAGATAAATTAAAACTTTAAACTTATTAAACTGTGAATGTGTAAAGAGCTAAAATCTTTTGATGAGGTTTCCTAGGTCACAGAATATGTCTTGGTGATGTTTAGTGTGCTTTTTCTTTTTTTACATTTAATCTATTGGTTTTTCCTCTGGATCAGTATCTGATCGGTGGGGGTCTGACGCCTGGGAACCCTGCCAATCAGGTATTTGGTGCCTTCTCAAAACAGCTGATGGGTGGGGTCCCACCAATCAGATACTGATGACCTATCCAAAAAATATCAGTATAAAAATCTTGGAAAAACCTTTTAAAGTGTTTTCCCGGTATATGATGTATATCATGATGTATAAAATATTGATCTTCTAAGGTTGGGTTCACATCGTGTTTCCTCATCCGATTAACCTATAATAAAAAAGTATACGTTTAATGGATGCCTCAGACAGACAGTGGCATCCATTCACCATAGAGTTCCGCTGTATATATATATATATATATATAAAAAATAAAATAAAAATTTATACTTTGTGAAGTACCGTATACAAGAACATGGTGTGCTGCGTTTTTGTCTCCATTTTTTCTAATGTATATGTCACACGGAGGCATAAAACGTGTGTGAACCCTTATGTAGGTAAAATCATACATACAGCACATACATTAGTACGAAATGTCACTTCTAGGGCATTTTCTGTCAGGGTCCCTCTGGTTGAGAATTACTGCCATAGGTATATCTAAAGCTGTAGCTTCAAACACTTGTATTTCTAAACATTCTGTAGAATGGCCCCACCTCAATAGAAATCCCTGGACACATACCTCAATATATCGCAACATGGAGAAATCACTGGGAAGACTACGAAGCTTATTATTCGAAAGACACATGTGACTGGTCAATAACAAGTGGTCTAGGTGATACAATCGCGTGAGATCCTGAGACGAGAATGACAGGCTTTACATAAAGATAACACATTCTCTTTCTAAGACTGCAATCACATGACTGGACATATTACCTTATGTGAAACAATGATCACATTTGCTTCTGCATATTCCATTTTTAAAATCGCATTTTCTATCTGGAACTTGCTGCGCAGGTCATCATAGTAACCCGAACGCATTGGGTCCACGACCTGTGACAGAATTCAGAACAGAAGTCCTTGGGCAATTAGTGTACTTCCTTTACGGGTGGAACAATTGTTTCACCCGATTGGTCATGTTATGTAATCATCCATTATTTCCTTACCAAATTATTTCAAAATGTCAGGTCTCCTCCTCACCATCAACAATTACTGACTTCAATGGAATCCCCAAACCATAGCTTCAATACAGATGATCTGTGCCACAATGGCTAGCCTGGTCGTCTTCTAGCACTATTCATCTATGGGTCATTTTCCTCCCGCAACGGGAGGACACGTCAATTCCCCTCCATAAAAGAATAGGCTAGTGTGTGCGTGATACTATATGCACCTCTGAGGAACGGCCCAATGTGAATGGACGGGATCACTATGAAGTCGCTGTGGAACAATTGATCACTTATACATTTGAAATGGAACAAGAGAAATTGCAATTAAAGGGAGTCTGTTGCCTCCAAAAGCGCGCCGTCGTGTAGGACAGGTGCTCTGAAAAATAACCATACTTTTCTTGTGAAAACCTGTTCCTCTAATCCTGAGAAATGCTTTTTACACAAATAAACATTTCAGGACAGGGCCGCTCTTGTCTGGGGCACCTTTGTTCTGCCGGTAACAGTGTCCAGCAACCCCCTCTTGTTTGACAGACCCAGAGATTTGAGAGCAACTAGCAATGGCAGAGGGGAAGCCAGGTGTAAAACAGAGTGGCCCTGTCCATGGGGCACCGAAAACCTTATTAGCATAAAAATAAAATGACGCATTCTCAGGATTAATGGACTGAATTTTGACAAGGAAGGTATGGTTATGTTTCAGACACCTACCCTATATGGTGGCATTTTACTTTGAAACTGAGTTTAGAGGTGACAAACTCCCTTTAAGTAAACATCGTGTTACAGCGTTCTTTCTGTAATGTTAGAGGTCCGTGGCCACTAGCATTTCTCCTCTCCTTTCTACAGCTGACCGAAAAACTCACCTATCCCATTGTGCTATGGCTCTGGTCTCTCTCGACTGCCCCATTTCCTTCCTCCTGATTGTTTGCCTGTGATAGCATGCATGGGCTAATCTGTTTCCAGCCTATTGCAGCAGTTCCCTGGGGTATATATGACACATTCCCTATGGGAGGGTGCCTGAACAATAAAGTTCCTATGTTATCTAGTTCCTGCCAAGGTGTTCCACTACTGTGCATTCTTACTTCATGTGTCCTGACCTCTGCCTCATTACCGTATAGAACAGTGATGGCTAACCTCTGGCACTCCGAGTGTGGTGAAACTACGACTCCCAGCATGTTCCATTCATTTCTATGTAGTCCTGAGAACAGCCAAGCAAATGTACATCGTGGGAGTCATAGTTTTTCCACAGCTGGAGTGCCGGAGGTTAGCCATCACAGGTATAGACCCTATTCAGCCAGTCCTGACCTGTTGGCTGTTTTACAGTGTTGCACAAACTCTGCCTGTTTTGACCACTGCTTGTTCTATGACCATACCTCTGCCTGTCCCCTTGGATCTCTTGACCCACCTGGGTCAGAAGCCACTGAACAGAGACTACTCCTTGAGGTAGCAGCCGGGTCCCCCCCACCCTTCAGGGAAGTACAAATCCCCTGACTGGAGTAAAATGATGAATACCAGGGGACCACTTAGAGAGCGCTCTCAGGAGTAGCCTCAAGTCAAATTCATTCAGTGGCACACTGTGTTCATACTGCCCAGGACAGTGTAGTAAATCCGATTGGTCAACATGGTCTTTAATGTCTTTGGACACCTTAGTGACTGAAACCTGCTTCTAGTTTTAAGACTTTTCTCACGTGGACATATGAGCTGTGTGTCTAGGATGCTGCTGTCTCCTCCTTCAAACAGCAGAGAGCTGTCAGAAACCGGCAGAATGCAGTGGTAGATTTATGTCATATATGCCGCACCAGCAGGTACGTGAAGGACTTAGACATACTCTTCAGAAGCAAAATGGTAAGAAAAGTTTAATGAAAGTTATTGAAATGTGCTTTATCTGGCATAAAGCAGTGCAATCGGTTTACATCCTTTAATGAACAGGCCACGTATAGAGGTGTAATAACATTGCTGGAAAGTCTTTGCAGATTCTGCGAGCAGTAACAGTTATCCTTCCGGTATGATAATGTTTGCCAGTGCTGCTCTGGCAACATCTGATTCGGATGCGTATGGAGCAGGTTTTTGGATAGGCTAATACTGTTTTTCTGCTCTATAATGTGCTAAGACTAGTTCAGTGCTACCTATTCTTTTTCTAAAATGTACATTTTAAAAATTAAGACAACACATGTATGAAAGGCTCACAAGAATTGATGTAGACATTCATATAGAAACATGCTTAGGACTCTCTCCATATAAAAGACAATTCATTGAGATAAGGATAAAGGATTCTGCATTGCTATAAGAAATATGTTTAACATGATACTGCACACAGTTTAAAAATAAAAAAGAAAGAAAATAATTTAAGTAAAAGGTAACAATAATGGGACACTGTAATTATCATACAACAGACAATGTGATATACCTTCAGTGTATTGAAGTAACAGAGTGACTCTTTCTCATAAAGTAATGGATCCAGGGCACGCATTAGGAGAATTATAGTCAGTAGACACCCTAGACATAAAATGGAAGAAACATTAAATGAGGTGGTTCAATAAAACGGCATTTGCTAGACAAATAAGCCACAGAAATGATTAAATGCTTCGAAATTAGAGAAAATTAAATAAAATAAGATGCTTAAGAATCTGTGTGGAAGCTAAAGATGCTTGATTGACAGGGCCAGCCGAAACATCACAATCCCATGCTTGCACCGCTGCACTAATTAGTGGCACAAGCGCAGAGGCTCTGCTTCCACAAGCGGTGCAGCGACTGTGCGCGTGTCACTACCCGGAGGTGTACCGGCACATGCACAGTTGCTGCTCCAGTAGCGGAAGCAGAGCCTCTGCGCTTGCGTCACTATGAGGAGCAGAGGCACAGGCACAATAGATGTCCAGCCCTTACAAACAAGCGGCAGGGAGGGCGTCCTCAGCTTCGGGTGCACCCTGTCAGATTCACTCATCTCTACAGTTCTCATTACTGTTTGCTACAATGTCTTCCAGTCGAGGCTCAAGCCTTACAGTTTCATCACAGGTTTGCCTAGACTGGATTCTAATGAAGTTTTCAAAATCCATTCAAATGTCAAAAAGCGGACTTGATTTTAGAGTATACTGCCATCTCAAATCCATAGCAGGTCTATTATGCAGATTCGCAGTGGATTTCACCAACTGCAATATATATGCAAATAAGAGAAATAATTGTCTTTATGAAAGGGTTGTGCCACCATTAAATGTTATTTTTAGATATATAATTCACCATGAAAAAACTGTTCGTTCTGTAATTTACTACTACAAAAATCTCTAGTTGTTGGATATTGTTTACTTTATTATGATGGGTGCCCCCTAGTGTTTAATCTGTATAGTAATGTGCATGTCCACTTTTCAACTGCCACCAACCACATCTACTGTTAGAAGCAGTGTCAGTAAGGGTGGGTTCACACTAGCGTTAGGGATTCCGTTATGGCTTTCTGTTATAACATGGTTATAATGGAAAATAACGGAATGCCCAGCAGAATGCAAAACGGAAGCATTTAAAAAGGCATTCTGTTTGCTTTCTGTCCTAATAGAAGTCTATGGGAAAGCATAACGGATCCGTCTGGGTCCCGTTATGCAAGACGGAAAACATAGTCCTGTACACAGGACTTTGTTTTCAGTCTAGCATGACGGGAACCAGACGGATCCGTTTTGATCCCTATAGACTTCTATTAGGACGGAGAACAAACAGAATGCCTTTTTAAAGGCTTCCGTTTTGCATTCCGTCATAATACAAGTCTGTGGGCAGAAGAACGGATTCGTCCTTCCGTCTTATGGATTCCGTTATTTTCCATTATAACCATGTTATAACGCTAGTGTGAACCCACCCTTACAGGGAAAGAGTAATCTGCAGTAGAAGGGACACTCCCCCTGAGCTGTGACAGGGAGAGAGCTGCAGCAGAACAGACACCCCCCAAGCTGTGACAGGTACAGTGAAGTGAGTGTCCTCAGGAAAGGACATGACCCCTGAGAAAAGACACACCCTTTAACTGCCAGTTTGAAAAAAATGTAGCAGAGCAATTGGAGCAGTAAATGCGGAGATCTTTGGGTCCATGTGAGGTACAGGGTTCGTTCTACCTTCGATTGTCATGCACTATATTAAAACGCAGGTTTCAGGTACCCAAATACTGGTGGGCCCATTCATGTAGCTGATGAGGATTACAGGATAGAGATTCTCCTATATGTGTAAAGTAGCACATAAGAAAAAATGTCTGGAACAAGCTGTGACACAGCATGAGAAAGAGCATTGTCTGAACCATTCCTGGGAGTAAGCGGTCTGTATTTTGCACACACGAGAATCTACAAATAAATCCTATTTGAAGACAACCTGTCACTTCTCCTGGCATGTCTAATACCTGTATTCACTATTAATTGACAACACTGAAGCATTTATTCTTAAAGCCTTCAGGGTATATTCAGATGTTGCACTTGAGGGTGAGTGTTTGAATACACCCTTAGGGCTCATTCTCACGACCGTGGTTTGGTTCCGCATCCAAACCGCATTTTTTGTGGCTCGGGGGCGGACCCATTCACTTTAACGGGGCCGCAAAAGATGCAGACAGCACTCTGTGTGCTGTCCGCATCCATTGCCCCGCAAAAATTATAAGTCATGTCCTTGAGGAAATCGCGGAAGGCACACGTGCGGCATCCGTGTTTTGTGGATCCGAAATTTGCGGACTGCAAAACATGGCACGGTATTGTGAACAAGCCCTTAAAGTAATATTCCTATTTTACATTTATGACATATCCACACTATGTTAAAAGGGTATTCCCATCACATACAATGGGGGGCATATTGCTAGGATATGCCACCATTGTCTGATAGGTGCGGGTCCCACCTCTGGGACCCGCACCTACAAGGAGAATGGAGTGAAGAGATTGGTGGCTGGAGGACCCCGGATTTCCCAGGGTCAGTCCACCACCAAGCACTGGGTGCAGGCACAGTGTGCCCTCCATTCATTCCCCTGCCTTGTTATCGTTGTAGGTGCGGGTTTTTTTATGATTGCATTTTACTCATTTTGGTCTAAGATTTTTTTTTTCAATTGGTCTTTATTAAAAATATTGAGCCATTCTGTCACAAAGGATTAACTTTTTCTGGCCGTGTGAATGGTACTTTCAATGTGTGCCGTTCATCTAATAACATTCTTATGAGTAAGATAAAAGCCAACCTATAATGAGTGTTTATAAGGTTAGAGATCAGAGATAAAGGAGCCTGTCAGCTCCCTGCCTGACGGACCAGAGAGAAAATTCCGAACCAGCTACTAGATAAACTCAAAACTGCGCAGGGAAAAGGACTCAATATTTTTAAAGAATTTTTAAGACCAATTGAAAAAATTATTTTTAGCTCAAAATGAGTACAACGCAATATTAAAAGAATTGCCACCAGAGGTGTACATGGCCTTTAAGGGTTTGCAAACAGTGGTGGCATATCAAAAGCAATGTACTCTTGGCACAGGTCCAACCATTGTAAACACACAGCTGATTTGTTTCATCCCATAGATTGCTTTCTTGATGGCTTTATGCTGTTTTTAGCAGTTCATGCTAGAGATCATTGGGGGTCACATGAGTAGGACCCAAAACATTCATACATTAAAAGGATTTTCCAGGAGTTCAATATTGATTGACTGATCAGCTGCTTGAAGAGGCCAGTGACTTCATGTTCATCAGTCACATGGCTTATATGCAGCTCAGTTCCATTCAAGTGAATGGACTTGGGCTGTAATACCAAGCACAGCCTCTACATATACAAGGAGTGTAACTTAGATTGCTCACAATTATAGAGTAAATTGAGGAAACTTAACAGGTGGTGTACACTAATGGATCCCATATACATTAGTGTATTGTCAGCATGATGTGTATGGGGAGCTCCCAACAGATGATGTCATCATAGAAAAGGACTGGGTGCACTTTCTTTGCCCGAACCTATTGTTGTCCTGGGACATAAGGGTCCACTTGAGGTCTGGCAGTGACTTTCTCCTCTCTCCCCATTTAAAACACATATATGATTGGTTGAACAGTTGTTTGACAGACCTATTAAATGTGTATGGGTACCTTAATTAGAGAGTCTAATGGCATGCCAGATTTATCATCCAGCATCGGCCACTGTCAGGTCCAGACTGATAATGTAGCCTGCGGACAGAATCTCGATGGGCCACCCTGTAGGTCACATTGGGGGCTGGCTGGCTGGCACTTGCTCCGAGTACTCAGGTCTTTCACAGTGGCAATGCACACAATGTTAACTCTGAGTGGTAGACAAAATGCTAATGACGTCCTAAAGCTAGCTAGCTAGCTACTGTGATGGTCTGCAGGTGTTACATTATATACCACCAGGGGCTGCGAGTCTTACATTATGTAGAATGAGGGGCTACAAGTCTCACATTATATACTGTGAGGGTCTGCGGGTCTTACATTATATACTGTGAGGGGCTGGGTTGGTGTGTTACAGTATGTACTGTGAGGAGCTGGGGGTGTTGCATTATATACTGTGAGGAGTTGGGGGTGTTACAATATATACAATGAGGAGTTGGGGATCTTACATTATATACTGTGAGGGGCTGGGTTGGTGTGTTACAGTATGTACTGTGAGGAGCTGGGGGTGTTGCATTATATACTGTGAGGAGTTGGGGGTGTTACAATATATACAATGAGGAGTTAGGGGTGTTACAATATATACTGTGAGGGCCTGCGGGTCTTACATTTATATACTGTGAGAGCCTGCGGTAGGGCTGAAATGATAACTAGAATTAATCGATTAACGCGACACAAAAAAAAAAAATCCTCGAATCAATGATTCGTTTGTGCCATGTGACCACAGAGTGCAAGTGAAGAGCTTGCTATTACTCACGCTCCGTGGTCACCCACCTGCTCGCACAATGCCGCTTTGGATCCTGATGTACACACATTGTCAGGAAATTTTAGTTCACTGGTGCTGCAGCTGGGCACTGATGGTTAGGAGGGGGAGTGGGAGAACTGGTGGCAGTGGGGGGGAGCTGGGGGCATTGGGGGAGGAGCAACTGATGACATGGGGGAGCTGGGGGCATTGGAGGAGGAGCAACTGATGACATGGGGGAGCTGGTGGCATTGGAGGGGGAGCTGATGGCACTGGGGTGGCGGAGAACTGACACAGTTATAAGATTTTTGGCTCTATACACCACCACAATGAATTTTAAATGAAACAAACTAGATGTGCTTTAACTGCAGACTGTGAGCTTTAAATTGAGGGTATTTACATCCAAATCAGGTGAACGGTGTAGGAATTACAACAGTTTGCATATGTGCCTCCCACTTGTTAAGGGACCAAAAGTAATGGGACAATTGGCTTCTCAGCTGTTCCATGGCCAGGTGTGTGTTATTCCCTCATTATCCCAATTAGCACAATGAGCAGATAAAAGGTCCAGAGTTCATTTCAAGTGTGCTATTTCCATTTGGAATCTGTTGCTGTCAACTCTCAAGATGAGATCCAAAGAGCTGTCACTATCAGTGAAGCAAGCCATCATTAGGCTGAAAAAACTAAACAAACCCATCAGAGAGATGGCAAAAACATTAGGCCTGGCAAAAACAACTGTTTGGAACATTCTTAAAAAGAAGGAACGCACCGGTGAGCTCAGCAACACCAAAAGACCAGAAGACCACGGAAAACAACTGTGGTGGATGACCGAATAATTATTTCCCTGGTGAAGAAAACACCCTTGACAACAGTTGGCCAGATCAGAACACTCCCCAGGGCGGTAGGTGTATGTGTGTCAAAGTCAACAATCAAGAGAAGACTTCACCAGAGTGAATACAGAGGGTTCACCACAAGCTGTAAACCATTTTTGAGTCTTAAAAACAAGAAGGCCAGATTAGAGTTTGCCAAACGACATCTAAAAAAGCCTTCACAGTTCTGGAACAACATCCTATGGACAGATGAGACCAAGATCAACTTGTACCAGAGTGATAGGAAGAGAAGTGTATGGAAAGGAACTGCTCATGATCCTAAGCATACCACCTAATCAATGAAGCATGGTGGTGGTAGTGTCATGGCGTGGGCATGTATGGCTGCCAATGGAACTGGTATTCTTGTATTTATTGATTATGTCAGTGTTTCCCAACCAGTGTGCCTCCAGCTGTTGCAAAACTACAACTCCCAGCATGCCCGGACAGCCTTTGCCTGTGCGGGTATGCTGGGAGTTGTAGTTTTGCAACAGCTGGAGGCACACTGGTTGGGAAACACTGGATTATGTGACTGCTGAGAAAAGCAGCAGGATTAATTCTGAAGTGTTTCGGGCAATATTATCTGCTCATATTCAGCCAAATGCTTCAGAACTCATTGGACGGCGCTTCGTAGTGCAGATGGACAATGACCCAAAGCATACTGCAAAAGCAACCAAAGAGTTTTTTAAGGGAAAGAAGTGGAATGTCATGCAATGGCCAAGTCAATCACCTGACCCGAATCCGATTGAGCATGCATTTCACTTGCTGAAGACAAAACTGAAGGGAAAATGCCCCAAGAACAAGCAGTAACTGAAGACAGTTGCAGTAGAGACCTGGCAGAGCATCATCAGGGATGAAATCCAGAGTCTGGTGATGTCTATGCGTTCCAGACTTTACGCTGGGTTTAGACCTGATCGTTCGCGATGGAGCGCTCTGTATGCACGATTGTACGGGCGTTTGCGATTGTACGGGCGTACGCACGATTGAGACAAGCGAACACCCATTGTTGCGCGTTCCCGGAAGTCTATGTACGGGAACGCGCGACAAGACGCCCCAAAGAAGCTCATGTACTTCTTGGGCGTTGGGCGTTTTACAGCGCGATCGTTGGTTCAAATCATTGGTTCTTGCCTGTTGCGCGTTTTACAGCGCGTAGGAACGCGCTGTAAAACGCTCAGGTCTGAACCCAGCCTTAGGCTGTAATGGACTGCAAAGGATTTGCAATCAAATATTAGAAAGTGAAAGTTTGATTTATGATTATCACTCTGTTCCATTACTTTTGATCCCTTAACAAGTGGGAGGCACATATGCAAACTGTTGTAATTCCTACACCAGGGATGTCAAACTCGTGGCCCTCCAGCTGTTGCAAAACTACAACTCCCATCATGCCTGGGCATACTACAGCTATCAGGGAATGATGGGAGTTGTAGTTTTGCAACATCTGGAGGGCCATGAGTTTGACATCCATGTCCTACACCGTTCATCTGATTTGGATGTGTGAGGGCGATACCGTATGCTGGCTCGTGTGGTTAGTGTGTCGGGGCCGCTTTGTAGTCCCACAGGTGCACCGTTAGACTGTTTTAACCACTTCACATCCGCTCATAGGATATAAAAGTCCTATGGGTGGATGTTTATCTCTGAATGGACATTCTGCCGCTGCCGAGCGGCAGGGCAACCCAGAGAGAAGGCAGGGACAGTTCCCAGGTGTCCCTGCCTTCTAGATCGCTGTATACAGACCAGGAAGCGCTATGTGCAGGGAGAGTGCAGGAGCTGTCTGGTCTTCCACAGACCTCGATCAGCCCTGCACTGAGGGCTGTACAGCATTGTATTCTGCTGTACAGCCTCTCTGGGGGGTGTATTTCCCCTGTAACTGGGTCTACTATGTCAGCCCCAGTTACAGGAGAAATCAATAGTGGAAAAAAAAAAAGTGAAGTTAAATGTCTCCCAGAGTGGGATGCAAATTGTAAAATAAAAATAAATAAAAAAAAAAAAAAAAAAAAAAAAGTTTCACATGTAAAAAAATAAATAAAAATAAAATTTCCCCAATTAAGTAATAAAAAAAAAAGGTAAAAAAATAGAAAAAAAAAAAATCAAATAGACATATTTGGTATTGCTGCGTCCTTAAAGGGAGTCTGTCACCACATTTGACCATATTAGACAGATCCTATAGCGTTATATGTGCCACCCAGCAGTTAAAAACGGTACCTTTGTTGCATATAACCGAGTCTTCTTTCTGCCAAAAATGAACTTTGAAGATTGTGTAAACGAGCCCTCTCAAGTGCCCAGGGCGGTGTCTCAATCTTTCGAGCCCAAGACCGGACCTCCCCAACGGCTCATAACCCTGCCCTCCTTGTGCCTGTGCCCGCCCGTTTACTCCCCTCCCCTCGCCTTTTCCATTGCGGCTGCGCGGACAAATTCGTAGCCGGCGCATGCGCAGTAGGTATTGCGATGCCCTGCCAGGACCGGGTATCGCATTGCGCATGCGCCAGCTACGAGACTCGTAGCTGGCGCATGCGCAATGCGATACCCGGTCCTGGCAGGGCATCGCAATACCTACTGCGCATGCGCCGGCTACGAACTTGTCCGCGCAGCCGCAATGGAAAAGGCGAGGGGAGGGGAGTAAACGGGCGGGCACAGGCACAAGGAGGGCAGGGTTATGAGCCGTTGGGGAGGTCCGGTCTTGGGCTCGAAAGATTGAGACACCGCCCTGGGCACTTGAGAGGGCTCGTTTACACAATCTTCAAAGTTCATTTTTGGCAGAAAGAAGACTCGGTTATATGCAACAAAGGTACCGTTTTTAACTGCTGGGTGGCACATATAACGCTATAGGATCTGTCTAATATGGTCAAATGTGGTGACAGACTCCCTTTAACCCCTTAAGGACTTAGGACGTATCGGTACGGCATGGTTCCCGAGTCCTTAAGGACCCATGACGTACCGGTACGTCATGAGTTTAAAATAAGATTGCGGCGCCCCGGGGGTTAATCCGAACGGGATTTCGGCTGAAATCATTCAGCCGGCATCCTGTCACAACGCCGAGGGGGGTCATGTGACCCCCCCGTATCGGCGATCGCAGCAAACCGCAGGTCAATTCAGACCTGCGGTTTGCTGCGCTTTTAGCCGATTCTGATCCCCGCGGTCTCTGACCGCGGGGATCAAACGTTAAAATGCCAGAAATTAAGTTTTTATTAACCCCCCCTGCACCCCTGAATGATATTATGTGGGCGGGTGGTGCAGGGGGGGTGTCGCAGGCGGTGCGGGAGGCGGGCGGTGCGGGATCACGATCCCCCGCCCGCCTCCCCTTGAATAATCGTTGGCTTCTAGTGGGTATACCAGGGTGCCAGCACATTGCTGGCACCCTGGTATAAACGGCTGACATCGGTGATGCGATGTCAGCCGTTTAACCCTTTCCATACAGCGGTCCGTACGGACCGCTGTATGGAAAAGGTTAACAGGTCAGGGAGCTCCCTCCCTCTCCCATCGGGGGCTGCTGTGCCTTTGCAGCCCCCCGATGGGAGAGGGAGAGAGCTCCCAGGCAGCCCCCCGACAGACCCGTCCTTACCCTTCCCCGTCTGCGAAGTTCTGAACACTACTGAGCAGACGGGGAAGGTTCCCATGGCAACAGGACGCCTTCTCAGGCATCCTGCTGTCCATGGTGCTGAACAGATCTGTGCTGAAAGCAGAGATCTGTTCAGACAAAGTGGTAAGTAAAATACAGTACAGTACAATATATATTGTACAGTACTGTATTATACAGACATCAGACCCACTGGATCTTCAAGAACCAAGTGGGTCTGGGTCAAAAAAAATGTAAAAAAAAAGTGAAAAAAGTTAAGATAAAAAAAAAACATTTATCACTGAATAAAAATAAAAAAAATAAAATACACTACACATATTAGGTATCGCCGCGTCCGTAACAACCTGATCTATAAAACGGTCATGTTACTTTCCCCGCACGGTGAACGCCATAAAAAAAAAAAAAAAAAACTATGAGAAAATTGAAATTTTGCCCACCTTACTTCCAAAAAAGGTAATAAAAGTGATCAAAAAAGTCGCATTTACGCCAAAATAGTACCAATCAAACCGTCATCTCATCCCGCAAAAATCATACCCTACCCAAGATAATCGCCCAAAAACTGAAAAAACTATGGCTCTTAGACTATGGAAACACTAAAACATGATTTTTTTTGTTTCAAAAATGAAATCATTGTGTAAAACTTAAATAAAAAATAAAAAAAGTATACATATTAGGTATCGACGCGTCCGTATCGACCAGCTCTATAAAAATATCACATGACCTAACCCCTCAGATGACCACCGTACAAAAATAAAAATGGTGTAAAAAAAGCCATTTTTTGCCATCTTACATCACAAAAAGTGTAATAGCAAGCGATCAAAAAGTCATATGCACCCCAAAATAGTGTCAATCAAACCGTCATCTCATCCCGCAAAAAATGAGACCCTACTTAAGATAATTGCCCAAAAACTGAAAAAACTATGGCTCTTAGACTATGGAGACACTAAAACATTTTTTTTGTTTTAAAAATGAAATCATTGTGTAAAACTTACATAAATAAAAAAAATTGTATACATATTAGGTATCGCCACATCCGTGACAACCTGCTCTATAAAAATACCACATGATCTAACCTGTCAGATGAATTTTGTAAATAACAAAAAATAAAAAGGTGCCAAAAAATCTATTTCTTGTTACCTTGCCGCACAAAAAAGTGTAATATAGAGCAACCAAAAATCATATGTACCCTAAACTAGTACCAACAAAACTGCCACCCTATCCCGTAGTTTCTAAAATGGGGTCACTTTTATGGAGTTTCTACTCTAGGGGTGCATCAGGGGGGCTTCAAATGGGACATGGTGTCAAAAAACCAGTCCAGCAAAATCTGCCTTCCAAAAACCGTATGGCATTCCTTTCCTTCTGCGCCCTGCCGTGTGCCCGTACAGCGGTTTACGACCACATATGGGGTGTTTCTGTAAACTACAGAATCAGGGCCATAAATAATGAGGTTTTTTTGGCTGTTAACCCTTGCTTTGTAACTGGAAAAAAAATATTAAAATGGAAAATCTGCCAAAAAAGTGAAATTTTGAAATTGTATCTCTATTTTCCATTAAATCTTGTGCAACACCTAAAGGGTTAACAAAGTTTGTAAAATCAGTTTTGAATACCTTGAGGGGTGTAGTTTCTTAGATGGGGTCACTTTTATGGAGTTTCTACTCTAGAGGTGCATCAGGGGGGCTTCAAATGGGACATGGTGTCAAAAAACCAGTCCAGCAAAATCTGCCTTCCAAAAACCATACGGCGCACCTTTCCCTCTACGCCCTACTGTGTGCCCGTACAGTAGTTTACGGCCACATATGGGGTGTTTCTGTAAACGGCAGAGTCAGGGCAATAAAGATAAAGTCTTGTTTGACTGTTAACCCTTGCTTTGTTAGTAGAAAAAATGGGTTAAAATGGAAAATTAGGCAAAAAAATGAAATTCTCAAATTTCATCCCCATTTGCCAATAACTCTTGTGCAACACCTAAAGGGTTAACGAAGTTTGTAAAATCAGTTTTGAATACCTTGAGGGGTGTAGTTTATAGAATGGGGTCATTTTTGGGCAGTTTCTATTATGTAAGCCTCGCAAAGTGACTTCAGACCTGTAGTGGTCCCTAAAAATTGGGTTTTTGTAAATTTCTGAAAAATTTCAAGATTTGCTTCTAAACTTCTAAGCCTTGTAACATCCCCAAAAAAATAAAATATCATTCCCAAAATGCTGCAAACATGAAGTAGACATATGGGGAATGTAAAGTCATCAACATTTTTGGGGGTATTGCTATGTATTACAGAAGTAGAGAAACTGAAACTTTGAAATTTGCAAATTTTTCAAAATTTTTGGTAAATATGGTATTTTTTTATCCAAAAAAATTAACTTTTTTGACCCAATTTTTGCAGTGTCATGAAGTACAATATGTGACGAAAAAACAATCTCAGAACGGCCTGGATAAGTCAAAGCGTTTTAAAGTTATCAGCACTTAAAGTGACACTGGTCAGATTTGCAAAAAATGGCCAAGTCCTTAAGGTGAAATAGGGCTGAGTCCTTAAGGGGTTAATGACCGGCTCCATAAATATATCACATGATCCACTGCGTATGATACGCACCATAAAGAAAAAATAAAAACTATTAAAAAAATTTCACATGACCTAACCCCTCAGGTAAACACCGTTAAAAAAAATAAAAAAAAAGGGCCAAAAAAGCTATTTTTTGTCACCTAACATCACATAAAGTGCAACACCAAGCGATCAAAAAGGCGTATGTCCTCCAAAATAGTACCAATCAAACCATCACCTCATCCTGCAAAAAATGAGATCCTAACTAAGGGTACTTTCACACTAGCAGTTTTCTTTTCCGGCATAGAGTTCCGTCACAGGGGCTCTATACCGGAAAAGAACTGATCAGGCATATCCCCATGCATTCTGAATGGAGAGTAATCAGTTTAGGATGCATCAGGATGTCTTCAGTTCAGTTGTTTTGACTGATCAGGCAAAAGATAAAACCGTAGCATGCTACGGTTTTATCTCCGGCGAAAAAAACTGAAGACTTGCCTGAATGCCGGATCCAGCATTTTTCCCCATAGGAATGTAATTAGTGAAGGATCCGGCGCAGACCGGTAAAAATGTGAAAAAAAAAAAATACAACACGGCTCCGTCTGTCCGCATGACAAGTGGAGAGATGGATCTGTTCTTGCAATGCATTTGTAAGATGGATCCGCATCCGTCTCACAAATGCTTTCAGTCACATCCAAATCAGCGGATGCGGCGGGCAGTTCCGACGACGGAACTGCCTGCCGGATCACACTGCCGCAAGTGTGAAAGTAGCCTAAGACAAATCGGTCAAAAAAGCTATGGCTCTCAGACTATGGGGACGCTAAAACATCATTTTTTAGGGTTTCAAAAATGCTATTATTGTGTAAAATTTAAATAAGATAAAATATACATATTAGGTATTTCCATGTCTGTAACGATCTGTTCTATAAAAATATCACATGACCTAACCCTTCAGGTAAACGCTGTAAAATTAAATAAATAAAAACTGTGCTAAAACCAATTTTTTGGTCACCTTGCCCCGTAAGGTGTAATAATGAATGATCAAAAATATCATATGTACCCAAAGATGGTACCAATAAAAACATCAACTCTTCCTGCAAAAAACGAGTCACTGCACAAGACTATTGGCAGAAAAATTAAAAAAAATGACATTCAGAAAATGGAGACACAAAAACATAATAAAAAAAAAATAATGCTTTATTATGTAAAACTGAAAACAAATAAAGAAAGTAGACATATTTGATATCATTGCGTCCGTAACAACCTGCTCTATAAAAATAGCACATGATCTACCCTGTCAGATGAATGTTGTAAAAAATAAAAACCGCGCCAAAATTGACATTTTTTGGCTACCTTGCCTCACAAAAAACATAATATAGAGCAATTAAAAAAATCATATGTACCCCAAAATAGTACCAATAAAACTGGCACATTATACCCTAGTTTACAAAATGGGGTCACTTTTTGGGCATTTCTACTGTAAGGGTGCATCAGGGGGGCTTCAAATGGGACATGGCATCTAAAAACCATTTCAGCAAAATCTGCCTTCCAAAAACCATACAGTGCTCCTTTCTTCTGCACCCTACCGTGTGCCCTTACATCAGTTTACGACCACATTTGGGGTGTTTCTGTAAACCGCAGAGTCAGGGTAATACGGCAAATATTGAGTTTTGTTTGGCTGTTAACCCTCAATGTGTTAAAGAAAAAAATGGATTAAAATGGAAAATCTGTTAAAAATGTGAAATTTAGAAACTTAATCTCTATTTTCCTTTAATTCTTGTGGAACACCTAAAGGGTTAACAAAGTTTGTAA
The DNA here is from genome assembly GCF_014858855.1 of Bufo gargarizans. NCBI lineage: Eukaryota > Metazoa > Chordata > Amphibia > Anura > Bufonidae > Bufo > Bufo gargarizans. Next base: position 465,332,669 of record NC_058080.1, read on the forward strand.
AATCAGGTTTTGAGTAACTTGAGGGGTTTAGTTTCTACAATGGGGTCATTTATAGGGGGTTTCCACTATGTAAGCCCCACAAAGTGACTTCAGACCTGAACTGGTCCTTAAAAGTGGGTTTTGGAAATTTTCTTAAAAATTTTAAGAATTGCTTCGAAAATTCTAAGCCTTCTAAAGGCCTAAAAAAAAAAAATGACATTCACAAAATGATGCCAACATAAAGTAGACATATGGGGGCTGTTAAGTAATAAATATTTTATGAGGTATCACTTTCTGTTTTAAAAGCAAAGAAATCGAAAGGTAGAATATTGTGATTTTTTTTTAAATTTGGGTAAATTTGGGATTATTTTGTAAATAAAGGTGAAATATATTGACTCAAATTTACCACTGTTTATAAAGTACAATGTGTCACGAGAAAACAGTCTCAGAATGCCTCGGAAAAGTAAAAGCGTTCCAAAGTTATTACCACATAAAGTGACATGTCAGATTTGCAAAATTAGGCTCTGTCAGGAAGAGGGTAAATGGCCCGGATGTGAAATGGTTAAAAAAAGACTAGTAAATCTGCCCCAGTGACATACCACCACGGATGTTTATGCAGGATCTGTTCAACCGTAGAACATAAAAAAGCGCACCATAGGGTAATAACGTTTAAATAACATAATACGACGTCTCCAAAAATGGAGGCTCACCTTGTCGAGTTGTGCAAAATGTAGGCACAACTCTAGTGTAAGCACGTCAGGGGATACTTGAGTCCCCTTGTAATGGATGGTGTGCAGCCAGGGATGTGAGTACTTTTGATCAGGAATGCCTGGAGTCCCTCAGAAAGCAGGAGAGTCAGCAAAAAGAGAAAGTTCCACGGCGTAAAAACCACCCGATGGTTCGGTTGAGATCCAGAGTTTTATTAGGCAAGTGGTACAACGCGTTTCAGGGATAAAAACCCCCTTCTTCAGGTACAAATTACTTGCATACATAGAAGGAAAATACACACACATAAATATACTCTTAGGTAGTTGGTATTTATTAATAAAAGGTGGATTTATTTATGATAATCAGAGCCCATCTACATTGGTGGGGTGTGTGGTGCACATTAAATAAAAATATAGTTACTAAAAGAGCTATTTGTGCGCTGCTCCGTGCTTGCCGGAGCTCAGGGCGGTCACACGACTCAGGGAGGCCGGTCACGTGATCGGGGTATGTGACCTCCATAACTCGGTAACAGGACACTAGAGCTGAAACACTGGGTTAGAGAGAGTGTATGCCCTGCTGGGAGGAAAGCAGACTTGGGCCTCTTTCAGACGGGCGTTGCGGGAAAATGTGCGGGTGCGTTGCGGGAACACCCGCGATTTTTTCGCGAGTGCAAAACATTGTAATGCGTTTTGCACTCGCGTGAGAAAAATCGCGCATGTTTGGTACCCAAACCCGAACTTCTTCACAGAAGTTCGGGTCTGGGATCGGTGTTCTGTAGATTGTATTATTTTTCCTTATAACATGGTTATAAGGGAAAATAATAGAATTCTGAATACAGAATGCATAGTACAATAGCGCTGGAGGGGTTAAAAAAGAAAATAAAAAATAAATAATTTAACTCACCTTAGTCCACTTGATCGCGTAGCTCGGCATCTCTTCTGTCTCCTTTGCTGAACAGGACCTGTTGTGAGCATTCATTTCAGGAACATCACCACAGGTCCTGTTCAGCAAAGTAGACAGGCGAGATACCGGGCAGCGCGATCAAGTGGACTAAGGCGAGTTAAAATTATTTTAAATGTATTTTTTTAACCCCTCCAGCGCTATTGTACTATGCATTCTATATTCAGAATGCTATTATTTTCGCTTATAACCATGTTATAAGGGAAAATATTAATGATCGGGTCTCCATCCAGATCGTCTCCTAGCAACCAAGCGTTAAAATCGCACCGCATCCGCACTTGCTTGCGATTTTCATGCAAACCCATTCATTTCTATGGGGCCTGCGTTACGTTAAAAACGCACAAAATAGAGCATGCTGCGATTTTCACGCAACGCATAAGTGATGCGTGAAAATCACCACTCATGTGAACAGCCCCATAGAAATGAATGGGTCAGGATTCAGTGCGGGTGCAATGCGTTCAACTCACGCATCGCACCCGCGCGGAATACTCGCCCGTGTGAAAGGGACCTTAGGGTCAAATTGAATTGAATCAAATACTACACTACGCACTACAAACGGCCCGCTTTCTTTTTTATCCCTACCCCCCCTTCTAAGCATACCCGATACTAAAGAGCCCAAATACCAATCGCTGTAACAAACTACCTCCATCCATTGGGAACCAGACGCACAAAACTAAAAAATGCCGAAGGGGATGTAGGGAGAGCCAATCCAAAAAGAAAAACTTAGAGCCACACATAGCACAAAGGAAAGAAATAAAAATCTTCAATCTTTCCAAGCACAATTTAAACCAGTAGGAAATTGCTGTACTATTAAAGGGCCTCTCCTTCTGCCCAACTTCAAAAAGGTAAAAGGGTTAAATCTGTTTTTGGACTTAAACCATAGGGGTAACTTTATTGAAACTTTTTACGACCTCGTCATGGACGATTTTAGAAACATCCATAAAATGCCAGTCGGTACACACAATCTCAACACCAAAAGAGAAAAAAAGCCATTAAACATCTACAGGAGAATACTGATCTAGTAATCCGCAGTGCGGACAAAGGGGGCGGAATCGTACTACAGATTAGGGGTGACTACATCAAAGAGGCTTTACGCATACTTTGATACTGAATATTACCAACCACTGGAAGACAACCCGTTGAGAGAACACCAGCGTTTGTTCAAAACGGTGATTGATTCTGCATCCCATATTCTCAGTAAGAAAGAGTATGAATACATCCAAGTAACAGACCCAGTCATTGCCACTTTCTACCATTTACCAAGTATTCACAAAAGCATTTTGAATCCACCAGGCTGGCCCATCATTTCGGGCATCTCATCACTCACATGTAACCACTTTGATGCAGCTTTTACAGAACGTCAAGTGGAAGGACACATACTATTGGCTATCCCTGGACGTAACATCTCTGTATCCAAATATCCAGCACGACTTGGGCAAAAATAAATAAAAAATTTGGACACAGATGACCTTTTACTAGCCGATCCAATTTTTTTTTATCGTGAAATGTATTCATTTTATCCTCACTCATAATGTTTTTAAGTTTGAAGACACCTTATACTCACAGATGAAGGGGATCGCTATGGGCACACGTTTCTGGGGCCTTCGAGGACATTTTTATCTACATATTCTGCTATTGGACGGAGAATATTATCTTCTACCGCCGTTACATCGATGACTGGATGTATTCATACTCTTTCTTACTGAGAATATGGGATGCAGTATCAATCACAGTTTTGAACAAATGCTGGTGTTCTCTCAAAGGGTTGCCTTTCAGCGGTTGGTAATATTCAGTATCAAAGTACGCGTAAAGCCTCTTTGATGTAGTCACTCCTAATCTGTAGTACGATTCCGCTCCCTTTGTCCGCACTGCAGATTACTAGATCAGTATTCTCCTGTAGATGTTTCATGGCTTTTTTCTCTATGGCGTTGAGATTGTGTGTACCGACTGGCATTTTATGGATGTTTCTAAAATCATAGAAACATAGAATGTGTTGGCAGATAAGAACCATTTGGCCCATCTAGTCTGCCCAATATACTAAATACTATGGATAGCCCCTGGCCCTATCTTATATGAAGGATGGCCTTATGCCTATCCCATGCATGCTTAAACTCCTCCACTGTATTTGCAGCTGCCACTTCTGCAGGAAGGCTATTCCATGAATCCACTACTCTCTCAGTAAAGTAATACTTCCTGATATTACTTTTAAACCTTTGCCCCTCTAATTTAAAACTATGTTCTCTTGTAGCAGTTTTTCTTCTTTTAAATATTCTCTCCTCTTTTACCTTGTTGATTCCCTTTATGTATTTAAAAGTTTCTATCATATCCCCTCTGTCTCGTCTTTCTTCCAAGCTATACATGTTAAGGTCCTTTAATCTTTCCTGGTAAGTTTTATCCTGCAATCCATGTACCAGTTTAGTAGCTCTTCTCTGAACTCTCTCCAAAGTATCAATATCCTTCTGGAGATACGGTCTCCAGTACTGAGCACAATACTCCAAATGAGGTCTCACTAGTGCTCTGTAGAGCGGCATGAGCACCTCCCTCTTTCTACTGGTAATTCCTCTTGCTATACACCCAAACATTCTGCTAGCATTTCCTGCTGCTCTGTGACATTGTCTGCCTACCTTTAAGTCTTCTGAAATAATGATCCCTAAATCCCTTTCCTCAGATACTGAGGTTAGGACTGTATCACTGATTTTATATTCTGCTCTTGGGTTTTTGCGTCCCAGGTGCATTATCTTGCACTTATCAACATTACATTTTAGTTGCCAGATTTTCAACCACTCCTCTAGTTTTCCTAAGTCCTTTTCCATTTGGTGTATTCCTCCAGGAACATCAACCCTGTTACAAATCTTAGTATCATAAGCAAAAAGACACACCTTACCATTGAGGCCTTCTGCAATTTCGCTGATAAAGATATTAAACAATATGGGTCCCAGAACAGATCCCTGAGGTACCCCACTGGTAACAAGACCTTGGTCTGAATATACTCCATTGACTACAACCCTCTGTTGCCTGTCCCTCAGCCACTGCCTAATCCATTCAACAATATGGGAGTCCAAGCCCAATGACTGCACTTTATTGATAAGCCTTCTATGTGGGACAGTATCAAAAGCCTTACTAAAGTCTAGATAAGCGATGTCTACTGCACCTCCTCCATCTATTATTTTAGTCACCCAATCAAAAAAATCAATAGGATTAGTTTGACATGATCTCCCTGAAGTAAACCCATGCTGTTTTTCATCTTTCAATCCATGGGATTTTAGATGGTCCACAATCCTCTCCTTAAGTATGGTTTCCATTAATTTCCCCACTATTGATGTCAGGCTTACTGGCCTATAGTTGCCCGATTCCTCCCTACTACCTTTCTTGTGAATGGGCACAACATTTGCTAATTTCCAATCTTCTGGGACGACTCCTGTTGCCAGTGATTAGTTAAATAAATCTGTTAATGGTTTTGCTAGTTCACCGCTGAGCTATTTTAATAGCTTTGGGTGTATCCCATCAGGCCCCTGTGACTTATGTGTATTAATTTTAGACAGTTTACTTAGAACCTCTTCCTCTGTAAAGACACATGCGTCAAAAGATTCATTAGTCTTCTTTCCTAACTCCTTCATTTTCCTTTGTAAAAACTGAACAGAAGTATTCATTGAGGCAGTCAGCTAGTTCTTTATCTTCTTCCATATACCTTCCTTCTTTAGTTTTTAATTTGGTAATTCCTTGTTTTAGTTTCCTTTTTTCATTTATGTACCTGAAGAATGCCTTATCGCCTTTTTTCCCTGACTGAGCTAATTTCTCTTCTGCCTGTGCTTTAGAAGCTCTTATAACTTGTTTGGCCTCTCTCTGCCTAATCTTATAAATTTGTCTTTCATCCTCGTTTTTTTTTTTTTTTATAATTCCTAAATGCTATCTTTTTGTTTTTAATGATTTTGGCGACTTCTGCTGAGTACCACAGTGGTCTTCTCCTTTTTTTGCTTTTACTGACAAGCCTAATGCAATTTTCTGTTGCCTTCAATAGTGCCACTTTTAAGTAGTCCCATTTCTCCTGGACTCCAATGAAACTGTTCCAGTCTGATAGGGACTCGCATACCACTAATCGAATTTTAGAATTTTTCTAAAATCTAAAACTTTTGTTTTTGTGTGGTGTGACTCAGTCACAGTACTTATAGTAAACCACACTGACTGGTGATCACTAGATCCCAAGCTTTCCCCTACAGTAATATCAGATACCAAATTCCCATTTGTGAATACTAAATCTAAAATGGCCTCCATCCGGGTTGGCTCCTCCACTACTTGCTGTAGAGATAATCCCAGTAGGGAATTTACAATATCTGTACTCCTGGCAGAACTAGCTATTTTGGTTTTCCAGTTTACATCTGGAAGATTGAAGTCTCCCATAATGATAACTTCCCCCTTCAATGTCATTTTAGCTATTTCCTCAACTAGTAGATCATCTAATTCTTTGACTTGGCTAGGTGGTCTATATATCACACCTACACGAGTTTCCTTATGATTATCAAGCTGCAAGGTAACCCAAACTGACTCCAAATTGTTCTCGCTAACTTGTATCAAATTAGATTTTATGCTATCTTTCACATACCCTTCTTGCCTTCTCTGTCTTTCCTGTATAGAGAGAACCCTGGTATTGATATATCCCAGTCATTACTCCCCTTGAACCACGTCTCAGTAACAGCCACTCCATCTATATTCTCAGATGCCATTATAGCCTCAAGTTCATTGATCTTATTCCCTAGACTGCGAGCATTTGTAGACAAGACTCTGAGCTTGTCATTTCTTAACCTTTGTGCTACTGGCCTCTTCTGGCATTGTTCTGGGGGGCAGTTGGACTGCTGGATTATCACTCTTTTGCCTCCCTTTCCTAGTTTAAATGCTTCTTAGCAAATACTTGGAACTGTTCACCGAGGACATTCGTTCCCTTGAGAGAAAGATGCAAACCATCTTTCTTGTACAGTCCTTTTCCATTCCAACAAGAGCTAACATGAGACACAAAGCCAAACCCTTTGTTCAGACACCATTCACCAAGCCATACATTGAATTCCTTAATGCGCATCTTCCTGTCATGCTGAAGGTTCTGCACAGGCAAAACTGCAGAGAATGAAACAGTTGATGCAACCTCCCGTATATCCTTTGCAAGTGTGTGAAAAGCTTCTTTCACCTTTGAAACCTCATTGCAAGCCAGATAGTTTGTCCCAAGATGGAAAATAACATCCACTTCCCTTTCCTGCTTTGCTTGCCTAACAATATTTAGGATCAGTCGTCTATCCCTGCTAGCGGTAGCACCAGGGAGACATCTCACAACACCATTCTCCTCAAACTTCACACCTCTTATGATGGAATCGCCCACCAACAGCTGCTTACTATCAATCCTCACCTTCTCCTTTTTGTCTTTGGCTGCAGTCTTACATACTTTAGGCATGGGAGATTATTGTTTCTCACCCACTGTGCTTGAGCCATCCTCCATGTTGCTCTTGCACTCTGAAAGTGCTGCAAATGAATTATGGAGATCCACAGACTGTGGGACATACCTTCTATCCACAACTCTCAGTCTACCAGAACCTACAGTAACCCATCTTCCATTTCTAGGGGGCCTCTGTGGCAGTGGCATTGCAATGTTCTCAGCCTGAGTTTGTTTAGTGGTCAATTTAAAAATCTCATATTTCAAAAAGGTAATTTCCTGCTGCATTATGGAGAGCTGTCTACAGATCAGACAGTACCCAAGCCTTTGAAGAGTGGAACCTGAAATAAAAGCACAACAATTTCTGCACAGAACCAGGTCTGCCATTGTAAAGAGGGGAAATATTTTAAACAAAAAAAAATCTTACTTGTTTTAGATTGTATCCACCTCCAGATTACCTCCTGAGTATCTCCTGAATATCTCCAATGCACTTATACAAGCAGCACTTGAAATAGCAGCAAGCAAATCGTCCATGACGAGGTCGTAAAGTTTTAACAAAGTTACCCCTATGGTTTAAGTCCAAAAACAGATTGAACTCTTTTACCTTTGAAGTTGGGCAGAAGGAGAGGCCCTTTAATAGTACAGCAATTTCCTACTGGTTTAAATGGTGCTTGGAAAGATTGAAGATCTTCATTTCTTTCCTCTGTGCTATGTGTTTTCTTTTTGGATTGGCCCTCCCTTTCATCCCCTTCGGCATTTTTTAGTTTTGTGGGTCTGGTTCCCAATGGATGGAGGTAGTTTGTTATAGTGATAGTATTTGGGCTCTTTAGTATCGGGTATGCTGAAACTGTCGTTAGAAGCGGGGGGCGGGGATAAAAAAGAAAGCGGGCTGTTTGTAGTGTGTAGTGTAGTATTTGATAGGTCAATTGACCCCAAGTCCGGCTCCAATACTGGGCAGGTATTGGTGGGAAGCTGAGAGATGGCTCCTGGGGAATGAGTAAGCGGCTGAGAGGGAGAATCGGTGTGTATAGTGATGGGCGAATCAAGTTCAACTGATGTGGAAGGAGATTGGGGGGTATTTGGTCTCTTCGTGTCGAGTGGATGTGTAGCTACAGGTGGAAAAGATGTTGGCGGTAGGTTGAGCGAAGCGCACTTTGACGGGACCTCTTGACTAAAAAGGTCTAGAGCTTCGTTGGATGTTGGGTGTGAGTGGTTCGGTGTCCCGATTGCTGGGTGGAAGTCGAATGATCAGTGGGGATTCAAAAATGGTAGATGGGGTTATAGCTGTTGGATTGTAGAATCTGGCTACAGGAGTTGTAGGCAGGAGATGTGTGCTGGAGATACTTGGGACCAGCTGAAGTCCTATGTCTGACCGGAATTGCTGCGTGTCGTGGTAGATGTTGTGTCTTGTGTGGGCCCCATCTACTGCTGTGTGTGAAAGTGATCCTATGTTGGAATCTAGGGTGGCCAGATGTGGAGGAAGTGTTGGTGGTTATCGGGTCTTTGGTATATGTAGATGTGGCCCATCTACGGGGGACGGACCTGACAGAGATTTTTCCTCCCAGCAGGGCATACACTCTAACCCAGTGTTTCAGCTCTAGTGTCCCGTTACCGGGTTACAGAGGTCACATGCCCGGCACCCCGATCACGTGACCAGCCTCCGAGTCAGCTTCGGCAAGCACAGAGCAGCGCACAAATAGCTCTTTTAGTAACTATATTTTTATTTAATGTGCACCACACACCCCATCAACGTAGATGGGCTCCGATTTTCATAAATAAATCCACCTTTTATTAATAAACAACAACTACCATAAGCTTCCATTAACAGCACTGGGGGCGGTCTACTACCACCCCCCACCCACACCCTGACCCCCGCCATGTGTGTTTTTGGCATTTTTTTTTTTTTTGAGTATATTTCTGTGTGTGTATTTTACTTCTAAGTATGCAAGTAATTTGTACCTGAAGGGGGTTTTATCCCTGAAACACGTTGTACCACTTGCCTAATAAAACTCTGGATCTCAACCGAACCATCGGGTGGTTCTTGCGCCGTGGGACTTTCCCCTTTTGCTGACAATACCACAGAAACTTCCTATTTTTAGCTACAATTCTTAGCAGCAGCGTAGTCAGCATTAGAAACGTTATTAGTCAGTGTGTGATTGTATCTGGGAAAGCAAAAGATGAATACTTCCGAAATATCTATAGGGATTAACACTGTCTGCAGATGGTGACATCTACAGGTTACTAACTGCGTTACAGAACAATACAGATTATGGGAGTTGTTTATTAAGACCGGTGTTTTAGATGCCAGTCTTAATAAGCCCTTCGGCTAGACTTTCGAAGTTATAAAGAGGCGCCGGCCACTACATACTTTGGCGCATCCACCGCCGATTCAAAATGTAAGGCTATATTCACATTAGCGTTTTTTGCGGATCCGTTATGGATCTGCAAAAACGCTTCCATTACAATAATACAAGTCTTGAACGGATCCGGTTGTATTATGTCTTATATAGCCAAGACGGATTTGTCATGAACACCATTGAAAGTCAATGGGGGATGGATCCGTTTTCCATTGTGCCAGAGAAAATGGATCCATCCCCATTGATTGTGTGTCAGGCTCCGCTTCATCGGGCGGACAGCAAAATGCTGCAGGCAGCGTTTTGGTGTCCACCTCTAGAGCGAAATGGTGACTGAACGGAGGCAAACTGATGCATTCTGAGCGGATCCTTTTCCATTCAGAATGCATTAGGGCAAAACTGATCTGTTTTGGACTGCTTGTGAGAGCCCTGAACGGATCTCACAAACTGAAAGCCAAAACGCTAGTGTAAAAGTAGCCTAAGACAGCTTTCTAAACCAGGCATAGAAAATGATGAATGAGACGGGCCTGCTGGACCGTTCCCTTCCCTGTCCACACCACACCCACTTTCTTAGACCTGGCGTTAGCAGGGAGGAAATTGCAGATTCTGCAGCAACATGGTGTGTGAGAGATATACACCACAAAAGTCCCCCTATGTCTTTATTGCTCAAAGTTTTGGTATACCTTATTACAATATTTAAGCTTTCAATTAAAGGGGTTATCCTAATATGTAGATATTGTGAATGCAAATTAAGACCCCATTCACATGACCATATTTTTGGTCTGCATCCGATCCGCATTTAAAGACATTTAAGGCTACTTTCACACTAGCGTTCGGGCGGATCCGTTCTGAACGGATCCGCTCATAATAATGCAGACGGAGGCTCCGTTCAGAACGGATCCGTCTGCATTAAAATGGCAAAAAAAAGCTAAGTGTGAAAATAGCCTCGGACGGATCCGTCCAGACTTTCAATGTAAAGTCAATGGGGGACGGATCCGCTTGAAGATTGAGCCACATTGTGGCATCTTCAAACGGATCCGTCCCCATTGACTTACATTGTAAGTCTGGACGGATCCGCACGGATCCGCACGGCCAGGCGGACACCCGAACGCTGCAAGCAGCGTTCAGCTGTCCGCCTGTCCGTGCGGAGGCGAGCGGAGCGGAGGCTGAACGCCGCCAGACTGATGCAGTCTGAGCGGATCCGCTCCATTCAGACTGCATCAGGGCTGGACGGCTGCGTTCGGGTCCGCTCGTGAGCTCCTTCAAACGGAGCTCACGAGCGGACACCCGAACGCTAGTGTGAAAGTAGCCTTAAATCTGCTGCACTGATAGAAACAACTGAACTTGCTGTACAAGGATTAAAGGGGTTGTCTCATGACAGACTTCCCCTTTAAATAGCTTCTATACATGATAGTATTAACACTGCGAACCAAATTTTTTGGGGAAATGTCTATGTCGCCAAAATTCCTCAAGACAAATGATATTGTATTATAATATATGCTATGGATAATATATATATATATATATATATATATATATACACACACATACAGTACAGACCAAAAGTTTGGACAGAGTTTTCTTTATTTTCATGACTATGAAAATTGTAGATTCACACTGAAGGCATCAAAACTATGAATTAACACATGTGGAATTATATACATAACAAAAAAGTGTGAAACAACTGAAAATGTGTCATATTTTAGGTTCTTCAAAGTAGCCACCTTTTGATTTGATTACTGCTTTGCATACTCTTGGCATTCTCTTGATGAGCTTCAAGAGGTAGTCACCTGAAATGGTCTTCCAACAGTCTTGAAGGAGTTCCCAGAGATGGTTAGCACTTGTTGGCCCTTTTGCCTTCACTCCGCGGTCCAGTTCACCCCAAACCATCTCAGGGTTCAGGTCCGGTGACTGTGGAGGCCAGGTCATCAGGCGCAGCACCCCATTACTCTCCTTCATGGTCAAATAGCCCTTACACAGCCTGGAGGTGTGTTTGGGGTCATTGTCCTGTTAAAAAATAAATGATGGTCCAACTAAACACAAACCGGATGGAATACCATGCCGCTGCAAGATGCTGTGGTAGCCATGCTGGTTCAGTATGCCTTCAATTTTGAATAAATCCCCAACAGTGTCACCAGCAAAACACCCACACACCATCACACCTCCATGCTTCTCGGTGGGAACCAGGCATGTAGAGTCCATCCGTTCAACCTTTTCTGCGTCGCACAAAGACACGATGGTTGGAACCAAAGATCTCAAATTTGGACTCATCAGACCAAAGCACAGATTTCCACTGGTCTAATGTCCATTCCTTGTGTTCTTTAGCCCAAACAAGTCTCTTCTGCTTGTTGCCTGTCCTTAGCAGTGGTTTCCTAGCAGATATTCTACCATGAAGGCCTGATTCACACAGTCTCCTCTTAACAGTTGTTCTAGAGATGTGTCTGCTGCTAGAACTCTGTGTGGCATTGACCTGGTCTCTAATCTGAGCTGCTGTTAACCTGCGATTTCTGAGGCTGGTGACTCGGATGAACTTATCCTCCACAGCAGAGGTGACTCTTGGTCATCCTTTCCTGGGGCGGTCCGCATGTGAGCCAGTTTCTTTGTAGCGCTTGATGGTTTTTCTGACTGCACTTGGGGACACTTTCAAAGTTTTCCCAATTTTTTAGACTGACTGACCTTCATTTCTTAAAGTAATGATGGCCACTCGTTTTTCTTTACTTAGCTGCTTTTTTCTTGCCATAATACAAATTCTAACAGTCTATTCAGTAGGACTATCAGCTGTGTATCCACCTGACTTCTCCACAACGCAACTGATGGTCCCAACCCCATTTATAAGTCAAGAAATCCCACTTATTAAACCTGACAGGGCACACCTGTGAAGTGAAAACCATTTCAGGTGACTACCTCTTGAAGCACATCAAGAGAATGCCAAGAGTGTGCAAAGCAGTAATCAAAGCAAAAGGTGGCTACTTTGAAGAACCTAGAATATGACATATTTTCAGTTGTTTCACACTTTTTTGTTATGTATATAATTCCACATGTGTTAATTCATAGTTTTGATGCCTTCAGTGTGAATCTACAATTTTCATAGTCATGAAAATAAAGAAAACTCTTTGAATGAGAAGGTGTGTCAAAACTTTTGGTCTGTACTGTATATAGCAAGACAAAGTTCGCAGCACTCCTTGAAAGATAAAATGTGCTCTTTATTCACACATATCAAGTGACAACGTTTCGGTTCTCTCACAGAACCTTTCTCAAGTCAGGTGAAACATAAAGTGCAATAGTGCCAGTATAAATACATAATAAGGTTGTTACCAATCAGTTCATCAACCAATACAAAAATAGTGCACTCCCCTTTTGTGGATATATATTTCAATTCATTCATTTATCACTCATATCAATGTAAGCAGACTAACAAGCATCTTCTATACATACTATAGTGTTCTAACCATACTGTCCTTGTTACCATTTGTATGATCACAGTGCATATATAAAGTGCCAATAATAAAGTGCATGGTGCAATTAAAACTTCTTAACGTCTATACCTTGCTGGGGGTATATACAATAAACCAAGTGGATGGCGTCTTAATTCGTGTGGATGCACGGTGATTCTCCGCGTCTCGTGCGCGCCACTGCGCATGTGTCAGCCCCTCCCCTGTTAGGCGGCACTTAACCGCTAAGCGTCACCAACAGGCGGAGTCCAAGCGCCGTGACGTCTGGTGTACTGCATCAGCACACGACGCGTGCATCACGTGCCGCGCGTCCACCGCCGCATTCACCAGCGCCACTTCACTAGTCTTTTCCGCCATTTTACATCAGGGCAATAATTCTATCTGTCATCCTGCTTCATCCTATTACTTCATACTTCCCTAATTACCCACCCAGCAAGATAAGTTATCGATGTTCCTGTATAGTAATCAGACAACATAAACAGTCGTATTGTAATATAATTAAAAAACATAATTTCCACTGGGTTCACCCAATGCAGCATTCTGGACACACAAGAAGAAAGGCAATAGAGGCAGGGTACTAGCCCACCATCCCCCCTGTTACCCTAAACTCCACGTTTAATCCTTTCAGTTTCGAAGTATCCAAACAGAAAATCCATCTGAGCTCATTTTTCTTTAAGGTTACACACTTGCGTTCGGTGCGGATCTGTCTGGTATCTGCACAAACGGATCCGCACCTATAATGCAAACGCTTAGATCCGTTCAGAACGGATCCGTTTGCATTACCATGAACAAAAAAATAAAACTTTTTTTTTTTGTGTTCATGATAGTGCAAACGAATCCGTTTTGACTTTACATTGAAAGTCAATGGGGGACGGATCCGTTTGAAAATTGAGCCATATTGTGTCAACTTCAAACGGATCCGTCCCCATTGACTTACATTGTAAGTCTGGACGGATCCGTTTGCCTCCGCACGGCCAGGCGGACACCCGAACGCTGCAAGCAGCGTTCAGGTTTCCGCCTGCTGAGCGGAGGCCAAACGGTGCCAGACTGATGCATTCTGAGCGGATCCGCATCCACTCAGAATGCATTAGGGCTGGACGGATCCGTTCAGGGCCGCTTGTGAGAGCCTTCAAACGGAAGTCACAAGCGGAGCCCCGAACGCTAGTGTGAAAGTAGCCTGAAACAGTTAATCTATCCCCTCCTCTTTCCAATGGTCTAACATGATCCAAGATCATAAATCTCAAATCATTTTCTTTGCGATTCATCTCCGCAAAATGTTTTGACACAGGTAGGTCTTTTCTTTTATTTCTGATGGATTGTCTGTGGTTATTTAACCTAGTTTTCAGATCACATGTGGTTTCACCCACATAAAGCTTTTTGCAAGGGCACCATAGCACATAGATTACCCATGATGAGTCACATGTCAGATAGTATTTAATATTAAATGTCTCTTCTGTTTCAGGATGTGTGAATACTGACCCCTTATGCATAAGTTTGCAGTTCACACAACCCAAACATGGGAAACATCCTGTACGTTTCGTCTTTAAGAAGGTTTGTCTTAATTGTTTGGGTGACCACTACTCAATAACCCCCAATCGCGCCTCATTATACGTTCTATATTCGGGCTTAACTCATTATAAGATGACACAAAAGGTAACCTATTACTAGCCTGTTTTGGTTTAGTAACTAGCATGTTTATACTTGGGAACAACCCTGGCATGTTGATAGGAACACGATGCCAAGAAAGATACCCAGACGGAATAAGGAAATGAAGAAATGGGTGACTAATAAAGATATAACAAATGATGATAGTAATACCACTCCTTCTGGGACATTTTTAGGAGCACATTACAATACGGGAGACGCCCCACAGGAAGGGGAGGTCGAAGACACAGAAGAACTGGGAAAAACCAGAGCGCAAAAATATAATCTTGTCACTTACTGAGATGAGGAGGCTCGTCTCCTCAGAACTCCCTCAGTGCGCCTGCGCCGATGACATCACCGAAAGAGAAGACGTCATCGGCGCAGGCGCACTGAGGGAGTTCTGAGGAGATGAGCCTCCTCATCTCAGAGCGCCTGCGCCGAATGAACAGAGGCGTGCGATTTTTGAAATACTGACAGGGCCGGCCGGAGGAGGAGATCACGGCTGGCCCTGTCAATCAACACGGCGAGGGGGCGGTTTTCTGCTGCGGCTACCAGCAAGTAGACGCCCTACTTGCTGGTAGAGACCGGATTTACATATTATAAAACTTCGTTTTCTAAAGAAACGGCCGCATCAAAGTAAGTGACAAGATTATATTCTCCTATATCGCGCTATAAGTAATGTAACTATCCAAAAAAAAAAAAAAAAAGACTTGTGGGGTGACAGAAGCCCTTTAAAGAAAAATGAGCTCAGATGGATTTTCTCTTTGGATACTTTGAAACTGAAAGGATTAAACGTGGAGTTTAGGGTAACAGGGGGGATGGTGGGCTAGTACCCTGCCTCTATTGCCTTTCTTCTTGTGTGTCCAGAATGCTGCATTGGGTGAACCCAGTGGAAATTATGTTTTTTAATTATATTACAATACGACTGTTTATGTTGTCTGATTACTATACAGGAACATCGATAACTTATCTTGCTGGGTGGGTAATTAGGGAAGTATGAAGTAATAGGATGAAGGAGGATGACAGATAGAATTATTGCCCAAAAGATTGCCCTGATGTAAAATGGCGGAAAAGACTAGTGAAGTGGCGCTGGTGAATGCGGCGGCGGGCGCGCGGGCACGTGATGCACGCGTCGTGTGCTGACGCAGTACACCAGACGACACGGCGCTTGGACTCCGCCTGTTGGTGACGCTTAGCGGTTAAGTGCCGCCTAACAACAGGGGAGGGGCTGACACATGCGCAGTGGCGAGGACGAGACGCGGAGAATCACCGTGCATCCACACGAATTAAGACGCCATCCACTTGGTTCATTGTATATACCCCCAGCAAGGTAAAGACGTTAAGAAGTTTTAATTGCACCATGCACTTTATTATTGGCACTTTATATATGCACTGTGATCATACAAATGGTAACAAGGACAGTATGGTTAGAACACTATAGTATGTATAGAAGATGCTTGTTAGTCTGCTTACATTGATATGAGTGATAAATGAATGAATTGAAATATATATCCACAAAAGGGGAGTGCACTATTTTTGTATTGGTTGATGAACTGATTGGTAACAACCTTATTATGTATTTATACTGGCACTATTGCACTTTATGTTTCACCTGACTTGAGAAAGGTTCTGTGAGAGAACCGAAACGTTGTCACTTGATATGTGTGAATAAAGAGCACATTTTATCTTTCAAGGAGTGCTGCGAACTTAGTCTTGCTGTTTTCCGTCCTGAATCGAGGGACCATCGCGGGCACCCTACATCCTATACAGCTTTCAAGGGAGTGCTGCCACAGTTTTCTTATATATTCCAAAAAATAGAGCAGCACTCCAGGACAATATGGAAAATAGTGGTTTATTCACCCATTGGTGATGCAACGTTTCAGCTCCAACATGAAGCCTTTCTCAAGCTAGTAGGTGAGAAAGGCTTCATGTTGGAGCCGAAATGTTACGTCACCAATGGGTGAATAAACCACTATTTTCCACATTATCCTCGAGTGCTGCTCTATTTTTTTGGCTGGATTTTTGGGTAAGCTTGCCCTTTTGAGCCTGCACCCGCAGTATTGTTTATAGGTTGGTGCTGCCTTACTTTTTCTATTGTATGTAAAGATAGATAGATAGATATATAAATAAAGAAGAAACACGGACAGCACTCCAGGTAAAATATAGTGGTGTTTATTCACCCATGTAGATGGCAACGTTTCGGCTCATGCACAAGCCTTTTTCAAGCTTGAAAAAGGCTTGTGCATGAGCCGAAACGTTGCCATCTACATGGGTGAATAAACACCACTATCTTTTACCTGGAGTGCTGTACGTGTTTCTTCTTTATTTGACGGGGTAAGCTGCTACATCCCTGGACCTAGCACCCTTCCTGTTTTTTCTGGTGCCGCCATCATTTTTCCACATATATATATATATATATATATATATATTTTATATTTATATATTATTCTGGGAAAAGATTCAGTAAACCTTGTAACGTATACAATTATATCTCTGCTGTTTCTAATCTTAAATCGCAGGAACGCTTGATCCGGAGGTCTAAATACTGCTGCTCGTTCATTGGGCAATTGTAATTTTGAAGCACGTTTAAAAATCATTGTTTGCCAGTGGCAGATCGTGCAGTCTAATCACAATCTGCAGCCGGTACCGTTATACAGCATGGGGACTAGCGATGGCATAGCGATCCCTCCTCCCCATGCTGCGGAGGAGATCGCTGCATGTGATAGCAGCCGTCTCCTCCGCTAGTGAGCAGGCGATTGCCGGGAGGGAACACTTTCCTCCTGACAATTGCCTGCAAAATCCAGCTGTGCAATACAGGCTTTACACAGAGAATGCCATTAATCACCGATAAGACCTTCCCCGTGCACAACTGAATTCAGAATAAAAACACAGTAAATGAATAAATGACAAGTTGGGCCACATGCACACCACCGTATTTTTGGACACATTAAATTCTTCGGAGCAGCAGAGAATGCAGACAGCACATGGATGTCATTTGTGTGCTGTCTGCAGCCATGCTGCCATTCCACAAATCATAAAACTTGTCCTAGTCTTGCCCGTTTTGCAGACAAGAACAGGCATTCCTATAATAGGGATCTAGGAAAGTGCAGGATGAGTACGGCCTTTTTGTGGATTAGTATTGCCTAATTCTAAATCTTTTTCCACAAAACTATAGCTTCTCCTGTTCTACAACATGCTGCCTGCAGATTGCACTGCATTTTGTGGTGACAGGTTTGCTTTAAAGGGGTTCTCTGAATTTACATATTGATAGATCATTAATAGGAACTCAGCATGTGTCTGACTCCTGGACCCCAACAGATCAGCTGTATGAAGAGGTTGTGGTGCTAGGTGAGTACTTCGGCCTCTTCTTAGGTCAGCGACGTCACGTTCATCGGCCACGTGGCCTAGAAGCAACTCAGCCCCATTCAGGGCTAGGCTGCAATGCCAAGCACAACCACTATCCAATGGGCAGTGCTGTGCTTGGTAAGCTGTGAGGAGGGCGTGGTGCTCGCCGAAACACTGCAGCCTGCTTAAACAGCTGATTGGTGGGTGCCTAGGATTAAGCATGGAGCTCTGCTGCTATACCTTTAGAACTGAGGCCATGCCTCAGGAGTCTCCCAGTATATGCACTATATAGTATATATCTAATACCCTATTAATACAGTGTTTCCCAACCAGTGTGCCTCCAGCTGTTGCAAAACTACAACTCCCAGCATGCCTGGACAGCCTTTGGCTATGCGGGCATGCTGGGAGTTGTAGTTTTGCAACACCTGGAGGCACACTGGTTGGGAAACACTGCTATAATAAACCCGGGTCCCCTCTAATCTGCAATGTATCTGTGTCCTCAGATAAAGACAACGCGAACAAAAGTCTCTTTTTCACGTCATGAAATAGGGCTTCAAGGCCCTTCTGCAATGGCCACGATGGAGGCAGTCAATATCTTTCCTGTGGCACATTAAATACTTTTTTATTGGCAGCAGATCGCTTTATATAAACAGGGATGTGCTGCCGGCTATGAACCTCTATGGGAACGAGTGATTGCAGGACCCAGGGGAATGACTGCAGCATGCAAATATAGCTCTCTTCTCACCTTAACAATAGGCAATTATCGGGAAGAGAGGTTAATTCTACTTGTTTAGTCGGGCCTTGGAAAACGGCCTTAAAGGGGTTTTCCGATCTCAGAATTTGTGGCAAATTACTAGGATAGGCCCCCTCTGGGACTCACACCTATCTCCAGAACAGAGCCCCCATAGTGAAGGAAGAGATGGACCTTTGCTGAGACAACCCCTTTAATTGCTACCTTCGGAACGGTTCTTGTAGAATACTTCACAAACTTACACTTGTTTTCAGGCTCCAGCTCCTGCAGCTCCTTGCAAGACTGCAATTCCTGTTGTAACACGTTGCTCTTTCCCTCTGACAGCTCCAAACTGGAAAAGAGAAAAAGTTGCACTTATTTTTCTCCATCAGTTAGACTGGCACGCCTTATCTACCAACCGAAAATGTAAGGCTGGCCGTACACATCAGATAGCTTTTGGCCCAACGAATGTATGGAGAGGCTAGGTATCTATAGTTCTCAAAAGGTGGAGTGAACTGCTTCTACCAAACGCCTCTAGCAGTGGGATCATGCATGTTGAAATGTCATCACAGGAGAATAAGAAGGTCCCTGTACACATTAGATGGTTGCTGAAATCAGCAGCTCCAGCTTCCATACATCTAATGTGTATGACCAGCTTAAAATGGACCTGTCACCACTCCTGACGTGCCTGTTGTAGTAACTACTTACATTCACCAAGCAATAACTATTCTGGAGCATCACTGTTCCTCAATTATTGCTACTACAAGTTTATTAAACCCTTTACTCCTTCCCAACCACCTCCATACATGTACAACAGAATTCAGGACTTTAAAGATGGTGCCCACTCAGAAGCTGAGTGACCGCCATAGCTGTCAGTTTTCTACCGTTCTAAACAGCAAACACCTGGAAGCAAAATCTGTGATTACAGACTTTTAACCCCTTAGATACCGTGGTCAAATGTAACCACAGCATCTGACAGGTGAAACCCTGTGAGTGCTGCGTTCCCCCGGCCCAAAGGGCTCCTCTGCTCCAAGATCTAGGTTGGCATGTTCCTATAGAGCCCCGTCTGTAGCAGGGCTCCATAGGAACATAGAAAATCTCCCATAGACTGCAATGGTCATTTATGTGCAGTCTGTGGGAGAACCTAATTGCATGTTCAAGTAAAAAAAAAAATATTAAAATTCAAGTCACCTCCCTATACCGATATAAAAAAAAAAAAAAGTAATCAAAAAGTCATACACACTCCAAAATGGTATTAGTAAAAACGACATACTGTATCGCCCGCAAAAAATGAGCCCTCACGTAACTCTGTAGGTGTAAATATGAAAATGTTATAAGGGTGAGAATATGGTCAGGCAAAGAAAAAAGGAGATTTTTGTATAACTTACCAGTTAAATCTCTTTCTCGCTCTTCCTTGGGGGACACAGACCTTGGGTATAGCTCAGCTCCCTAGGAGGCGTGACACTAAGTAAAACTGTTAAGCCCCTCCTCCATCAGCTATACCCTCAGCCTGGAGATAGAGGCTACCAGTTGCGTGTCCAAGTAGTGAAAGGATAACAACCAATAACGGAAACAACCAGCCAGCAACCCAACGGGGCGCCAGACCATAACCCTGTAACAAAACACAGAAGGGTGGGTGCTGTGTCCCCCAAGGAAGAGCGAGAAAGAGATTTAACTGGTAAGTTATACAAAAATCTCCTTTTCTCGCCCATTTTCCTTGGGGGACACAGACCTTGGGACGTTCAAGAGCAGTCCAAGAAGGGAGGGACCACAAACCCAAGGCGGACCACCACCGGAGCATCAGGAAACCGCTGCCTACAAAACCAGGCGGCCCAAAGCAGCATCCGCTGATGCATGCGTATGCACTCTATAGAACCTTGTGAAAGTGTGCAGAGAGGACCAAGTGGCTGCTTTGCACAACTGTTCAGCCGAGGCCCGATGCCTCTGCGCCCAGGAAGCTCCGACTGCTCTGGTGGAATGAGCAGTGACGCTGAAAGGCGGAGCTCTACCCTTGGCTCGATAAGCCTCAGACACCGCCAGTTTAATGAAACGGGCAATAGCCACCTTGGAGACCGCCAAACCCTTGCGCGAACCCTCCGGAACCACAAACAGGGAGTCCGTGCGCCGAAAGGATCCGGTGACCTCCAGATAAATCTTCAACGCCCTGACCACATCCAGACGGTGCAGTTCCCGTTCTCTGGGGTGGGAAGGAGAGGGACAGAGCGACGGAAGGACGATGTCCTCATTGATGTGAAAGGCGGAGACCACCTTTGGCAGGAAGGACGGGACAGGCCGAAGCACAACCTTATCCTGGTGGAAGATCAGGAAAGGTTCGGAGCAAGAAAGAGCCGCTAACTCCGACACCCGTCGGAGAGATGTGATGGCCACAAGAAAAATGACCTTGCAGGACAGAAGGCGAAGGGAGACCTCCCGTAAAGGCTCGAAGGGGGCTGATTGGAGCGCCGAGAGCACCACATTCAGGTCCCAGGATGGAACTGGAGGGCGGTACGGCGGAACAGAGTGAGCCACCCCTTGTAAGAAGGTCTTAATTGGCCCCAGAGGGGCCAGGGGACGCTGGAGAAGAATAGACAGCGCCGAAATCTGTCCCTTCAGAGAACTGAGGCTCAGCCCCAGGTCCAGACCCGACTGGAGGAAGGACAGGATCGTGGGAAGAGAAAACCGGAGAGGTGGGATGCTCCGGGACTCACAGAACCCCAGATAGGACCTCCAAACCCGATAGTAGATCCTAGAGGACACGGGCTTACGAGCACGGATCATGGTGCGGACTACGTCCGCGGAGAAACCCCGTCGCGTTAAGACGGCGGTCTCAATAGCCACGCCGTCAAACGTAGCGAGCCTAAATGCTCGTGGAAGATCGGTCCCTGAGAGAGAAGGTCTTCCCTGGAGGGCAGTGGCCACGGTGCGTCTGCCAACAGCAACATTAGGTCGGCGTACCAAGACCGGCGGGGCCAATCCGGGGCGATCAGAATCGCGGGAACGCCCTCTGCCGCGATCCTCCGAAGAACCCGTGGCAGGAGGGGGAAAGGAGGAAAGACGTACAGAAGGGAGAATTCGCGCCACGGAAGGACGAGCGCGTCGGCGCCGTACGCCTTCGGGTCCCGTGCCCTGGCCAGGTATCGGGGGACCTTGTGGTTGAATTTGGAAGCCATGAGGTCCACGTCGGGGCGACCCCAGCGAAGACAAAGGGCTTCGAACACCTCTGGGTGCAGGGACCATTCTCCCGGGTCGATGGTGGACCGGCTCAGGAAATCCGCCGCCCAGTTGTCCACCCCCGGGATGTAAATTGCGGATAAGGCCGACACATGCGCCTCCGCCCAGAGGAGAATGAGGGTCACCTCTTGCATCGCTGCAGCGCTGCGAGTGCCTCCCTGATGGTTTATGTATGCCACAGCCGTGGCATTGTCCGATTGGATCCGAACAGGGTGGCCCCTCAGTAGATGGGTCCAGTGTCTGAGGGACAGAAGAATCGCCCTCAGTTCCAGAATATTGATTGGAAGTCTGGACTCCGATAGAGACCAAACGCCCTGGACGGACCGGGGAGGGAAAACCCCCCCCCACCCCCGTAAGCTGGCATCGGTGGTAATCACCAGCCAGTTCAGTGGGAGGAAGGACCTCCCCCGTAGAGGGATATGCAACCACCAGCTGAGGGAAGCCCGAGCCAGGGGAGGCAGAAGAAAGGTCCTGTCCAGACTCCTCGGTGATTTGTCCCAGGCCGACAGAATTGCCCTCTGAAAGGTGCGGGATCGGAATTGTGCGAACGGCACCGCTTCGAAACAGGCAACCATCTTCCCCAACAACCGCATGCTGGATCTGAGGGAAGGGCGGTGATGACGGAGGAGACCGCGAACAGACCCGCAAAGGGCCAGACGCTTGTCCGACGGGAGGCGGACCTCCGCCAACTCCGTATCCAGGAGCATCCCCAGGAAGATCAGCCGTCTGGAGGGGGTAAGAGAAGACTTGGGGTGGTTGATGATCCAACCGAACCGCGTCAGGGTCTCCAGAGTGAGTCCCACACTGCCGGATGCCTGAGAGAAGGAGGGTGCCTTGACCAAGATGTCGTCCAAGTAAGGGAGAAGAAAAACACTTCTTGAACGCAGAAGGGCCAAGACAGGGGCCAGGACCTTGGTGAATACTCGAGGAGCCGTCGCCAGACCAAAGGGAAGGGCGACGAATTGGAAGTGATCGTCCCCCACCGCGAAGCGCAGGAAGCGGTGATGACATGGAGCAACCGGAACGTGGAGGTATGCATCCTGAACGTCGATTGAGGCCATGAAATCCCCTCTTTCCAGGGAGGCCACTGCGGACCTGAGAGACTCCATCCGGAATCTCTGCAGTCGGAGAAAACGGTTCAGGCGCTTTAGGTCCAAGATCGGTCGCACTGAGCCTTCCTTCTTGGGAACCACAAAGAGGTTCGAGTAGAACCCCCTGAACCTTTCCGTCGGAGGCACGGGGGCGACGACACCCTTGTCCATTAGAGAGCGAATGGCCGTGAAGAAGGCGGCCGCTCGTACGGGATCCCGCGGAGGACGGGACCGGAAAAAACGGTCTGGCGGAATGGACGCAAATTCGATCTTGTATCCGCAAGATACAATCTCGAGCGCCCATGCGTCTGAGATGTGGGCCCGCCATACGTTCCTGAACAGTAGAAGGCGGCCCCCCACCCGGGTGGGTGGGGGCGCACCTTCAGGCAGAGGGCTGCTGGCCTGAGGGAGCCCGTGTGGGCTGGGGCTTGCGCCAGGTAGATTGCGTCCGAAAAAACGGCTTCTTGCGTCTATCCTGGGCTGGGCCAGAGGAAGAAGAACCGGCCGCGGGTCTAGACCCGGTGGGCTTGCGAAAGGACCGAAAACGGGACGAACCAGCGCGACCGCGGGGGGCGCCCCTCGGCCTGGACTGGGGGAGGTGAGTACTCTTCCCACCCGTGGCCTCAGATATAAGTTCGTCCAGACGGGTTCCGAACAAGCGGGAACCCGAGAACGGTAGGCCAGCCAAAGAGCGTTTGGAAGCGGCGTCCGCCGCCCAAACCTTCAGCCAGAGTTCCCTCCTGACAGAAACTGCCAGGGCAGAGGAACGGGCAATGAGGGCACCCGCATCAAGAGAGGCCTCACAGACAAATTTTCCGGCCTGGACAATTAGTTGGGCTAAGGAACGGAGGTCCTGTAGAGGGACGTCCGACCCTAACTCCCGTTCCAGTTGCAAACCCCATTCAGAGACCGCTTTACCAGCCCAGGCGGAGGCAAAGACCGGTCTAAGGGCCGAACCAGAGGCAGTAAATATGGCCTTGGAGAGGGATTCCGTACGACGGTCCTCAGCAGACTGGAGGGAAGATCCGTCTTGTACAGGAATAGTAGTGCTTTTGGACAGGCGAGCCACGGGAGGATCAACCTTAGGCGGGGACGTCCACGTGGTCACAGAATCCGCTGGAAAGGGATAACAAATGTCCAGCTTTTTGGGTGTAACAAAGCGGACGTTAGGCCGGGTCCAAGCCTTGGACACCACAGAAGAAAAATCTGCGTGGATGGGAAAGACCTTGGAGGCCTGTCTGGGGCGAAGAAAGGACACGCCGGCCTGTTCAGAGTTGGGGGGGTCATCGTGTATGTGAAAGGTATCACGGATGCTAGTGATAAGATGCCCCACCGCGGACGCCAATTTGGACGGAAGCTCTGAGTCCATGTCCACGTCCGAATCCGCCAGTTCTCCCTCAGAAAGCGTATCCCTTTGAGAGGATAGACTTGACTGAGCTCGCACGCATGGCGGAGAGAGCGAAGCATCTGGAGAAGATGTGCGCTCAACCCTTGAACGTTTCTGAATATGCCGGGCCCTGGAAGATTCGCTGGGAGGCAGGGAATCAGTGGGGGCGGCAGAAACGGTAGTCCCAGCGGGTGCGACAGGGATTGTGGCAGCCTGCGGGAGAGGCGGTCTATCCACGAGACGGCCCACTACGTGTGTAAGGCTTTCCACCGCCTGAGACAGAGACCTAGCCCAGTCAGGGGGTTCAGAGGCACCGGGGGGCGCAGCGGGAAGCGGGCCCTGCACCGGGGCCTGACATGCAAGGCAATGCGGCTCAGATTGCCCCCGCGGAAAAAGTTCCTTACAGGCGGTACAGGCATGGTACCAGGGTTTGGGGGCACCCGTGGGATCTGACATGCTGAAAAAGTGGTCGTACCCCAATACAGAGACCACAAGGGATATAGCAGCTATGACCAGGAGGGTTAGGAGAGGGTTAACTGTCCTACCAGTGCCTCAGAAGAACGTCAGGAGTAGAGAGGATCAGCAGCAGCTGCAGCAGCAGCAGCAGCAGCAGCAGGGAGCAGCAAACAGCAGAGAGCCTGCAGATAGCGCCCACAGAAGCCGAGCGATACACCAGGTGCTCAGAGTCCCCCACGTGTCCCAGCTTCCTGTCTAGGAGTGAGGAAACACGGGAAGAATTCAGCAGAAGCGCGGGGAACAAGCTCCGCCCCCTCCAGCGCTTGAAATGTCTCCTGTGAAGGAGAACCTAACTCCGCCCCCAAAATGGCGCGCGCGCGCGTAAGCCACGCCCCCTGCTGCCGAAAAACCTCGCAGGGCTAAGAAGAAGCAGGGTGCCATGAAATAAAGGGCCCGCAGGCCCCAAGAGTGCGGCGATTATTCCCAGGTGGGTGACCTTCTGCCACCATTGTCCCCTGCCCCGCCGATGCCGATATGGTCATGTCGGGCATAAGCCCCGCCCCCCGTTCGGAACGGAGCGGGCGGCGGCGGGAGGGAGAGAGGGAGAGATCAGCCGTCTTGAAGAGTAGCCTGAAAATGGGGGAAAACGGCGTGGGGGTGCAGGATACACGGAGGAGAGCTGGGGAGGGTCTGCTGGAGCGCTCAGAATGAGCGACCACGGGTGCCCCCCTTCAAACCCAGAGGGGTACATGCTTGCCGATAGGGACAGGGTATGGGCTGGAAAAGCCATCTCACCTGTCTTCACCCTCAGTTCCTTCCAGCAGGGTCGCCCCTTCAGCTACTGGCACCGCAGTGGCAGGAAGCTGGGAGAGGGGCTTTGCGTGCGGGCGACCCCCTAGCTGGCGGGATGTAGGGGAGCCATTGCTGCCCAGATCCTCCTATTGCTTCTGTGGGGGAGGCAGCAGTGCAGATAAGTTGGCACTGGCGCAGCTCACCCCGGGAGAGCAGAGAGGCCCAATGCGTCTCTGGTATCTCTAGGAAAAAACAAAAATAAAATAAAATTACAACAAGGAGAAAACAGCCCTGCAGTAGCAGGGAGTGTCTTGCCTCCTTGGACACTAAGCTAAAACTGGTAGCCTCTATCTCCAGGCTGAGGGTATAGCTGATGGAGGAGGGGCTTAACAGTTTTACTTAGTGTCACGCCTCCTAGGGAGCTGAGCTATACCCAAGGTCTGTGTCCCCCAAGGAAAATGGGCGAGAAAACATTGTTTCCCCAAAGTTTTTATTTTTTATATTATGTTTGTTAGAAAAACTATATAAATGAACAGGTCAGTTTTACTGCATAGGGAACGCTGTAAAAATGAGACACAAAAAACGGTGTCGAAATTGAATACTTTTTTTTCCTATTCCACCCCAACTGGAATTTTATTTTCCAACTTCCCACTACATCATATGCAATATTAAATAGAGCCATTACAAAGTACAACTTGTTCTGCAATAAACAACCCCTCAAACAGCTATGTGACGGGAAAAAAAAAACAAAAAAACGTATAGCTCTGTGAAGGCAGGAAGTATAACATAAAAACACAAAAAATCCCCCGGTCAGGAAGGGGTTAAGGACGCAGCCAATTTCCGTTTTTTGTCCCTGTCCACCTTCTAAGAGCCATAGCTAATTTTCATTCATACAGCCTTATGGAGGGATTATTTTTTGCAGGACAAGTTGTACCGTACGTCACCATTTATTTTAACATAGCTGGTATTGGACAGTAAAAAAAAATCTTTGTTGGGTGAAGTAAAAATAATAATATGGTATTCGCTAAAAATGGCATGACATTATTATATGACATATTAACATTCTGCAGGTTGTACAATTACAGCGATACCATAACTTTTTTCTTTTTTCGTCTATAGAGCTGTGTAATGGCTCATTTTTAGAGGGGCGAGCTGTTTATTGGTATTATCTTGGTCACTTTTTATTGAATTTATTTTGGGAGGGGGCAACATGACTAAAAAAAACAGCAAATTGGTTTTTTTTTGTTATGGAACTCGGCGCTTGGCTAGTTTCAGCACTCCCATAGAAAGGAATAGAGGGCGACTACGCATGCGAGGTCTGCTCTCCTTCCCTTTGTGGGCTCCATTCCAGAGATAGGTGCGGGTCCCAGAGGTGGGACCCACACCTACCAGACATTGGTGGCATATCCTAGTGATATGTAACAATGCCTGGGATGGTCCAACCCCTTTAAAAGGATTTGTATACAGTATGTGATCTTCTGAGGGGTTGTCCCATAGACTGCACTACAATACTATTGTAACAGGTCATGCAGCTCATTACGACAGGCCTGGGAGCCTTAAAGGGAACCTGTCACCAAGATTTTGGGTATAGAGCTGGGGACATGGGCTGCTAGATGGCCGCTAGCACATCCGCAATACCCAGTCCCCATAGCTCTGTGTGCTTTCATTGTATATAAAAACCGATTTGATACATATGCAAATTAACCTGAGATGAGTCAGAGCTTGAAAATATGACTCTTCTCTGGTCACACAAGTAAGATATGACTCTTTTATGTTAATTTGCATATGTATCAAATCGGGATTGTTACTAGGGGTGCATCGAAATGAAAATTCTGGTCCGAAACCGAAAATTCAGGATACCCCTTGACCGAAACCGAAACCGCCTTTTTGCCCAAATACTTTTAAAATACTTTTTTTTTTTTTATGATTTTATTAATAATTCTTTTTCATGAATTTAATAAATCATATTACCCACCCACCCCATAACAGTGCCATCCACAGACCCCCACCCACCCCATAACAGTGCCATCCAAACCCCCCCCATTGCCGCTCCAGTACAGACTAGTTATAAAATGTGTACAATTAATAGAAAATAGCGGGGAGGGACTGGGAGGAGGAGCTGGGGGCCGGTGCGTTCACTGTTCTCCGACCCCCAGCTCCAGTAGTTATTAATTGTACACATTTTATAAGCATTCTATTCATGAGGCCCCCTCTGCAGTAGAACATTCAATATATCCACATCCTACTCACAGGGCTGTTATCTTAATGCTGGCCGGCCGGGCAGACGAGCGGCAGCGTCACGACTGACGTCACATGCCTGCGCCGCCTCCTTCATTCAGAAAGTAGGCCGGGCACATGACGTCAGTCATTAAGATAACAGCCCTGTGAGTAGGATGTGGCTATATTGAATGTTCTACTGCAGAGGGGGCCTCATGAATAGAATCCTTATTAATTGTACACATTTGATAACTACTGGAGCTGGGGGCCGGAGCACAGTGAACGCACCGGCCCCCAGCTCCTCCTCCCAGTCCCTCCCCGCTATTTTCTGCCGATATGTATCAATATCGGCCGAAATGGATTAGGTGCATTTTCGGCCGATATTTTCGGCCGCCGGAATTTCGGTGCACCCCTAATTGTTACACAATAAAAGCACAAAGAGCTATGGGGACTGGGTATTCGAGATGTGCTAGCGGTCATCTAGCAACCCATGTCCTCAGCTCTATACCCAAAATCCAGGTGACAGGTTCCCTTTAAAGGGAACCTGTCACTGGGATTTTGGGTATAGAGCTGAGGACATGGGTTGCTAGATGGCCACTAGCACATTCGCAATACCTAGTCCCCATAGCTCTGTGTGCTTTTATTGTGTAAAAAAAAAAACGATTTGATACATATGCAAATTAAGCTGAGATGAGTCAAAGCTTGAAAATATGACTCTTCTCTGGTCACACAAGCAAGATATGACTCTTATGTTAATTTGCATATGTATCAAATCTTTCTTTCTTTTTTTTACACAATAAAAGCACACAGAGCTATGGGGACTGGGTATTGCCGATGTGCTGGCGGCCATCTAGCAACCCATGTCCTCAGCTCTATACCCAAAATCTTGGTGACAGGTTCCCTTTAAAGCCTCAGGCTTCTATGGCAGCCAATTGGAGCCCTGCAAATTCACAGAACAGAGTTATTCCAAAAGGTGCTCCACAATCATGGGGAATGCAAGACGTTACTAAAACAGACATATCAGGAGAGGCAACAGGTCCTCTTTAAGGCCCTGTTCACACAAAGCAGTAGTAATATGGCACAGGAAAACACCACAAAGAACAAATGTGGACAGATGTGTGAATAGGACCTGACTCCTACCCTACAGCTCTACTGATATATTAACCATATTTACCTGAAGATTTTATCCTCTGATGCGGAATCTCGAAACCATGTGCTCTGTTTTCCTATATTAGAAAGAAACCACATTGATCATGGAAGTCTGCTCAGTTATATATTCCCTCCTGACCTGTGTACAGCAGTAATCACCTGGGTATAAGACGCACTCTTTTTGAGCTTCTCCATCCTTCCAGATAACTTTAAATTTATGCTGACATTTGTCACTGAGACGCTCTTTGGGGAATTCACAGACCTGACAAAGATATAGAAACAAACTAAAAAAATTAGTGTAGCAAGTAGGTCTCTGTTCACACTGCACTTGAGCCTTCCAATGGAGGATTTTCTGATGCATAACGCTGACGTAAACCACTGTACTATAACACAGTGGCTTATTACCTTATGGATACGTTTTCCCTATGTGACAAGATTTGTGCCGACATTAACATGATGTAAACACATCAAAGGGGTTCGCTGGGATTTTGACATTAATAGCCCATACTTAGGATAGGTTATCGATTTGAGATTGGTGAGGTTCCAACTGTTAGGACCCCTGCCGATCAGATGTACGAAGAGGCTGTGGCGCTCTGTGAGGCCATATGATATCCCGTTCATTAGTCAAATGGTCTAGGCCAGCGATCAGCAACCTCTGGCTGTGGGGAAACTACAAGTCCCAGCATGCACAATTGCTTGTCTGTTCTCAGATCTCCTATGAAAGTGGAGCATGCTGGGAGCTGTAGTTTCACAACAGCTAATGTTGCTGATCCCTGGTCTAAGTCAACGGGGCTGAGCTGCAATACCAAGCACAGCCATTGTATGGGCAGTGGTACCTTAGAACAGAATAAGAGTTCAGGAAATGTTTTTTTACAGTAGAAATCAATTTATGAAGTTATTACTCGAAGTCTCGCAAGAATTCGCAAAGTAATAACTTCGGCTCATGGGAGCCAATACATTCTAATACTGTATGGAGCGCTCTCTCTGTACAGTATTGAAGTGTTATGCGAATCGACTTGGGAAGTTTCATCCAAAGTCAATTCGCTCATCCCTACTAATATGTCATCAATAAGTAAATCCTGGAGAACCCCTTTAAAAAGGGTTGATCCATGAACATATGAAGGAGAGAAAAAAATGGCAACAAATCAGTAGATTCAGTATTTAAGAAGTATATGACCAACAGACACAAGAAATAAGCACAGTATTAAACAACGTGCTCACAGTACCCAGAGTAAACTTGGCTTGGCTTTTCCATCAGATGTTCTCCATGTGACCATTACTGGCTTTTCATCAATAAACAGTATCAGATCACTTTGTGCCTAAAACATGGGGAACACCAAGAGATTCATTTCACCAGGTTTGACGCATCTTAAAACAGATTGGCATACAACTATGAATACAGAATTCATATATTCTTATACAATGGCTTCTCCACAATTAAATGCATTAGACACTCTCCATTTAGAATCCTGTAATTTTTCCTTCATTTATTGATGGACACAAAAGCACAGCATATTTTAGTCTGCCAAAAGGAGTCAGTCGCAGGCTGATCCAAACAGATGTCTACTCTGTATGGTTAGATCCATTTAACCCCTTCAAGACCAAGCTAGTTTTTACCTTCAGGACCAGGCCATTATTTAGCAAATCTGACCAGTGTCACTTTAAGTGCTGATAACTTTAAAACACTTTTACTTATCCAGGCCATTCTGAGATTGTTTACTCGTCACATATTGTACTTCATGACAATGGTAAAATGGAGTAAAAAAATTTCATTTTTATTTATAAAAAAATACAAAATTTACAAAAAAAAATTGAAAAATTAGCAAATTTCCAAATTTCTATTTCTCTACTTTTATAATAGACAGTAATACCTCCAAAAATAGTTATTACTTTACATTCCCCAGATGTCTACTTCATGTTTGGATCAATTTGTGAATGTCATTTTATTTTTTGGCGACGTTAGAAGGCCAAGAAGTTTAATAGCA
The DNA here is from genome assembly GCF_014858855.1 of Bufo gargarizans. Lineage (NCBI taxonomy): Eukaryota > Metazoa > Chordata > Amphibia > Anura > Bufonidae > Bufo > Bufo gargarizans. The sequence goes on from NC_058080.1 coordinate 465,363,565, forward strand.
AATCTTGAATTTTTTTAGAAAATTTCCAAAACCCACTTTTCAAGGACCAGTTCAGGTCTGAAGTCATTTTGTGAGGTTTACATAATAGAAACCACCCAAAAATGACCCCATTTTAGAAACTACACTCCTCAAGGTATTCAAAACTGATTTTACAAACTTTGTTAACCCTTTAGGTGTTCCACAAGAATTAAAGGAAAATGGAGATGAAATTTCTGAATTTCACTTTTTTGGCAGATTTTCCTTTTTAATCAATTTTTTCCAGTAACAAATCAAGGGATAACAGCCAAACAATGTGGTCCAGCTACAGCGTAACCCTTACAAAAAGATTTATAAACTTTATTACTACTTACGACAGACACATATGTCCAAAAGTGTCCAGGCGTACACCAGACCACCGAGAATATTGGCCAAGATATGGAATTTATAGCCCTAAACTACATGTCCTAAGACTAGGCCCTTAGCCCAGGGGCGACTCCTGATGGTGGAGGCCCCCTGTCCTCGAACCTGACTGGCAACTCATGATTTACCCTATTAAATATGGGTTAAGAGACCATTGATATAATGGTGGGCTGGTATAGGCGTGGACAAAGAGGATCAGTAACAAAAAATGCACAATGTATACAACCCTGTTGATATCAAATACCAACAGGTACACGGTGCAGTCAACTACAATTACATATATAAAAGACACCAAATTATGATAATTAATAATGCCACAGAACTAATCTGTGTTCAACCCCAACGTGTTTCCCCCACGGTGTGGGATCATCAGGGGGTAAATGAAGTAAGATATTTAAATCGATATGAGAAAAGACCATGTCAGACGGGAGGAGGCTCAAATAATATTGGCACATCCATGAAACACCCATCTAGCAAGTGGTGTCAAAAAGTGACATAATGGATTAAAAGACTGGACCAGATGACAATCCTGGGAGGGATAGAGGGAAAAAAAGTACCAAACGTCTTGATGTATAGGGCGCGTGTATCTCACATAAGACAATCAAAATGGATATCTGTAAAGAAAAAAGGGGGAAATACACGTTGTATACATGCGTACAAATGAACCCCGGCACCACACCAACTAACGTGAGAGACCACCACCAGCAAGGGCCATATTAAAGGAGGTCACTCACTGTGTCTAGAGAAAATACAATACACAGATGCGGCCACGACCGGTCTCATAAAATACAAGTGACAATCTTCAAGATAGTGGAGTTCTTAGAGGCCAGCCATGTTACTGGCGTCCAAGAGAGGCTTCACTCACATCAAAAGCAGCGATACACTGAAGACATAATGTAGTTGCCAATCAATACAGAGTCAAACTGTAGAGGACCCGTACACGATAACACCATTGGATTAAAGAAATAAGCATACCTTGAGATATGATCTGGATCAGATAAACCAGTCCCTTAGGATATGGCAGCCTATTAGTAAGAGTCCACTACATAACAAAAAAGTGTGTGTCACAAAAAGACCATTATAGCCAGCTCATGTCTAGGGGTGATGCAGCAGAGTTACTTACTATTGGTGCTTCAAGATGGCAAGTCCCTCTAATACAGACTATTAGAGGGACTTGCCATCTTGAAACACCAATAGTAAGTAACTCTGCTGCATCACCCCTAGACATGAGCTGGCTATAATGAGCTGGCTATTATTAATTATCATAATTTGGTGTCTTTTATATATGTAATTGTAGTTGACTGCACCGTGTACCTGTTGGTATTTGATATCAACAGGGTTGTATACATTGTGCATTTTTTGTTACTGATCCTCTTTGTCTCCACGCCTATACCAGCCCACCATTATATCAATGGCCTCTTAACCCATATTTAATAGGGTAAATCAGGAGTTGCCAGTCAGGTTCGAGGACAGGGGGTCTCCACCATCAGGAGTCGCCCCTGGGCTAAGGGCCTAGTCTTAGGACATGTAGTTTAGGGCTATAAATTCCATATCTTGGCCAATATTCTCGGTGGTCTGGTGTACGCCTGGACACTTTTGGACACGTGTCTGTCGTAGGTAGTAATAAAGTTTATAAATCTTTTTGTAAGGGTTACGCTGTAGCTGGACCACATAAATTCTGATAACTTAACCCATTATTTTGACGTATATCCTAAATTGCTGGATGTTTATAACAGCCAAACAAAACTCAATATTTATTACCCCGATTCTGTAGATTACAGAAACACCCCATTTGTGATCGTAAACTGCTGTACAGGCACACGGTATTGCGCAGAAGGAAAGGAGCGCCATATGGTTTTTGGAGGGCCATGTCACATTTGAAGACCCGCTGATGCACCCCTAGAGTAGAAACTCCCCAAAAAATAACCCCATTTTGGAAACTACGGGATAAGGTGGCAGTTTTGTTGGTACTATTTTAGGGTACATATGATTTTTGGTTGCTCTATATTACACTTTTTGTGAGGCAAGGTAACAAAAAATAGCTGTTTTGGCACCATTTTTATTATTTACAATGTTCATCTGACAGGTTAGATCATGTGGTATAGAGCATGTTCTTACGGAAATCAAAAATACCAAATATGAATACTTTTTTTGGTTGTTTGTTTCAGTTTTACATAATAAAGCATTTTTGAGAAAAAAAAATGATTTTTAATGTCTCCATATTCTGAAAGCTGTTTTTTTTAAAAATTTTGGGTGAATGTCTTATGTAGGGTCTCATTTTTTGTGGATCGCTGCGTCTGTAATCACCTGCTGTATAACAATAAAAATATATTTTTCACCTTACATCACAAAAAGTCACACACACTCCAAAATTGTACCAATAAAACAGTCATCTCATCCCACAAAAAATGAGACCCTACATAAGACATTCACCCCAAAATTTTAAAAAACATTATTATGTATATTTTTTTTAAATTAAAGTTTTACACAATAACAGCATTTTTGAAACTAAGAAAATCATGTTTTAGTGTCTTCATATTCGGAGAGCCATACTTTTTTTTATTTTTCGGGCGATTGTTTTAGGTAGGGTCTCTTTTTTTGCTGGATGAGATGATGGTTTGATTGGTATGATTTTGGGGTTCGTATGACTTTTTGATCGCTTGGTATTACACTGTCTGTGATGAAAGGTGACAAAAAATGGCTTTTTTGACACTTTATTTTTATTTTATTTACGGTGTTCACCTGAGGGGTTAACTCATGTGATATTTTTATAGAGCAGGTCGTTATGGCCATGGCAATACCTAATATGTCTACTTTTTTTTTTATTAAAGTTTTATACGCTAATTTTTTAAACAAATTTTTTTTGCATGTTTTAGTGTTTTAGAGAGCCATATTTTAGGGCGATTGTTCTAGGTAGGGGCTCATTTTTGGCGGGAGGAGGTGACTGTTAGATTGATACTATTTTGGTGGGGAAACACCTTTTTGATAGCTTGGTGTTGTAGTTTAAGTGATGTAAAATGATAAAAAAAATGTTTTTTTAGCCCAGTTTTTATTTTACTTTTTTGACATTGTTCACCTGAGGGGTTAGGTCATGTGCTATTTTTACAGAGCTGGTCTATCCGAACGCGGCGATACGTACTATGCCTACTTTTCTTTTTTACTTTATTTTTGAAAAAAGACGCTTTTGTTTTTTACTTGAAACAAAAGAAAAAAAAATTGTATAAAAAAAAAAAAAAAAATCTTTTCACTTTATTTTTTATATTACTTTTTATATTTGTCCCACTTTGGGACTTAACCTTTTCAGGGTTTGATCCCTGTTTCAATTCTGTATTGTACTGAATTGAACTGAACTGTGAGAGGCTGACAGTGAGGAGACACAGCGCTCAGGCTGGATCTCCTGGGCTTCCGTAGGTTGGCAGCTCCGATGCCTGTGTAAGGCATCGGGGCTGCCATGGCAACCATCGACCCCCTGCCAGCGGGGGGGGCGATGGAGTCAGAGGGAGCCCCCTCCCTCTGTAAACCCCGCACGTGCCGAGGTCAGATGCAGCAGGGTCCCGGCTATCAGTAACAGCCGGGCCCGTGCAGCTCCTGCACCCGCCCGATCCCATCACATACATGCACGTGAGGATGCGGCAAGGAGCCACATTCGCTCACGTACATGTACGCGATAATGCAAGAAGGGGTTAAAGAAAAAATAAACAAAAAAAAAAAAAAACTATTCTCAAAAGGATACCAACTATATACTTCTTAGAATGGATCCATAAAAAGGCTCTGTTCAGACCTTACTCTTAACCTATGACAGAGCATATAGCCCAGAGGTATGCAACCGTATGTCCACTGACTCATTGTACAGAGAAATTCCTGTATTACAGAGCATCTGACACTTTTCAATACTTTTTCTGTCAGATTTGCATGGAGGTACAGTAGAAGCCCCATGTACCTCTATGGCAGTACTATTACAGATCCAAAATACAGCTGTGTGCATGACTCTTACGACGAGAGCATATCAACTGATATTAGCTGATACAGTCAGTAGTTTATGTTACATAAATAAAGGTAACATTTTACCAAGAAATTTACTTCTGTAAACTTACTAAAACTGGATGAGTAAAAGTCACCGATACCCAGGAACCAACCACATCAACAGATATACATCGGATAGAGAGAGGAAGATCAGCTGGAACGCAAACAGAAAAAAATATTTTTAAGGAATATCAAACATTAAAAAGGTTACATTGGGGCTGGTTTAACAAATATATTAGAGCAGGCATGCTCAACCTGCGGCCCTCCAGCTGTTGCAAAACTACAACTCCCATCATTCCCTGACAACCTACAGAAGGGCATTGTGGGAGTTGTAGCTTTACAACAGCTGGAGGGCCGCAGGTTGAGCATCCCTGTATTAGAGCAACTCAGAAATTGTAACTTCCTAATACAACGTTATCGGCAGAAAATTAAATTTTAGCTGCAAGAGCTTTCCATTAGTCTCAGGGGCTGAGGGAAATATCAGATTCTGTGGTATATCCCATCAGCAGACAAACTGTATTCCATGAAAGTCTATTAGCTGCGGGAAAAAAGCAGTCAAGTAAACTGCTGATGGATGAGTGACATAATAGGCTGGTGAATTACATATCACTCATGACTGTAGACCAATGAAGTGTAGCACCAGTGGCCTCGTAGTCCTGTGTCAAGGAAGAAAATACTTTTAAAGGAAGGTGCTCACCTCTTCCAAGAAGCCACCGATTGTAAAACCAGGCGCTCTGGTCATTTGGGTCTGTGAAGAACGCATTCTGTACAAGTTCCAGCTCTAGCAGAAAAATACAATCCGAATATATTATTATAGGTAAAAAGCACCAATACCTATGTGATAAATCACTAAAGGGATAGTATCTGATCTGTGGGGGTCTGACAGGTGGGACCACCACAAATCACTAAATTAAGGAGCTGGAGTCCCTAAAGTGAATGGAGTGGTTTTCACGCATGCGCACTGCTGCTCCATTCAGCTCTATGGGTATGCCGTAGATAGCCGATTGCTGTACTCTGCTTCTCTTTGGCAGTCCCATAGAAATGAAAGGACCAGCAGTGCGCATGCATGAAAGCTACTCCATTCACTCTGGTGACTCCAGCACCTCATTCTTGTGATTGGTGGGGGTCCTAGTGTTCGGATCCCCACCGATCAGATAGGAAAGGGTATAACGTCTTATAGAGGGACAACCCCTTTAACCAAAACAAACTAAAAGACATATCCACCAACCAAGTGGCAAAGAATGATCGCTATTGTAGTAACGTTAATATTTTTTAGGCCAATATACAAAAGCAGCGTGTCTTAAAAGGAAACCGTCAATCATTTATTGTCAGTGTTTCTTAAAAGGTGCTGCTTAAAGGTGTTAAAAATGAACATAATCTTGTCAGCCACTTCTCATGCACGTTTCACATTCTCACCTGATAGCAGGACATCTTCAGTGGCTCGGCCTAGATGCTGTGGGTCTGGATGAATCTGGGGAAGAAGCTTGCTCCGATAATGCCAAGATGAGTAATTGGAGAAGTTTTTGGTGATAAGGCTGCTAGTAAATTCAAGTTCTTCAGAGTGTGGAACATGAAATGAATGGGTAACAAATCTTCGGTAATCCCAGCAATGAACTGTGGCACAATTATAATAGGTCAGGTAAGGAAAAAATACTTCCAAGCAAGACTGGTCTCTTGTATACAGTTACTTACAGTTCCTTTCATCAATCTCCAAAAATCGATTGCAAAGTGTCAGCTCCCGTGACCAGTCTGGTTCTGGCATGTGCTGCATGATCCAACAACGATGATACCACGTGCCATAGGATTTTGGATTGACACGTAGACAGCTCTCTAGAAAGGAGAGCTCTGCCACATACAGTGAACCCATCTCTTCATCTGACCTCAAGTACAAAAGAAAATATACCATTTATGTGCTTTCACCATTGACCAGTCACAGTTTAGATCAGTAAGACATCAGAAGCTAGCATAATATAATTTTTTTCTGTAAGTTCCTCTTTAACTGGGTAGCCTTTCTAAAAGGGAATGTACACCACTGCAGAAAATGTATTATTGTAATTTGCAAATAGTCTTGATGAAAAATATCACTGTTTTGTGTATACAGCTATTCTGCTGATCTATTTGTCTCCATGATTACAGACTACTAACAAACCCTGCATGTAGTCTGATCCTGCAGTCATGAGTACCTCTCTTCCGTTTGTCCACTACCATCTACTGAATGCACATGTAAGGCAAGATGGAAACCACTGCATTCTTTATAAATATGTTGACTATCAGTCATACAGACAGAAATCTCACCTGTCAGCTGCAAATGCAAAAAAAACTTCTCGTCTTAAATTCCATAATGAGGCAAAATCTGGGTTTAAAGCCAATATCTGAGCTGTTAATTCCAGTGCTTCTTTATCCAACTGCCCGGCTTTCCGCTGGAGGAAACAGAAAAATAAACTTTTATGGGCGACAAAAAAAATAAAAAATACAAAAGAAAAAGGTAGTTCATATTTGACAGGGAGTCATACAAGAAAGGTATGAGAACTGCTGAGAAATCAGAGATGGTCATTAGAAGCCCAAATTAGCAGTTTGAGATTATATTTAGTTCAATGTGTATGCCCAGCTTTAGTCAATAGACACTTTTGGGAGCAATTTTTTTTTTTTATCAATGTGTTTCACTCATTTTAGGCCAAAAATAATTTTTCCATTTGCAGGATAACAGGCCGAACTGGATGGACAGATGTCTTTTTTCACCTTATAAACTATGTTACTAATAGTTTTTTATTAAAAAATGTTTCAACAGTTTTCCTCTAGAGCAGGGTTGCACAACCTGTGGCCCACAGAGCCATGGTTTGCGGCCCCCGTCCTGCTGGGCAGAAACACAGCTGATCGTGCTGTGCCCCTCGTCCCCGGTTGCCAAGGAGAAGGCAGAAGCAGTGTATCAGCGCTTCTGCCTTCTCCTCACACAGGTGAGCAGAGCGCTGTGCAGTTTAGACCATGTGATCGCTGGGTGTCAGGGGCAGAGAACTGAAGAGCCTCACCAGCTCTGCCCTGTACAAAGCCCCTCTTAGCAGGCTGGTTTTCCCTGTAACTGGGGTTCCTTTGGATGCTCCAATTACAGTGGAAAGTGCAAAGAAAAAAAAAAAGAAAAAAAAAAGTCTGTCCCCAAAGGTTTTTTTTATGGACCTTTTGGGGAAAAATTATGTGGCAAATATATACAGTATATTAAACGTTTAAAAAAAATTAAAACACACACAAAAAAGAAAATGTTAGCAAAAAGATGCAAAATAAATAAATAAGATACAAATAAAAGAAATCTATAAAAAGGAAAAAGTGCAAAATAAAATTGTTCACCGACATGTGGCAAAAATATATTTTAAAAATAAATAGTGATGATAAAAATAGAAAAATACTAAATAAATAAAATACAAATAAAAAAGTCAGTGTCTCCAAAGGTCTTTTAGTAGCAGAAATATAAAAAAAAGGAGAAATAGCTTAGAGGTATTAGTAGGAGGGACACTATGCAAATACAAAAGAGCTCCTCCTCCTCGGGCTATACCCCCCGACTCCACCAGGAGGAACTCAGGCGTTGCAAAAGCAGTAGGAGAAGGAGCAAGAAAAAATATGGAAAACATCGGACCAAGCCATAAGGTCCGACCACAAACAGAAACTGAACTGAAGACCCTGCCTGCAACAGGCAGAATGGGTGGGAGCTGTGTCCCCCAATGGAAAAGTCAAGCAAAAGATTTTACAAGTGAGTTTCACCCAAAATCTCCTTTTCTCGTACTTTTATCCATTGGGGGACACAGACCATGGGACGTCCTAAAGCAGTCCATCGGGTGGGAAAAAAAAAAATCACAGCACCGCCAGGAGGAACGTCCAACGGTCAAACAGTCACCACAGCCTGCAAAACCCTGCGGCCAAAGACAGCATCAGCCGAAGTCAGTGAATACAACTGATAGAACTTCGTAAAGGCATGTAAGGACGACCAGGTGGCCGCCTTACACAGCTGAGACGCAGAGGTACAATTGCGCCTTGCCCAGGAAGCCCCCACCGCTCTAGTGGAGTGAGCGGTAACCCAAGCCGGGGGAACCCTACCACGAGCGCGATAAGCCGTGGAAATAGCCGAGCGGATCGATCACGCCAAAGTGACCTTGGAGGCTGCCAGACCCCTACGAGGTCCCTCGGGAATGCGGACGGAAGCGGAAGCCGCGAGATTACCTTCCCTGGATGTCGTACGGGCCCTGAAGGGTGAGCGTGTTCCATGTGGTTCGCCGGGGAAGGGCAAAAGGAGGCCAGAACAAGATCCTCGTTAAGGCGGAAGGGAGAGACCACCTTGGGCAAAAAGAAGGGAACCGGACGGAGCACAACCTCGTCCTGGAAAAAAAAACAGAAAAAGGCTCCTGGCCAGAAGAGCGGTCAGCTCCGACACCCGTCTGATGGAAGTTATGGCCACAAGGAAGACCACCTTCCAGGTGAGAAAAGTCAGGGAGACCTGTCACAGAGGCTCGGAGGGGGCCATCTGCAGAGCGCACAGGACTAAATTAAGAGCCCAAGGAGGCCAGAGAGGAATATACGGGGGAATCGAAAGTGCCACCCCCTGAAGAAAGGTCTTCACAGGACCCGTAAGAGCAAGGGACTTCTGAAAGAAGACGGCCAGCGCCGAAACCTGACCTTTCAGGGAACTCAACGACAGTCCCATCTCAAGCCCGGACTGAAGAAACGACAACACCATCGGGATGGAAGAAACGAAGGGGAGGGAACCCCGAGTTCTCACAAAAAGTCAGGAAGGCCCTCCAGGTACGATAGTAAGTCCTGGAGGAAGCCGACTTCCTCGCACTGATCATGGTTTCAATCACTGAATCCGAGAAGAGAACCCCCTCTTCTTCAGGATGGCAGGTCCAACAGCCACGCCGTCAAACGAAGAGACCGTAAATTCCTGTGGAAGAGCGGGCCCTGAGACAGTAGATCTCCTGTCGGGAAGAGGCCATGGGGCGTCCGCCAACATCCGAGCCACGTCTGAGAACCACGCGCGGCGAGGCCACTCTGGGGCGATAAGAACGGTCGGAATCTCTTCCGTCTCGATCTTGCATATGTAGTAGAGAAAGCGGAGGGAAGACATAGAGGAGACTGAAGTCCTGCCATGGAGACACCAGCGCGTCCACCCCGTACGCCTTCAGATCCTGGGAGCGAGTCAGGAACATCGGTAGCTTGTTGTTGAGCCTGGACGCCATGAAGTCCACATCCGGACGGTCCCATATGTGGCAGATTTCTTCTAATACATCTGGATCCACTTGCCTGGATCCACCTTGTTGCGGCTTAGAAAGTCTACTGTCCAGTTGTCCACTCCTAGAATGTAAACCGCTGACAACACCGGAACGTGCGACTCAGCCCACGTCAGAATTCTCGTCCCCTCCTGCACCACCATCCGGCTGCCGGTCCCGCCCTGATGGTTGATGTAGACCACAGTCGTGGCACTGTCCGATTGGATCCTCATCGGGAGGCCCGCAAGGAGAGGGGGAGGGAGTGGAAATCACCCTCAGCCCAGAATGTTGATCGGAAGGCGAGATTCCGCCGCCGACCAAACCCCCTGAACCGTGTGAGACTGGAGAACGCCATCCCAACACAGGAGGCTGGCATCGGTGGTGATGATAGTCCAGGAGAATGGGAGAAAAGATCTCCCTGACCTCAGGTTCATCGGGGACAGCCACCAAAGGAGAGCTGCCCGAACCCACTGAGACAAGCAGATGCCATCGTCCAGACCCCGAGAGGTCTTGTCCCAGAGGGAAAGGATCTCCTGTTGCCACAGGCGAGTGTGAAACTGGGCATATGGAACGGTCTCGAAAAAAAAGGCTACCATAAGACCCAGGACCCGCATGCATTCCCGTATGGAGAGGCATGGGGAGCGCAGCATATGCGACACTCCCCCCTGGATCTGGGAGGACTTGAAGGCTGGCAGGAATACTCTGGCGGTCCAGGTGTCCAAAATCATCCCCAGGAAGGAGAGCTTCTGGGACGGGAAGAGACAGGAGTTACGGAAATGTATCAGCCAGCTGAACTGTTCCAGAGTCTGGACAGTGATCCGGACGCTGTCCTCGGCCTGCGGTAGAGAGGGGGCCTTTATCAGAATATCGTCCAGACAGGGCAGCAAAGGAATGCCCCTGGTACGAAGAAGCGCCATGAGCGGTCCAGGATCTTGGTAAAGACCCGAGGGGTGGTCGCTAACCCGAACGAAGGGCGACAAACTGATAGTGTCGGCCCCCAATAGCAAAGCGCAGGAATTGTTGGTGGGATTCCGCGATCGGGACATGCAGATAGGCTTAGGAGCAGCAGGACGGGCTGACTGAGCCCTCTAGCGCCAGGAAGGCTGGTTTAAAGGAGAGCCTCTTTGCGGACGACCTGAGCCCCCCGGCGGAGGAAGCAGACGACATCCTACCAGATGAGAAACGGCGAAAGGCATGCAGAGATGAACTCGTCTAGCTGATCCCCATAAGGTCTGGAAACCCCAAAGGGGAGAATAGCAAAGGGAACGTTTGGTGGAGGCGTCGGAGTCCAACGCCTTTAATCAGACCTCTCTGCGCTGAATGACAGAGATGGCTAACATGCAGGCCCAGAGGGAAGCAATATCTCTAGACGCTTCGCAAAGAAGCTTAGAAGCCCGAGACGTCTGGAGAACCAAATCCAGTGTGTCAGTAGACGCATCTTGTTCCGCCAGTTCTTGGTGGTGGCACTGTAACCACACAGAGAGAGCACTCGCCACCCCTGCTGAGTCAAAGGTAGGTCGCAGGGACGCACCTGCCAGTGAAAAATGGACCTGGAAAGAGAGTCTATACGCCTGTCTACAGCGTCCTGCAAAGAGGAACTGTCTAAGACAGGGAGGGCCGTATAATTGGCAACCTCGACCTCTAGTCCAGCCACCGGGGGATCCACCTTAGGGGGAGGAGACACCTTTCCTCACCGTTAGCAGGGAAAGGATAAAGTGTATTCATGCGCTTGGTGGCCGAGAACCTTGTTAGGACGGCCCCAGGTCCTGGATAGGACCGCGGAAAATCCTTCATGGACCGGGAACGCGGTAGTCTCCGACTCCCTGAACGGAAAAAGGGGGGGAACTCCTGACCAGTGGAAGGAGGAGAATCCCCTTGGAGAATAAAGGTGTCTCGGACAGTCGCCACTAAGTCAGCCACCATGGTGGAAAGCTTAGGTGAGGGGTCCCGCACAATGACCTGGTCAGAGCCGGATAATTCCCCTTCAGACTTGCTCTCCCTAGGGAGGGGGGAGAGTCGTCTGAAAGCGCCTCAGGCGAGGGGGGGGGGGGGGGGGGAGACTGAGTCATCCGAGGTGGGATGCTGCCGCTCACGCTGCCTCTTCGTAGTCAGGCGCCCACTGTGGGAACCACTGAGAGGAGATGGAGTGGTTGGCTCCAAAGGATTAAAGGACACGGCTGTCTTGGCAACTAAGACCGCAGGCTCCCAGAGACGGAGTGGGGAGGGCTTTGGAAACCCAGATGACGTGCTACCCCTCGCGCGCATAGCGTGTCAGATGCCAAGGCAATATGTGCCCTTAATAAAGAGTCCCACGTGCCCCCAGAACTTCTCCCTCGACTCCAGGACCAGCAGGGATGCACCTCTTCAGACTTCTGACTCCTTGCCCAGGAGTGCAGTGCTCTGGTGGAGGGTGGCAGCAGGTGACCCAGTGGCTGGTGGGATACCGGAGCTGCAGGTCGAGCCTGGATCCACTTGTCTTCTTTGGGGGGCAATGGAGGCAGCCAGGCAGCGTCCCAAAGACGGCGGCGGGCACTCCACGGGGGACCAGGAAAGCGCTATGCTGACCTGTGTCCCCATCTAGAAAGAAAATAACAAACCGGATTAGAGAGATAGTGATCATGTCAACCTCCTTCACCGGACACTAAGCAAACACTGGGTTCCTCCTGGTGGAGTCAGGGGGTATAGCCCGAGGAGGAGGAGCTCTTTTGTATTTGCATAGTGTCCCTCCTACTAATACCTCTAAGCTATACCCATGGTCTGTGTCCCCCCAATGGATAAATGTACGAGAAAAAAAAGTCATCAAAAAAAGAAAAAAATAGTAAAAGACAAAGAAAAAAAAAACACCCACACCAACCAAAACCATTACAATTATCACCCAATTCATGTGAAACTATACATATTGTATAATAATACGATCCAACACATATAGGGAACTAATTATAATAATTTGCATATTTAAATAATGGGCTAGAGTTTTAATAAAAATAACTTTAAAATTTTTTTATAGTTTCCCCCGAATAAAACAAAAAATATATTAAAAAGCCCTGTGTTATGTAATAAAAAGCTGCAAAAGTTATTTGGTAGTCCCAAAAAAAATATAAAATTACAAGTGTTTGAACCACATTCATTACATCACAAAAAAGTGACTGATCATTAAGGTCTTTTCAGGCCTGGTCATTAAAGGGTTAACCAATATGTGCTTTCCCGGCTAGCAAGGCCTCACATACCCGATCATACCTTTTCTTTTGGTCTGCAGGACACCAGCCATATGTGTTCTGCATTTTGCAGAACGGAATAACGGATGCGGATAGCACATGGAGTGCTGTCCGCATCTTTTGCGGTCCCGTTGAAGTGAATGGGACCACATCTAAGCCACATAACAAATTAATAAAAAATAAGCGGATCAGATGGGGACTAAAACAATGGCAGTGTGCGTGAGCCTTCAGGGAAAATGCTTACTGGTTAGTGCAGGGCACCTACAGTATACATGGGGGTGCAGAAGGTCATAACAACAAGTGAGCGCCATCCTCTGCAGTGAAGGAAAGCACTCATTTGTGAATAGGAAGCATTAAGGAAACGTCGCCACTTAAAGGAGTTTACTAGTTAAAATTATTTTTAACAGTTCTCTGCAGCATAGTCCCTTGAAACAGAAGATTCCTACTTTTCTGCTCCGTGCTGCTCTCGCTGTCTCCATCCTCCTGTCTCGGAGCACCTCTCCAGCAAATGACTGACTTTAGCGGTGAAACGCTGCTTGTGGCCACACCACCACTGAAGCCAGGCATCGGCTGGAGAGGTACAAGTGACTATGCCAATAGCCAGCCGGAAGTAAACAGCGTCGGAAACAGAAGATGGAGACAGCGGGAGCAGAAAAGTATGAATCTTGTGTTTCAGGCCCATGCTGCAGAAACGTGTTAAAATAATTTTTTAGCAGGAAATCTCTAAGCCCCTGTTACACGGACAATTACTGGGAATAAGTGTTTATAGGAACATTCCCGATATCTGACCTGTATATTCGTGACGCTGATAAACAAGGAATCACTCGTTTGTCGTCTGATTTGCATATTTTATCAGGATGAAAGATGTACAATTATCATCAGCACATCTCACAGTGTAATCAGGAATGTGCTACCGATAATCGATAGAAGTGAATGACTGTGGTAGTGATCATTCCTCCCCAGTCACTTTGCATTAGGGCTTGTTCACACAAACATAAGGGCTCAGGGCCCGTGCTGTGGACCGCAAATTGCCGTGGGGCAGGCGCATGCGGATCGCAGACCCATTCACTTGAATGGGATCTGTGATCCGTCTGTTCCGCAAAAAGATAGAACAAGTTCCATCGTTTTGCGGAACAGAAGCACAGAAAGGAACACAACATGAAGCACTCCGTAGTGATTCTGTGGGGTTCCGTTCCGCACCACACCTCCGGATTTGCGACCCATTTAAGTGAATGGGTCCGCATCCATGATGCGGAATGCACACGGCTGGTGGCATGTGTATTGCGGAACAGCCATATGCGGCCCGCAGCACGGAGCCCTTAGCCTGTGTAATAAACTGATGCAAACAAGCGCTGTTTAACTTTTTTTTGCAGCCCTTTGAAATAGTGCAATGTTACAATGCGGCCCCAAGACCAAAAAAACGTTGTGCACCCCTGCTCTAGCGCTTCAGTTTCAGTGTATTCATCTCTGAACCCCTGACAACTCATAAATACTCATTATAGCTAGATTCTTATAAATGTATTAAGAATTTGGCTGTAACAAGCGTTTGTGGGTTGTCAGCAGTTCAGAGATAAGGGATACACATTGAGATGTCAGAGCAGCTCTCTGACGGATTCAGTGCAAGGCAGAGAGCTATAGTCTGTAGATGTCCTGAAACAAAGCTGTAAAGGAGAAAATGGTTGAGAATTTTTAATAAACACAAGCTGAAAAACAAAAAAGCTCTTTAGCCCAAAATGAGCAAAATGCAATAATAAAAAAAACGGCTCCCAAGGGTCAAAAGAGCATGTGAATATGTACCTTATTAAATGCAGCCTGTGTGGCGCTCACATAGAGTTGTAGCTTTTTCTCTCTCTCCTTGTTCTTCGCCTCCTGTTGCTCCAAAGTAGTCTTTACTTTAAGCCGACCGTGCTGTATATAGAACATAGGTTATGGCTTTTTATCTCAAAAAGAGGATCAGGCATGGACATCCCTTTTGTAACTAGGCGCCACTAATATCTCTAAACCTAAATGCACTAAAATGTAGAGCAATTTGGTGCATCTACATTTAGAGAAACTATCTGCAACCAGTCTGAAAAGGGAATTGTGGCTAGTTTACATCAAAATCTAGGTGCACTCACATCAGTAAATGTAGGTCTATGTTTTCAATGTATTTCTTCAAGACAACAGACGTAAATCTACCCCATCCAGTTTTACATCACACAGTACATATGGCAGAGGTCACCCCTGGGGGGTGGATGCCTATGCACTTAGCATCTCGAGTGGTGGATGCAGGCCTCATAGCAATGGTGTATCCTTATTTGGAAGTTTACACATCCAGGTCACCTTGTTCACAAATGTTCCGCATGCTCGGAATGAACAGGTAGTCCTTGGAACATTAAAAGAAGAAAGGTTTCCGGCACTGTAATATTTTCAGTAAAAAATCTTCCTCTTTATTGGCGTAACATAAATCCATATACAGACAAATCCATAAACCATTCAATAGATTACGCATTTCGGACACAGTGTTACGACTAAGGACACTGTGTCCGAAACGTGTAAACTATCGCATGGTTTATAGATTTGTCTGTATATGGATTTATGTTACGTCAATAAAGAGGAAGATTTTTTTCTCAAAAATATTACAGTGCCGAAAACCTTTCTTCTTTCAATGGTGTATCTTGCCTCAACGGTGGGTATGCCATTGCTTTCCAAAGATGCCTGCTATAAAAAAAAAAGCCACAGCAGCTAAAAAAATAATAATTCTAAATTCTATAAGCAGCGAAATTTTGACATTAATGGGGAGGGCGACCTCCAAATAATCATCAGTATAAAGTACTGCATTAATCAGCAGTATAAAGTACAACCACATCGGCTAGTTTCTGTCTGCACTGCATAACCCCAAGCATTATAACAATTAGGCCTCATGAACATGACCGTATTTTGCACTCCGCAAAACGCTGATCTGCAAACTACGGATGAGGTGCGCGAGACGTCAGTGTCTCATCAATTATTTTATTTTTTTGCGGACCCATTTACTTCTGGATTATGCGACATGTTCTTTTTGCTGAACGAACATACAGTGTCACGGACGTTCCTGTGGCAGGTACCAGGAGATTGGAGAGACTGGCAACTTGTGGGTTAAATTGACAAGTTCCTTGTGGATCTTATTGTGTCTGTTTTGGTCAAAGCCACACCCCTTGCTTCAGGTGTTGCTTGTTAGTAATTTACCTTTCCCATAAGTAGCCGCTTCTCACTCTTGGAGGTGCGGTTTATCGATTTTCTTCCTGTCTTCTAACTAGCTGTATTTTCTTATTGTATTGTGTTTGTTATATTCCCTGTTGTATCTGGGCCTGAGACAGATACTTCCATTCGTCCATCTGGGGAGGAATGGGTTGTCTCTGGTCCTTACTTTATTCCAGGGCCTTATAGGGATATAAAGGCCTAGGTAGACAGCATATGAATATTCCTACCTTCAAGGTCTATTCATATTGATAGGTAGTTACGGCCCGGATTAGGGTTGTGTAGGAGGTCACCTGTTCCTTCCCTAGTTTCCAGGCCCAGTTACTGTTCCCCTTCCCTCCTGTATTCAGTGTGGAGTTTTCCCCCCACACTGATCGTGACATTCTGCAGCGGAAAGCACATGGATCATCCGTGTGCTCTCCTCATCCATATGTCCGTTCTGCAAAAAGATAGAAGATGTCCGCAAATTGCAGACCACAGATCTTTTGAAGTCAAGCGGTCCATAAAAAAAAAAAAAAAAAAAAAGAGGATATCACATGAACCATATTCATATTATTCAGATTCTCTATTTGGACGTACTATCTGGAGAATTTGGACATACCATCGTGTTCCAGGGATTAAGGACAGAAGACCTGCAATAAATAAAACGCTCATTATAAAATGTCAGGATCATGAGAAAAGGTTCCATAATCACAGTCTGGGGAAATAAAACCCATTTAGTAGAGCAGCTTTGCCATTTGGTACTCTAGAAAAGCTGGAGGATAATGTTTGTAGCAGCAGTAATGGCACACATTCTGGATATCATGGGTACTTTTTGTTCTCCTACACCTGTAGAAATCCTCTCTGGGCAGGAATTTATTTTTTTTTTATAATTTTAGATCAGTTGCATTAAAAATAGTGTCCCAATTTGGCCCAACGTGGGTCTACTGACCGGAATTAAAAGATTTATAGATCCCTATGATGCTGTGGGTAGGGGTCAGGCCAAGAAACTTGATGGTAAAACTGGCACCAGCACACCCATAATACACTGGTGAGATTGCTGTATCCTCTCCAAACTACCAGAGGAAGGTGTAATTACACTGCACTGCCGAGATAGGGGGGCAACATGCAGGTGAACATTGAAGAGGGCGAAGCGATCTCATGAGCACTGCGGGTGATCGGCAGGGGTGCCAAGAGTTGGACCCTGCCGTTCTGAAATAGATTACCTATCCTGATGATTGGTTATCAATATCCTGACAGTGCACAAACCCTATAACTCTCTCTGTCAAACCTATTACAGTAACCAGAGAGAGCACCCCCAAGTGAGTGACTCAACTACAGCATTAGGGTCCATTCACACGTCCGTATGTGTTTTACGGATCTGCCAAACACAGACACCAGCAATGTGTGTTCCGCACTTCGCGGACCGCACATTGCCGGCACTCTCATAGAAAATGCCTTTTCTTGTCCGCAATTGCGGACAAGAATAGGACATGTTCTAGGTTTTTTCCAGAACGGAAGTGCGGATCCGCAAATGCGGATAGCACATTCCGGCCCCATTGCAAATGAATGGGTCCGCACCTGTTCTGCAAAGTTGCAAAACTGATGCAGACCTATTTTGCGGACGTGTGAATGGACCCCAACACTGATAAGTGCAGGACTCTAGGCCTATGAAGAGAAGAATAGTGGCGTCATACTGTTAGCCAAAATGGACTTTTATGATGAAAACTACCCTTTAGATAACCTCTTTCCCACACAATATCAGTAAACTGAAAATGGACCCAGTACAGGTCATCAACATGAGATCCGAGGGGCTCTGACTCCCGGCACTTCTGCCGATCATCTGTTTGAGGAAGCCACGGACTGCTCACAGCTTGGGGAGATATTACATCAGTTATTTTTCCGTTCTTCTGATCCGTCAGAAGAACAGAAAGATAAAGAATAAAAACGGATCCTGTAAAAAAAGAACGGATCCTGTACATCAGTTATGCACATTTGGCATCTGTTTGGGCCATTTCCATTTGAGATCCGTTTTTTAAACAGAAAAAAGTCAATGCATTCAGTACTTTTTTCCTGTCTAAGGCTATTTTCACACTAGCGTTAATTTTTTCCGGTATTGAGATTCGTCATAGGGTCTCAATACCAGAAAAAAAACGCTTCCGTTTTGTCCCCATTCATTGTCAATTCCCCTCAAATGCGTTCTTTAAAAAAATGTTAAAAATAGTAGATTATATTTTTTCTTAAATAGACATATTCGGTATCACCGCGTCCGCATCGACCGGCTCTATAATATCATATGATTTACCCCATCAGGTGAACACTGTAAAAAATAAATAAATAAACATTGACCCAAAAAACATAATATTGATCAATCAAAAAGTCATATGTACCCCAAAATGGTAGCAATAACAACAAAAAATTAGCTCCCACACAGGACCACAGCCAGAAAAATAAAAAAATATGGGTCTATGAAAATTGCAACAAAGAACAGATTTATTTTTTCTTCTATTATATAAAATGTTAAAAAATAAAATAAAAAATACCTATTTGGTATCCATAACCGCGTCCATAACAATTGGCTCTACAAAAATATCACATGATCTACCCCATCAAGTGAATGGTGTAAAAAAAACTAATAAAAATTATGCCAAAACAGCTTTTTTTTGTCATCTTACCTCACTAAAAACATATCAAAAAGTCTTATGTACCCCAAAATGGTAGCAATAAAAAAAATCACCTCGTCCTGCAAAAAACAAGCCCTCACACAAGACTATAGCCAGAAAAATGAAAAATGGCAACAAAAAGAAATATTGGGCCTAAAGCACATTTTCTTGAAAAAAATAAATAAATAAAAAAATGTAATTTTTCATTTTCACACCAAAGTATTAAAAATTCTATGAAACACCTGTTGAGTGAAGTGCTCGCTACACCCCTTAAAAATTCCTTGGGTGGTGTAGTTTACAAAATATGATCACTTTTTGGGGGTTTTCACTGTGGGGATACCTCATAGTCTCTTCAAAAAGTTACATGTTGCCCAAAGACCGTTCCAGCAAAATCTGCCCTCCAAAAACCATATGGCGCTCCTTGCCTTCTGTGCCCTGTCGTGTGCCCAAACAGCGGTATATGACAACATATGGGGTGTTTCTGCAAACTGCAGAATCAGGGTAATAAATATTGGTTTGTTTTGTTGTTAACCAATGATGTGTTCCAGGAAAAAATTTATTGAAATGGAAAATCTGCAAATTTTTTTATTTAATTCCTGTGGAATACCTAAAGGCCCCTTTCACACGGGCGAGAATTCCGTGCGGGTGCAATGTGTGAGGTGAACAAATTGCATCCGCACTGAATCCGGACCCAATTACTTCAATGGGGCTTTACAGATGAGCGGTGATTTTCACGCATCACTTGTGCGTTGTGTGAAAATCGCAGCATGTTTTATATTCTGTGTTTTTCACGCAACGCAGGCCCCATAGAAATTAATGGGTCTGCATGAAAATCGCAAGCAATGAAGATGCGGTGCGATTTTTCACGCATGGTTGCTAGGAGATGATGTAAGTAAATTGATAAGTCAATTTACTGTATTATTTTTCCCTTATAACATGGTTTTAAGGGAATATAATAGCATTCTTAATACAGAATGCTTACGAAAATGTGGCTTTAGGGGTTAATAAATAAATAAATAAAAATTAACTCTCCTCATTCTGTTGTTCGCGCAGCCGGCATCATCTTCTTTCAGGACCTGCCAAAGGATCTTTGATGATGCAATTGCGCTCACCACGTGGTGACGTCAGCGCAGGTCCTGCTGAATGAAGATAGAATATTTCTATCTTCATTCAGTAGGACCTGTGCTGACGTCACCACTCTCACCACGTGGTGAGCGCAATTACGTCATTAAAAAGTCCTTTGGCAGGTCCTGAAAGAAGAAAAAAAGATGATGCCGGCTGTGCGAACAACAGAATAAGGTGAGTTAATTTTAAAAAAAAATGATTAACCCCTAAAGCCACATTTTACTAAGCATTCTGTATTTAGAATGCTATTATATTCCCTTTATAACCATGTTATAAAGGGAAAATAATAAAATATACAGAACATCGATCCCAAACCTGAACTTCAGTGAAGAAGTCCGGGTTCGGGTCTGGGTACCACATTCAGTTTTTATTCACGCACGTGCAAAACGCTTTGCACCCGCTCGATAAAAACTGAACATTGGAACGCAATCGCAGACAAAACTGACTGCAACTGCGTACCTACCTGCACGATTTTCCCTGATCGCAGACGCAACGCATCCGGACATAATTCGGACACGCTCGTCTGCAAGGGGTCAAAGGGTAAACGGCATTTCTAAAACCAGTTTTGAATAGCTTGAGGGGTGTCGTTTCTAAAATAGGGTCATTTATGGGTTGGTTCTATTATGTAAGCCCCACAAAGTGACTTCAGAACTGAACTGGTCCTTAAAAAAGATGACTGAAAATTTTCTTAAAAATTTCAAAAATTTCTAAACCTTCTAACGTCCTGAAAATTAAATTACATTACTAAAATAATGCAAACATAAAGCAGACATATGGGGAATGTTAATTAATAAATATTTTATGAGGCATCACTCTGTCTTAGGCCTCTTGTACACAAACGTATTTTCTTTCCATGTCCGTTCCGTGTTTTTTTTTGCGGACCGTATGCGGAAGCATTCATTTCAATGGGTCTGCAAAAAAAAAAACGGAAGGTACTCCGTGTGCATTCCTTTCCCGTATTTTTATATAGCTGTCCCGCTAAAAGATAGAACTTGTCCTATTATTGTCCGCATAACGGACAAGGATAGTACTGTTCTACTAGGGGCCAGCTGTTCCGTAAAATACAGAATGCACACGGACGTCATCCGTATTTTTTGCGGATATGTTTTTTGCGGACCGCAAAATACATACGGTCGTGTGCAGGAGGCATTAAAAGCAGAAAGATTCAAATTTAGAAAACAGTGAATTTTTTCACATTTTCATTAACTTTTGGATTTTTTTTTTTTATGAATAACAGTAAAACATATTGACTCAAATTAACATGTTACCATTAACATGAAGTACAATGTCTCACGAGAAAACAATCTCTGAATGGCTTAGATAAGTAAAAGCGTTCCAGAGTTATTACCACATAAAGTGAGATATGTCAGATTAGCAAATTTAGGCCTGGTCAGGAAGGGGGCAAATGGCCCAGTCTGGAAGTGGTTAAAAAAGGGTGAAAAGGGTAGAAAGAAAGAAAAAAAACCATTAGCTCACTGTTACCCCACTGCTCCACACACAGGAGATGGCTTGGAATGACAGCTCACAGCCACTGGCTGACGAAGGTCATGAAGGCGGCCTGGGATTGTCATTTCCAGCCATTTTCTATATGACAAGCTAGGACCAGAAACTAGAGAGCCGCACGGACCAGATCAGTGGAGATTGGTGAGGTAAGGCTACTTTTTCACTGGCGTTTTGGCTTTCTGTCTGTGAGATCCGTTCAGGGCTCTCACAAGCGTCCCAAAACGGATTTGCCCTAATGCATTCTGAATGCATCAGTTTGGCTCCGTTCCGCCTCCATTCTACTGCCTCCGTGCCACTAACACAATCTGGCACAATAGAAAACGGATCCGTCCCCCACTGAGGCTACTTTCACACTTGTGGCAGAGTGAACTGGCAAGCAGTTCCGTCGCCGGAACTGAATGCCGGATCCGGCAAAACGTATGCCAACTGATGGCATTTGTAAGACTGATCAGGATCCTTGAAATGCCGGATCCGTCTTTCCGGTGTCATCTGGCAAAACAGATCCAGCATTTATTTATTTTTCACCTTTTTTTGGGTCTGCGCAGACCGGAAGCACAGATCCGGCATTTTGAATGCCGGATCCGGCACTAATACATTACTATGGCATTCAGGCAAGTCTTCTGTTTTTTTGGCCGGAGATAAAACCGTAGCATGCTGCGGTATAACCTCCGTCCTGATCAGTCAAAATGACTGAACCTAAGACGTCCTGAACGGATTAGGCTCCATTCACACGTCCGCAAATGGGTCTGCATCCGTTCCGCAATTTTGAGGAACTGGTGCGGACCTATTCATTTTCTATGGGGACAGAAAAGATGCAGACAGCACACAGTGTGCTGTCCGTATCCGCATTTCCGTGCTGCGGCCCTGCAAAATATAGAACATGCTCTATTCTTAGGCAGTTCTTTGGGGGGGGGGGGTGTATTGCGGATTCGCAATACACTATGGACGTGTGAATGGACCCTTTCTCTCCATTCAGAACGCATGGGGATATACCTGATCAGTTCTTTTCCGTCATTGAGCGCTTTTGACGGAACTCAGTGCCGGAAAAGAAAAACGCAAGTGTGAAAGTACCCTGATTTTCAATGGTGTTCAAGACAGATCTGTCTTGGCTATGTTAAAGATAATACCAACGGATCCGTTCTGAACGGATGCAGACGGCTGTATTATCTGGACACAAAACACGAGTGTGAAAGTAGCCTAAGTAATGACGCTTTTTTTTCCATATATTTAACCCATTCTGCCATCTTACCCATTAAATAAAATTATCCATGTGGAAAACCTTCTCTTGGGGAGGAGCTTGTAAAAGAGTAGGACCGCCCACTGGACTATGATTAAAGTACGTTATACTGAATCTCTTCCCACATAATTATACATTAGACTGCTCCGCTCCTCCTGCTCTATAGTGTGCTGCCTGCAGACTGTACTGCACAATGTGACCACTGCCCATGAAAGAGGATATCCGACCCAGATGGAGACCATCTGCTGAGAATAAAAAACCGCTGTACCTCCAGAGATGTCCACAAATATGTCTTACCTCCTGATAGACAGGATTTCCATCACCACCAGTGACAGTGGAGATGGCAACCCGAAGTCAAACAGATGCCATGGGCAGGGGTACCTAAAACCCCTGAAAACAACCCAGAGGCCCCACATGAGGAGCGGTCCTCCACCAGTGACAGTGGAAATGGCAAACAGATGCCATGGGGCAGGCACAGCTGTCAGCCAATGTTTATGTGACCTTGCCATATGGGCAGGGGTACCAGGAACCCCTGAAAACAACCCAGGGGCCCCACATGAGGAGCGGTCCTCCACCAGTGACAGTGGAGATGGCAAACAGATGCCATGGGGCAGGCACCGCTGTCAGCCAATGTTTATGTGACCTTGCCATATGGGCAGGGGTACCAGGAACCCCTGAAAACAACCCAGGGGCCCCACATGAGGAGCGGTCCTCCACCAGTGACAGTGGAGATGGCAAACAGATGCCATGGGGCAGGCACCGCTGTCAGCCAATGTTTATGTGACCTTGCCATATGGGCAGGGGTACCAGGAACCCCTAAAAACAACCCAGGGGCCCACATGAGGAGCTGTCCTCCACCAGTGACAGTGGAGATGGCAAACAGATGCCATGGGGCAGGCACCGCTGTCAGCCAATGTTTATGTGACCTTGCCATATGGGCAGGGGTACCAGGAACCCCTAAAAACAACCCAGGGGCCCCACATGAGGAGCTGTCCTCCACCAGTGACAGTGGAGATGGCAAACAGATGCCATGGGGCAGGCACCGCTGTCAGCCAATGTTTATGTGACCTTGCCATATGGGCAGGGGTACCAGGAACCCCTAAAAACAACCCAGGGGCCCACATGAGGAGCGGTCCTTGATCCCCCACCTGTGGTGCTGGACTGTCAGGGCACAAATGCTGCAATCCACATTACTATGGGGGGGCCTCCCTGTCACCCCATGCCGTGAGAACCTCTGGTGTCACATGAGGGACCAGGCACGAGCACCACAGAGAAGTCCAGACGCCATGCCTGACACCGCCTACCTGCCTCTGACAGCCGGCTCCCACCAAGAATACCGGAACCTACGCTCTACCACTTCCCCGAACCGTCCACAGGAGCCAAGCACCGCCCCACGGCCTGAGGACCCACCAATAGCGGCGCGGCTGACACCTGCACGCCGCACGTCACTTCATGAGACAAGAGCTGTGATTGGACGCCGTCCAGGAGAAGCGAGACCTTAGGAGGGGACTGGGGCGCGGCTACAGAGCTGTGTAAATGCAGTAGAAGGAGGCATCTCAGGGATGTCCTAGCAAACCCAAATAAGCTGCAGTTTTTGGTTTCCAGTTAGGACATTTTAAGGGCAGGATCATAGCAGAGCTGTCAGGCATCTATACATCTCTGGACAGACCAGACAAGTAGGACCCTTGAGGAGCTTGTTCACACATCTGTGATTATTCTCATGTTACAGTGAATACTACTGATGTCAGAATCTTCATGATTTATTATGGTTTTCCAATGTGTTCATTAAAACATGTTGGCTTTGTAAGATATTTGGATAAGATGTTTAGGAAAAAATAAATAAAAAATCAGGGTGATTATAGTTATCGCCCACCCACCATGAAATAACCAGAATACCCCTACTTCCATGTACTGTAGGAATGGCAGTGCATAGAATCCGATTCACTACAGTGTAGTGGCTGCTACAGAACAAAAATACAATAGAAACGCTGCTTCCTTTTTTTCATTCTATTATTCCCTAAAAAAATAAAAAAAAATATATACTGCATCAAATTGCGGTGTCAGAAGAGGCTAATTGAGGTGTCTATGTGCAAAAGACCAGCAGGTGGCGACATTGCACTAAACCCTGGCTACAGCACAATACCTGAGTGGAGAATGTACTGAAATCTTACTATGTACTACTACCCGGTATAAGGTTATGTGCTAATCTGTATGGGCACCGTTACGTGTTTTGTGCACCATGGCAAACATACCGTTTGCATTTTAGGGTCTATAATATGGCCACACAACCTGGACTGATGCTTGATCTGTTGGAGAGATGTAACCGCATGCAGGGCAGTACAGTTGCCAGGGCAACCTTATAATGCCAACGAGTACTGGGAACGGTTCAATGACAACGACTAAGTGTCATGTGGTTGGGAGACAACCCGCAAGTCATATTCTCTTCAGGACTTGTTATTCCTCATGTACACTGCAAAGAAGATTCAGAAAAGTGACTGAAAACCATAGTGATGCTGTAATGCTACAGTGTTCACGAAGGGTTAACTTAAAATGTATTATGTTCTCTAAAAACTAGATCTTTGCATATGTCAAAATGCTGTGTAAGCTTAATCCCCGAGCATAAGGAAAAGTGTAGGCAAAACAGCGCCCAGCAGAGTCATCTGTCAGAGATACACTAGGACTGGACCACAGAGGCCCAGGGAAGCCCATGTGAATCTGGCAGAGTGGATGCCTTCAGGGGTTATCCAAGCATTATTATGCAATGAATAAGGGACTGTAGATTAGGTATTATTGCAATATACATGGAATAAACATATTGTTTGGTTTTTATACTGTATATGTTCCTTCTAGTCCACCTTCTCTTACATCCAGAGGTGGACTGACATGCTCAGTAGCTTTCCTGCTCTCATAGTGAAGTGGTCCAGACACCTTTCAGTCATTCAGCCCTAACTACTTCTAAATTTATAGACATATATAGATATATCTGCAAGGTCGGAGTTGGGTCCCTTGGGCCCACCAAAGGAAATTATTCTCTGGGCCCATTTCTAATACCATCTGTAGTATCTCAGAGCAGACACTACCATTCCTACGCCCCGCTACTGTCTCGAATGGCTAATCAATCAGGTTCTCTTATTGTGCCTTAATAACATTGCTATGTAACTTATGTATTGTATTACATGCACTGTGCCTGGTTGTCCAGCAGATGGCAGTGTATCTGGCAGAGTACCTTTAGATAAAATGGAACTTACCATTCAATTCTCCCCCCTTTTAGGCAGAAGTCGGCTAGTTCCTCCCTACCAAGGGAGAGGTTGCATGAAGCCATAGGGTGCTGGCACACAATGCAGTTCTGACATGCATTCAGGATGCAGTTTTCAATTTAGCCAGTTTAGCAGCCTCGTTAAACCCCGGTATTCTGCATAGTGGGAATGATTTCATTAATTTCAGCTAGCTACAATTAAAGAAAACTGCATCCTGAATGCATGTTAGAACTACACTGTGTGCCAGCACCTATAGTGAGTTGAGAGTTGGAAAGAGGGCAGAGATGACCAGTGAGGGGAGTGCCCCCCTCCTACAGCAGGAGCCTTCTAGGGGAAGCAGCTCATAGAGCACCCCGGCTCCAAACAGTTCACAGAGTATTATGAGGGGGTCAACGGCCAAAGACACCCCACTTAAAAGGTACCAGAACTGTCAGAAAGTTCAGTAACCAGACGGAAGCCAGAGATTAGTACAGCAGAGAGGGATAAAGCAGATTATTCAAGTTCATCTGCCAGTGCACCCTAAAACCTGCAGGAGCCAAGAGAAGTATTGTCTGAATGCAAGTTTATTCAAGTAAAACTGTTAAACTTTACCAAGTCTTGACTCTTCCAACTACAGCTCCTTTGAATGCTACGGAGCCTAATCCTGGGAAGCAATAGTATACAGGTAGGAGCACCGTGACACACATGACCACTTGGAATTCCCCAAAACCTGGGACATGATAGGCCCTGTAGGACAGCCTGTTGCACATCAATAAAGTCTAATAGGTTTTGATTCAAATAAATAGACCTTATTGGCAGCTCCAAATGTTTTTTCTTCTCCTGGCCTGGACCTTTGGGGCTCACTGGAGGATACTCTGGTGGGCCAGTCCAAAGTTTGATAGATAAAAAGATATGAGATAGATAAATAGGTGCACAATATGGGCACTTTATTACAGACAATATAGTTGCTCATAGCTGATCTTGGGCTCTTTTCACATAGCATCCATGGGATCTATGGCTGGGAAGTACATATTCACAGGAGGTAAAAAAAAAGAAAAGATAGAAATGTATAAATTACAGGTTTTACTGAATCTTTTCCCACAAAACTTCTGCTCTATAAGATGGGGCTTTCAGATTGCATTGCATGTTGCGGTGACAGGTCCTCTGCAAAAGGCAAAATCTTCATTCAGCTGTTAATTGGCCAATCATGATCATGTGACCACATACATGACACTTATGTAAGTGCAGATGCTCTCCAAAAGAGAAACAATATAAAATATTGTAATTTTATACCCTTTAATGCAGCAGTTCTCAACCTAGGGGTCGCTATCCCTTTGGGGGTCGATCGGCCCTTTCCGGGGGGTCGCCTGAGGCTTCCTATTGTGGGTCGCCCGCACAACGGCAGCGGCCCCTTATCATCGCGCACAGGAAGTGATGTCCTATCACTGCCTGTGCTTGAAGGAGCCTGACGTCTGGACGGGTAAGTCGGGCCGCCTGTCTGCTGAGGTCTGAGTTTTTTTATTAATGACACCGCCGCTGAGCACCACTGCCACCAATGATTTAATTTAGCCTGGCTAATTTTATTTTAATTATTTGGCTGAGCAAGGCTTAATTTGGGGGGACATGAAGCACCGCTGATTTATTTATTTGGGGGACCCTGAGCACCATTGATTTATTTATTTGGGGGGGGGGGGGACCTGAAGCACCGCTGATTTATTTATTTGGGGGGGGACCTGAAGCACCGCTGATTTATTTATTTGGGGGGGACCTGAAGCACCGCTGATTTATTTATTTGGGGGACTCTGAGCACTTTTGATTTATTTATTTGGGGGACCCTGAGCACCATTGATTTATTTATTTGGGGGAAACCTGATTTATTTATTTGGGGGTACCCTGAGCACCGCTGATTTATTTGGGGGAGACCTGAAGCCCCGCTGATTTATTTATTTGGGGGACCCTGAGCACTTCTGATTTATTTATTTGGGGGGGACTTGAAGCACCACTGATTTATTTATTTGAGGGGTACCCTGAGCACCACTGATTTATTTTTTATTTTTGGGGGGGGGGTACTGTGAGCACCACTGAGTAATTTATTTGAGGGGTACTGTGCGCACCACTGATTTATTTTTTAGGGGGTATTTGTTGTTTATTATTTATTTTAAAGTTATTTATTTGGTTTACAAATATTTTGTATTTATGCTAAAGTTCTGAGGTTATGAATGAATACATCCTGCATATCAGATATTTACATTACAATTCATAACAGTAGCAAAATTAGTTATGACGTAGCAAGGAAAAAAATGTAATGGTTGGGGGTCACCACAACATGAGGAACTGTATTAAGGGGTCACGGCTTTAGAAAGGTTGAGAACCACTGCTTTAATGGCTAACTAAAATACGTGATGTTATAAGGCAAGCTTTCGAGATTCTGAGGTCCCTTCTTCAGGCCATCATACTATAAGGCCTCATGCACACGACCGTTTTTCGGGTCCGCATTCGAGTCGCAGTTTTAGCGGCTCGGGTGCGGACCCATTCACTTCAATGGGGCCGCAAAAGATGCGGACAGCACTCCGTGTGCAGTCCGCATCCTTTGCTCCGTTCAGTGACCCCGCAAAAAAAATATAACATGTCCTATTCTTGTCCGTTTTGTGGACAAGAATAGGCATTTCTACAATAGGCCGGCCATTCTGTTACACAAATTGCGGTTTGCGGACTGCAAAAAACTGAACGGTCTTGTGCATGTAGCCTAAAGGAAAAAAAGACAACTTCCCCTGTTGCCAAACATCTTGGTTATTCTGACCATAATATTACAGACCTCCAAGTAGTAAGGCTACTTTCACACTCGCGTTTTGGGCGGATCCGTCATGGATCTGCAAAAAACTGATCAGTTACAATAATACAATTGCATGTATCCGTCATGAACGGATCCGTTTGTATTATCTGTAACATAGCCAAGATTTATCCATCATGAACTCCATTGAAAGTCAATAGGAGACGGATCCTTCTGCCTGCCCTGTGCCGTGGGAAAATTTTGCGCCATTTGGTATTCTGCGCAGGCGTGGTGAGGAAGCTGGCACAGCCTGCGAGCGTCCTTCCCTCACCGCGCCTGCGCAGAATACCGAACGGCGTGAGATTTTTCCAGGGCACAGGGCAGACAGAAGGATGCAAACGATGCCTGGCCCTGTCAATCAACACTTGGAAGGCGTGACTTGAGGTGTGAGACGGGAGCCTCTAGGTGCAACCCCCCCCCCCCCCCCCTTCCCCCGCTCCTAGAGGCTCATTCACATATCATAAAAGTAAGAATTCTACAGTAACGGGGGCACGGATAATCATTAGAATAGCAGAGTTAGGTGCAGCTGACATTAGCACATCGCTAATGTCAGCCAGTTTAATACTGAACATTCTAGTGACAGAAACCCTTTTAAGAGTCATTTCAAATCCCAAAGGGATAGACAAGTTTGGGAATACAAATTTATGACTGTCTTTGACACACTCAACACAGGACTGAATTTGTCTCAAGGTATTATGGCCTGCTACACCATCTGAGGAGAAAGAGGGGTCCTCTCCTCTCTAAACTCAGAGACCAACCAACTTCCACACAGCTTATCTGTAAACTAATTAAGGACTTCTTCTCCAAGACCATTGCTCTGTTTGTTGGGGTTTTGCAATTTATTACTTAAAGGGGTTCTCCGGGAATTTAGAAAGTGAAAATACTTAAATATTACTTTATAATAAATATATTCCCAAATACCTTTAATTAGTTAGAGTGGCTAGTTTTGTCTACGGAGTAATCACTAGGAGAAATAAAATGGCCCCCGGTCCTACCAGTACCCACAGAACCTGTCCTGATCACACAGGAGGACAAATTACTTCACAACACTGAGCTGAAGAGCTGCCTCATTCTCCTCTCTGCTCTGTGAGAATGGAAATGATGAGGAGACATGAAGTACAGAGAGGAGGGTGGGGGTAATGAGCAGAAGCACTTGTATGCAGTCTCCATTACCACAGCCCCACATTACCACAGTCTGTCCTGTCCGTCCTCTCTATACTTTATGTCTAAATTCCCCAGAGATTCAGCTAAATTTCTTATCAGCTGTATTCAGGATCATAATCCCTGACAAGTAGAGAGGAGGACAAGGCAGCTCTTTACCTCAGTGTTGTGAAGTAACTTGTCCTCCTGTGTGATCAGGACTGGTTTTGTGTGTAGTGGTAGGATAGAGGCCATTTTGTTTCCCCTGATGATTGCTCCCCTGACAAAACGAGCCATAATAATAATGAAAGGCATTTGGAAATATATATATTATAAAGTAATATTTAAAGGGGTTGTCCGGGTTCAGAGCTGAACCCCGACATACCCTTATTTTCACCCAGGCAGTCCCCAAGGCTAACATCGGAGCATCTCATGCTCCGATGCGCTCCCTTGCTCTGTGCTAAATCGTGCAGAGCATGGGCTCTTTTGTTTATCATAACACACTGCCAGGCGGAAACTTCCGCCCGGCAGTGTGTTGGGTGATGTCACCGGCTCTGATAGGCGGGCTTTAGCGCTGCCCGAGCGGTTTTACTGGCTAGGGCAGCGCTAAATCCCACCCATCAGTGCTGGTTGTTAGGGTGCCTGTATAATAGGGTGGCCAGACCTCCAGTTCTAGGCCAGACACTCCAGTTTCCTGGCTACAGCAACAAACTGACTGACTGCGGCTTCTCTCACCTCAAGTCAGTCACTAGAGTCAGCAGACATGGCTCCCAGTGACTGAGGGTGACAGAACCTTTTTAGGCCCTGCACAGCTCACCCTCATGTCTTCCCATACTTTCTTTCCCCTCTTTTTCTGGCAGTGAAAGACATGGCTTAGTGGACTCGTGGGCGTGGCCTAGCTGGAGTAGGGCGTGATCTACAATGTCTGGCTTTTGTGGGTAAAGCAAGTGGCCACCCTACCGTATAACTACTGTGAAAGGGGCATGTGACGAATACCGCACCTCACGTCAAGCTCATGAGATACGGTGTAGTCACTGGTTACCAAGACGTGACATTACGCCCTCCCGGAGGAGCAGGTAAGGTAAGCTTAGTACAGTTAAAACAGTTGCCTCCTGTCCACGTGGGCACAGAGAGGCAGAGGGTTAGAGACACTCGTTTACAAACCTGACAAGCTGAGAGAACCTTTTCACTGCCCCAGTGAAATAGCGCATGGTGAAGTGGCGCCCGTATAAGTATGGCTTATGGTCCAGGGTGACCAGGTACGTTACAGCGTTGAGGCGCTGGTGCACAAGGTACAGACCTTCCCAGGCTGCCGGAAGCTTTTCCTGAGGTACGGGGACCAGTACCCTTACCTTTTGACCCACCTGGTAGGTCCCCTCACAAGCGTTCTGGTCGTACCATCGCTTTTGGTCGGCCTGGGCTTGCTCCATATTATCATGCACCAGCTGCGACAAGGCCTGCATCTTGTCCCGGAAATGCATGACATACTTGACAACCAACACTCCAGGGGTGGCTACATCTCCCACCCAGGCCTCTTTCACCAGAGCCAGGGGCCCCCTGCACACATCGCCCCTACAGAAGCTCGAAGGGGGAGAACCCTGTGGAGGCCTGTGGGACCTCCCGGTAGGCAAACAGCAGGTGTGGGAGGCACTGCTCCCAGTCACCCCCATAGGAGTCAACCAACATCTTAAGCATCTGCTTCAAGGTGCCATTAAACCGTTTGCACAGGCCGTTGGTCTCTGGGGGGTCCAGGCTGGTCACCAGATGTTGCACCTGCGTCTGCCTACAGAGGGACTCCATCAATTGCGACATGAACTAGGTCCCCCGGTCGGTGAGCATTTCCTGGGTAAAGCCCACTCTGGAGAAAATCTTCAGCAAGGCGGTGGCCAACCTGTCGGCCCGAATGGACGACAAGGCTACCGCTTCCGGGTACCGGGTGGCATACTCTACTACCGTCCATATGAAGCGTTTCCTGCCCCAGTGAAACAGCGCTTCCTCAGCCCGGGTATACTGCCACCAGTTTCTCGTTTAATATAAGCCCGGCTACCGTAATTAGGTTTCTGTGGGAAGATCTTCATATGTCCCCTCCCTGGAATCCTACCGCCCAACTACGAGCAGGAGCCTGTCCATCTTAGCCACAGGGTCGCAAATATATATCTGGTTCATGCCTGTGATGGAGGGTTGATTTATAATTCCTTATGAATCGCCGATTCCATGATGTCTGATAGTTGCTTTTGTTCCGAGGAATGACTTAGACCCCCTGCAGGAAAGTTTTCCTGCAGGATCCGTGCTGTCTGAATGGAGGTGTGAAATGTAACCAAATGTGGCCTGCTAGGAGTTTTCTGCTATCTGGCTGCGCTTTGAAGCAGAGCCCCCTGTGGAGTTTGATTTCCTCTGCCACTCCTGGAGCAAATGGCAGGAATAAAATCATACTCCATATTTCTCACAGGGCACTACTGAAAGGAGGCATAACTACTGTGAAAAGGGCACTAATTAAAGGGGGGCATAACTATTGTGAAAAGGGCACTACTGAAGTCCCCCTCTTTGTTATTAATGTAATGGCCCCTCTGTTATTAATGTACTGGCCCCCCTCTTTGCTAATATAATCGCCCCTCTTATTGCTGTGCCAATGCCATTGAATATAGCCTTTCTGCTCCAGTCCTCTCCTCTCCTCTCCCACCCCCCATACTGCCGCCAGAGCCTCTGCAATTAGGTACGTTAACATTAAAAAAAAAATACTTACCTATCTCCATCCCCGCTTGTTCCCACCGCAGGCGGTCACGAACGCCTCACTGTGCCTTCCTGCGCCGCGTCATCTCGCGAGACCCGACGCAGGAGGTCACAGTGAGGTTATCGTGACCGAGTCCTGCGTCGCTCGCCTCTACTGCCTTATAGGCTTCAGGCCTAGTGGCCTGAAGCCTATGGGGCATAACGGAGGGGACGGGAGCCATAGGCTCCCGTAGCCCTCATTGAAATTTCGGATGCCTGGCGCCCCCTGCAATTTGGCGCCCGGGGCAACGGCCCCTCCGGCCCCCCCCACGCTACGCCCCTGACTGAAAGGGGGGCATAACTACTGTGAAAGGAGCACTACTGAAAGGAGGCATAACTACTGTGAAAAGGGCACTACTGAAATGGGGGCATAACTACTGTGAAAGGGGCACTTCTGAAAGGAGGCATAACTACTGTGAAAAGGGCACTACTGAAGGGGGGGGCATAACTACTGTGAAAGAGCACTACTGAAAGGGGGGAATAACTACTGTGAAAATGGCACTATTGAAAGGGGGGTATAACTACTGTGAAAGGGGCACTACTGAAGGGGGTGCATAACTACTGTGAAAAGGGCACTACTGAAAGGGGGGCAGAACTATTGTGAAGAGGGTACAATGTGGGCATAACTAGTGTGTGGGGGCACAACTCCAGTTGGAGTTGGTTAATTTCTTACAGGATGGTAATAGGTCTATAGATTGTCTTCCCTGGACCAGAGGTGGATTCAGAGCAGGACAAATTTGCTAACCTAAATCATTAAAGGGAGTCTTTCACGCAGATTCACCCTATTAACCTAATAACAGTGTTATGTCTACGGCATCCCCCCTATTCAAACTGTTCTTACCGTTTGTTCCTTGCTAGCATCGTTGTGGAGAAAAACACTTTTAATCCGCATGCAAATGAGTCTGTGAAGGTGCCCTGGGGAGGCGTTACAACGGCCGGTGCCCCGGCCCCTGGGCCTTTTTTCATATGAAGGCACTCCCCCTCCGCCACGTCTGTGTTCTAACCTCCCTCCTCCCGTCCGTAATCCCGCGCATGCGCCGATGAACGCGATATCGGCGCGTGAGCATTAAATGAGCACTGTCGGGGCGAGGCATCGCAGTTTAGCGTGCACATGCGCGGGATTACGGACGGGAGAAGGGAGGTTAGAACAGAGACTAAGGGCGAGCAGACGTGGCGGAGGGGGAGTGCCTTCATATGAAAATGACCCAGGGGCCTGGGCACCGGCCGTTGTAACGCCGCCCCTAGGCACCTTCACGAACTGATTTGCATTTCTCCAAAACGATGCAAGCAAGGAACAAACGGTAAGAACCGTTTTAATAGGGGGGATGCCGTAGACATAACACTGTTACTAGGTTAATAGGGTGAATCTGCGTGAAAGACTCCCTTTAAAAAAAAATCCTACCTTGTATCCCACTGCCTGCCTTTTATTAAAAGGTTGCTGAGTTGTTGTTTTTACTTTTGATATGTCATAGAAATATATCTAATGTTTGGCTCAGTGGGGGTCTGAGTGCTGAGACCCCCACCGATCTCTAGAACGAGGAGAGAGAAGCGCTCACATATTGCAGCAGAGGACAGTCGAGGTATTCCCATAAGCTTCTGCTGAGCCTGCAGTGAGGAGAGAACATAATATGTGAGCACTTCTCCCTCCTCCTTCTAGTATAGTTGGGGTCTTAGCATTCAGACCCCCAACAATCAAAACTTTTGAAAATATCAAACATTTGTTTGAAAACTCAGTGACCCTTCAGCAATTTTCTATGCAATGGATCAGTGAGGAACGGACAGCAACGGGTGACATGGGTTATTGAAGAGGTGGTCAAAAAATCTGAAGTACCCAGGGCCAGATCTTCCATAGGGATCTTTCTGGGATCATTTATGATCATTGGGGTCCCTTTAGACCAGCTTCATACCACCCATCAGCTGAGCTTTGTGATGGAATTGTTACCCAAAATGGCACCTCTTATAGAGGAGCTGTCCTCTCTCCTGACATGTCTTAGTAAATACAGTACTTGCATTCCTCATGTAATAACAGTTCTGGGGCATCGATTCTCATACATCTGTGTTGTGCCGCTCCTCTGTTATTCCTTCTAGAAGTTTATGAATGAACTGGCAGTGACAGCGGTCTGCAATGAAGGTCAAACTGCGTGGTAGTTTTTTCAGGTGTGTCCCTGCACAGTGTGACACTGGCACCACTGCCTGATAGTATCCCACTGTACAGAGACCCCCCCCCCTCAACTTGGCAATCAATTGATAAACTTTTAGTAGGAATAACAGAGGATCAGCACAACATCAAGTCATAAGAATTGATGCTCCAGAGTTGTTATTACATGGGGAATGCAAGTAGTTACTAAAACAGACATGTCTGGAGAGGGGACAGGTCCACTCTAAGTCCCGCCCTCTTTACTGTGAAGCCACACCCCTTCATCTGGACTTAGTGGACTAGGGTACAGCTACACAGCGACCTGTCACCCCATGTATTTCAATGGTGTTGGAATCCACAGTCGCAAAAAAATCCATCCAAGTTGTTTTTTTTTGTGATTGTTGTGTTGTAGTCGCAGTATGTCACATGGCGACACCACTGAAATATGTTACATGAAATGCTGCCCTGTAACCTTAGGCCCCTTTCACCCGGGCGAGTATTCCGCGCGGGTGCAATGTATGATGCGAACGCATTGCGCCCGCACTGAATCCGGACCCATTTATTACAATGGGTCTGTGTACATGAGCGTTGGTTTTCATGTATCACTTGTGCTTTGCATGAAAATCGCTGCACGTTCTATATTCTGCTATTTTCACGCTGCCCTGGCCCCATAGAAGTGAATGGAGCTGCGTGGAAATCGCATCGCATCCCCAAGCAAGTGCGGGTGCGATGCGTTTTTCACTCATGGTTGCTAAGAGATTTTGTTTGTAAACATTCAGTTTTTTATCACGTGCGTGAAAACCACATCAAAATACATTGCACCCGCACGATAAAAACTGAACTGAACGCGATTGCAGACAAAACTGAATGGACTTGCTTTCGAAATCCCCCAGTTTTCACTAAACGCATCTACAACGCATCCGGACCTAATCCGGACACGCTCGTCTGCAAGGGGCCATACACTTTTGTGTTGAGTGACACATATCACCCTGTAGCCGTACCCTTTTGTGTCACGTGACAGTTATCACCATGTAGCCGTACCCTTTTGTGTCACGTGACACTTATCACCATGTAGCCGTACCCTTTTGTGTCACGTGACACTTATCACCATGTAGCCGTACCCTTTTGTGTCACGTGACACTTATCACTCTGTAGCTGTACCCTTTTGTGTCACGTGACACTTATCACTCTGTAGCTGTACCCTTTTGTGTCACGTGACACATATCACCATGTAGCCGTACCCTTTTGTGTCACGTGACACTTATCACTCTGTAGCTGTACCCTTTTGTGTCACGTGACACATATCACCATGTAGCCGTACCCTTTTGTGTCACGTGACACTTATCACTCTGTAGCCGTACCCTTTTGTGTCACGTGAGACATATCACCATGTAGCCGTACCCTTTTGTGTCACGTGACACTTATCACTCTGTAGCTGTACCCTTTTGTGTCACGTGACACTTATCACTCTGTAGCTGTACCCTTTTGTGTCACGTGACACATATCACCATGTAGCCGTACCCTTTTGTGTCACGTGACACTTATCACTCTGTAGCCGTACCCTTTTGTGTCACGTGACACATATCACCATGTAGCCGTACCCTTTTGTGTCACGTGACACTTATCACTCTGTAGCTGTACCCTTTTGTGTCACGTGACACTTATCACTCTGTAGCTGTACCCTTTTGTGTCACGTGACACTTATCACTCTGTAGCTGTACCCTTTTGTGTCACGTGACACTTATCACCATGTACCCTCATGTGTCACTTATCGCCCTGTAGCCGTACCCTTTTGTGTCACGTGACACACATCGCCCTGTAGCCGTAGCATCTTGTGTCACGTGACACACATCACCCTGTGGCCATACACTTTTGTGTCACGTGACACATATCGCCCTTTAGCCGTACCCATTTGGTTTATGTGCCAAAAATGACGCCAGAATTTAGGCACAGTTATATAGTAATTCTGGGCTCCTGTCTTTAATCTACGTTTTGTAATTTTGTTTCATTGACTCTAATGGGAGCAAATGGCTGAAAATGCAATTTTAGGCCTAGTTTACAAAGTGCAGTTATTTTTATTTATTTTGTATCCAAAACCAGCCAGATTCGCACCAAGTGCTGAGCTGCCTATTGGAAATAAGCCGGACACAGGCCAACATGGAGTCGCGCAGCTCTGTGAGGTGAGCCGTCCATCCCGGAGCGGAGGGGGAGGGGACGTGGTCCTCTGTAGCTGCGCGCTGCCGCCACCTGTGGCCGCTCGGTGTGAGGCGCCCGGCCTGAGCTTTGTCTCCTCCTCCCTGCAGCTCCGCTCACTCGCACACTGACTCACACGCCGAGGGAGGGGAGGAGGGGGAGATGTGAAGCCATTCAATTCCTCTCCAGCAGCCATCTTCACTTCCTCTTCTCATTCCTCCCGCTACATATCTGTAATATCTGCCCTCCGCCGTGCCCTGAGAGAGCCAGGCGGGCTCCGCTCATTGCCCCGGTTTGTCTTGGCGGGGCGGGAGGTGACCCGGATTTGTGGAGGCAGAGGAGCGGGGGCAGCTGAGGGAATCCCCGGGCATCCATCCCGGCAGCACTGAAGGATACCGGGCGCAGGACGGCGGGGTGACGGGAGGACGCGGACAACCGGTGAGTGCTCGGCGGCGGCTAATTAACCCTTCATCTGCCCATCACTCGTGTGTCACCCGGGCACCGGTGTCTCTCCTCCATAGCCGATTGTGTGTGATGACAGATGTGCACGTATATAATGTATGTGGATGGAGGCAGCATACAGAGCCTGGCACCTGCTGGGTGCTGCTACCACAGGGCACAGTGTATGCCATATGTACCACTGCTGGAGACAGTGCCGCCCTGCAGTGCTGTGCAGCCTCTATAATATATATATATATATATATATATATATAATGCCCCTACCCGCCCCGGCAATGTGGTCAGTCCTGTCAGTCAGTGTCACCGCGCTATAAATGGTCTAGTAATGGCTGATGGTCCTCGCCGCCATTGGTGATCATGGTGGGTACAGCATCTTGTGTCACTCGTCTGTACACAACAAAGTGGCCCCCAATGACAGCTTGCCGTGAAGAATCCAGCCGGTGGGAAAGTCATCATGATCTGTGTATCTGTACACAGCCTTAGGGGCTCATTCACACTGGTATGGAGCCAGTATGCTCGTAATGTATAATGGAAACATTTCTTCCTCTTCTGTCTTTTTGACCAGCACCTGGTTCTGACTCAGTCACTGCTGGAAATCACTGCTCAAATACTGACGAGACCCTGACTGTGTGAAAGCGATCTTGGTGTAGCACCATATAGGCCACTCTCTCACGCCGTCATTATTACAGATACGCATGGATCATCCGTGTTCTTTCCACATTCTTATGTCTGTTCTACAAAAAGTTAAAGGGAACCTGTCACCCAAAAATCGCCTATTAAGCTGTTTACAGTACCTTATAGTGCTGTATAGTCGTTTCCTGATGCACTTTTTGTTAGTTTTGCCGCATGTATGCTCAGTCAGAAATCGATGTTATATTCAGCTGCTGCCCCGTGCTTCAAGTCAGGCTTGAAGTCACGGGGGCAGCGG
Source organism: Bufo gargarizans (assembly GCF_014858855.1). NCBI lineage: Eukaryota > Metazoa > Chordata > Amphibia > Anura > Bufonidae > Bufo > Bufo gargarizans. The sequence continues at coordinate 465,401,869 of NC_058080.1, forward strand.
CCTCGGCGTCTTACATGGCCCTCTCCCCGCCCCCTGCCTCTGTGACTGACAGCCGAAATCCGATTCCGGGACCGCGCTCAACGGCCGCATGCGCAGTAAAGGGCGGCAGGAGCGCGGTCCCGGCTGCCGCGCGTACTACGCGCCGTCTTACTTTTGCCGCACTGCGCATGCGCCCGACATCCTGTATCAAACGCGCCCGCGCCCGGCATCTGGGCGCGGGCGCGTTTGATACAGGATGTCGGGCGCATGCGCAGTGCGGCGAAAGTAAGACGGCGCGTAGTACGCGCGGCAGCCGGGACCGCGCTCCTGCCGCCCTTTACTGCGCATGCGGCCGTTGAGCGCGGTCCCGGAATCGGATTTCGGCTGTCAGTCACAGAGGCAGGGGGCGGGGAGAGGGCCATGTAAGACGCCGAGGCCGCTGCCCCCGTGACTTCAAGCCTGACTTGAAGCACGGGGCAGCAGCTGAATATAACATCGATTTCTGACTGAGCATACATGCGGCAAAACTAACAAAAAGTGCATCAGGAAACGACTATACAGCACTATAAGGTACTGTAAACAGCTTAATAGGCGATTTTTGGGTGACAGGTTCCCTTTAAGAACATGTCTGCAAAATGCCGACCGCGGTCCCATTAAAGTCAATAGGTCCTCAAAGAATGCAGCTGCAACACGGACTGTATCTGTATTGCGTGGATCCGCAATTTGCAGACCGCAAAATGTATTTTTGTAGATTTCACCGCTGGCTTTGGCGTACAAATACTGCTGCAAAATAGCGACCATTTAGAAGTCGCCATGGTCTCCGTGTGCTGCTGTATGGACATAGATATTCTCTTTCATGGAGTCCCATGGCAAAATTATTTTCTGTTGAAGGATGGCTAGAGGCCCTAGGCTAGGACTACACGGCGGTATTTGTCACATCCACGCAACGTTTTTTTATAACGATAGCCAATAGTGTCGCACTGCGACATGCTGCGAGTGAGACATGGCAGTCGCCAAAAATCCATCTAAGTTGGACTTTTGTACGACTGTTGTGTCAGTGTGGCATCATTATATATAAAAAAATAATAATCACGTGACACATTTTTCAGTTTACCCGTTTTGTCACCGTATACCTCTATGGCAGCCCTATTATGGGTCAGTACAGCCTGGACAGTTCATGAAAAGACGTGATGCAGTTATCTAGCGAGTACATTGAATAAATTTTTCGGGGCCATAAAGGGCGTCATGCAATGGACCTGTACGGTGGCGGAGTACCTGTGGTACCCCTGAGGTCAGCAGTGGACTGTAGGCTGTCCATTGTATGTATCAAGAAGATGACTGCAGCAGCGGAAATGATGGTTATGCATTCTGTTTGGTGGCTTTGATAGAAATTGGTAATCTTGGACAACTCCTTTACACTTTGGAGTCATGTATTCACCCAAATATAACCTCCTCCCCCCCCCCCCCCCCCCCAATAGCTAAGCAGTAGTCTGATTGTTTCCTGTGCAGGCGGTCGAACAGCTATGGCGCCTGCTTATTATAGAAAGCCATTGAGACTTGTGAAGTTCTGCCTGAGCCAAGCACCTAACATTTACATTGCTGTACCCCCAAACGAATTAAAGGGGTTCTCCCTACAGAGACCTTATCTCAGCGGGGTTACCCAGGACTTGATGAAATTATTCTAATTTGATTCTGTCATTTACAAGGCCGACACGCGGAACATCCAGTACATGTAACAGTCTAGACTCTAGAGGCAGTTCTCACCCGGAGAGCTTACACTGTATCATAAGAAGTGGGGAGGGCAGAGTCCTCTCTAGTGAGCCCACTGCACATGAATGTCGGCTTTCAGCGAGACCTAGTATCGTGAGGATGGAAATCAATGTATCTGCTTGTCCTGGAAGGAGTTTCGTTGTCTTTCCTGAGGTAAACGCGTCAGTGGTCTGCCCGTGTAGCCATGTAACAGCGTGCGTCTGTAATAAATGAGGAAAGGGCTGCAGATAAATGAGGTTTGTGGACAGGTGGGCGGCCATGTTTTCCTCTCCCTTACCTTTATCACATCAGGTAGAGGAGCACTGACAGTCACCGTCAGGACGTCTCAGAACTATATCACCTGTCACCTGAGTGACTTATCAGGGACACTTGGTTACCCGCTGTTACATTTATCTGCTCCATAAAAATAGCATAATCAAAAAGCTCTATGATGCTATTGCTATATATATATATATATATACATACATACATACATACATACATACATACATACATACACACCTCTCTTGACTGCTCCTGAAGAAGGGGGATAGGAGAACCCCTGAAACACAGTGAGCCCACCAGTGATATCAATCAAAGAAAGCCACCAGAAGTACCACCTTTTGGTACTGCCGTGTCTTTCCTGAGATACTACAAGCGATCCCGGCGGGGGAGGCTGAGTCTGAGCTTTACCCCATTGACCTCCTCCTTGGTGAGGTGAGTCTACCTTTTACCTTTTTGTTTTTAGGGCTCTTTCACACTTGCGTTCTTCTGTTCCGGCATAGAGTTCCGTCGTCGGGGCTCTATGCCGGAAGAATCCTGATCAGGATTATCCCCATGCATTCTGAATGGAGAGAAATCCGTTCAGGACCGGAACGTTTTTTGGCCGGAGAAAATACCGCAGCATGCTGCGCTTTTTGCTCCGGCCAAAAATCCTGAACACTTGCCGCAAGGCCGGATCCGGAATTAATGCCCATTGAAAGGCATTAATCCGGATCCGGCCTTAAGCTAAACGTCGTTTTGGCGCATTAACGGATCCGACGTTTAGCTTTTTCTGAATGGTTACCATGGCTGCCGGGACGCTAAAGTCCTGGCAGCCATGGTAAAGTGTAGTGGGGAGCAGCATACTTACCGTCCGTGCAGCTCCCGGAGCGCTTCAGGATGACGTGATCGCATGGACACGTCATCCATGCGCATGGGGCGCTCTGACGTCATTCTGGAGCGCCCCGGGAGCCGCACGGACTGTAAGTATACCGCTCCCCACTACTACTATGGCAACCAGGACTTTAATAGCGTCCTGGCTGCCATAGTAACACTGAACGCATTTTGAAGACTGATCCGTCTTCAAATGCTTTCAGTTCACTTGCGTTTTTCCGGATCCAGCATGTAATTCCGGCAAATGGAGTACACGCCGGATCCGGACAACGCAAGTGTGAAAGAGGCCTTAGCAAGCTTTTTATTTGCATTTATTTTATCCCATTTGTTGATCAGCTTTCATTCAGGTCATAACTTAATTGTGTCTACTAATTCATTGTCCCGCGACTTCAAAATATCCATCTCTATCCTGTTTAAATCCGATAGCGACAATTTGGAATCTGGCGCCTTCTCGGTGGCTGTGTCCTCCTCTCCTTTCGTGCACCTATCTATGTGGTAGTTTTAGCTACACATTCAGCCACTTATTCCGTACACTGTGGCACTAGTTTCTCCTCCCTGTGTGGCATCCTGCTACTGTTATTCTAAGATCTTTTGGATTCCTTTCCATTACGTTATTTGACTAAGGGTCCATTCACACGTCCGTAGTGTATAGCGGTTCCGTGTATATACACCCCATAGAGCTGCAGGACATGTTCTATTTATTTTTTTCCAGAGCCGTGGTTCGGAAGATCGGGGCACGCTCCGGAAATGCGGATGCGGACAACACACTGTGTGAATGAATGGGTCCCCACCCATTCTGCAGAATTGCGGAACGGGTGCGGACACATTCGCGGACGCATGAATGGACCCTAACACTCTCCTTAGGGAAAAGAAAAACTTTTTTATTTTCCCTATCAGTAATGATAAAGCCACCTTATTGTCCCTCTTGTGGATATGACATGCGTGCACCATTGTCAGGTACCATATGTGATATACAGAGCCCGCAGTCAGCTCAGTCCTAGCAGGGGCACACGTCTCTGCTCTGGCAGTGTCTCCGGCACAGCAGGGCATGAGACCCCACAGACAGGAGCAGCTTTGTGTGCTCCTGCCAGTACTGAGCTAAGGGGGCTATTCCTGCAACGGTGTACAGATGTATATGCAAACGTGAAAAGCGCTGTGTAGACCGCCTGCAACTTTGGAGGCCTCTTCTGACAGTAAAATCAATGACAAAACAGAATTTCAGTGCGTTTTGAATAGTGTAAAAGTTGTATAAAAGTTTAGTTCCACTTTAAACAGGTTCCTGGGAATGAAGACTCTTTATCCATGGCTGCAGCCTGTCTACATAAATAGATTGCCTGCTCCCTGCCACTTCAATCCTCCTGTTTGCCCCCACATGTCCATGTTCGGGTCCCTGGGTATGGTCACATGCTCTACTGCAGCCAATAACTGGTTTCAGCGCAGATGTGCCACATGTGGCCATGTCACCGCTGTGAGGCCAGTTCACACTTGGCATACAAACATGTATGTTTTATCTGAATGAGGCTTGCAGAAATCCATAAACATGCCGAAAAACAACCCCATTCAGATCTATGAAACGGCTCTCGGTACAAAAAAACCTGTACCTGTGCCAAAAATGAAGTTTATTGACGGCGCTGAACATCAGGAAAACTGCCATATTGTGCTTTCTATAAAGCCATCAACACGAAGCTACTGTGGACAAATGGAAGAGTGAGATGCCATTGGCTTGAGTAAAGAAGGACCTCAGTAATGTAGAGTGCGAATGGTGATCTAGAATATGCCGTGTGTGAACTGAAGATGCAGCATAAGAGCAGTAATAATCCTCTGGGCTTAGTAATTATAAAACCGTATCATCATAATTATCCAGCCTTTATAGAAGTCACGTCCATCTCTTTTCCTGGAATGAACCACATCCTATGTGTTCCCGGGTAGTAAACACCTGTCACACATTGCTGCCAGGAGCAAACAGGAACCCAACCAGGCCACAATACACACGTGTGTGTCACCAGGTCTAGACCTCGCCAGACGCTTCACTTTCAGGTATAGTCCCTGTTTCCTTGTGAGCAGGACGCTCATTCTTATTGTTTGTTGATTAGTCACTCTGAAATATCTGGGTTTGTTTCTACCCTCTGGTTGTAAAGCGCTGCGGACTATGTTGGCGCTATAGAAATATTAGAAGGAAACTGGAGTTACAGAAACTGCATTGCTGCTGCACCTAAGAGGTGTTCCCCTCTAATAGATTCAGGATCCGGACAGATCAGCTGTTTAAGTAGGTACCGGCTCTCGCAGCTCATCTTAGGCCATATGACATCGGTCGCATAGCTGCAAGTGAATGGGGCTGAGCGCAGTACAAAGCACAGCCACTATATACCTGTGCAAAGGGGTGGATGGTTTACTGGATCTAATTTTTTATTTTTTTTTGGTATTCATGTGTTTTCTACTTCCTGTCCTGGCTCTTTAATTTCTTCTGTTTGGACCTTTGTCAAGAGAACAATAGAGTTGTCATCGCCGAGCAAGCACCATAGCCGCTGGCATTCCTGCTGTTTTACACAACGGACACCTGGTGGCAAAGTCAGTGATCGGAGACAACTCCGAACACCTTGTTCTGAAAATGGCCCTGTAACGATTGTTAAAAAAAAAAAAAGCCTGTCACATGGCCATCATTGTTATACAGACATGCATTTATTTGTAAGGATCGCATGTGTTTTTTTTTTTTTTTTCTTAATTGTTTTCTGATTGCTTGCCTTTCCCATATCCAGTGCTAACATCTTGGCGGTGCCTGTTTACACGAGGGTATATAATGCCGACAAACGATAATTTCCAAGTCCTCATAATAGGTTCTATCAAGCAATTTGTCTCTGAACGTCTCAGCGCATGTTTATATTGCGCTGTGGTCTTCTGCTCAGCCATTAGGGTAAGGTTACACTGGTCGCAGCCAGTATTGCCGGGGCATCGCAATGTGGTAGTGATCCGATAGAAATGAATGGGGTCACAGTGCGAGTCGCACGTATGCCACATCTGCGACCCCCTGGTGGATTTGCAGCACGTGTGCAACTTGCACGGCGGCCCCAATAATTTCTGTGTTATCCCCGCTACACTGCGATCCTGGCCGTGACCACTGTTGGCGGCACACATTCACTTGCCTGGCATTCTAGTAAGTGACTGGTGAGCAGCGAGTGGAGTACAGAAGGTCATCCATGATTCAGCTTTGCTTCATTTACAAGCTTTCTGTGAAAATTCAGGGTGTGTTTTACAGCTCACATATAACTATAGCACGGTATGCACAGCATGGAGGGATCTCTCTGCAGCACTTCATAAACTACAGGAAAACTAGCCTGATGCTATATGATCATCTTAATCCACGTAAACTGGTAATTGTTTTATGGAGATGATCAGGGCATTATGTATTCTGTAGCATTTCATGCTCCTCCTATAGCTTGGCATAGTTTGGTAGCTGTTCACACACTGGCATTTGAAGGGAGCCGAATACTTAGGAAATAATGCTGTCTGCAAGTGATCTGCTATCTTTCCTGTCATCACAGGACGCGTATAAAGGACATGGAAGGAATGCTTTTCGCCACATACTTGTATTAAACATATAAATGGGTTCCTCATGTATAAAATGTGGGAATGCTAACATTTACTTAGTGCTGGCTTGGGTCAATCTTGAGGCAGAATTGGGCGCTGAATCTCCCATTGAAAAGGATAGGAAGCTGAAAAAACAGCTCCATTTAAGGCTACTTTCATACTCGGGTTTTGTGCGGATTGGTCATGGACAGATCCGTTCAGATAATACAACAGTCTGCATCCGTTCAGAACGGATCCGTTTGTATTATCTGTAACATGGTCAAGACGGATCCGTCTTGAACACCATTGAAAGTCAAACGAGGACGGATCCATTTTCTATGGTGCCAGATTGTGTCAGTGAAAACGGATCCATCCCCATTGACTTGCATTGTGTGCCAGGGCGGGTCTGTTTGGCTTCTCTTCGTCAGGCGGACACCAAAACACTGCAGGCAGCGTTTTGGTGTCCGCCTCCAAAGCGGAATGGTGACTGAACGGAGCCAAACTGATACATTCTGAGCGGATCCTTTTCCATTCAGAATGCATTAGGGCAAAACTGATCCGTTTTGGACCGCTTGAGAGAGCCCTGAACGAATATCGCAAATGGAAAGCCAAAACGGTAGTGTGAAAGTAGCCCAAGTCTGTGTGTTTTGGGGAGGTTTAACTTGTTTTGGTGCAGATCAGCTTTAAAAACCTCAAGCTGAAAATTTAGCAGATTTGCAGATTTCCAAACAGAATTTCAGTGCAGTTTTGTGCACCAAAGACCACGTGTCACTTGCGGATATGGTGCGGTTTTGCCGCAGATCTCGCCCTTCCATTGAAAAGAATGAAACCCGCACAAACAATTGACATGCTGCAGATTTCAAAATCCACCTAGCAGTACAGAAAAGAAAGCCGAGTGCACATTGGATTTGTCTAATCTCATACAGTTTGCTGGTACTGTATATTGATGACCTACCCTCAGGATATCTTAGTGGTGGGGGTCTGACACACATTTTCAGTGCAGATTAATCCACGTCAAAATATGCAAGTACAGTAATACATTCGGATTTTGGTGCGGAAACGCAGCAAAATGCTCACGAAAATATGCAAAAAAACTACACATGTAGAGTATAGGAGAACAGGAGCTGCACATGCTTTTTCCAGTGACTGGCCATGAAATGTGTACCAGATCTTCTTCAGACAAGCCTCATTTACTTACAGGTTATTTTGAGATATTAGGGGCCATTTACTAACGCTAGTTTTTCATATGACTAGATGAGGCATATATTCCAGGCCCTCACACTAAGGGCTTATGCACATGAACGTATATTCTTTCCATGTCCTTTCCGTTTTTTTTTTTTTTTGCTGACCGTATATGGAACCATTCATTTCAATGGGTCTGCAAAAAAAACGGTAGTTACTCAGTGTGCATTCCGTTTTCGTAGGTCCAATTTCCATCATATTATTATCCGCATTATGGTCAAGGGTAGTACTGTTCTATCAGGGGCCAGCTGTTCCGTTCTGCAAAATACGGAATGCACACGGACGTCATCTGTATTTTTTGCGGACCGCAAAATAGTCGTGTGCATGAGCCCTAAATCTACTTACCTGGCTCCCTGCTCCCTACGCTGCTCCCGGTCCCCGCAGGAGGATCTCAAAACTAGAATTCAACGAATCTGTGCGTCTGTTTCTACACTTAACAAACTGGATCTGGCATGTCTTGTTTGTTCCGTTTCGCAGAACGGACATAAAACCACAGCTTGCAGCGGTCTGGTGTCCTGTGAAAAAATGCAACAAAACGGAACAGAATGCATCCTGATCAGTTTTGTCCCTATTGACAATGAATGATAATAAAACCGATCCGTCTCGGCCCGGTTTTTATAGATCCTCTGCCAGATCTCAAAACCCGAAAGCCACATCGCTAGCGTGAAACGGACCTTAGAAAGAGATTGTCATGTACTATGATGTCTGATTTTCATTTTTTTACAATAATTGGATTGGATAACCCCTTACAGTAAGCTTCCCTTTACAGGCATGGTAAGCATGGAGAAGGCAGCGGCGCTCACAGGAGTGTCGGTGCCTTCTCAAACAGCTAATTGGCAGGGGTCCTCGGTGTTGGACCCCCACCAATCAGACGATAGGTCATCAGTATCAAAGTCTCAGAAAAGCCCTTTAATTCCATGCATGTATGAGGTCCCTGCCGTCTCTGCTCCGTCTTGTGTGTAAATTTAGCTCTTGGCCTACTTTTCACTATCCTAGAACGCTGTGGTGGGTGTGATCTTCAAAGGGCCCCACAGCCTAATGAATATGCTAAATGGGTCTGCAGCAGTGTTATCAGCCCTGTGTCGCCTCTCTGCCCATAGGTGACTGATATGCACAATGCGTTCTCACCTACTGATAATAAATAGGTGTGCACATTGCAAAGCAGAAAGAAGGGAATGTTCAAATGTTTAAATCCCGGTTTTATAAACCACAAAATCTGATGACTTTTCACACTTTACATTATCTATATTTCAAAAATACACTTTATATAGATACTATTCAGGAAATGTATCCCCCCCCCCCCCCCCCCCCCATTTTCTGCTATTAGCAAAGTCACAAACCCAGTGTAACTTTTTAAAACACCATTGCGCCTAAATTTAGGCACAAGGGGCATTTCTATGCTGCCCTCGCGTTCCCAAGATGAGGGAGGTGGCAGGGCTGATATAATTACCTTCTTTTACACTTGGGGTAAAAGACTGAAATCTCAGAGCTGGCATAGATTTCCATTCAGGCACAACGACTGCCAGAGGATGTGTTTAATTTAGGTGTGTCCTCCGGGAGTGCAGGGGATATCGTAGACCGGCGTAAAATGCTGGTCTGTCATAAATCATCCCTCTAATGTTCTATAAAGATCACTTTTAAACAGTCACCTCTTAGGAAGGATAACAATGACGGATAACGCATGATCCAACATTCACAATAGCTGATGGTCTTAGCTTAGACTACTTTCACACTGGCGTTTTGGCTTTCCGTCTGTGAGATCCGTCAGGGATCTCACAAGCGGTCCAAAACGGATCAGTTTTGCCCTAATGCATTCTGAATGGATAAAGATCCGCTCAGAATGCATCAGTTTGCATCAGTTCAGTCTCCATTCCGCTTGCAGCGTTTTGGTGTCCGTCTGACAAAACGGAGCCAAACGGATCCGTTCTGACACACAATGTAAGTCAATAGGGACGGATCAGTTTTCTCTGGCACAATACAAAAAGGATCTGTCTCCCATTGACTTTCAATGGAGTTCATGATGGATCCGTCTTGGCTATGTTACACATAATACAAACGGATCCGTTCATGATGGATGCATGTGGTTGTATTATTGTAAAGGATCCGTTTTTGCAGAGTAACCTCTGCACGGGTCATAAAGCATGTCTAGAGCACTCTCCCATTGAAGTCAATGGTTCATCTCTGCACAAACTTCCTATTGTCCATAAGACTGCTGTAAAGTATTTCTCAGAACACTGTTGACAGAGTAATATAGCAGCTCAGGCAAGATGGCTGCCCCCATAATAATGTACAGAAAATAGAATCTGCATAAAATCTGCAATCAGAAAGGAACACTGATGATAAGTAAAAAAATATGTTTCACAATCTGGTTTTAAGGAGACACTTCCATCTGAAAGGTTTTTTTTAGACTCTACGGGGCACATTTATTAAAGGGGTTGTCCGGGTTCAGAGCTGAACCCGGACATACCCTTATTTTCACTCCGGCAGCCCCCCTGAGCCTAGCATCGGAGCATCTCATGCTCCGATGCGCTCCAGTGCCCTGCGCTAGATCGCGCAGGGCACAGGCTCTTGTGTTTTCAATAACACACTGCCGGGCGGTAACTTCCGCCCAACAGTGTGTTCGGTGACGTCACCGGCTCTGAGGGGCGGGCTTTAGCTCTGCCCTAGCCGTTTTACTGGCTAGGGCAGAGCCAAATCCCGCCCATCAGTGCCTGTCAGCCCCATGGAGAGCCCGGTACGTCACCGGAACTCTGAAAAATGCCTTTGCCCTGCGCGATTTAGCGCAGGGCAAAGGAGAGCATCGGAGCATGAACTGCTCCGATGCTCATGTCAGGGGGGCTGCTGGGGTGAAAATGGAGGGCTGTCCAGGTTCGGCTCTGAACCTGGACAACCCCTTTAAGGCCGTGCACTGGCCTCTACATAACTTTGGCAGATGCATCGGCGCTTTTAAATGTAAGACAGCCTCCTTGTTGTCTTACATTTAGACCATTTTCTATGCCTAAAACAGGAATAGAAAATGGTAAATGAGACGGGCCTGTCCCAGCCCACGCCACGGCAACTTTTTTAGACCAGGCGTGAGCTGGGAAAAATTGCAAATTGCAATGCAAAGGACCTTTGCACCGCAATCTGCACCAGAAATACATCTAGTATAGGAGTATTACTGTTTAATAAATGACCCCCTATATTCATAGAATATATTTGTTTAGGCAATCTGTTGTCAGTTTGCTGCTGCTGTAAGGGAAGGATGCGGGGTGATCCTCATTATAATTGTCGGTATAACAGTATGCTAGCTGTATTGTTCTCTTAGGCCTACATAAAGATGCCCACTGAGGAGCATTGCATTCATTTGTTTGATTAGTGTAACAGGTAATGTTCTAACTGAGTCACTACAGGAGGATCTCTCTGGTCGCAGTGCCGGCCTGAACGAGAGAGTTAAGACTGTCTGGCATGCTAAGAGTCTAAACAAAGAGAAAGTTAAAGGGGTATTCCAGTAATTTCAGGTTATTCCCTATACCCGGGGCCCCATGAAGTGAATAAAGTGGAAGGACGGGCATGTGCACTACCACTCCATCTCTGTGGGATTGCCGGAGATATATTGCATGCCTGACCTGCAGCTCTGGTCATTTTGGGTGGCCCTGCGGGTACGGCGCCCCTCTTTTTGTGATCAGTGGACTCCCAATGGTACCCCACTACTGCGGATAAGGGATAACTTAAAATAACTGGAATACCCCTTTAAACACAACAGTTTGACTTCAAGAAACAATATCCAGAAAAATGTTAAGAAAAAAAAAAAAAATGTACACATTCAGGCAAATACGTGATAAAAATTATTTTGCTGTATGTGTTGCTTTAATTAGAAGAAATAATCTTGACAATATTTTCCCTTCACAATGTTCTTATTATATGTAAGGTGGAAAGATCGTATCTACAAGGCTAGGGCTACACGGTGACTTTTGGCCGCATGACAATGTCCGCTGCTAAAATCAAAACTAAAGATGGCAATTGTGGCTGAGCTGTAATCCAGCCGATTGTTGTCACTGTAAACTGCAGGTAAGGCTACTTTCACACTAGCGTTCGGGCGGATCCGTTCTGAACGGATCCGCCCATAATAATGCAGACGGAGGCTCCGTTCAGAACGGATCCGTCTGCATTATATTAGCTAAAAAAAGCTAAGTGTGAAAATAGCCTGGGACGGATCCGTCCAGACTTTCAATGTAAAGTCAATGGGGGACGGATCCGCTTGAAGATTGAGCCACATTGTGGCATCTTCAAACGGATCCGTCCCCATTGACTTACATTGTAAGTCTGGACGGATCCGCACGCCTCCGCACGGCCAGGCGGACACCCGAACGCTGCAAGCAGCGTTCAGCTGTCCGCCTGTCCGTGCGGAGGCGAGCGGAGCGGAGGCTGAACGCCGCCAGACTGATGCAGTCTGAGCGGATCCGCCTCCATTCAGACTGCATCAGGGCTGGACGGCTGCGTTCGGGTCCGCTCGTGAGCTCCTTCAAACGGAGCTCACGAACGGAAACCCGAACGCTAGTGTGAAAGCAGCCTTACAACATGACCACAATCGCTATCATTTCGGTACAGCCACGCGGTCAGGTTTCCTGATGCACTTTTGAAAGCCACGGTGCAGATCCTAAAAGAAGAGAAAGTATAAAGGACTGATACAACTTCTATTCTTTTTTCTAACTTTCTCTAAAAACATTGCATCAGGAATCCTGACTGCCTGGCTGTGCCCTTAGGTCTTAGTTCACATTTCCGTTTTTCACTGGCGTGTGCTGTCCTCGTTTTCCACAGACGGCACATGTACCCATTGATTTGGAGGTGTCTGACCGTGGTCAGTGAAAAAAATCTGAGACGTGCGCTACTTTGGCCCATGATGCAGACCAAACACATCCATTATAGACTGTGGGTTAGTGAAAAAACACGGACACAACACAGATGACATCCATGTTGGGTCCGTTTTTCACAGACCACTAATAGGAGATGCACTGGAAATGAAAAGGGTTTTCTGAGATTTTAATACTGATGACCTATCCCCTGGATAGGTCATCAGTATCTGATCTGTTGGAGTCTGAGACCTGGGACCCCGCGCCAATCAGCTGCTTGAGATGGCACTCCTGTGAGCGCTGCAGCCTTCTCGCAGTTTGCCAAGCACAACACTGTACATTGTATAGAGGCTGTGCATGGTATCTCCATGGGGCACAGTCGCTCTTAGGCCACGTGACCGATGAACATGTCTTCACTGGCCTTGAAAAAGCTGAAAGAAGGCTGCAGCTCTACTGTGAGCACCAGTGCCTTCTCAAACAGCTGATCAGCGGGGGGTTCCGGATGTCGGACCCCCACCCATCAGTATTAAGATCTCGGAAAACTCCTTTAACTTTCAGCTGAGCAGAGTCCATGGAATAGGGATGACACCTGAAGGACAAAAAACAGACACACGGACATCTTCACGGATGAAACGCGTACTCATTTTTTTTCACGAACGTCAAACAGACATGGAAATGTGAACGAGGCCTTACTTGGGATATTCCAATTTCTGTCCCAAATCACATTTAATTTTTCAGTTGACCGATCCTTGTCTTGATAGACACATCAGATGACAAAATTGCTGGTTATACTGAATGAATCACTTATTACCCTGCCAGCAGCCTATGGCCTTAATTACACTAGTAGTTTTGTAAGTTCAGAAAATTGTCTGCCCTGGTCCTCCAGAGATTTTTAACAGCAGCTGAAGCTCTGCCAATGCCAAGCACATTTATGCTGGTCCCTGCCAAAAATGTCCTTAAAATGCTGAAAAATGTGTGACTCCAGCACCACTGCTGGGCTCCCAAACATTCTTCAGACGGCTCATCCGTTTTTATGAGATCCCGTTAATTATGGGCAAGGGTTATGAGTAGCGTCTATGAGGCACAGGCATATTGTCAGTCTGCAGGAGAATCCTGTTTTCTCAGCATGACCAAATCGCACAGGAAACTGAGCAACACTGGATACTGGACGGAGCTAGCTATCCCAAATGTTGGCACATCTCTGTCTTCATGCTTTAATTCTTTGCCAATTCTGTAATTATTTGTCAATTTGAATTTGTTTTATTTTTTTAAGATTTAGGTTTGTGTAATCATGCTTAAAGGGTTTTTTGAGACTCGTATACTGATGACCTATCATCTGAATAGGTCATCAGTATCTGATCTATGGAGGTCCGACCTCCGGGACCTCAGCTGTTCGAGAAGGCGGCGACGCTCACAGTAGCACTGCTGCCTTCTCACAGCTTCACAGTGGCCCAGGTGCAGGTCAGCCCCGTTCAAGTGAAAGGGGCTGAACTTCTATACCAAGCACAGTCGTTACATTATGTATGGCGCTGTGCTTGGTAAGCTGCGAGAAGGCAGCGGCGCTCACAGGATGACTGGTGCCTTCTCAAACAGCTGATTGTCGGGGTCCTGGATGTCAGACCCCACTGATAAGATACTGATGACCTATCCAGATGATGGGTCATCAGTTCTAAAATCCTGGAAAATCCTTTTAAGGCCTCATGCCCACAAACGTGTGCCACCCGCAAACAATGGGTCCTCAATATACGGGTACTGGCCATGCGCGCGCTCCGCATCACAGATTCGGACCCATTCACATGAATGGAGCCCCAAGATGCGGAGTGGAGGCATGAAGCAGAAGCACTATGAAGTGCTTCAGTGGGATTTCAGTCCGTGCCTATGCGCCACAAATAAATAGAACTTGTAGCGGGCACACAATAAATGCAGAATTATAGCCATTTATTTTCTGAGCCTTAGGCCTCTTTCACACAACCGTTTTTTTGCGTTCTGTATACAGTAACCATTCATTTCAATAGTTCCGCAAAAAAATAAAGGAATGTACTCCGTATGCATTCAGTTTCCGTTTTTCCATTCCGTTAAGATAGAACATGTCCTATTATTGCCCGCAAATCACATTGCATGGCTCCATTTAAGTCAATCAGTCTGCAAAAAAAAAAGGAACACATACGGAAATGCATTCGTATGTCCCCCATATCCGTTCCGTTTTTGCGGAACCATCTATTGAAGATTTTATGCCCAGCCCAATTTTTTCTATGTAATTACTGTATATGCCATAAGGAAAAACGGAACAGAAATGGAAATACAACGGAAATAAAAAACGGAACAACGGATCCGTGAATAATGGACCGCAAAATACTGAAAAAGCCATATCATATGGTCATGTGAAAGAGGTCTAAGTAACAGTAACACATATATTCTAAAAGTGTAGAGAGAAAGCAAAATAGATGAATTCCCAGACACGTAGAGGATTCACAAAAAGTTGAAACGCCTAACCCATGCATTTTATTAGTTAACTAGAAAAGGTACAATTTCTGTGGACATTGTGTAAAGTGTTCTTGCCTCCACCAGTAGTCTACAACTGGAGTGGGCGGAGTAACTGGGTGGCTTGAGTAAAGCCTCATGCACACGTCCGCGGGACACGGACCGTGTGATACCGGCCTGGATTTCTTCTGAGTCCAGGAGCGCACGGCGTCATTGGTTGCTATGACGCTGTGCGCTTCCTGCTGCCGTCGCAGTACTGTAATGCGCTGGTATAGATCATACGAGTGTATTACTGTACTGCGGCAGCAGGAAGCGCACGGCGGTAAACACTGAGAAGGCTGCGGTGCTGCTGGAGCTCCTGGGTGTCCTGGGCTCCTGGGTGTCGGACTCCGGCCGATCAGAAACTGATGATCTATCCAGTGGATAGATCATCAGTTAAATGAAAGTGCAGAACCCCTTTAATTGCAGTGTTGCCCAAAGTGCTTCACAGTTACAGTAAAACATACATTTATAAAAACATTAGCAGCCGATTTGTGTAGGTGGGCTTGAAAATGGGGGAGTGGTGGCAGTTTAGAAATCGTGTCCTGATTATTTTTTTTGAACATTCCACCATTCGTTCCTATGGGACCAATTTCTCCACAAAAACGCCGATATTTTATGAACCATTCGGTGAAACGTTCCACAAAGTAATAGCACACCGATCAGGAACAATCTGCACGTTTCGGTATATTACTGTCTATGTAGTGTAAAAACTGTGGGAGGAGTTAGGGTGGTAAATATGGCTATACTAATAAGAATATATATGTGAGATGACAGTACGTGGTCTTGCCATGCAAGATACATGCAGCAACAAATGGTGATGCTCTGAAAATAAAATTGGTGGGTTGTCGGCTGGTTGGAACAACTGTCCGATCATTTAAGGGGAATATGTCGCCACACACCTCCATAGTAAACCAAATTGTCAGAGGTTTTATTATATTTATATGGTCTGCTTGATGCAACGAGGGTGTGCGGGCACCATTCAGTCAGCAGACAAGTGCACATCTGGCAGCTTGGTAGACTATGGAGGTTCGTGGTGACAGATTCCCTTGGATATGTCCCGACTAGAGATGAGTAAATTGAGTTCTTGAGCAGAGAGGGGCTGGCTCTGCTGTTTCAGAGGACCCCCACCACCCTGATTTACAGGGCTGGAAGTCTCGCCTCTCTCCTGGCCCTGTCAATCTCGCGCCTGCGCCATTACTCCAAGCGGTGCTTCCTGAAATGTTGCTATGTCTGCACGTTTCATGGCAGAATAAAATAAAGATATTCCCTTTTCAAAAGCAAAAGGAATTCTGATGTTTGCACCTACATATGGCTGACTGAAATATAACTACACAAAATCAATATGAGCTGGTGTCCTGTCAGGAGCTGTTTTTTCTTTTGACGACCAGGTCCCTGGATGGAGGAGGATCTTAAAGTGATGAGCCCCCAGCAGTAGCCTGTTGCCAGAGGCTTTTCTAATTACTCCAAATGCTAGTGCGCCCCTACCCTTCCGGGTGTACCCAGACGTGAGTGGCACATTCACATTCAGCATGGGTACTGCTACAGTAGCAGCAGAGCCTCTAATATTAAAAACTAGACCTGCAGCAGCTCAGTTGCAAAATAAAGGCTATTAATAACAACTACCATGTATTACAATATTTCCTCCTTAAACTGGACAACCCTTGAGAACCGCCTGCAATAAAGAAGTGATAAGTAGTTACCATACAGATCCTGTGCAGCTGCTGCATAGGGGATATTTCCTTGGCTGAAAGGGGTGACGTAACATTGACAACAAGTAACTGCTGATGCCAATCACTGGCCTCAGCAGTGCACCTGAAAAGCCAAAGTGTACAAGAAACATGTTGCAGCCGCTTGTCAGATGGGAATTGTGGCTTGAAATGGCATATTTTGTTATAAGGAAGAATGTTATTTAGTAATCTAACCCCTGTATAAGATCAGCTTTAGCTATTGCACATCACTGGTGTATGTTGCTTCAGACCATTTACCTGGATTTTCCTGCCTTTGTTTAAAGACAAAGCCATTACATGTATAATACCTGGCTTTCAGTGTACATAAGTATTCCCAAAGAGATGGCAATATACGTTCAAGGCTGAGCTCTTATTGTTCGTAAGGCCAGTGGTCGTCATACAATTGACTGGCGCAGGGCTCATTTCCTAAAATTAGAAAATGTGCAGGATGTGCTATCTGCTTACATGTGTGAATGGTGTGCTCTGGGCCCCAGGTATTACAGTCATATGAACAGATCTGCATCTGTGATGATAGCTTATGGATATAATTGAGGCCAGTGGAAGCCGTCATTGGCTCAGTGTGAAGCTGAAACTTGTACAACGTTTTAATAAAGACCAATTGAGAAATTTTTTTAGCCCAAAATGAGTAAAATGCAATCATAAAAATAAATTGCCCCTGAAGCTATTCATAGCCTTTAAACATACATTGCGAACCACAATTAAGGGCCCTTTCACACTTGCGTTGTCCGGATCCGGCGTGTCCTCCACTTGCCGGAGGTACACGCCGGATCCGGAAAAACGCAAGTGTACGGAAAGCATTTGAAGACGGATCCGTCTTCAAAATGCTTTCAGTGTTACTATGGCAGCCAGGACGCTATTAAAGTCCTGGTTGCCATAGTAGGAGCGGGGGAGCGGCATACTTATAGTCCGTGCGTCTCCCGGGGCGCTCCAGAATGACGTCAGAGCGCCCCAGGCGCATGGATGACGTGTACATGCGATCACGTCATCCATGCGCCTGGGGCGCCCTGACGTCACTCTGGAGCGCCCCGGGAGCCGCACGGACGATAAGTATGCTGCTCCCCCGCTCCCCGCTACACTTTACCATGGCTGCCAGGACTTTAGCGTCCCGGCAGCCGTGGTAACCATTCAGAAAAAGCTAAACGTCGGATCCGGCAATGCGCCGAAACGACGTTTAGCTTAAGGCCGGATCCGGATCAATGCCTTTCAATGGGCATTCATTCCGGATCCGGCCTTGCGGCAAGTCTTCAGGATTTTTGGCCGGAGCAAAAAGTACTGCATGCTGCGGTATTTTCTCCGGCCAAAAAACGTTCCGTTCCGGAATAGAAGACATCCTGATGCATCCTGAACGGATTTCTCTCCATTCAGAATGCATTAGGATAATCCTGATCAGGATTGTTCCGGCATAGAGCCCCGATGACGGAACTCTATGCCGGAACCGGCCAACGCAAGTGTGAAAGGGCCCTTAGAGATTAGTATTATCCACAATTATATGTGTACATGTTCTGCATAAAATAATGATGCCAGGGGGTGGCAGGTTAAATTTTTTTTTTTTTTAGATTTTATTTTAGATTTTTTTTTTTTTTTTTTTTTTTTTTTTTTTTTTTAAATGCTGTTAACTGCAAATTGAACCTTTTAAAGGGGTGGTCGAAACTTTTTTTTTTTTTTTTTTTGTATTGTAAAACTGCTGTGGGGCTAGTAAAAAAAATAAAACTTGCCACACTCTAACGCTGGGTTCACACCTAAGCGTTTCGCAAACGCGCGTTTTTATGCACGATTTTGTCGCGCGTTTTTATGCGCGTTTTTTGTAATAGTAAACGCGCGTTTGGGTGATTGACAGCAGTGTTGTCCAAAGAGTCTACGGCCCAAACACGCGTCAAACGCGCCAAAAAAAGCTCCTGTACTTGTTTGAGCGTCGGGCGTTTTACAGCGCGATCGTACGCGCTGTAAAACGCCCAGGTGTGAACCATTCCCATAGGGAATCATTGGTTCTTGCCTGTTGTGCGTTTTACAGCGCGTAGGAACGCGCTGTAAAACGCTCAGGTGTGAACCCAGCGTAAGGCTACTTTCACACTAGCGTTCGATCGGCTCCGTTCTGAACGGATCCGCTCATATTAATGCAGACGGTGGCTCCGTTCAGAACGGATCCGTCTGCATTATAACTTAGAAAAATTTGTGAAGTGTTCAGACTTTACATTGAAAGTCAATAGGGGACGGATCCGCTTGAAGATTGAGCCATATGGTGTCATCTTCAAGCGGATCCGTCCCCATTGACTTACATTGTAAGTCGGAACGGATCCGCTCGCCTCCGCACAGCCAGGCGGACACCCGAACGCTGCTTGCAGCGTTCAGGTGTCCGCTCACTGAGCGCTGGCAGGCGGATGCATTCTCAGTGGATCCGCCTCCACTGAGAATGCATTAGGGCCAGACTGCTGCGTTCAGGGCCGCTTGTGAGCCCCTTCAAACGGAGCTCACGAGCGGACACCTGAACGCAGGTGTGAAAGTAGCCTTACCAGACCCCCTCCGATCCAGCACTCCTTCCTCTCCTCCAAGCTGCAGCCAGTGACCTATTGTTGTGGCTGCAGGGGTTACATCTCATATACGGCTGCAGCCTGTCACTGGCCTCAGTGGAGTATGACACAAGACTGCTGAGGCCAGTGACTGGCTGCAGCGCTATACAGGGCGTCATCGTCGCAGCCTAGGTAAGTAAAAGAAGTTGCAGAGTTGTATCGAAGAGGCAGCCACACAACAATTCCCCCCCCCCCCCCCAAAAAAAAAAAAAAAAAAAAAAAAAACTCAACACATTTCTCCGCTAGAAATGTTGTGTGGAAAATCTGCAATGAAACTGTGCCAAAATCTGCATGTGTTATCTGCAGCTTAAATTGACATGCTGCAGATTAAAAATTGCTGAAATTTTCTGTGAGGATTCCTCTTATTTATAGCCCCTGGGTTTTCCTTTCTCCATTCCACTATAAAAAAAAATCCACTGTGAATCCGCCTCATGTAGACATACCCTTACCGTAACCTTTTAAGAACATCCTGGTTCCAGAATTCAGTTGACTGTCAAATCCATGGCAAATGTCTACATCGTTGGTGCAAACGTTACTGTACACTTTGGTGCACTGCCAACAACAGCCTTTTAGGTTGGCTACTCAGCTTCTGGGACTTGTCCAGCCGTGGTCTTCTGAATGGCTAGTTCCATTGCTCGATATGAAAGTGTACATTACCAAAGGTCGCACTCCATTTTTACCGGATGAGTAGTCCTCTTACCATTTTAAGGAATATTTTCAGCCATATAACGTATTAACTTTGATTACCTTTTTTTGGGGTGGTATAGAGAAAAAAAGTTGTCCCACCAATATTTTTTGCACTTTTTATTTATGACGTTCATTGTACCGCATAACTAGCATGCTACCGTTATTGTGTGGGTCAGTACAATTAGAGCGATGCCAAATATATGTAGTTGTAAGTGTTTTTTTGCACAATAGTACCACGTCTCGTTATGTCGCTGCATTCCAAGAGCGAGAACTTGTTCTTTTTTGCACTGATGTAACTGTATTTAGCCCTTTTTTTTTTTTTTTTTTTTTTTTTTTTTTGGGTCAAGATGTGGTTATTATTGGTACCATTTTTTGGAGTACATGAGATGGTTAATGTTTATTATTTTTTAGGGCGGGGTGAATAGGAACAAAAACAATTCAGCATTTTTTGCACAACCGTTTAAATAACACTGAGGGAGATGTATTAAAAATGGTGTAAAGGAAAACTGGCTTAGTTGCCCATAGAGCTCCTTTGGCAAATAAAAGGTGGAATCTGACTGGTTGCTATGGACAACTAAGCCACTTTTCCTTTACACCAAACACGGTGTGATATCCTATATACAGTGTGTGTGTTTTACACACCCAGCAGTTTGAAGAGAGAGCAGTGCTCATACTGTGCTGTTTACCTGCTTGCCGCAGCAATTGCAGTGGTGAGCAGGTGTAATTACAAGTATGGCATCTCCATTCACTTCTGTAGGACAGCTCTGTCTGTTCAAGTGAATACTACAGAGCCGTCCCATAGACATGAATGAGGCCGTCATACTTGTAATTGCTGCTGCGAGCAGGTAAGCAGAACAGAGACGGCAGTGCTCGTACGAATGCTGCTTTATTTTCAAACAGCTGAGGTTAGGTCATCAATAGTAAAAAGTGAACGACCTCTTTATGGCCAGCATCAGGGTTAGCTCTGATTCCGGCTGTTACATCGAGAGCACGGCTTCCCTCAGTGCCTGGCTCCCGCGGTGGTCCGAAGCAGTGCCAGGGTTAATGATGCAGGTGGCAGAGACTAAAATGGTTTGGTAGGCTGTGCTGATACACCGCCTCGTGTAGAAATATGCATGAGACTTTTTTATGATGCTTGTACAGGCATCATTGCGACTTCCGTGCATGAGGTTCCGAATTGCCTGTGATGTGTGAGTGATCATCCCCTGGTATATTCCTAACACACAGTAAGATCCTTTTGGTTAAAGGCACAGCTTCTTATATTCTGATAAGGCTCTATTCACACATCTGCAATTCCATTCCACATTTTGCGGAACGGAATCGCGGACCCATTCATTTCTATGGTGCCCCGATCCGGAAGTGCGGGTCCGCAATTCCAATCCTGAAAAAAATAGAACATGTCCTATTCTTGTCCGCAATAGCGGACAAGTAAAGGCATATTCTCTTAGTGCCAGCAATGTGCGGTCCGCAAAATGCGGAACGCACATTGCCGCTGTCCGTGTTTTGCGGATCCGTGGATGTGTGAATGGACCCTAAACCTGGTTACTGCCATCTTTCACTACAGCATTGGAATCATGTGATAGTGTGTAATAGGGATTTACCATTGGTATAGTATCACTGGCTGCCAGCTAAATCCGGACACTTCAGCTCATTATGCAGAGTATAGCCTGCGGAAAGCCGAGCGGCGAGCTGCCAGGATGCTAGGTCATGAGCTTGGCATCCTAATGTGCCATGGCACGCTGTACCTTGTGCTAGACTGGAGCCTTATTGTGTGCCTAGGAATAGATTGGAGGGCTGGATACATGAAGGGCTGCAAGCTGGCCCTGAAATGGCAAACCTGTTATTTTCCCCTCCTCAATGTCATGTTGGTTGACACGTTCCATATACACATTGATCTGGTTCCATTTAGCTCCAGCAAAGGAAACGCTGCAAATATTAATCAATATGTCAGTACCTATTTGGGAAATGTATTGTGGCTGCTATGCCGTCCAGAATGATCCATATATGTTCTGCTCCGAGGACTTCAATATATCTATTTAACAAAGGGCTCAGGACACTGCAAATGCACTCATCTGTCAGATTTCTCTCCCCTCCAGCCATTCCCCCCCCAACCGCCTGTTCAAAACTGAGGGGTAGTTCAGAGTGACAGCGCTCTGTATTGTAACTTCTTAAACTGAGGTTATGCAGATCAGGAAGGATTTTATACATAAAGTGCAGGAAACTGCATTTTCTGGTACAACTATATGCAGTGTACTGCGCGGTATACATGTATGTGTTATGCCAGTCAGTGACATGGGTGCATATCGCTTGCCATATGTGCAGCAGTCCTGTTGCAAAATGTCAACAAACCTAAAGGGTTTTTCCAGCTTTTATTCCCCCGGATAGGTCACGAGTCTCGGGTAGGTGGAGGTTTGGCACCCAGCTTGCCCACCAGTCTGCAGTTTTCGGCAGGCACCAGAAACCATACAGTGGACGGCAGGGCTGTGGAGTCGGTAAGCCAAGTCCTGCATTTTATTACACTCGGACTACTTCTTAAATGGCTAATAGTTTCCTAATAAATTGTAGTCAAATAGTAACATTGGGCTTTTTCTTACTGCCATGTAATTAAGCTACTTAGATATGACTTAAACCATATTTATTGGTTTACAACTTCTGAAATTCCTGACATTTTCTAAATTCCTGTAAGTAAAATGCAGTTCACTATGCATTTAATGACTGGAAACCACTGTTATACACTTAATAATTGTAAGAAATCTATGAATTTATTAGAAAAGCTCTATATGAATGCCCCGGAAATGCAGAGAATCATGTGCAAGTCTAAGTGGAAATAAAAAAGTGTAAAAAGTGGAGCTGCTGTATACAGCGCTGTCATAAAGGGATGTCTGGGAATGAATAACGTTTCACAGGTGCCCGCAGCCTGCCTCTGCTATACGCGGCTCTGGTCCTGTGTGTCTACCTTCTGGTCCACAGCATGAGCATCTGCTCTTCTGCAGCCAATGACTGGCTTCAGCGGTGACGTGTCCAACAAGAGACACATCACTGATGAGGCTTAAAGCAGGTGATCATGCCCATACCGGAAAGGAGGTAAACAAGCTGTGGACCGGAAGATGAATACACTGGAACCGACACGCAGGACCCGAGCAGCAGGGAGCATACAACAGAGGCGGGCTCCTGTGAAAAGTTACTTATTCCCAGACAACTCTTTAGGCTACTTTCACACTAGCGTTCGGGTTTCCGCTCGTGAGCTCCGTTTGAAGGAGCTCACGAGCGGACCCGAACGCAGCCGTCCAGCCCTGATGCAGTCTGAATGGAGGCGGATCCGCTCAGACTGCATCAGTCTGGCGGCGTTCAGCCTCCGCTCCGCTCGCCTCCGCACGGACAGGCGGACAGCTGAACGCTGCTTGCAGCATTCAGCTGTCCGCCTGGCCGTGCGGATCCGTGCGGATCCGTCCAGACTTTCAATGTAAGTCAATGGGGACGGATCCGTTTGAAGATGCCACAATGTGGCTCAATCTTCAAGCGGATCCGTCCCCCATTGACTTTACATTGAAAGTCTGGACGGATCCGTACTAGGCTATTTTCACACTTAGCTGTTCTATGCTAAAAATAATGCAGACGGATCCGTTCTGAACGGAGCCTCCGTCTGCATTATTATGAGCGGATCCGTTCAGAACGGATCCGCCCGAACGCTAGTGTGAAAGTAGCCTTAAAGGGGTTGTAACCTGGGAGGGAGGTAGACCTGTGAAGGGAAGCATACGTACCTGCTTCCTGACACTGGCTCCTCGCTCCCTCTCTCACCGGCCTCAGCTGCACTGCCAGAAATGTGAACTTCCTTCTTAATGCCACTGCAGCCAGAGATTGGCTGCAGCAGCATCAAAATGGAAGTTTACATCAATGGAGTCGGAAGCAGAAGGCTCCATCCACAGCATACCATTCACTCTTTTCAAATGTGTTTTTCTTCTAATGGTTGTATATTAAGAGTGAAAGGGAGTGTGAGCTACATCTGTGCATAACGTATATAATAAGCAGGTTATTCCATCTGGAAAGATATCTGGCTTGTAATGGTTTGCGGGCACAGTGAAGCCGCTTTATTTGACTCGATGTGTCTGCCCAGGCCGGCTCCTCACTAGACGGAGTGCACCCGCATTAGCTGAATCACATTGAGTATTGTTTCTATTTTTACTCTCCTCATGTCAGAGAAATGAGCAAGAGCCTAGATAGTGCTCTGAATGTAGAGCAGCAGGACGTCATGTATCCATGGCAATATGTAGAGTGGGAGGCAGCGAGGGGCCGCACTACTACATGCACAACACAGGAGCATGGTGGTCCCAAAAAGCCCTTGTTCAGCCTAACATAAGGAGCTAGTCCATGGTGAAGTCCACAGCTTGTCTTCCTGATGAACTACAGTTAAAACGGGGCAAAAAAATGTTGCGTGATGACAAATAAAATCATTTTTCTAAAGCCCTTAGGGTACTTTCACACTAGCGTTATTCTTTTCCGGTATTGAAATATGGTAAAGGGTCTCCATACCGGAAACGCATCAGTTTTATCCTAATGCATTCTGATTGGAATGCAATCCGTTCAGTATGCATCAGGATGTCTTCTGTTCTGTCCCTTGTACGGTATTTGACCGGACAAAATACTGCAGCATGCTGCAGTATTTTTTCTGGCCCAAATCCTGGAACAATACCGCACTTTTTGGATCCGGCGTTAATTTCCATAGAGATGTATTAATACCAGATCCGGTACCGGTGTCCGTTTTTTAAATACCGGATCTGTTATTCTGAATGAGACGGATCTGGTAATTCACCGGATCCGTCTAACGGATCCGGGGAAAAAAGCTTAATAAGGAGGTAAACTAAGAACACACACAGCTTGATTATATAATGAAAATCATAGCTCATAGAACACATATTAAAAGCAACCTTAATGAGGTCACTCAAATGCAAGAAGATTCTTCTGTCTTGCTATTGCCTACTAAATGAATTGTCTCTTATTGCCAGGAAAAGAACAGAGCATTTGTTGTCCCTTACGTATATAATGCTTCATTCATAGTCTTCAGTATGAACAGCTCTTTGACACTTTGTAGTGACTATTGCCTTGTAGTATATTGCCTGGTTTTAGGTGTAGGTGGTTAAAGTGAAGTACCAGCACAATGTGCTCCTTCATTCTATATATAGTGAGCATGTTCCTACAGTATCCCAAATAGCCCACTGCTACTCTACTGCGGGGATCAGTACTCCAGCAGCTCCGAAACGACAACTCCCAGAATCCTCTATTTACTTCTGTGGGAGTGAAGAGAACAGCAGGGTACGTGTGCATGATGGGCGTTGTAGTTTCACAGCAGCTGGAGTGACAAAAGTTGCTGATCCCTGATCTAGAGCTTCTATAGAATGGTATGGCTTGAAATAACTGGCTGCCTTCAGGGATAAAAGAACGTTTGGCAGGTTGTGAAGTTACATTTAAAGTAGGCCTCTCAGCTCATGTTAGTCAACCTTCATATTCAGGGGATTGAGACCTATTGGACAGCAATGATAGCGTAGCATGCATTTCTTCCCATCAACATGATGGACACTACTGGTGTGGGTCATGTGATTGATCCAGCACTCGCTTTTTCTATGTTTCTGCTCCTCTGACCAAGTCATGTCACACCTTTCCCACACCCCAGCCCATTATTCCCAGTTCAGCATGCTTCAGATTGGATGCAAAGGTTGCCATTTGAATAGCAAACATGAGACTGTCTGCCCTCATTCCTTCCTCCATTAAATACTGCAGGTAGGGCCCCACACAAACCAGATGAAAGACCACTATACCTATTCTGTAGGTCATTATTGATGGGCAAGTCCTAAGAGCCTGAATATAAACAAGTCCTAATCATCGAAGACCACTGATTGTTTGTTTATTACAGATCTGAGGCTTTTATATGCCTACAAAAAAGTGTGGAAATTTACATTTTGGGGGGAAAAGCAATAAACACACAAGTATAATAGTGTTTTATTACCAGATGCCTGGCCAAATAGGCAAAGTGTTAGGGTACTTTCACACTAGCGTTTTTCTTTTCCGGCGCTGAGTTCCGTCCTAGGGGCTCAAATCCGGAAAAGAACTGATCAGTTTTATCCTAATGCATTCTGAATGGAGAGTCCGTCCCTCAGGATGTCATCTGTTCAGTCTTTTTGACTGATCAGGCTTTTCAGAAAAACGTAGCATGCAGTATTTTTACCTCCGGCCAAAAATCCTGAACACTTTGACTGAACGCCGGATCCGGCCTTTTTCCCATTGACTTGCATTAACGCTGGATACGGCGCCGTGTGTTCAGTCAAAACGGATCCGGCTTTTGCATGTTAAACCCGAAAAATAGGAAAAAAAAAGTTAAAGTCCATAAATGGCGGATCCGTTTTTTCCAATGCATTTTTCCATTGTGATCGAAAGCCTGATCAGGATTCAAATGCAATCAGTTTTCACACACGTTTTTCCGGATCCGGCGGGCAGTTCCGGTGTCGGAATTGAACGCCGGATTCAAACAACGCTAGTGTGAAAGTAGCCTTAAACTGAAAGATTTTTGGCCTCCAACTATGATTCCAACTTTAAAGGGAACCTGTCACTTGAAAATATGAGGAGCTGAGCAGATTGATATATAGTTTTATGGGAAAAGATTCAGTAAAACTTGTATTTTATCCATTTAAAGGGGTTCTCTGGGAATTAGGAAAATGAAAACACTTAAATATTACTTTATTATAAATGTATTCCCAAATACTTTTCATAATAGCTCATTTTGTCTGAAGAGCAATCATTAGGAGAAATAAAATGGCCGCCATCCTATTAGTACACAGAAAACCTGTCCTAATCACACAGGAGGACACGCTACTTCAGAGCAGTGAGCCAAAGAGCTGCCTCATCTTCTTTTATAATCCTGAATACAGTTTAATATGATCTCCACCTAAATCTCTGTAGAAATGGAGTACTGAGAGGAGGGTCGGGGTGATGTGGATAATGAGCAGCAGCACTTGTATGCAGTCTCCATTACCACAGTCTGTCCTGTCCATCCTCTCTGTGCTTCATGTCTCCTCACGAACTCCATTCCCACAGAGATTTAGGCCCCTTTCACACGGGCGAGTATTCCGCGCGGGTGCGATGCGTGAGTTGAACGCATTGCACCCGCACTGAATCCTGACCCATTCATTTCTATGGGGCTGTTCACATGAGCGGTGATTTTAACGCATCACTTATGCGTTGCGTGAAAATCACAGCATGTTCTATATTCTGCGTTTTTTCACGTAACTCAGGCCCCATAGAAATGAATGGGGTTGCGTGAAAATCGCAAGCATCCGCAAGAAAGTGCGGATGCGGTGCGATTTTCACGCATGGTTTCTAGGTGACAGTCTATTCACTGTATTATTTTCCCTTATAACATGGTTATAAGGGAAAATAATAACATTCTGTACACAGAATGCATAGTATAATAGTGCTGGAGGGGTTAAAAAAAATTATTAACTCACCTTCTCCTCTTGATCGCGTAGTTCCCGGTCTCTTCTTTACTTCTTTAATGATGAGCTGTGGGCTAAAGGACCTGTGATGACGTCAGATCACATGCTCCATCACCACGGTGATGGACCATGTGATTGGAGCATGTGATCTGACTTCACTACACTACAGGTCATTTAGCCCACAGCTAGTAAAGAAGAGACCAGGAACTACGCGATCAAGAGAAGGTGAGTTAAAAAATTTTGTTAACCCCTCCAGCCCTCCAACCATGTTATAAGGGAAAATAATACAATCTTCAGAACATTAATCCAAAGCCCGAACTTCTGTGAAGAGGTTTGGGTACCAAACATGCGCGATTTTCTCACGCGAGTGCAAAACGCATTACAATGTTTTGCACTCGCGTGGAAAAATCGCAGTGTTCCCGCAACGCACCCGCCTCTTATCCAGGCCAAAAATATGACGCCCGTGTGAAAGAGGCCTTAGTAAACGTTCTTATATTCTGTGTTCAGGATCATAATCCCTGACAAGTAGGAGAGGAGGATGAGGCAGCTCTTTACCTCAGTGCTCAGAAGTAACATGTCCTCCTCTATGATTAGGACAGGTTTTGTGTGTATTAATAGGACAGCGGACATTTTGTTTATCCTAATGATTGCTCTCTAAGCAAAATGAGCCATTCTAAATAATGAAAGGTATTTGGGAATATGTTTACAATAAAGTAATATTTAAGTATTTTTTCATTTTCTAAATTCCCGGATAACCCCCTTTTAAATTATTGCTCATTCTGGGCTTTGAAGTAGAGTAGGTGGTCCTATCAGTGGCAGCCATCTCTGTATTTACAATCATAGAGGCAAGGCTGTCAATCACTGATGGGACCACCTTCTCGACTTTGAGGCCCATAATGAGCAGGAATTTAACTGTATAAATTGCAAGTTTTATTGAATCTTTTCCCATATAACTCTATCAATCTGCTCAGCTTCTCCTGCTCTATAACATGGTGCCTGCAGCTCAAACGCCATGTTCTACATGACAGGTTCCCTTTAATTTTTATTTTAACAGGGTTTGGATTGATTTCTGTCAGCTATACTGTCCCCTTACAACAGTTGTTATGCAGGAGGTCTAGAATCTGGTTGGTCTGGACAGTTCTTCTACCATTCTCTGGCAAAAGTTAGATACGTGTGTTTTTTTTTTTTTTTTTTTTGTCCTTTTTCCATTTATTGCTCATTGACAGTCTGTTCTGCACATGTATTGAGGTGCGGTGTCCAAAGCCACTCACTCAGATTTGAGCCTTGCTGTTATGTAACCGAGGAATGGACCCATTAATTTAATGTCTAAATGGGTCCATTCATGTTGTCACTATGGATAGCACACCACGTCATGGCATAGCTTTGGAAATGCACTTCATGAGGACCAAGGAAACTGTCAGCGAGTCAGTAGATGAGCAATGGTGATGTATGTGGACTAAACACTCCGGGCCTCATTTATCAGAAGTTCCTCACCATAAGGCCTCTTGCACACAACCGTATGGCTTTTTCAGTATTTTGCGGCCCGCAAAAAATGCGGATGACATTCTGTTTTTTGCGGAATGGAACAGCTGGCCCCTGATAGAACAGTACTATCCTTGTCCGTTATGGGGACAAGGAAATGTTCTATCTTTGAACAAAAATACGGAAACAAAAGTTATACAGAGTACCTTCCGTGTTTTTTTTTTTTTTTTTTTTTTTTTTTGAGGATCCATTGAAATGATTGGTTTCGTATACGAAACGCAAAAAAAAGTAACATAAGGGGGGGGAAACGTTTGTGTGCAAGAGGCCTAAAACTGTCTTAGTTGCCCATAGCAACCCGTCAAAGCTCAGCTTTCATTTCCTAAAGGGTGCTGAAAAAATGAAGCTGAGCTCTGATGGGTTGCTGTGAACAACTAGGGCAGTTTTGATAAATGAGGCCCTGAGATTCTGATATCTACTTTTGTCTTATAGGTTTTCATTTTGATGTTTTATATTTGTAAGATTGGCTGCTATTTCTTTCCCACCACCTATGTCTCGTATTACTGTGTTAATAGTGTCCACACTAGTGAAAAGTCAACCTTAATAAGGGTACTTTCACACTGGCGTTATTCTTTTCCTGTATTGAAATCCGGTAAAGGGTCTCAATACCAGAAAAAAAGGTATCATTTTTGTCCTAATGCATTCTGAATAGTTAGCAATCCATTCAGGATGTCTCCTGTTCCATTCCCTGTACAGTATTTGACAGGAAAAAATACCGGAACAATACCGCACTTGCTGGATCCGGCATTAATTTCCATAGAGACATATTAATGCTGGCTCCGGTACCAAGTGTTCCAGAAAATGCTGCATCGCCGGGACGTAGGAGGAGCTATTTTTGCTTTTGATCTTTAAATACCGGACCCGGTATTTCACCGGATCCGTCTAGTATTTCACCATATCTGTTTGTACATGGCTTGCCGGATCCGGTAGGCAGTTCCATTGCCGGAACTGCCGGCCGGAATCAAAAAACGCTAGTGTGAAAGTACCTTAAGTGTTCCCCAAGACTGTGGTGCATTGATGACTGTGTATAGCTGTAGTTGTGGGTGGTCATTGCACATGGCCATGACGTTGACCTAGAAAACATTTGCACAGCGTTTAGTGGCTCTCTAGTTGTTTCCACTGAGGAACAAGGCTGTGTTTGTTTGTAGATGTGGTGTTCTTGTAAGATGTCCCAGCTCATGACCACACCATCATTATCACACACAACCGAATTGTAGGTTATCTGTTCTCCCAGCCACGTGAACTGCTTTTGGAGCCACACATGCACAAAACTGTTCCTGTAATGAAAGAAGGAAGAATGTATCTTTCTGATTGATATAGACTAGAGTCTCTCTACGATTGTATCCATCTACTAGGCTTGTTTCTTTCTAGATTGTCCTGTTTTTTATTGGATTTCTGCATCTATAATAGTAGAGAAAAGGCACTAAATATATTGGAACAGATGTAATCTTCTGGATCAATAGGTGCCCGGCAGTGGTTGCCAGAGATCCTTGTTCTATAGGGGCATCAGTGATAATCTGTATACAGTTTTTAGTTTTTTTTTGCTATTATCTAAATAAAATGTATTTTATGCATACACGCATGTGCAAACCTCAGGCCTGTACATTTAGGGAAATTATCAGGATGCATTTAAAGGTTGATGAAAATAGCTCAAATTCACCAACTGGTGCCTATGGAACAACGATATAAGCAAGTAAGGCTACTTTCACACTAGCGTTCATGGGTCCGTTCGTGAGCTCCGTTTGAAGGGGCTCACGAGCGGACCCGAACGCCTCCGTCCAGCCCTAATGCAGTCTGAATGGAGCGTATCCGCTCAGACTGCATCAGTCTGGCGGCGTTCAGCCTCCGCTCCGCTCGCCTCCGCACGGACAGGCGGACAGCTGAACGCTGCTTGCAGCGTTCAGCTGTCCGCCTGGCCGTGCGGAGGCGAGCGGATCCGTTCAGACTTACAATGTAAGTCAATGGGAATGGATCCGCTTGAAGATGTCACCATATGGCTCAATCTTCAAGTGGATCCGTCCCCCATTGACTTTACATTGAAAGTCTGAACAGATCCGCTCAGGCTACTTTCACACTTAGAATTTTTTCTAAGTTATTAATGCAGACGGATCCGTACTGAACGGAGCCTCCGTCTGCATTAACTATGATCGGATCCGTTCAGAACGGATCCGATCGAACGCTAGTGTGAAAGTAGCCTTAGTCGCTTTTCTCTCTCTCATGGTTGATGTAAATACAATACAGACCATTTGTGCCTTACTATTCCTTTTAGCCACAGCCCACATTCTAGACACTTTTCAAAACAGGCTAAACACATAATAAATTTGGCGTGCCCCAACAGAACTGTGGTTATGTCCTTTTTATTGCTATGGTGCATCTGAAATGAAAAAAGGGCAACTTAGAGGGAAAAAAGATATATATCTCTCTTGGTCTGCAGCGCAGGCAGATTACAGATGACGAAGCTTTGTTTGTCCCCTTTTTCAGAATGTATGCATGTAAGCAAGAAACGGGACAGACTGATAGGACTATAAATGTAGAATGTGACACTATACAGTTTTTGTAGTATGTTTTTGTTCAGATTAGAGAAATATATATAATTATTAACACTTTGGCGCAATAATTTATTTTTTTGGCTGATAAGTATCTTAATGCAATCAAAAACCACAATACCAATGAGTGGCTGTTGCTGTTAGTGTGTTACCTGCTGTAAATCAGCTTACAGGTTAGGGTCCATTCACGCGTCCGCAACTTGCGAATCCGCAAAACACGGACACTGGCAGACCACACATGGCCGGAACTATGATACAAAAAGTATTTTGCGCCTCGTTAAAATGAATTGGGCCGCACCGGTTCTGCAAAATTGCGGAACGGATGCGGACCCATTATGCGTACTTACTATGTGATTACTGCGTTGCAGGGTAAAACTGTCACCCATAAACCATTTCGTTTGTTGAAGGTTGTAGTGTAAAGCATGTTGAGAAGTATGGGTTAAAAGCTACACTCTTATCAGCAAGGTAACGAGGGTCATTTACTGAAGACCTAACTGGCGGAAATCTGACCAAATTATTTACTTAAGCACACGCCTCTTAATAAATTTGCCGCATATTCTCTCTGTGCACCAGAATAGAAGTGATGGCATGATGCAATCATGTCCTCTGTGTGGGGACTAACAATCGCTTCTGTGATCGCTCGTCCCCATAGAGAATCATCATTTCTGGACAGCATATTTCACACTGGCATTTCGGCTTTCCGTTTGTGAGATCTGTTCAGGGCTCGCACAAGCCGTCCAAAACGGATCAGTTTGCATTCTGAATGGAAAAGGTTCCGCTCAGAATGAATCAGATCAGTCTCCATTTCGCTTTAGAGGCGGACAGCAAAACGCTGCCTGCAGTGTTTTGGTGTCCGTCTGATGAAACTGAGCCAAACTGATCCATCCTGGCACACATCGTAAGTCAATGGGGACGGATCCGTTTTCTCTGCCACAATAGAAAACGGATCCGTCCTCCATTGACTTTCAGTGGTGTTGAAGACGGATCCATCTTGGCTATGTTAAAGGTAATACAAACGGATCTTTTCTGAACGGATGCAGACGGTTGTATTATCTGAACGGATCCGTCCATCACGGATCTATCCCTATTAACACGGCACAACCTGCTGCCCAGAAATGGCGATTTTGGTGTCTGCATCAACTACGTTTTCACCCGATGATCGAAAACTTGCTGCTTTATCAGTTGATCAGTGGCACAGTCACACCATGAATTTATTGGAAGAAAGCATTTTTAGGATTGCTCCCAGCCCATGTAAATGGGACAGTCTTGCATCCACCATACTTATATCAGATTGTTCAAAGAAAGTGATTCTGCTGAGCATGGAGTTTTATTATGTGAGCCTCATCATTGACTACATTACACTCCTCATACATAGTTAGTGCTGGTTGTCTGCGTTGGTGGTTCCTAATAAGATCCAGTAGGAAGGGAAGAATCGCATAATGTTAGGAGCAGAGTGAAGATATTTGGGAACAACCGTGGCCTAGGATACACCGAAATCCAACAGCTCTGCTGAAACAAATAACATTTGGCTGGAATTCTTCATTAACAGCCGACATACTCCCTTGGATGTATTGTGTGTGTATGTGGCTGGCATCACATTGTGCAGAAGTTGTCAAAAGCTTATATGTTTAAGGTTTTAGTAACATATAGTTGATAATATTCCAAGATCTGAACGTTTTCAGCCCACCATCGGTTGCCAGGTGAGAGATGACCTAGTACTGAGCCAGAGGCAATGATATTTGTGATCATGTTTAAAGAAAAAAGGCGAGTTAGGTTTACCAGACTTTCTGGGATTTTATCATTGATGACCTATCCTCCTGGATAGGTCATCAATATCAGATCGGGAGGGAGATCGACACCCGACAAACCCGCCAGCTGGTTGAAGAGAATGCCGCTCCATGCGAGCGCAGCCTTCCCTTGTTTACCTGCTTGCCGTTGATATTGCAGCATTCACTTCTATGGGGTGGCTCTGTAGTATCCCTTGAATAAGAAGGCTGATTAGCAGGGGTGGCAGACGCTCGCCGATCTTATATCGATGAAATATCCTGAGAATAGGTAATCATTATTAAAATCCCGGAAAACCGGAAAATTTTAAAGCTTCAATATTAGACTAGATTAAATTTAATTGGTCACCTACCTACTAATTTAGTAAACTTTCTATTTGTGTGTGTGTGTGTGTATAAAACCCAAACCCAAATCCTTTTGACTGTATGAAAGAAGTTAAAATCCCCTTGTCTGTCCTGTCGATATCATTTCCAAATTTAAACATTAAGGCTCCATTCACATGTCCACAATTGTGGTCCGCTCCCATTCCGCAGTTGTGCTCAACGGGTGCAGAGCCATTCATTCTCTATGGGGACGGAATGGATGCGGACAGCACACAGTGACTGAATCAGCATGATCAACCCTACCAGACTATATGCCTGGTTTAATAAGGTTGATCATGCTGACAGCTGCTCATTAAGATGCCCATGCACCTTTAATATCTGTCAGCTGACGGCTATTGCTCCTGACTTCAATGTGCTCCCTGGGCTATGTGTGTGTTCCCAGCGGGGACGGAGTAAAAAGCCTTTGCCAGACACCTTTGGCAGTAGTTCATCTCCTGGGAGAACAAAAGATTCAGGCATTGGAATTCAACATGCCCGATCCTTCTCTCCATCTACATCATCTGTCTATGGAGCTTTCCATACACTTTAGGCCTCATGCACACGACCGTTTTTCGGGTCCGCATCCGTTGCTCCTTTCCGAGGCCCCGTAAAAAATATATAGCATGTCCTATTCTTGTCTGTTTTGCGGACAAGCATAGACGTGTCTACAATGGGCTGCCTGTTCCGTTGCGGATGCGCAGTTTGTGGACTGCAAAAAACGGCACGGTCGTGTGCATGTAGCCTTAGATTGTTGGTTCTGTTCAGCCATCAATCGTCTAAAGTGTGTAGGGGCCTTTAGTTTAGGCTAGTTTGACACTAACGTTTGATATCTCCGGCAGGCTGTTCTGGCTTTTACCGCATCGCCGTCCGGTCCATTCACTGTAACGGGGACAGGTGGAGATCCAGCCACAATCTGGCAAACTTGCCGAGAATCTGCTGGGTGAAAACCGCTGTGCGCGGCGGCTATCTCTCGGCATATTTGCAAGTTTGTAGCTGCATCTCCGCCGGCCCCCATTACAGTGAATGGGGCTGGACAGCAATGTGGTAGCTTCTGGCAATGCTTGAACGCAGAGAGACCCGGCGGGCTGGTCCGCTCGTTCATTGGGCAATACAGATTTTTAAACTGGTTTAAAAGTCATTGCCGGCGGCAGATCGTGGTGTCTATTCACGGTCTTCCGCAGTCAAACTACTAGTCAGCATGGGGACGAGCAATGGCATAACAATCACTCCTCCCCATACTGTGGAGGAGGTCGCTGCATGTAATAGTGTTCTCCTCTGCTGACCACCAGGCGATACCTGGGAAGGAACGCTTCCCTCCTGACAATCGCCTGCTTGACTGCATGCCTAATGCAGCCTTTAAGAGGGCGCATTTATTCATCGTTGTATCCTTCCTCAGCGGCTGCACTTTTCTAGTGTGATATGTAAATGGCCATTGAAAGACTAGGACGTGTAACTGATAAGACCAGCCTTGTCCTGCCATGTGCCTGACACCTGAGAGAGCTGTCAGCACAGACTACCTGATTTGCTCCTTTTCAGGCTCATAGCTCTGGAGAAATTGCATCCCTGACATAGTTCTGTGAAATGCTGAAAAGCAGTGGACTGGAAATGAAGTTTAGCATCCCTGAAGCGTTCCTTACCCAGAGAAGACCAACTTACACTCAAGGCCAGGCTGTCTGCTGAGGTGGAACCGTGTACACATCCACATCGTGCTTGAAATCGCAACAGATATCCAATACATTGTGTGCCTAAGCAATCAAGATTACCGGTGAAAATCTCCTTAGCGGGTCTTCAGACAAATTTCCTTGAGAAGAATATGGAAACTGGCATGCTAGAAGCAGTTTACACACAGCATGGGCAGATCTGTTTTAGCCTCTTATACCTCATCGGCACGGGAGAGGAATTTGGCTGGCAATGTGAAATGCCATCAGTGGAGCCACTACAGAATAGGAGTTGAGATTAAGGCTAAATGCACACGATCAGGATTGCATGCGGATTTTCCGCGCCGTAGGTCATGAGCATTGTATTCTATGAGGACTTGAAATTCTCAATGCACGCAATGCAGATTTGTTTTCCGCACGGATTTTGACCTGCGGTGCGGATTTTAAAGTCCGCAGCATGTCAATTTATTTTATTTTTCTTGACCAGATTTTCTTCATTCACTTAGTAAAATCCACACGCAAATCCGCACCAATTGATGTGGATCGATCGCACAGATTTGCCTGCGAACACCTGCGGATTTCAGTGCGGATTCTCCACACATGAATCCTGAGCATGTGCATGTACCCTAAAGAGATGAAGGTGAAATGACAAAAATGAATTATTCGGATTGCATTTTGAGGTGGATTCGTGGAAAAAATTGTTAAATAATTTCAGAACCTGAAATGAAGGTTTTCTAAACTGTTTACGAGCTGTTAAGATGAAGATCAGCGGGACAATGGAAATATCATTTATTATAGGACTTAAAAGGGTTTTCCAGTAAGCACATTAAAAAGAAAGGACAGAATGGGTTAGTAATAAAAGACCACCAGTCTGCTGCCGTTCCAATCACTGACCTTAATGGTGCCCTGTGTCGACCAGTAATTGGCTGAGTCCTTTTCTTGGCATTTCCGGAACGTTGAGATGGGACAGAAAGTGGAAAGCAGTGGTAACTGGAACAGCAGTGGAGGGGAGTCATCTTTTTGTTTAACCCATTCTAACCTGGCCTCAGGGGTATACAGCACATGACTGCTAAATCCAGTGATTGGATGCAGTGGTCATGTGGAATATGTGGGCACGTCATCACTGTACCCAATCACTGACCTCGGGTATACAGCACATGACTGCTAAATCCAGTGATTGGATGCAGTGGTCATGTGGAATATGTGGGCACATCACAGTGGCCAATCACTGACGTTGGGTATACAGCACATGATTGCTAAATCCAGTGATTGGATGCAGTGGTCATGTGGAATATGTGGGCACGTCATCACTGTAGCCAATCACTGACCTCGGGTATACAGCACATGACTGCTAAATCCAGTGATTGGATGCAGTGGTCATGTGGAATATGTGGGCACGTCATCACTGTAGCCAATCACTGACCTCGGGTATACAGCACATGACTGCTAAATCCAGTGATTGGATGCAGTGGTCATGTGGAATATGTGGGCACATCACAGTGGCCAATCACTGACGTTGGGTATACAGCACATGACTGCTAAATCCAGTGATTGGATGCAGTGGTCAAGTGGAGTATATGGGCACGTCATCGCTGCAGCCAGGCAAGCAGATGGGAGCAGCGGTGGTGGGTGAAATGGAGGAATCCGACGGCAGTGCGCGGTGAGAGGCCGCCGGACATGCAGTACTGTCGGATCCGTCCTGCCGCTAGTGTGAAAGTAGCCTTAGCAACCAACTGTCCCCAATGGGGCTCACAATCTAAGTTCCCTATAATTATGTCTTTTGGAGTGTCGGAGGAAACCCATGCAAACACGGGGGACCCCAGTGCTGCAAGGCACCAGTGCTAACCACTGGGCCACTGTGCTGCCCGAATCAATTCTATATTTTCAGATTGAGACCAAAAGGGTATCTGGTATTCAATCTGAAGATCCATTATGCCTCCCGCTGCAAAACCTTTTTCTTCAGGTTACCCCCTCTGGGTGGGACCACTACCTTTTCAATCGCAAACGTACAGAAGCTATTTAAACTGCGATGATGTTCTGTAATAAAATGATTTGCTGCATTTGATATACCCGTCGCTGAGGGATTGGAAATAAAACCGATATGTTCTGCTAGAACTCCCCACATACAGAAGATCAGATTGTGCAATAGCCAAGCTATTGGCTTTTAATATTGTATTTCCTGAAACTACTTTGCATAACGTTTCCATCCAAATAATTTGGTCAAGAATCCCCATCAGTTTCAGGTCCAAAAAGCTAGTAGTGTGCGAATCAAAGTGATGAGTAAATCTTATATTGTACGGATTATTATCAACGTAATCGATGAAGTCCGGTATGGAAGACACCTTGCCGCCCCATATAAGGAGCAGGTCATCGATGTATCTGCCATACCAGACCACCATGCACGAAAAGGGATTATTTTCAGAGAATATATAACGTTCTTCCCAATAAGCCGTGGTTAAATTCGCCAATGAGGGTTAGAATTTTGCTCCCATAGACACGCCCCTTGTTTGAACAAAAAATGTATCAAAGGAAAAATAATTGTGTCCTAAGGAAAGATGTCACCTCAAAGATATAGTCTATAAATTAATTTGAATGTTTTCTATACCTGTGGAGGTGATATTCCAGGGATAGCTACATTGTGGGGCATGGCGGTATAAAGCGAAGCTACATCTAAGGTCAGCCATGCATAATCCCTATGCCACGGTCTATTATAGACACTTGTGAGTACATCAGTGGTGTCTCGGGTATATCCCGGTACTGTAACAGTGAGTCCAGCCAATCTCCCATCTTTTCCATCAGAGAGCCGATGCCTGCGACAATAGGGCGCAAGGGTGGGAGGTTCACATTTTTGTGAGCTTTTGGTAGTGCATGTATTATGGGTGTGACTGGTGCCTCCACATTCAGAAATTCGTATTGTCTGTGGTTAATAAAACCTCGTTCTCTCCCCTTATTGAGGATTAGAGTATATTCTTTTTGATGTTCCAATAATGGATTTTTATCCAGTTTCTGGTATGTGGAGGCATCGGGCAACAGATCCATCATTTGTTGGTAGTATGTTTCTTTATTTAAAAAGAACCTGTCACCTCCCAAAACCATCCCAAGCCGCCAACAGTACCTGCGTGTAGCCAGTAGTGCGTTTCTGATTATGCTTTTCTTCCTGAAGGCAGATGCTGCAAAAGTACTGAAAGCATTGTTTTATCCCCTGCCCGGCGCGCTTCTCCACACATGCTTTAACGCTGGGTTCACACCTGAGCGTTTTACAGCGCGTTCAAACGCGCTGTAAAACGCTCAACACATGAAAACCAATGCTTCCCTATGGCCCTGGTTCACACTTTAGCGTTTTACAGCGCGTTTGAACGCGCTGAAAAACGCCCTACGCTCAAAAAAGTTCTTGAGCTTCTTTGGGGCGTTTTGTCACGCGTTCCCGTACATAGACTCTCGGGAACGCATTCGCTTGTCTCTGTATGCGCGATTGTAAACACCGGTACAATCGCGCATACAGAGCGCTCCTTTCAGAACGCTCAGGTGTGAACCCAGGGTAAGTCAAGAGGGCAGCGGCCTCCTTGCTTCAAGTCAAGATAACCACGCCCCCTTCCCTTTGCTGTGACTGACAGCTGGCAGTTCGGCTGGTTTTGCCAAACTCTCTGCATAAGCGCTGTCAGTCGCAGGGAAGGGGGCGTGGTTATCTTGACTTGAAGCAAGGATGACGCTGCCTCCTTGACTTCAAGCATGTGTGAAGCGCGCTGGGCAGGGATAAAAGCATAATCAGAAACGCACTGCTGGCTACACGCAGGTACTGTTGGTGGCTTGGGATGGTTTTGGAAGGTGACAGGTTCCCTTTAAAACCACCACTGAAACCCCCCCCCCCCATCTGCAATTTTGATTATAAGGTCAGTTTAACCCTCTACCTCCCATCCTGTTGTTTTCTGGTTAGATTGTGATTTTTGTAATTTTGAGATTTTTGGTCATGTATTGCAGTGAGTTCTTTTTCTATAACCCCCTGGAAGGTGTCCATACCTTGAGTGCAAGATTTAAATGGGGGGTAATGTGGATTAGTGACCTTAAAATTAGGGATGTCCCGATAAAAAAAATAAAAAAAAAATGTAAGACCGAGTACCGATA
Source organism: Bufo gargarizans (assembly GCF_014858855.1). NCBI lineage: Eukaryota > Metazoa > Chordata > Amphibia > Anura > Bufonidae > Bufo > Bufo gargarizans. Next base: position 465,441,411 of record NC_058080.1, read on the forward strand.
CTTTTTGAACATGAAATGGAGAGAAATTAACTGAATTTCTCCTCTATTTCATGCACCATACTAGGGCTGCAGTAAACTAATATTTTTGTAATCGAGTATTCTATCGATTTATATTTCTCGATTCATCGAGTAATCTAATAAGAAAAAGCTACTTAAAATAATGTACGTAATTAGGTATGTATAAAGTTATTGGTTTGAAGGGGTTAATAACTTTATACATGCCTAATGCCAAGGTGCTTCCATTAACCCCTCCAAACCAATAACTTTATACATGCCCATTGGGTTTGGAGGGGTTAATGGAAGCACCTTGGCATTAGGCATGTATAAAGTTATTGGTTTGAAGAGGTTAATGAAAGCACCTTGGAGGTGCCTTCATTAACCCCTCTCTAAACCAATAACTTTATACATGCCAAGGTGGTGCTTGCAGCCTCCATTAACCACTCTCTCTCCATCTGCCTCCCCCCAGCCTCTGATCTGCTTGCCCCCAGCCTCTGATCTGCTTGCCCCCAGCCTCTGATCTGCTTGCCCCCAGCCTCTGATCTGCTTGCCCCCAGCCTCTGATCTGCTTGCCCCCAGCCTCTGATCTGCTTGCCCCCAGCCTCTGATCTGCTTGCCCCCAGCCTCTGATCTGCTTGCCCCCAGCCTCTGATCTGCTTGCCCCCAGCCTCTGATCTGCTTGCCCCCAGCCTCTGATCTGCTTGCCCCCAGCCTCTGATCTGCTTGCCCCCAGCCTCTGATCTGCTTGCCCCCAGCCTCTGATCTGCTTGCCCCCAGCCTCTGATCTGCTTGCCCCCAGCCTCTGATCTGCTTGCCCCCAGCCTCTGATCTGCTTGCCCCCAGCCTCTGATCTGCTTGCCCCCAGCCTCTGATCTGCTTGCCCCCAGCCTCTGATCTGCTTGCCCCCAGCCTCTGATCTGCTTGCCCCCAGCCTCTGATCTGCTTGCCCCCAGCCTCTGATCTGCCTCCCCCCCCCAGCCTCTGATCTGCCTCCCCCCCCCCAGCCTCTGATCTGCCTCCCCCCCCCCAGCCTCTGATCTGCCTCCCCCCCCCCAGCCTCTGATCTGCCTTCCCCCCCCCCCCCCCCAGCCTCTGATCTGCCTTCCCCCCCCCCTCCCCCCAGCCTCTGATCTGCCTTCCCCCCCCCCTCCCCCCAGCCTCTGATCTGCCTTCCCCCCCCCTCCCCCCAGCCTCTGATCTGCCTTCCCCCCCCCCCATCCCCCCAGCCTCTGATCTGCCTCCCCCCCCCCCCCCCCCCATCCCCCCAGCCTCTGATCTGCCTGCCCCCTCTGGTAACGCAACCCCCCCCCCCTCCCTCCCCAGTATTAATCATTGGTGGCAGTGACCACAGACCTATGTGCGCCGCACAGACCTATGAGAAGGAGCGACCGCCGGCCACAGCGCACGTGAGTATAATGCGCTGCTCTCTGCTCACTAACATACCATGGCAGCCAGGACTTCAGTAGCGTCCTGGCTGCCATGGTAACCGATCGGAGCCCCAGCATTACACTGCTGGGGCTCCGATCGGAACTGCAAACTGCCACCAATGATGAGGGGGAGGAGGGGGACCCTGTGGGATATGGCCGGCACAGTCATTGGTAGCGCAGTGGCCACAGTCCCTCCCCTCCTCCTCCTACTCTGTCCTCATTGGTCTTCAGCGGCAGCCGCGCACAGTGGGGAGGGAGAGACTCCCTCCTCCTCCTCAGCTGTGCCGGCCGGCTCAGTCCTGCCTCTCTGGCCTCCGGAGGACACCGAAGCGGTGAGTGAGACGCTTAATTTCACTCCCGCTCCGTGATCACGTGATCTAAACGATTCCTCGATGCAGGGAAACTGCATCGATGAATTTTTTGACTCGATTTAATCGAGTTATTCGAATAATCGTTTCAGCCCTACACCATACCCACCTGGCCTGCTGTAATCCTTCCCATGCAGATGCACCAGAGTACTGGGAGGAAGTGGCTTTAACTTCTTCCCAGTGCTAGGCAACCGCATGGGACTTGGGAGCCGCCGCACAGAAGTCCCATGCCAATCAGCTGGGGCGCGCTGTCGTCCCCACACTGATCGGCTGGGAGCGGCGCCGCACGGAAGCTGACACTGCACCCGCCACCGTCCTCACCGCTGATCATCTGGGACACGGGACCCGCCGCTGCACGGCCATCGGGTATCGGGGACATTTGCACGAGTACAAGTACTTGTGCAAATGTCCGATATCGGAACATCCCTACTTAAAATCCTGTCCCCCTACTGCCTCTGGAAAATTAGTGTTTTCTATCTGGAGATTGGTGAGGCAGACCAGAGACTGCTGCTCCTGGAATGAAAAACCGGTCTGTAAATTAGCAGTTAATTCTGTGTCTGTCTCCAACTCCCCAGATCTGTCATTTACATCATGGAAGTGTCTTCTAAGGGTTAAATTCCTCACAAACTTATTGATGTCAAGAATGGTAGAAAATAAATCAAAGTCCGCGGTAGGCACAAAGTTCAGACCCAGAGACGGAACTTCTTTTTGGTCCCCAGTAAGGCAGTGTTCAGACAGGTTTAGAACATCCAGCAATAATTGTTGGTTCACTTTTTTTATTTTTCTGTAATCGGGTGGCCATAGCATGGGGTCTTCTTGTGTTTGCGTCCGGCCCTTCTCTGTCAATTCTTTTGGGGGTCTCCCTGTCTTGCTTGTTTCTTAGATTTTTGTATAATATATGATGGTTTTGCTTGCACTGTCATGTCTTCTTGTGTTTCCAGAGTGTAGTCCTCAGCTGACTCCTAAGAGGTATTATATTGTGGGTCTAAATGGAACCCACTGTGTGAGCTCGGACTTTCTAAACAGGACAGCCCCTTGAAGATGGCATAGATCATATGACTCACATTATTTCAGGGTGTAAGGTTTTTTTTTTTTTTGTCGATAAATCCATACATGCAGTGACTACCTCATTTTAATGAGTTCTTCAGTTTTCTGAGTTCACGGATGGCCCAGAGGTTTGACCATTGTTGTCTTTGTTTCTTTTGGTTGGCTAGTATGTATCGGAGAGATGGGGGATGCCATGGTGTCCGCAGCGTGCGCTGACATAATGAGGGTCTTTGTGCCGCTATCAGGACATGCATTCTAGTAGACAGTAACCGTGCAGCTGCATCCCTGGCAACAAGACCTTGGGAGAAAGAAGTAGGGCACGCGTCCAAACGCAAAGCATGGCTCCGCCTGTAGCCAGGCACAGTAATCCGAGGGATTAATTCAGGGCACACATCCTGACAATGACATGCCAGACCCTGCTTGCAAATAAATGATAGGGAGGAGATGATGGAATTCAGTGATGGATCTTATCTACTCCTAGGGTAGATAAAATCAGAGGCGTCACGTGTGCTTTATAATTGATCTGATTACTTGGCCATTTATAATGTGAAGCCAGCAGCATCCTATTTAAAGGGACCACCTCACCAGTGCAGTACTAGAAATGTGCTGCTGTCAGCCGCCATCTGGAATTCTTTTATATAAACTAAACTTATGATCATGGAAAGTTCTGCAACTAGCTTGCTTTCAGTGAATGGAAACATTTTACATTCAAAGGTTAAAAACTAGCTTAGCCCCAGTCCTATTCACAGTTGAGGGTTTGGTCCAGTTGTATTGACCTGCAGGGTAGGGGACAAGTGTCTGATGGGTATGGCTCTGACCACTGTGGCCACCGCTGGGCCCTGTGTTCCCCAATTTGAATGGAGCAGCAGTGACACATGAGCGCTGCCACTCCATTCTACTGCCGGGACTGCCAGAGATAGTCGAGTACAAGCTGAATGGAGTCGCAGCCGATCAGACGTTTATCCCCTGTCCTGTAATGGGATAGCCCCTCTTAACCCATTAATGACACAACCATTGGTACTTGAGACTTGGTGGTTATCTGTTATTTTGATCCACACATTTCAGACGCCATAATTTTTTGTTTTTCCATTGACCTAGGCATATGAGGGCTTGTTTTATACGGGCCTGTTGTATTATTAAAGGGAACCATTTTGAAGTCTAAGGCTGGGTTCGCATCACGTTTTTCACATCCGTTTTAATGTATACAAAAAATGTATACGCTAAACGGATGCCTGAGACTGATTCCGCACAGCGGCATCCATTCACAATTGTAAAAAAAAAAAAAAAGTATACTTTTTTTATTTTATTTTTTTACCGGACTCTGCAGGATACAAGAACTGGTGTGCTGTGTTTTTGTAACTTTTTAAATTTTTCCCCCTAATGTATATGTCAAACGGAGGCATAAAACGTCATGTGAACCTAACCTGAGGCGAATTGTATAATTTGTTAAAAAAAGATTGTATGAAAAAAAACAAAAACAAAAAATGCTAGATGCTACCATTGTTTTTAGGGTATTGTTTTTATGGTATTCCCAGTGTGGAGATTTTAACTTCTGCGGGTCAGTGCAATTATGGAGATAGAAAATAGTGTTGAAATCCATTTTTCACCACTTTTTAGGCATATTTTTGGCACAGACACATTAGTAAATGTGGCCCACCGTGTGATATAACTAGCGTGTTACTTTTATTCTATGGGTCACTGCTATATTCTGTCAATACCAAATATCTATAGTTTTATTTGTTTTTACTACTTTTGCACAATAGCACGTCTTGCGGCAAATTATTATATTTTTTTTATATTGCTGCATTCTAAAAGCTATAACTTTGTATCAGCACAGTTTGTCTTTGCTGCCTGTACCATGGACTGAGCAGATTACAAGGGATACGCTGATACAAAGCTGTCGTCCAAAATTTGAATTGCTCAATACTCCGCTTTTAATTATTGATGACCCATCCTTCGGATACATCATCGATATATGATCAGCAGGGGTCAAACACTTGAACAGACGGAGTCGTCCCATAGAAGTGAATGGGGAAGACAAACTTGTAATTACACTGCTCTCAGAGTCAATTTCTGCGTTCTCTTTAAGCTGCTGATTGGTGGAGGTTCCGGGAGTCGGACCGCCATTGATCTGATATTAATGACCTATCCTGAGGATAGGTCATCAATAGTAAAAAGCGGACAACCCCTTTAATCTTATTTGATTAATTGCCCGACCCTTCTGCAGATATTCTGCAGACAATTGTGCTTTGGAAAATTAGTGTATCAACCCATGTGTCTGTATCCTTAGAGGAAGTTGTTCCAAGATTGAAACTTATTTATCCACAGGATAGATGATGTTTAGGATGGGTGGTAGTCCCACCCTCACCAGCCACGGGAACTCCCTGTAAATGGATTGGCGGATGAGCAGGCATCTTTATGACACTGCTGAAAATAAGGACAGCGCATACCGTTACATGGAGTGGCAGCACGCATGCTTGACTGCTGCTTCTTTCATACAGGGGACTCCGGACCAGTGTCATCGGTGGAGGTTCCTGCAGTCGGACCCCACCGATCAGACGCTTATCTCCTATCCTTCTGGCACACAGACTTTATTTCTTTGATATTTCCCCCTCTTTACATCCACAATTGTATATTAGGCTCTGTTCACATTAGTGACATGGTTTCCGCAGATATATGTGATTATGGCTGTGCTAGATCTATTTTCAGATCCCATCAGAGTGTCCCCCTTCCTAACATCTGGGCATATAATAATTCAGCAAATCAGCAGATATGGTAATATGTTCCTTGCAGCAGATCTGCAATTCTTTGATGGGAAGTATAGCCCTCGGTAAGGGTACTTTCACACTAGTATCATTCTTTTCCGTCATTGAGTTCCGTCAAAGGGCTCTATGCCGGAAAATAGAAATCCGTTCAGTTTGCATCAGTATGCCTTCCGTTCAATCACTGTCAGGCGTTTTGGCCGGACATAATACCGCAGCATGCTGTGGTATTATGTCCTTCCAAAATGCCTGATCAGTCGCCTGAATGCCGGATCCGGCATTAATTCCCATTGACTTGCATTAGTGCCGGATCCGGCATTGCAAAACAACTGAAGGACAAATCCGTCCTTCCGTTCTGCGCAGACCTGGAAAATTGTGAAAAAGACTGCAAGACGGATCAGTCCATCCGCATGACAAGCGGAGACGGATCTGTTCTTGCAATGCATTTGTAGAGGGATCCGCACCCGGATCCGTCTACAAATTCTGTCAGTTGTCACACTGATCGGCGGAGACGACAGAACTGCCTGCCGGATCACACTAATGCTAGTGTGAAAGTACCCGAAGTATGCACATAATTACCGGCCACAGCCCTGTCTTGCTGCAATAAACAGAACAATCTGGTTGAACTTTGGTCTAGGTTTCTCCTGACACCTTCCTACATTATTAGGTGAGAGCTGCAGGTCTTTGATCGCATATCTTAGTTGTCTCTCTGCATTTGCACCAGAAAGGGATATTATTGCTGTCAGTTTTCAGTACTAGGTAGGTGGTGCAGTGGAGTTCACTATACTGCTATACAAATCATTTGGGCCTGATGGTGACACGGTGCCAAAACATTTTAAAGGGGTTTTCTAATAAGGCTTGTTTCATACTTGCATTGACAGATCCGGCAGGCTGTTCTAGCTGGGAACAGCCTGCAGGATATGGCATTGCCGGAATGCAGTCCGTCCTGGCTGAAACTCAGTAAATATGCTGAGAATCGGCCGGAAAAATTGTTTTTAATTCCCAGCATTCTATGCAGGAACATACTGCCAGTAGGCTGTGCTGATGAAACAAGCCTAAGACAACTTATCTGCTAGCCATAGGATAGGTCATAGATGCCTAATCAATGGGGGTCCGACCACAGAAGCCACCGCTGATCACAAGAAAGGAGTGACAGACACACATACGTGGCTATTACTCCCCTTAACTCTGTGGGACTGCCGGAGATAGCCAAGTACAAGCCTTCAGCTACCTCAGACAGTGCCATGGAGCTGAATGGAGTGGCAGCGAGCTTGTGTGACTCCTCTGTTCATATGGGGGTACATGGGACCCTGTTCTTGCGATCAGAATGGGCTTTGAATGACCAGACCCACATTGATCAGATGCTTTCCCCCAATCTATAGATAGAGGATAAGTTGTCATAATAGGACAACCCCTTTAAGGTGCTGGACAGAATAGTCTAGCATACAGCGCAGTTTATTCAGAAAAATTGCTGGACATTATGGCAGAAACCCGACGCACCCCATTATAATTATATTTTTATAGTTGGTGTGATTGGTCCGGCACATCCATCGTTTTCGTCATAGTACAGTGGTCCCTCAAGATACAATATTAATTGCTTCCAGGAGGACCATTGTATGTTGAAACCATTGTAAGTTGAGTAAATGGTTCCAAAGCCCCAAAATGTCATCCAAGATGAGAGAAAATAAAGATTTAAGTAAAATAAGCAGATAACTAGGGCAGATAAAACAAGTCCTTAAGTATTACAGTGAGGAATAGCTGCTAACTAGCAGCTAAGGGCTCTTCCACACCTGCGTTCTTCTGTTCCGGCATAGAGTTCCGTCGTCGGGGCTCTATGCCGGAAGAATCCTGATCAGTTTTATCCTAATGCATTCTGAATGGAGTGAAATCCGTTCAGGATGCATCAGGATGTCTTCAATTCAGGACCAGAACGTTTTTTGGCCGGAGAGAATACCGCAACATGCTGCGCTTTTTGCTCCGGCCAAAAAACCTGAACACTTGCCGCAAGGCCGGATCCGGAATTAATGCCCATTGAAAGGCATTAATCCGGATCCGGCCTTAAGCTAAACGTCGTTTCGGCGCATTGCCGGATCCGACGTTTAGCTTTTTCTGAATGGTTACCATGGCTGCCAGGACGCTAAAGTCCTGGCAGCCATAGTAAAGTGTAGTGGGGAGCGGGGGCGCAGTATACTTACCGTCCGTGCGGCTCCCGGGGCGCCCCACGCGCATGGATCACGTGATCGCATGGGGCGCTCTGACGTCATTCTGGAGCGCCCCGGGAGCCGCACGGACTGTAAGTATACCGCTCCCCCGCTCCCCACTACTACTATGGCAACCAGGACTTTAATAGCGTCCTGGCTGCCATAGTAACACTGAACGCATTTTGAGGACGGATCCGTCTTCAAATGCTTTCAGTTCACTTGCGTTTTTCCGGATCCGGCGTGTAATTCCGGCAAATGGAGTACACGACGGATCCGGACAACGCAAGTGTGAAAGAGGCCTAATCCAGCTAGTTTACTAGACAAGTGGCCTTGATTGGTTGGATCCGAGTCTGAGACATTGTGCCAGATTTATCATGACTCTGACAGCTCACTCCACTTTCACATATGGCTAAAGTCAGTTTTAGCCAAGTCAGATTTATGATCGGCCCTTTAAGACTGTAATAAATGTGGTTTGACAGAAGCAGTTTATCCGTCAGTAAGCAGCTTTACAAAAGTCGCACATCTTTACGAAAAAGTCGCACGTTTTTATGAAAAAGTCGCATGTTCTATTAAAAAGTATCATAAGATAAGCATGGTCCTCACTGGAGTGAAATTGCGACTTTTTAGCGACTTTTTAAATAGTCCCAATAGTAAATCTGTCTAGAGATTCATTTGCATAAGAAAACACGCCCACTTTCAGAAAACTGGCGAGCATAGTGCAGAGCAGAAAAAAGTCGCAAATTTGTGCGCAGTTTTAGCGTTTGGGACTTTTTGGGGGACTTTTTCACTCCATTATTCTGACCTGAGCTAATGATAAATCTGGCCCATTGTATTCGGAGTCTAGTTTTAACTTACGATGGGTCAGAAAAGACCACTGCATGTTGAAAATATTGTATCCTGAGGCCATTGTATCTTGATGGATCCCTGTATATGTATTTGATTACTGCCGTCATCGCAAGTTTTATAGCAGTGCTCTCCAACCAAGACCATTATCGAAGAGCAACATCTTATTTTTCTTTAAATTTTAGCTTTTACTGCATTTTACAGGTACAACTTTAAGTGTCGCATTTGGTCTACATTTTAGGGCAAAAATAAAAAACTGTCCTAGTCTGCAAAGAACGCCATTGTCAGGCCAGTGATACGTTGTAGATGTGGTGTTTCATTCAACCTGCTCAAAGGGACTGAATCCCACAATATGACAAGATGTACTGCATGAAGCAGCCATACTATAGTTTAGTGAAACATTATAGTTCAACCCAATTTTTATACAACCCCATCTACAAAATAGCAACGATTCCTACATTTCCAATTTGAGTGAAATTGCCACTTTTGGCAATGCATGAGCCGGAGGTTTAGTTGGGACAGGAGCTTTATAGATTGACTAGTTGAGGGGGTAAATGGTTTAATAACCATTTACCAGTGTTAGGCTTCCTATGTAACACCAGTATAGACAAAAAGTGGAGCAGTTGCCCAGTTGGACCAGGCCTATGCCATAAAAAGGATTGTCTACAAGGCAAAAATGTTGTAGATGTGGCAGTTCATGCTTTTTATGGCATTTGTACACTGTTTCTGAGATCTGTGAATATTGCACACGCATGGTGCAAATTGTGTTTGTTTGTCAACCATCTTACTTCTGCAAAAATGTTTTTTTTTTTGTTTGTTTGTTTTTTGAAATAAATCAATATTGGAGAGAGAAAAAGCAATTACCGTACGCTACTATGCAGAGTTCCACATTATTTTGTCATGTTGTCATCATAGATGGGAGATGAAAATCAATAGTTCGGCTCATTATGTTCTTTTCAATGGGGCGGGGGGACTTCTGTACAGTGATTTCCTAGATGTGTCCCGGCTGCTTATGATCTTTATCAATTGGTAGGCACTTGGAGCAGGAAGGATCAGAGGTCTTAGAGTAATGAAATAACCGTGTCGGTTATGAGAGAGAAATGTGTGTATCTGCTCAGTAATGCACGTACGTCACAGGTCCAATCCCTCCGTTCTTTGAGGACGCCAGTGCCTGGAAAGCTGAGTAATGCTTTGTCCTCTGTACAGTGTAGAACAATTCCTGGCCGCTGCTCTTCACGCTCCACATGACTCACCTGTATTAGTCCAGAAAAGTCCAGTCGGCTGCGACCCTGTTGTGGTTCACGTTCCAAAGCTTTGGCACATTCCCCGATTAGGTAATAGTGTAATAAACTAGGTGTCTTAATATTGAGGCATTTCATGTTAAAAACAGGACTGCGTCACAGTAGGATGAACCCTTCTTTCAGTGAAATATGAACGTAGCAGATAGATGCTGCATTCGTCTCTTCCATCACATGAAGATCTGATGTTTGCAAGGACTTGGTGAGTCTTACAAGAATCCTTCTTTCTGATTTGGCGTTTGGAGCTTCCCTGTTCTCTGGCACTCCAGCTCTTGTGAAACTACAACTCCCGGCATGCACACTTGCTTGGCTGTTCTTGGAACTCCCATAGTGAAGGGAGCGTGTTGGGAGTTGTAGTTTCACAACAGCTGGAGCTGCTGCTCTAATGCAATATCATCACAGTGATCCAATAAGTGACTGACCCTGGCATCACCACCGCTAGCAGTTGATGACCTGGTTCTCCGACATCCCCAATAAGACTACAGCTGCTATGCATTGATAATAAGATGTATATTGGCTGTAGACTATGGTACGACCAGAGTATTCCTCCTGGTGTGCTGAAATGAATGGAGGTATACCTTATACCTGTGTATGCCTTCACAGTTACAACATTATGATTGAGCCGACTGTATAAGGCGTAGATAGAAATTTACTAATGTTATATACACCTAAAACTGAAGGTCGGCTGTTTACTACTAAAGGTGAGTCGCCAAATTTGGTGAACAGGAATATGATATGGCATGTTCATACCATCCCTAGTCAAGACTCCATGACAGACTCAATGATCCTATAGAGCAGGGGTCAACAACTTTCGGCACTCCTGCTGCTGTGAAACTACAACTCCCAGCATGCAAACATGCTTGGCAGTTCTATCTCCCATGGAAGTGAATGAAGCATTCTGGGAGTTGTAGTTTCTGAACAGCTGGAGTGCTGCAGGTTGCTGATTCCTGCTATAGAAAATTGAGTATGTAAAGCCATCTTTATAAGGCAAATGAATATAGGGATAAAAAATGAGTCACTCCTAGAGATAGGATTACTGGGCTTAGAGGAGAGTACCAGAACTAATTTATGGGGCGATGAAAGGCAGCAGTAAAGTACAATACGCAGAAACAAGACTAGATCGGCACATGAGATCATTCCTTGCTGAATCAACGCCCCGGGGGCTGCAGATCCCAAATACATACCCATAATGTGTGCACAGCTGGATTGACGCCAGCCCGCGCCCCATAGTTTGCTTCAGTACTCTTGTAACTCTAATCTCACTTTGTAGTGATGATGCCACCATATCCACGTGATTTAGATTAATTTGCCTTCTAAAGATTGGTGTATTTTTGTAACTTTGTGGCCGTGCAGACTTGTTTCTGTTGAATCTTTTACTAAAGCTGAGTGTAGAGCTAGAACTCCACCATTATTCCATCCGCCACCAACTTTTCAAGCACCTTATACATGCTGGATTTGCACTTGGTGATGATCATCGTTCCTAAAGGTAAGCGGACATCTTAGATGACAGTCAGCTGCTAGCTCTTCCTCCTGACTCTATACACTTACACGTGGAGAGAGGGGAACAAGGGTCAGACATGTTGAAATCCAGTTCTTTTTCTGCCATCAGGGGAGAGTTGAGACATGCTTTAGACGTTCGGTCAGTCCAGATGAAATTGCCATCATCACCCTAACATGTGTGGGCACCATATCACTGACAACTTGTTAGTCATGATGGTAAATTGTCAATAATCCTATTGTGGGAAACTTCCACTGGACACTGATGGCTAACCTCCGGCACTCCAGCTGTGGTTAAACTATGACTCCCAACATGCTCTGTACATTTCTATGGAGTTCTGAGAACAGCCAAGCAAGTGTACATCTTGGGAGTTGTAGTTTTACCACAGTTGGAGTGCCGGAGGTTAGCCATCACAGCACTAGGATTTCCAGCCTGAAATATCTGATAACCAGGAAGAATCTACAGCAAAAAGCCGTGGCGGGCGCTCAGATTTCTCCTGTCGATGTACCAGTGGATCCACATGAGTGGATGAAAATGGGGCTGATCCTCAGCTTTTCTGTGCCAATAATGAGCATACTACATATTTTAAATCCAGAGCGTGCTCATTATTCCACGCAGATTTTTACGCTGCATAGATACAAAATGTCTACGTATTTGCTCCCGGACATGTGAAATTCGCCTGAAAGATAAAATGGATATTGCCTCAGACTCGTATAATATAGCTTTGATATTGTGACTTGCCTAGTACTGAACATTAACCATATTCATACATGCTGCCATTGCCTTTCCTATTCCCAGTCTATTGCTGCACTGACACCACATGAACCTTGTTCCCCTTATCTTGTATAAGAGGGCACAGTGAATGTTGTTTCCTACATAGTCCTAGCTTCAGAACTCGTCCCATCATAACAGATTAACCGGCGAGGTGTTACCTGAGGAGATATGTCTGATACCATCAAAAAGTCATATGCCTTAGGCCAGGCATCCTCAACCTGCGGCCCTCCAGCTGTTGTCAAACTACAACTCCCACAATGCCCTGCTGTAGGCTGTTCGGGTATGTTGGGAGTTGTTTTGCAACAGCTGGAGGGCCGCAGTTTGAGGATGCCTGCCTTGGGCCTCATGCACACGACCATTTTTCGGGGTCTGCATCCGAGCCGCAGTTTTTGCGGCTCAGGTGCGGACCCATTCACTTCAATGGGGCCGCAAAAGATGCGGACAGCACTCCGTGTGCTGTCCGCATCCGTTGCTCTGTTCCGAGACCGCGCCCCAAAAATATAGCATGTCCTATTCTGGTCCGTTTTGCGGACAAGAATAGGCAGGTCTACAATGAGCCGCCCGTTCCGCAAATTGCGGAAGGCACACAGACGGCTTCCGTTTTTTGTGGATCCGCGGTTTGCGGACCGCAAAAAACAGAACGGTCGTGTGCATGAGGTCTTACAGAGGAAACCGGCAAGGAAATGGTTTAAGTGCCTTGTAAGAATTGGGCGGAAGCTCGCCCATAACCCATGTTACATTATACAGCCTGTATATGTAATATACATGAAAAGATTTATATAAATGTATATTTATTACCATCTGGTAGTCTGCTCAGAGCTGAATGAATGGCAGGGTGCTGTGCCAGGTTCTTTCCATTCTCGCCATTCTCCTATTTCTTAGGAGAGCCTGGAACACTCATTGACATAACTTGTATTCATACTGTTCCTGACACTTTCTACCTGAAGTTTAGCTTTAGGAGTAAGACAGGTCCTGCTTACGTTTCTGTTTTATTGTGCTTTTTGTCAGCTTTCGACCCCCAGAGGCTGGGGGGGGGGGGGGGGGCATATTTTTCTGTTTGATATATCTTTACTGGGGCTATGGAATTGGAGTAGGAGTTGGTGAAAATGTACAGTCTCCAAATCTGCCTTCAAAATTTAATTACTAAATATTCTAATATTGTATAATTGACTCATTAAAGAGGACCTTTTACCGCTCCTGACATGCCTGTTTAAATTACTTCATTCATTCCCCATGTAATAACAATTCTGGAACATCTATTCTTATGTCTCTATGATGTGCCATTTCTGTATTATTTCTACTAGAAGTTATAAATGGATTGCTAGCAGTCTGCAGTAAGGGTACAGAGAGGTGGTAACCAGCTGGGTGGGTGTCCCTGCACAGTCTGACAATAGCAGCACTGACTGGATAGAGTGAGACTGTGCAGGTTCCCCCCCCCCCACCCCCACCCCCAAACTGGTAACACCTATCTGTACCCTTACTGCAGACTGCTAGCAATTCGTTCATAACTTCTAGTAGAAATGGGGAATGCATGAAGCTATTAAAACAGGCATGTCAGAAGTGGTGACCGTCCTCTTTAAATGCAGGACTTGTTGCGGACAGGTAACTAACAGTGGCCACATGTTGTGGGTGGGTCCAAATTAAAGATGATGCAACAGTAGGTGGGGTCATCCGTACCACAGTGCAGCTCCAAATACTGCTCTAGTAGAGCCAAATATTAAAATTTTGCACAAATTTCCAGCAACAGCTACCACACTCCACCCACGTCCTCCTACTCCAGTTGTCTCTAAATTAAGATATGGAGGAGGGGGCTGGGGGTGAAACATGTGCTACAGCACAGAGCAAGCCTTACCTTCAGCATACTGCCTGGTCTTTCAGCACTACCAAACATACTGGAGAATACAGCACTACATACCTTTTACATTCTCATTACTCATCTTTGCCATTCGGCCCAGACCACCATGACATTCTTTCAGCGTAGTATCTGCAGAGATTGCCACAAAGACATCTTGGAGTCCTCACTTGCCCATCATATTAACTAGGGGTGCACCGAAAATATCGGCCGAGAATGCACCTAATCTGCTTCTGCCGATATTTTTACATATCGGCCGGAAATAGCGGGGAGGGACTGGGAGGAGGAGCTGGGGGCCGGTGCGTTCACTGTGCTCCGGCCCCCAGCTCCAGTAGTTATAAAATGTTGTACAATTAATAAGCATTCTATTAATTTGGCCCCCCTCTGCAGTATTACATTCAATACAGCCACATCCTACTCACAGGGCTGTGCTGGCCGGCCGGGCAGACGAGCGGCAGCGTCACGACTGACGTCACATGCCTGCGCCGCCTCCTTCATTCAGAAAGTAGGCCGGGCACATGACGTCAGTTGTGATGCTGCCGCTCCTCTGCCCGGCCGGCCAGCATTAAGATGACAGCCCTGTGAGTATGATGTGGCTGTATTGAATGTAATACTGCAGAGGGGGGCCAAATGAATAGATTTCTTATTAATTGTACAACATTTTATAACTACTGGAGCTGGGGGCCGGAGAACAGTGAACGCACCGGCCCCCAGCTCCTCCTCCCAGTCCCTCCCCGCTATTTTCTATTAATCTATTAATTGTACAATGGGGGCTGTGGATGGCACTGTTATGGGGTGGGGGTCTGTGGATGGCACTGTTATGGGGTGGGTGGGGGTCTGTGGATGGCACTGTTATGGGGTGGGTGGGGGTCTGTGGATGGCACTGTTATGGGGTGGGTGGGGGTCTGTGGATGGCACTGTTATGGGGTGGGTGGGTCTGTGGATGGCACTGTTATGGGGTGGGTGGGGGTCTGTGGATGGCACTGTTATGGGGTGGGTGGGGGTCTGTGGATGGCACTGTTATGGGGTGGGGGGTCTTTTAAAAGTATTTGGGCAAAAAGGCAGTTTCGGTTTCGGTCAAGGGGTATCCTGAATTTTCGGTTTCGGTTTCGGACCAGAATTTTCATTTCGGTGCACCCCTAATATTAACACAAACTGCTGTGCTCCCCAGTGCCCCTAAATACTATACTGCAGAAATAATAGTGTCATAAAGATAGTAACCCTGAAAATACTATCCATAAAAAATAATTGTGCAAAGCAGGGTACCCTTAATAGGTATAGTGCCCCCCTATAATGTTCCTATCATGTTGCCAGTAATAATAATGCCCCTGTAGAACCATAGTAATGTCCCTATAGTGTCTCAGTATTACAAATTCTTCTGTAGTGCCCCCAGTAATACCTTCTATAGCACCTATTGCCATCCTGAGGATGATAATTGGGGTCCATTCACACGTCCGTTGTTTGTTTCCTGATCTGTTCCGTTTTTTGCTGAACAGATCTGGACCCATTCATTTTCAATGGGTCCTGAAAGGGTCCTGAAAAAAAAATCTGACATTGTGCTGTCCGTTTTTTTTTCAGGACCCATTGAAAATGAATGGGTCCAGATCTGGTCCAGATCTGTTCAGCAAAAAACGGAACAGATCAGGAAACAAACAACGGACGTGTGAATGGACCCTTACTGTTGAATTCAGTAGGGGTCCTGCCACCATTTGCCTATTGCTCCCCGCATCGTTAATTTTCCCAGTAGTGTCTATGGCCAGTCTACACCTGCATATTTACTTTCAAAGGAAGTTAGGAAAGTTTAAATATTTCTGTAAATATGTGCAAAATGTAATTTGCAAGCAGGCGTGATAAATCCCCCTCAGGTTTCCAGTCACGGCAGTGCTACGTAGTAGTAGGAACCATAGTCCTATACCTGATGTATATTTCTGGGGTCTTGGGAGATGATTTTCTGCAGTTAGCGGAGGTTGGGAGGATGTCTGCTACCTCCTGTATGTTGTAGGTTCCAGTGTCTAACGGGAAGACCACAGCATAAAACCCTGCAGAAGATATACATATTACAGCTCCTCTATCATCCAGTTCAGCCATGTGTGCCACAGCGTGGATTTCTAACATTTAATTATTTGTCAGCATTTTTCACAAGCACATACTCATTATGCAAAGCTTAAGGCATCAGCGTCGTCGTCTTAAAGAAGCTGTTGATGAATTTCCGGTTTTCCGCCCAACTCCAGGCTTTATGCACATAGGGCACACAGAAGATTGTGTATGCAGCTTCCTATAGACCGCAGCCATGACCAAGATGGTCGCCCCACTTTCCAGGCTTCAGAATGTTCTTCCTTCCTTTATAGCTGAATACCCCCCTAGTTGGATGGACTTCTGTGGAGGACAGCATTTACCCCTCATTAATGATGCGTGATTATGCTAATAAATCCAGTTCTTAACAAGAAGTAACCTGTAGGCAAGGTGAAATCCAAGCAGTTGGCGTTTCCGTGAAGCCCTTGTAACAAAAGTAAACCCAGGGACTTTTCTGTTTACCCTTTCAATACCAGAGAAGCTTGAAGAATTCTCCTAGTTTATTTTCTGTGGAATTCCCCTGTTTTATCTACCACTAGTACACACTTTAGATCTGCTTTATAATTGTGATGTGTTGTGCCTTTTAAAGAGCTTATCCAAAGTTTCAAACATGCGCCCCGATGCCTGGGCCCCTCATACTTGCCCTGTTCCCCTGCACCCGCTTCGCTCCTGATCCCCACACGGCGGCGGCAGCATCTAGGGAGGCTTGTCCCCCATCGCGGCCTGCTATTGGCTCCTAACCCCCACCCCGGTCTCCGGATGTTTTGTTCTATGCAACGGGGAAATGCAGTGGCGGCCATGCGGGGATCAGGAGCGACGCGGGGTAAGTATAAGCTGTATGAGGGCCCCGGGCATTGCTTTTTAGGATGGCCATATATGTTTGTTGGTCAAACCTGCCAACTACCTAATTTGTATAAGGGCCCCCTTGCTCTCCCCCAGTGGCAGATATCAGAGAAAAGAAGGGTCAGGCATGTTGTATTTCAACTGCCCTATCCTTTTGAGGATGAGACACTTCCAGAAGATTCTGGCACTCACTTCCTCCCCTCTTCTACTGAGAACATATGCTTACACTGCTGAGCATGCATATGCATGGGAGGGATCAGGAGTCATTTGGCTAGCAGCTATCTTATGTGTTTGGCCAGCCGTAGTGTCGAGTGATTGCCAACCTCATTAAGGCTACCTTCACATCTGCTCTTTCTTTTCCAGTTTTGATATCTGGCAGAGGATCTCAAAACCAGACCAATTCAACACATCAGGATGCATCCACTCCAATAGGATGCGGTTGTGTTAAATCAAAATGGAACAAACCGGATAGGTCACTAAAAACATTGTAAGTCAATAGTTGACAATCGATGGGATCTGTAAAAAACGTATCCGGCACCATTGACTTACATTGTTTTTTTAATGACCGATCCGGTTTGTTCTGCTTCGATGATTGGACACAAAACCGCAGCTTGGAGCAGTTTTGTGTCCGGTGACAGAACGGAATGCACACGGATGCATCCTGAACGGGGCACAATACATTGGCCTTAAACGGGACAGACCGGAAATGCCAAAACGCTGATGGGAAAGTGGTTTTGCCACCTGGCAAATCATCTGGGGATCCTTGATGGCTTCCTGCCTGGCTTGGGGACTTTGGTTGGGGAGCACTGGTGTAGATTATTAGTCTAGTTGATCGGAGTGAAACGGACAGGTTGTCATTGCACTGGTCCTAGGCCATAGAGTAGCGTAAGAGTTCTCTAATATCCAGCTGTGCTCAGTTCATACTGGACATATTCCCTGTTTGTTTTCAGCAGCTGTCACTGGTGAATGTCGTGCAGTTCACTTTGCCCTTGTGTTTAGTAGAAATGATGAAACAAACATTTCACACATACGGTATTTTTAGTTCTTTAAAAAGAAGCATTATTTCCTAGAAGATCATATAATATTATGGCTGCCACACTATGGGCCAGATCTATCATTAGCTCAGGTCAGAATAATGGAGTGAAAAAGTCCCAAACGCTAAAACTGTGAACAAATCTGCTCTGCACTATGCTCGCCAGTTTTCTGAAAGTGGGCGTGTTTTCTTATGTAAATGAATCTCTAGACAGATTTACTATTGGGACTATTTTTAAAAAGTCGCAATTTCACTCCAGTGAGGACCATGCTTATCTTATGCGACTTTTTCATAAAAACTTGCAACTTTTTCATAAAGATGTGCGACTTTTGTAAAGCTGCTTACTGACGGATAAACTGCTACCGTCAAACCACATTTATTACAGTCTTAAAGGGCCGATCATAAATCTGACTTGGCTAAAACTGACTTTAGCCATATGTTAAAGTGGAGTGAGCTGTCAGAGTCATGATAAATCTGGCCCCATGTGTTTACCCCACGCCTTTCTTATTTGTGATGTACAAATGTTTCTGTGTGAAGCCTCAACCTAAGGCTTGATGCACACAGCCATGCACAATTTTTGGCCCAGAAAGAACACCTCCTTGAAATACGCATAGTTTCCATGTTCCTTTTCATGCACAAAAAGAGACCAGTATTGGGCTTGGCAGTGAGATTCCAGGATCAATTATAAAGAAACGGGTGTGTGAAAGGCCCCATTGAATTAAATGGGTTAAGGTACCTTTACACAAGGCGATTAAATCATTAAATCGAGCAAAACTGTAAGATTATTGGGCAGTGTAAAAGCAATGACCTATAGAGCGACAACCAGCCTTCGGTAGATTTCTCGTTGGTTCGATCGCTTGTGTGGGCACAAAAATAATCGTTGGACAATAACGATTTCGTACCTGTCAACAGGAATCGTTCACTGCACGCACGATTCCAGGCGATTATATCGTGGGAGTGTTTAAGCAAGCTTCTCAAGTTATTGCTTTGTGTAACTGTCTGCTATACAAGCGATGGAATATGCAATTAAATAAATGATCAGCGTGTCTTAAGGGTCATTGTTGAAACGTTCACTACAGTATGCGTTTACTGTATGCACCAGGAATGCTTACGACGCATACGTTAAACACACCCATAGGCCCTTGTTCACCCAAAGGAGGCCAAAGAGCGTTCTTTCGGCCTCAATCAGGCTAGTATCTATCAGCTGTTCATCAGCACCGCACTTACCGCCGAGGACATAGGTTTGAAATATGAAGGCATATTGACTTCTTGACTTGTGATGTTCAGCAGCGTCGATGGATCAATAGAGCGATACAAGTCATAAAAATAGCATATGTCCACCTATGACCACCAGTTTATGGGTTATAGATATGATCTGCTTGTTGATAAATTGGTTTCTTTATTGCATGTATTATAGTCCAGAGCTGCGTTCTCCCAGAATTCCTTGCTGGATCAGTGTCTGCACAGAGCTTTCTTCTGCTATTGAAACTTGATCAGTCATTGGTGCAGTCTGCAGTGAAGTCCTTCTCGTGTGGACTTGTCCTCCGCTATGTAGTTTGTTCTCAGGAATCTGAAGGGTTATTATTATTTGTCCTGTAAAGAATGACAAGTTGGAGCGTTAAAGATGATTTCTCCTCGGGAATAATCAATTCATCTTAACCTTGGTATTTCATAGCACATTTGGCTGCAGAAGTGAGGTTAGCTGAGGTCAGTGCAGCTCTTTTATAGCTGTGCCACACGCATAGGAATCCAGCAGCCTGCAGACAGACCTGCAGTAATGTGGTGGCAGCGATACAAATCACCTTTTACGTAGTAAGCCGGACTGATACTAGACAGATAAAGCTGAAATCTTGGAGGCTTATGTGGGGAAGGTCTCCCTGGACATGATCTACGAGGAAGTGCCTTACATACAGCATTGAATCATTTCTGCAACAGTTTTGTGCGTAAGCTGGTTCACCACACTGATCGGGTGAGGTTACCCACCATAAACTACATGGGCTGTGATGTGTGTATGTGGAGAAGCCCAGGGCATGAATTATTATGCACTATTATTATTGCTTTATTTATTTTTTCTTAATGCGATTTACAGAGAATAGAAGGGTTCTTGAAACTGGCAATTGTTCTACTGTTTGGACATCTTTTTAGAAGATAATGTGTCCCATGTTGATGGTTCTCGAGCCAAAAACCATACATGATGTGTAATCGAGGAGAAGTCTCAATCAGGGTCACCCGTTAATGAGCGCTGGCATCTTGCCCTCATAGATTAAACCTATCATAACCAACATGGGATCTTGTATTAAATAAAGCTCAGTAAAAGATCTATTTTACACAAGTAATTTTGCCAATTCAATTTATTTTTACTAAAAGGGCATCTGTCAGCAGACTTCTACCTATAAAACTGGCTGACCTGTACATGTACGCTTGGCAGCTGAAGGCATCTGTGTTGGTCCCATGTTCATATGTGTCAGAATTGTTTTAATATATGCAATTGAGCCTCTAGGAGCAATGGGGGTGTTGCCGTTACACCTACAGGCTTAGCTTTCTCTGCAGCTGCGGCCCCCTCTGCACTTTGACAGGTCCAGGCGTGCTTTCACTGCCTGACCCTGTCAGTCCAAGTGTAACTGCAACGCCCCTGTTGCTCCTAGAGGCTCATTTGCATATATTAAAACAATTGTGACACACATGAACATGGGACCAACACAGATGCCTTCAGCTGCCAAGTGTACGTACAACAGGTCAGCCAGTTTCATAGGTACAGACAGATCTGCTGACAGATGGCCTTTAATTGTCTACAATAGGAAGATTGAGAGTCACTTTGTCCATCCATTAGAAATCTCAAAAGATAAAAAGATGATTGACTTACAGTATATTGACACCAAAAATTGATGTTTTTTTTTCTTTTCTTTTTTTTAGGTTTCCATCTGTATAGGGATCAGTGACCACTCCTCAATGCAGGCGCAACTCTCTGAGGATATAGCTTCGCTGAGCACCTGACATAGCGTTGGATACATTACCTCCAGGACTTTTTTTTACCGGATTTACGTAGCTGCTCAAAGTACTTTCCACTGGGCTGTGGAGAGTGACTCTCATCATTGTGTCCGCACTATAACTTTCTAGACTTTTAGCCATGAGTGAATTCTGGTTGTGTTTCAACTGCTGCATTGCAGAACAACCGCAGCCTGTAAGTAATTTCCAAATATCTAGAATTGCTATAGAGACATTTCCTAACCCTTCTTTTACATCATGAGGCAAATGTGTGTGTCATAGATAAAATACCTTTTAGATTTCAATAGCGGTTATTACTACCTGTTTGTAGTGAATGTAGCGCCAGTATCTCACAGCTGGAGGAAGTGAAGCAGTCACTGTGGTCGGAGGCCTGTATGTGACGGCCATCTGGCAATGCATGGTCAGTAATGATCTGCTATTTATCCTGGGGAAAAACCTGTCAAGTCTTCTGCAAAAGTATATCCTCTTATCTTTTGGCAGCAGTGGTTATGAGCATGGTCTCTCCTGTAGGAGGAAACACCTCTGCACAAGGGTCAGCGACACATCTCGTTTTCTCACGTTACATCTGCTGGCCCATTTTATGTTTTTCAGCGTACAAAGAACATCCTATTTGCACATTCTGTACCAAGGCTTCAAGACATGGCATAAAAAGGCCAGCGGGTGAACCTCTGGCAAAGTGTTTCCAGTAGTCATACAGCTGGTGGAAATTTACAGCAACATCATGAATACAGCTGCTGTAATGACATAGGGGGAGATTTAAAGTCAGGAGTCTGCATTGCCGTAAATGGGCCAAATTTATCAAATATTGCACAATGTTTGATAGACTTGGTGCATCTTTAAAGGGGTTGTCCACTGGTTAGTACTGATGACCTATCGTCAACATAGGTCATCAGATCAGCGGGGGACACCCGGCACCCCTGCCGATCAGCTGTTTGAAGAGGACGCAGCGCTCCATGCGAGCACCACTTCCTGGTCTTTATACTACGTCTTGTCTCCTGTGGAGCCGTGGCATAGTGTAATTACAAGTACTCACTCCATTAACTTACACTGCACTTCCGAGACGCAAGGAGCGCTGCCTTCTCTTCAAACAGCTAAACGTCGGGGGTGCCAGAACCCGGACCCCCGCCGATCAGATATTGATGAGATCATAAAACAAAAGAGGACAGCAGCATCTCCAGTGTATTTCTTTATTCGACAAGCCTTTACAGAATGCGTGCAGTAAGAACCAGACAGCTGCGTTTCGGCTATATCCTAGCCTTTATCAAACTTGATAAGGGCTAGGATATAGCCGAAACTTAGCTGTCTGGTTCTTACTGCACGCATTCTGTAAAGGCTTGTCGAATAAAGAAATACACTGGAGATGCTGCCGTCCACTTTTGTTTTATGTTATTTGATGGACCACTGAGGATCTGTGGACGTTGGTCGGCTGATGCATTCTGGTGAGGTCATGAAGGTCTGAGTGCTGCTCTACATTTGTTGTTTGTACAGTCGTGGCCAAAAGTTTTGAGAATGACACAAATATTAGTTTTCACAAAGTTTGCTGCTAAACTGCTTTTAGATTTTTGTTTCAGTTGTTTCTGTGATGTAGTGAAATATAATTACACGCACTTCATACGTTTCAAAGGCTTTTATCGACAATTACATGACATTTATGCAAAGAGTCAGTATTTGCAGTGTTGGCCCTTCTTTTTCAGGACCTCTGCAATTCGACTGGGCATGCTCTCAATCAACTTCTGGGCCAATTCCTGACTGATAGCAACCCATTCTTTCATAATCACTTCTTGGAGTTTGTCAGAATTAGTGGGGGGGTTTTGTTTGTCCACCCGCCTCTTGAGGATTGACCACAAGTTCTCAATGGGATTAAGATCTGGGGAGTTTCCAGGCCATGGACCCAAAATGTCAACGTTTTGGTCCCTGAGCCACTTAGTTATCACTTTTGCCTTATGGCACGGTGCTCCATCGTGCTGGAATATCCATTGTTCTTCACCAAACTGTTGTTGGATTGTTGGAAGAAGTTGCTGTTGGAGGGTGTTTTGGTACCATTTTTTATTCATGGCTGTGTTTTTGGGCAAAATTGTGAGTGAGCCCACTCCCTTGGATGAGTTGCAAACCCCACACATGAATGGTCTCAGGATGCTTTACTGTTGGCATGACACAGGACTGATGGTAGAGCTCACCTTTTCTTCTCCAGACAAGTCTTTTTCCTGATGCCCCAAACAATCGGAAAGAGGCTTCATCGGAGAATATGACTTTGCCCCAGTCCTCAGCAGTCCATTCACCATATTTTCTGCAGAAGATCAATCTGTCCCTGATGGTTTTTTTTGGAGAGAAGTGGCTTCTTTGCTGCCCTTCTTGACACCAGGCCATCTTCAAAAAGTCTTCGCCTCACTGTGCATGCAGATGCGCTCACACCTGCCTGCTGCCATTCCTGAGCAAGCTCTGCACTGGTGGCACTCCGATCCCGCAGCTGAATCCTCTTTAGGAGACGATCCTGGCGCTTGCTGGACTTTCTTGGACGCTTTGAAGCCTTCTTAACAAGAATTGAACCTCTTTCCTTGAAGTTCTTGATGATCCTATAAATTGTTGATTGAGGTGCAATCTTAGTAGCCACAATATCCTTGCCTGTGAAGCTATTTTTATGCAACGCAATGATGGCTGCATGCGTTTCTTTGCAGGTCACCATGGTTAATAATGGAAGTACAATGATTTCAAGCATCACCCTCCTTTTAACAGGTCAAGTCTGCCATTTTAACCCAATCAGCCTGACATAATGATCTCCAGCCTTGTGCTCGTCAACATTCTCACCTAAGTTAACAAGACGATTACTGAAATGATCTCAGCAGGTCCTTTAATGACAGCAATGAAATGCAGTGGAAAGTTTTTTTGGGGATTAAGTAAATTTTCATGGCAAAGAAGGACTATGCAATTCATATGATCACTCTTCATAACATTCTGGAGTATATGCAAATTGCTATTATAAAAACTTAAGCAGCAACTTTTCCAATTTCCAATATTTATGTAATTCTCAAAACTTTTGGCCATGACTGTACTATCCTGATGATAGGTCATCAATATTAATGGCTGAACAACCCCTTAAAGTCTAAGACTTGGGTATTGAGATATTGCTGCATTTTCTATAACCGTCCCCAAGTGCAACAAGATTGAGATTTTTGCAAGTAAAAAAAAAAAAAAAATGTTTTAGTAGATAAATCTGGAGTGAAGCCAATTAACATAGCAACCCATGCTCACTTCTCTACCCACTTTTTAAAACGGAAGCGTGAGTGGTGTAAAAATGCGAAATGACTTCCAAGGTTTTGCGCAAATAAGCCCAAAGTCACAGTTTCCTAATTTGCTGCTGTTTGATGCATGAATTCTGGAGTGCAAGGCGTGATAAGGGGTATTATTCCAAAAAAACAGAACATGGCTGCATAAACAGTAAGGGGGTATTCACACCGAAGTATGCTTTTGGCATATGTGGCATAGTTTACTTACGTAATGACAGCCTTGCTGCTGTTAGCATAAGGTGGAAAATTTAGAAAATGATGCAAAGTTATGCCAGGAATGTTAAGGGTATATTAGTCGGGAAGATTTTCTCGCGTTCCTATGAACGCTCGTTAGCAATCATCTGGCAGTCTAATACTGCCTAAAAATGCTTGATGAACAAGCAAATGCTCGTTCATCGGGCAATTGTGATTTTTAAGCATGCTTAAAAATCACGTTTGTGCCAGCGGCAGATCGTGCTGTGTAATAGCGATCTGCTGCCAGCACAGTCTGCCCTGCATGGGGACGAACGATAGTATAGCGATCGCTCTTCCCCATGCCACAGAGGACATTGCTGCATGTAATGGGTAGCAGAGAACACCACTGCTATCTGGCGACTGCCAGGAGGGAAGATCTGCAGCATCACGGTGTCTAATACACCCTTTAGACATCTGTTTGTTTAGTTGCTTGTAGTTTATAAATGTTCTTTCTTTGTGAAGGAAAAAAGTGCACTTCGAACTGACCTCCTGCTCGGTTTATTATAGGCTTGTTCTTCTATTCTCAATAAGCAGAGCTGCAGTATAAAGCAGCTGCCTGACAATGTAGTTACACTGGAGTCACTAATCATAGCTGTGTCTGACTAGAACAGAGCTTAAAAGCGGCAAATACTGGAATAAAGAACGGGAATACGGATGCAGAAAACACACAGAAGTCTTCCATGTGCTTTTCTCATTCGTTTGTCCGTTCCACATAGAATAGAACATGTCCTGTTTTTGCGGACCACAGACCCATTGAAGTAATTGGATGTCACACAGACGTCATGAGTATTTTGTAGATCCACATTTTATGGACCCCAAAATACATACAATTGTGTAAATGCCTTAGGATAAAAGCAGGAAGCAAGAAGGAGATTTTGGAATGGAATGAAACTTTGTCTGTGAATGTAATGACGGTATATATAAGTGATTATAATATTAGAGTGAAATGATAAGTTTATTGGACAACACTGTACAAGTGAAAAGAAGCTCCAGTACCTGTTATACCTCCTCTAGCCTGGATACAGGATGAGATACGGTTGGACATGGAGGCATACAGGTTCTCTATGGTATCCTGCAGCACATTTGCCCACAGATGTTGCAGCCGGGCCTGTAGATCCTGCACACTGGTAGGTTGTCGAAGCTGGGGTCCTAGTGGGTCCCATAAATGTTCAATTGGAAAGAAGCCTGGTGACTGGACAGGCCAAGAAAGTGTCAAAATCTGGGGGAGACATTTCTGGGAAACCTTGCTGTGTGTGGACGAGTGTTATCCTGCTAAAAAATGGCACCTCAAAGCCCTGCCATGAGAGGCAACACACGTGGCCACAGGATGTCCTGCACCTATCACTGAGATTTTAGTGTCCCTCGTATCACTACTAGGGGTGACTGATTGTAATATGCGATGGCTCCCCAGATCCTCAGACCAGCAGTTGTGGCATTGTGTCTCACCACGAAGCCTCCATACTCATGCAACCACCAACACCTCCTAACAGCTAGGTCAGAACAGCCTAAATGGCAGGTAAATCCTTGAAACAAACATGCTGCTTCTTTCAGTCTAATGATGCACCCCCCTCAAAGTTTGTCAACTGGCCACAATGTGTTCGAAATGCATCATAGTCATGTCTAGCAGTCGGCAATCTCTCTTCCCAAAAGTAGCCTCTGAGAGCTTTTTTATAGGGCAGCGGGGAAAGCTCTTTTACGCCCTCTTGTGGCTGTGTCTAATCAGACCACAGTTGTAACCACTTACTTTTCTGCCTGAGACATAACTGCATGCAGAGTTTTTGAGCAATCTGACATTTCTATCTGGGTGCATTATTTTTTGTGTATGTGTTCCATATTTATAAGGGCTCTTTCACACCTGCGTTCTTGTCTTCCGGCATAGAGTTACGTCGTCGGGGCTCTATGCCGGAAGAATCCTAATCAGTTTTATCCTAATGCATTCTGAATGGAGTGAAATCCGTTCAGGATGCATCAGGATGTCTTCAGTTCCGGACCGGAACGTTTTTTGGCCGGAGAAAATACCGCAGCATGCTGTGCTTTTTGCTCCAGCTAAAAATCCTGAACACTTGCCGCAAGGCCGGATCCGGCATTATGCCGGATCCGGCCTCAAGCCGGATCCGGCCTTAAGCTAAAACTCGTTTTGGCGCATTGCCGGATCCGACGTTTAGCTTTTTCTGAATGGTTACCATGGCTGCCAGGACGCTAAAGTGTAGTGGGGAGCGGGGGAGCAGTATACTTACCGTCCGTGCGGCTCCCGGGGCGCTTCAGAGTGATGTCAGGGTGTCCCAAGCGCATGGATCACGTGATCACATGGCACGTCATCCATGCGCATGGGGTGCTCTGACGTCACTCTGGAGCGCCCTGGGAGCCGCACGGGCGGTAAGTATACTGCTCCCCCGCTCCCCACTACTACTATGGCAACCAGGACTTTAATAGCGTCCTGGTTGCCATAGTAACACTGGACGCATTTTGAAGACGGATCAGTCTTCAAATGCTTTCAGTTCACTTGCGTTTTTCCGGATCCGGCGTGTAATTCCGGCAAATGGAGTACACGACGGATCCGGACAACGCAAGTGTGAAAGAGCCCTAACTGGACATTTGCTAATAATTCAGGTTATAGATTGTGCTGTCACCTAATGTAATGACTATTGTAGAAGTATTTGAAGCCAAATGTATTGTTTTGGCTGCTTAAAACCTATTCCAGATGGTCCAGATTGTGCACCTATTGTGTGGCCATATTGGCTCTATGTCTCTGAGCTGAACCCAGCTGGCCTTCCTTATCTCTGACTTCTTATTGACCAGTGCAGTTTCACAAGGTTCCTGGCATAAAACAGTAACAGTAAAACCTGGCATTATTTAGTGGAAGCATACACCACTCGGATGATGCACCAATTTTCCTAAATGTTCCACCATAGTGTTTAAGTAAATCTAATAGCATATCCTCAGTGTATAACAGGGATCAGCAACCTTCGGCACTCTAGCTGCTGTGAAACTACAACTCCCAGTATGCAAACATGCTCGGCTCCTCTTTTAACTCCCATAGAAGTGAGAGTTGTAGTTTCTGAATAGCTGGAGTGCCGGAGGTTGCTGATCCTTGGTGTATAATAAGACTGGACTGGTTTCGTCCTGAAGCCCGCTGCTGAATGACTTCTCGGTCCACGTGGCAGGACTTTAAACCTGTGCTTTCTCACTAAGGCCCCATGCACACGGCCGTGTGCGGGCCGTGGAACCGCGGCCTGGATCCCTCCTGAGAGCAGGAGCGCACGGCGTCACTGGTTGCTATGATGCCGTGCGCTCCCTGCTGCCGCCGCAATACAGTAATACACTGGTATGATCTATACCAGTGTATTACTGTACTGTGCCGGCAGCAGGGAGCGCACGGCGTCATAGCAACCAGTGACGCCGTGCGCTCCTGCTCTCAGGAGGGATCCAGGCCGTGTGCATGGGGCCTAAGGCTACTTTCACACTCGCGTTTTTGCGGATCCCTCATGGATCTGCAACGGATCTGCAACGGATTGTATTATGTCTTCTAGAGCCATGACAAGTCCGTCATGAACACCATTGAAAGTCAATGGGGGACAGATCCGTTTGCAGCGTTATTCTGTCCGCGATGGGAGCGCAACCAGACGGAACGAAATTCATTTTAGTGCGTTTTGTTCAGTTCAGTTTTGTCCCCATTGACAATGAATGGGGACAAAACTGAAACGTTTTCCCCCGCTGTTGAGATCCTATGATGGATCTCAATAGCAGAATTGAAAACGCTAATGTGAAAGTAGCATTAGACTTTGTGTGAAGCTAAATAAGCACACACCTCAATATCTACACCTAAATGAAGGCCCAAAGACTAAAGCTTATATTAGATGCGCAGATAATCGCGCATATCATCACTAACAAGTGTTCGCATGAACGTTCATAAGCAATGCTCTGGCAGTGTAATACTGCCGCCGATTGCCTTTGCTCATTCATCAGGTAATCGGAATCTTTTAGCAGGTTTAAAAATTGTTTGTCGGCGGCAGATCGTGCTGTGTAGTCACAATCTGTTGCCAGCAAAAATTGACTCCGTATGGGGACGAGCAATGGCATTAGCGATCGCTCCTCCCCAGACTGTGGAGGAGATCGCTGCAGGTAGTGTCAGTGGTCTCTCCCGTAATGAGCAGGCGATTGTCGGGAAGGAAGTCTTCCTTCCTGAGAATTGCCTGCTTCATCTGTGTGTCTAATATAAGCATAAGGCTCTGTGCACACTTGCACCATCGCTTCTGTTCAGAGTGGAAATTACAACACATACAGTAGTCAGATCTGGTACATGATGGGTCTTTCTGCTTCCATCATGGTTTCTGTCTGACGGCATTGCTGACAGAGCCTCTGTCCTGTGTAAATGGTGATCTGCTGCCCAAAAACTATCAATCTGTATGGGCATGAGCGATACAGTAGAGAAGATTGCTGCAAACTGAAGGCCCCTAGCCTGGATCGACTACTGAAAGATCCATACTTGCCTGCCCTGGTCCTGAGAGCTAGTTCTCCTCCCTACATCTTCCAGTCCCTGGTCTGTTTTCTTCTGCCCAAAGCATGGACATAGGATCTTCTCCACATCTGGCTGTAGGAAAACAAACAAGTGACTAGAAGATGGTTGCGCTGGCGGTTGCACCACATTTTTCACAAACAAGTAAAACTACCGGTACTCCTCTTAGCATTTTCGAGGAAGGCTTTTAGCCTCGAATATTTGCAGTAATGCAAATAAACAATACTGAAGAATTTATGATAAGAGGTCACGGTTTATGCAGGGGGAAACATTAAAAAATGTCCTTTGCATCGTCATGTTGTGACTCCTATAACGTATATATTTCTGTATAGAGAGCTGTGTGAGAGCTTGTTTTTTGCAGAGTTATGTCATTTTTTTAATACCGTTTTTGGGTACATATATCTTTTTAATCACTTTACATTTTTGGGGAGTGAGGTGGCAATGTTACTTAAAGGATAAATGAGTTTTGACAAAACTTTTGATAGCCTATCAAAGGTTTTGATCAGTTGGGGTCTGGGTGCCGAGACTCCCACCAGGGTAGAGAAGCACTCTCGCATTGTACGCTCCTCGCCATAGAATAAGAAGCGAGATGGAATCGGTAGAAACTCTGTGGGTCCAGCTCTTTTCCATCTCCTCCAACCAGGAGAGCAATTGCTCTTTGTGAGCGCTTCTCTCTCCTCATTCTAGCCATCGATGGGGCTCTCAGCACTCAGACCTCCAAAACCTTTGATATGTGGCTATGACATCAAACCTTTTCTGAAAGCTCAGTGACCCTGTGTAATGTGTGGCGTGGTGGGTGCGCTCCAGTTAATAGAGTAATTGGAATCTAGCTCCCTAGGCCAGGGACTAGCAGACAGTGTATGTATAATGTGACCTCGCTTGTGCAGATGTTCCACATGAGTTCAGTATGCAGATGTCTCAGCTGATTTCACCATTTGCAGTGCGTAGCGTGATACCCTCAGCAGAATCTGTGACAAATCCACATGTAACTCATGCAGTTTTTGCTGTGGATTCCTCAGGATTTGAAGATTTGTAACTGAGCTCTAACCACTAGAATTATACAGGTTTTGTATATTCAATCAGTCCGCATAGAATTTTGGATTCTAAGATGAAAAATACAAGGGGGTCATTTATTAAGATCCACATTTTCCACGCCAGTCCTAGTAAAAACCTTGCTGGAGGAAGAGCCAACCAATTTATTAAGGAGTCCACACCTCTTAATAAATGTGTCACCTCTTCTGCTGTCAGTACACCAAGAATGAAGTCTTCTCCAGCCAGGACCTGGACTCCATGTTTTACTCAGTAACACCACTTTTACTTATTCCTATGTCTATTACACATGATAATGTCCATACAACAGTGGTCTCCCATTGCAAAGTCTCAAATAGGATTGGACTTGAGAAAGACATTTGCACAGATTGTATGGTGGAGGACGACAGCAGAACTGCCCCATATTCTGTCGTCTGGACTGCCCTTTGTTGGGTTGATTAGTCGTTCTGGTATGGAGTGTCACTATGCACATCAGCATGGACGTCGCCAGTCCTGGTGTACCTAGCCATATTGTATGCCAGGCACACAGTTGTATCTTGGTTCTACTTGAACACTACGGATTTATTCTTTTGGAAATGCGAGTCAGTGAAAAGTAGGTCCTGACTGTTTTTACAACTGAGTTTCAGGCTTGTGTAATTACAGAAACTTGGAAGGCATGTAACCAGTAGATATCCGTATGGTTGACCCATGATTAGTTTATACAGCAATGGAGCTGTGGCCCTCAGACAGTTTTTCTTTATAGCCTCATTGAAGTGAAATCCAAAAAAATCCAGCTTTTCTCCTGCACCCCTGTTCAATAGGGGCTCCATTGATTGGGCCCACCACACAGTGTCATAGTATAGCCTAGTGATATGCCATGATGGTCGTTTTCTTCTCATCTGCCGTGCGTTTTGCATCTCTAAGGACCCATTCAGACGGCCGTAGTGCTTTGCTGATCCGCAAAACAAGGATACCGGCTGTGTGCGTTCCGCAATTTGAGGACCGCACATGGCCGCAACCATAGTAGAAAATACTTTATTCTTGTCCGACAAGAATAGGACATGCTCTATCTTTTCTGCGGAGACGCAGAACAGAAACACGGATGCGGACAGCACACGGTGTGATGTACGCATCTTTTCAGGCCCCATTGAAAGAATGGGTCCGCACCCATTCCGCAAAATTGCATAATGGATGTAGACTCATTCAAATGGCCGTCTGAATGAGCCCTAACAAAGTTATGGATCTGTCATAGGATGGAACCCACCAGTGCCTGGCAGATCACATTGACTTATAATGGGGGTTTTCAGGCTCCCTGGTGGGGCCCGCCATTATGCCAGGAGACACAGTGCTGTGTACAACACTACTCTGCCCACCAAATCTGGATGAATATGCCATGAACAGAACCTCTTTCGACGGAAGCGCAAATGTGAAGACAGCCTTTGCTGTTTTCAGTTCGCTGGACGCCCTCCTGTGTAGATTTAGGGGCAGCTCTTGGCTTTGCGGCCTGGTCCTGTTATCTTGCACTATGCAGCAGTTTGTAACTTTCCTTGACCTCAGCTAGTTTATTTAATCGTGACATCCTTATTTCCTTTTTGTTTCCTTACTCATGTGAATCCTGAGCCTCCTATCTAGTGTGCACACATTGCAGGTCATGTATGAAAGCAATGATATATACCCATGTGAGTAAATCACCTCTATTGGGCTGCAGGCATTGGCCCCATGCAGGAGCCTGAAGATGGCTTCTGCCATTGATGAGATTTACACTGACAGTACATGCAGAGAAGCAGCTGGGTACATTCATCCCACACTGCTTGCTACTATTCACAAACCTGGTGAAAAGAATACACCCTAGGCCAGTGATGGCGAACCTTTTAAAGGCCGAGTGCCCAAACTGCAACCCAAAACCCACTTATTTATTGCAAAGTGCCAACAAAGCAATTTAACCTGAATACTATAGTCCAATACAGTATATCCTCTATGTACTTTATGATTTAGCTATAATAGCCTGCCTACATTCAGTGCGCCGCCTGTGCTGTTCATAGTGCACCTGCGCTGATGAATGGCAGGAAAAGTCTAAGGCATACTGTACACCATAGACTTTTTCCAGAGTGCAGGTGCCCACAGAGAGGGCTCTGAGTGCCGCCTCTGGCACCCATGCCATAGGTTCGCCATCACTGCCCTAGGCCTTTCCGACAAGCATATTAAGGACAAAAGTCCCGGCTTGACTTCAGGTCTGATGACCCAAACTCACAGCATCATGGATTTCTATTCTACTGCAAACCTGTGGTAGGACTGGACACTTGTCCATAATACGAGCAGATAAATGCACCCGTAGTACGCTCATCTGAAACTGGCCATAAACAGTATATTTATGGTGTCCTTATTCAAAGTTGTGTTCTGTGACCACAAAGCCTCCTAGGTCGTGCAGACAACACAGCTTGCATCCGTGATTCATATTTCTGTGTAACCATGTCTACTTAGATTTGTTCTCATAGGTCAGGGGTACTGGTACTGGCAGACCGTGGACGCCAGCTGTCCGGACCCCTGCCATCCCTTCCATAGGAGGCAGCACTTTAGGCTGCATCCTAATCTGCCAGTGTGCTGGAAAGAGCTGGGGCACAGGCTCCTCCACATGCAGGCGTTGGATGGAAGGGAATGGGTGGGCAGAAAGAGACGGGTTCCTGCACCTGCAGGCCCAGGGACTTCTCTCTCAGCACTTTCTTCCCGCGCCTGCACGTGGAGGAAGCTGTCTCTCTGTGGCTCAGTCCCTCCTCTCCTGCAGCAGTGGCGCGTACGGGAGCTTCAAGCTCCAAAGGACACTTACTGCTGAAGAAGGGGGATAGACATCGCCAATGAATAGGGTGGCCACAAAAGAGGGACTTTAAAACACCGCTCTCGACTCTGATAAGCCATGCCTCCTCCCACTCCGCAGCCATCTAAAAAAATCAAGGTAAAATAAACATGGGGAGGTTGGGAGGGGACTGAGGGGTACAGACAGGGCGGGAACGCATCATTGACTCCACAGTGTCAGTGGCATGTTCCCATCTTGCCTGTGCCTCTCTTTGTAAGGCTACTTTCAGACTAGCGTTTCTATTTTCCGGTATTGAGATCTGTCATAGGATCTCAATACCGGAGAAAAATGCTTCTGTTTTGTCCCCATGGATTGTCAATGGAGATAAAATGTAACTGAACAGAATGGAATGCTCCAAAATGCATTCTGTTCCATTTGGTTGCATTCCTATACCGGAGAGCGAACTGCAGCGAACTTTCCATCATGGGATGAAAGTGGCCTAATGGGGAAATAAAGATAAGGCTCCAATCACACCATGTGCTATCTGCATCTTTTGTGGGCCCATTGAAATGAAGGAGTCCACATTCAATCCACCAATAATGGGGATTGGATGTGGAACAGAAATACATACTGTGAGTCTGTTCTGCGGCTAGGGTTGCCACCCGGCCAGTAGCTCACTTCACACTGGAGCTTCCAGTCAACAGAGAGTGTTCACAGCGGCTCAAGCAAATGGAGGAGGGGAGTGCTTTTCTTTTTTCTTTCTTTTTCTTTTTTTTTTTTTTTCTTTTTTTATTCTTCGCAAAAGCAGAGATGGGGGGCATTACTCTTAGGCTCCTTTCACACCTGCGTTCAGGTGTCCGCTCGTGAGCTCCGTTTGAAGGGGCTCACAAGCGGCCCTGAACGCAGCCGTCTGGCCCTAATGCATTCTCAGTGGAGGCGGATCCACTGAGAATGCATCCGCCTGCCAGCGCTCAGTGAGCGGACACCTGAACGCTGCAAGCAGCGTTCGGGTGTCCGCCTGGCCGTGCGGAGGCGAGCGGATCCGTTCCGACTTATAATGGAAGTCAACGGGGACGGATCCGCTCAGGCTACTTTCACACTTAGAAATTTTTCTAAGTTATAATGCAGATGGATCCGTTCTGAACGGAGCCACCGTCTGCATTAATATGAGCGGATCCGATCGAACGCTAGTGTGAAAGTAGCCTTACTGGGGGCATTCATATTTACTGTTGGCATTCAGCTCGGACTTTCATCTGACTGCAGACCCAGGTATGTGGACCTTTTAATAAAACTAGTTATTGTCATAGGTGAACATATATGTTAATAAGCTCAGTGCAGAATGTGACCGCACCAAAATACATCATTGCATCTTTTCTCTCCGTATCATTACAGAAAAGGAGGCGGCGTATTGACAGAAGCATGATAGGAGAACCCACAAACTTTGTTCATACTGCACATGTAGGATCGGGAGATGTATTTAGTGGAATGAATTCCGTAAGTATAAAACTTTTTTTGAAATAAAGAAAAAAAACTATTGAAATATTGCGGTGAACTCTGCAATGGAATAAAAAAAAGCCATTTTGCCATTTCTGGTCACATTGTCCCTAGTGTTCAATGAATCGAATTATTATTATTATTGACTTCAATCCGAATTTCAGGAAAAATTTGATTCATCTTGAAGTCAAATTTCCTTGCGCTTCGTGGTAATTTTTCCTGAATTGCTTGGTAAAAAAAGAAATACATACCTCATCCATTTGCTCACGGAGAGGCCGTCACGGCCATCTTGATTGAAGAAAAAGTGCCAGACCTCTCGGGCACTGATGTGTGACATCATCACGGCCGGGTGCAGCGACGCATCAGTGATGATGTCACCACGCCCTGCCAGCATGATGAAGTTGGCGCGTTTTCTTCAATTAAGATGGCCATGACGACATCTCCCTGAGCAAATGTACAAGGTGAGTATGTTTGGGTTTATTTTTTATTTCATTTTTTAACCCATGAAAGGCCTGAATGTGACAGATGCCATGATCTGAAGGGCTCAATGACGGGGGGCCACGATTGTTATTCTCTTTGCGCCAGCTACATACAGTAGAATGGAATGCAATGCATGATGAAGTAATTTGTAACAGATTGAATCTCTTTGAACGTTGGCGAAGCAGCTGAATCGAGTTTGATAACTATACTAATCTCTAGTTGTCTCCTCCCCAAGAAATGTGCATAAAACGTGATCAAAAAGCCTTATGTACCTCAAAATGGTACCAATAAAACTACAGCTCTCCCTGCAGACAGCTCTTTAGCTGTCAGAATATGGCAACTTTTTATTTATTTATTTTTTCAATTTTGTAAACTTAACTGTGTGACAGGCAAAACCTTCTACAAGCAGACACAGATTTGTGCCATATCTCATTAATCTGATGAATCCACTTGGCCTAAGCCAAGCCTCCCACCTTGCTTACTTTCTACCTTTAAAATTTGCAGAGTGAGTACAAATGTCACAAAACCAAAAATGTGCAAACTTTTAAAATTTTGTACTCAAAAATCCATCTAAACACATTCATATGAGTCCATGTTTGTGTCCGTAGAGCCCCAAACCTTACAGGCAAAATGTTTAATGCAAAGTATTTTTCTTCTTTCTGAGTTTACATATTTTACATCAAACTGTCATGAAGGTTATGGTTGCACCCAGGGGGATTGGTAGAATGTCCCCGAGCAGAAGCAAGAACCTGATTGTGGGGCTGGCTCCATGCTGTCCCCATGACACTCGCCTATGGCCGCATGGCTTTACTGCAGAGTTGTGCAGTCATCAGCTGAGTGTAGCTGCTTAAGGCCAGCTGCACCGCTGGCCATATCCGTAGGGCTCATGCACATGAACATAAGGGCTCTATGCCCGTCCTGCAGATCGCAAATAGCGATTCAAAGTTCACGTGCACTCCATGCTGCGGATGCGGACTCATTGACTTGAATGGGTCCACAATCTGCAAGATACAGCAAAAAGAGGGCTAGTGGAAAAACAAAGGAGCTGCAATAATCACAGTGCTGGCTCAGGCGACCCTCCCACAATCCTCATCCAACAGGAGGGGGGAACTAATTACTAAAACATAACTTTTGATAGAACCGTTTAAACAATTAGAACTATAGCAATGTTTCTATTTCAAGCATGTCTCTACTAGTATGGTAAGTGTCACAAAAACCTGTTATTGCCACTTGTATCGGGTAATCAATCCTGGTCATCCGGGTATAAAAATGACATGAATAACCTTACCAGATTCCAGAAGAAACAGTATCAAGTGTGGTACCCGTTAAGGCAGAGGGGTGGTCCCAGCAGGTTGAAAGATGATGAAGTCGTGGTGCTGAAAGCCCACTGAAGCCATTCATAGTGTTTCTGTAGGCTTCCAATCCTTGCCTCCGCTCCGCAAAATATAGGGCATGTCCCATCTTTGGCCGTATCTTGCGGATTGCAGACCCATTCAAGTCATACATTGGTGTGCATGAGCCCTTAGTGTGGCTGATTGGACTGTATGTCAGGACTATTCAGGTGTAATAACTGATCTCTATAATGCTTTTCTTTCTCAATTTGCAGGTGAGTTCTATCCAAAACCAAATGCAGTCAAAGGGCGGCTACAGTGGCAACATGTCTGCAAATGTTCAGATGCAGCTTGTAGATACAAAAGCAGGATAACCTTAGTATTACCTGGTCAGTACTTGTCATGTGAATTTCAATGACAGAGAAAACGATGTAATGTCTGCTGAAATGTATTGTAAGAAACTAAAAGAATTTGATGCTTTGCTGTTAAATCCACCGCCATTCCTGCAAGATCAGTCATTGACGTCCCCACCACTTCCTGTTACCATTGCAGGGCAAAGAAGTGTTTTCTGGCATCACACCTACAGCTGCAGGAGTTAGAAATACTCTTTGAAGTGGGTGGAAAATAGTTAAAATTATGCATGCATGGTAAAATAATCAAATGTGTGCAAGAAAACCTTTTACACTGTAACCTTTTATGTCTGTAGGTAGTTCTCTAAATGATATTACCTTCATGTATGGCTATGATTATCTAAACTTTACAATTCATGCAGCTCATTGATTTAAAAGGTTTATTCTAAACCCCCTGCGGATTTTTACTGTTACACTGGCCACAGCTATTCCTTCTGACTGCCCTATACACATGCACACTCGGCTTATCGCCCTTAAAGGGCCTCTGTCAGCAGATCTGTACCTATGACACTGGCTGACCTGTTACATGTGCACTTGGCAGCTGAAGGTATCTGTGTTGGTCCCATGTTCATGTGTGTCCACATTTCGGAGAAAAATTTAGTTTTTGTATATGCAAATTAACCTCTAGGAGCAACGGGGGCGTTGCCATTACACCTAGAGGCTCTGCTCTCTCTGCAACTGCTGCGCCCTCTGCACTTTGAAAAGCCCAGACAGTGAAAATGTCATCAGGTCTAGCCCTGTCAATCAAAGTGCAGAGGGCGTGGCACATATGAACATGGGACCAACACAGATGCCTTCATCTGCCAAGTGCGCATGGTCAGGTCAGCCAGTACTGACAGGCCAAAAACCATACTTTCATGTCCCATTTTTATCACTAACCTATCATCTTCTTTCTTCTAGGATCTTCTGGATGGTTCTTAACTTCTTCCTTTTTGTCTTTACTGCCCTCATTTTGCATCAGTGACTGCTTTCTGTGTTCTTCATTGCGTGTAAGATGATACATTTGTACTCCCACATGAAAAAGATGATGGCCTGTGCCGACGGTCTTACCAAACGCAAAAGGGCACAAAGGGTTTACGCCAAAATTAACAGCAAAAACATCTTTGGAATTATTTTATTTTTCAGATCTACACATTTTTCACCCTTTTTCTTTCTTTTTTTGAGGGGGGGGGGGGGGGGGTTGTTTCCCTTCAGTTAATAATTGCTAGATGCGGGCCTTCGCTCACGGGTGTTGAGAAGGCCTGGGACCGTCAAGCACAATGCTTATTGAAATTGGACTGTCAGTGAAGTAGATGACTTGCATGCTATGTAATGTTGCTTTGTACAGTGGGCCTATGCTGGGCCTAGAAATGGGAAACTGCCTGTTGCTGAAGATGATGCTACATGTATATGCCAAAATGTCCTCCTAGAGCAACAGGAGTAAAGACTCCTAGTATAGCTATATCACTTTTAGGTCTGCCCAAAATTGATCTAGCTAAGGATGATGATAATAATAAGACGTAATAATAAACCGCATCCATTCATAAGGAATTCTGTTGTAAATGTTCACTATATTTATTTGAAAGATCTGACCTCGAGATTGTAACCAGTGTAGTAACCTATAAAGTATTGTGTTGGTGCTTTTGTCTGTTCTAAAGAAATACTAGAATCGCCATTCCTGCTTTCTTAACCATTTACCTGCAATAGTGCATGTCAGACTGCCTGCAATAAATCCCATAACCTGATATAATGTACAGGCAACAGTCCCTCTGGTCTAGGCTGAGGCCCAGTTGTTGGGACAGCTACCAGCATGGCCACAACTGGTGGCAGTTTGTAGACCTCTAAATTAAGCCACACACTTTGGAAATTCAGGAATATCCTTAATTTAATGCATTAGTCATGGAAACATGTGATGTGCTTATCAATATTAACATTGTGCCATTCCAGGAGTGACCACACGCATAATAATCCACAGTGCAATGGCACAAGAAGAGAATTATAATTTTCTCATGTAGAAATCTATAAAAGAGAATATAACGTTTAGATTTATGATTATAGTTAATATAGTCCATCATAAGCTGTATGACCTTAAAGAAAGGACTTCCAACAAATGGGCTTAACCACCTACAAGAGACTGAGAAATATAAGTGATCCATGTCAAAGATGGTCAAAAGAATCCATTCCAGGAGCATTTCCACCTGGTGTTGAGTTTTCCATTGCACATCAGCCACTAGAAGAGTTGGTGCACGTGCCCTGACCTCCCAGTAAAAAGGAAAACTAAATCTTACCTTATTCATCCTACTCTGGTGCAGAAAAGTAGGCAACTGGTAAGCTCATGCAAAGCGCTGGTGAAGCATCAGCAATGTGTGGCACCAGTATTTCTGAAGAAAAGAAGCTGACAGTGCTGGTCTGGAGCAGTCACTTGTGGTGCCACAAGTAAAAGGCCCCATTATTGATTCGTCAGCCGTCTCCAACCAGTAGGAATCCTGAGCTATGACCATATGTATTGGTAATATGGTGTGTCTCCTTCATTTTTGAGCAGTGTGGCTCCAGACCATGACTCAAATTTGTATGTGGCTTACAAGAGACAAAAGGTTTGAGGACCTGATTGGAGTATGAACTACAATGGCGATGAGTGTTTCTGTGATGATTTTTATTGTGCCCATGTATAACACATCATCAAGTGGAATTGCTCAGTTTCCAGTGAAGTTGTTACCACCAATAAATGGCAGCAGTACTTTGAAAACAAAGTAGGTCAGACATGATTCTGTCTCCTGTGAAAAGAAAGGGTGATAGTTTTGGGGGGAAAAACAGCTGGAGTTCATCACAGGATGATTTTCAAAAGGGCAATGTAAAAGCTATTAAAGGGAATCTGTCACCAGAAAATTGACCTTGTAGGGCTAACTCGGCTGAGTGTAGTGACACCTTTCACTTAGCGATCCATTGCTTTCTTCTGAAAAAAAAGTTCTTTTAACCCATATGCAAGTGAGTAGTTAGGTGCACCGAGGGCAGGACCAAAAACATTCTATGTATCCATGCTCCTCCTGCTTCCTCTGCTACTCCCTCCATCACCTTCTTGATTAACAGGGCTAGGCAAGATGGCTGTGTAGGACCCTGACCCTGTCAAGCAAGGAGGAGAGGGAAGCCGGAGGAGCAAGGGTGCACAGAGTAGCTTGAGCCTGTCCTCTTTGCTCATTTGCACGTGTATTAAAAGTAGTTTTTCTCCAGAATGAAGCAATGAATTGCTTTGTGAAAGGTATCATTATATTCAGCTGAGCTAGCCTTACGAGATCTTCTGCCTAGTCTACCAATGAGATTCCTAGTGATAGATGCCTGTTAAAAGACTTGTCCCATCTCAGCCTTTTATGGCTGACATGGGAATAACCGCAGTAAGCACCAACCTGGGAAGACTGAGGGACAGAAATGGCCTGAGCAGCCGGTGCTCTACTGTTTCCTCCCATAGCTATTCAAATAGCCAAGCACAGCAAGTTATGGAAAGAATGGAACACCAGCCGCTTGGATGTTACTGTAAGGCCGAATGCACACGACCGTGGTATCCTGCTGACAGCAGAAGCGCACGGCATCATTGGTTGCTATGACGCCGTGCGCTTCATGCCGCCGCTGCACTACAGTAATACACTGGTATGATCTGTACGAGTATTACTGTAGTGCAGCGGCGGCATGAAGCACACTGCATCATAGCAACCAATGACGCCGTGCGCTCCTGCTCTCAGCAGGATGCCAGGCCGGGATACTACGGACCGCTCACGGCCGCGTGCATTCGGCCTAAGTCTGTTAACTCCCCTCTGGCACGTACTGTGGTTATTCCTATCGTGGCAATGAAAGGCTGAGATGGGATGAACTCTTTAATAGTGTTCTCTAAATGTAAAAAAAAAATGTAATTCATTACCTGAGACCTGGAATATTAACTCTTGAAGATCCATTGTAGCTTTTCTAATGGCTCTGATGACACTACGAAGGGCAATTTCACAAGAGTGCATGCAGTGCAAGAAATACGCTCCTCATTACAGCTGTATTTCCTGGACTGAACACTGTTCCTGTGACACAAACTCACAGCATTATAATGATTTATAATGGTGTGTGTTCCTGCCCAACCTCGGCTGTACTGAAACAATGTGTGTACAGTTCAGTATAGCTGTGGTTGGGCAAGAACGCACAGCATTATAAATGATGATGCTGTGAGTTTGTCACAGGGGCAGTGTTTAGTCCAGAAAAAACTGCTGTCACATGGAACAAATACACTCATGTGAAATGGCCCTAACAGTTCTGAGCTCCTGGGACTAGGTGGAGAATGGAGCTTGGATCTTAAAACCTTCTTGGTCCCAGTAATAATTCACATTTCCCAATAGAAGGGGCCTTTATATTGCCTATTTTAGGCTACTTTCACACTAGCGTTTTGGCTTTCCATCTGTGAGATCCGTTCAGGGCTCTCAGAAGCGGTCCAAAACGGATCAGTTTTGCCCTAATGCATTCTCAATGGATAAGGAACCGCTCAGAATGCATCAGTTTGGCTCCGATCAGTCTCCATTCTGCTCTGGAGGTGGACACCAAAGCGCTGCCTGCAGCGTTTTGCTGTCCGCCTGATGAAGCGGAGCCACAATGTAAGACGATGGGGACGGATCCGTTTTCTCTGACGCAATCTGGCACAACAGAAAACTGATCCGTCCTCTATTGACTTTCAATGGAGTTCAAGACTGATCCATCATGGCTATAGAAGACATAATACAACAGGATCCATTCATGACGGATGCATGCGGTTGTATTATTGTAACGGAAACGTTTTTGCAGATCCATGACTGATCCACAAAAAACGCCAGTGTGAAAGTACCTTAGACTTCTCTGTATGAGAAAAATGTTAATTTCCCATAGGCTTCAAGATTGTAGGCGGCTGCTCTATGGTTGAGAAAATTCCAGGGTAGAGTAAAAGGTAAAAATGCTTCTAATATACAGGGTGACTCTTGACAGCTTCTGTAAAATGTCTTTTGCTCAGGTTCCAAAACATGTATGTCTTTTACCCATTGTAAAAATAGATATTTTGATATTGCACCGTTTACAGATATACATGTTGTTTGGTTCCGTGTTCACGTAAGCGATGTGTCCTGGAGGTAGCGTGACGCCATCATGTCAGGCTAGTTTCAGCACCACGTCAAAACACAGTATTGATTAAATGGAATGTAAATGTAAGTCTGACTGAATGCCTGTCGAGAACCGTGAAGCCAAAATGTTCTATTTAATATCTAGTATGAAAACATTCCCTGTCCATAAAGTGTCCCAACAGATGGGGAAATAATGTGAATTTATTGCAATAGACCTGCTAGATCAAACTTCCCTATGAAGAAGCCAGATATCTGTCGCAGAAATGGCTACTCTGTTGTGATACATCCAAAAGCCTAATAAACTGTTGTAACACATTCAGTATTGTGCGGTATTACACACAGTTCCGTGAAAGGCATCAGACTGTGCCAGGCTTATTCGCCATGCTTTTTATCATCCTACTAGCAATCTGTCTGAAGAGCAGGTTTATCAAAAAATATTTTCACATTCTTTGATCAA
The DNA here is from genome assembly GCF_014858855.1 of Bufo gargarizans. NCBI lineage: Eukaryota > Metazoa > Chordata > Amphibia > Anura > Bufonidae > Bufo > Bufo gargarizans. The sequence goes on from NC_058080.1 coordinate 465,483,555, forward strand.
GAGAATAAGAAGTAAATAATTGACATATTTTTATAACAAAGCATACTTTTTGTACATTGTGTTCATTCTTGAATAAAATCAGTTCAGTGTTGGCTTGTAGATATGACAGAGAAGTATTGACATTGATTCAATAAATGTTTTCTTTCATCTCTGCCTTGGAGATTTTATTTCATTTTCTCTACGTTATCCAATAAAGATGGCGACTGAAATGGTGCGTGGAATAAGGATTGTATTTCTTGCCTTGGTGTTTGGGTGGGTGTACGACAGCGGGGTACATATAAACTAGCAATGGACAGCAGTATAGGTGATGGCACTACACTATGCTGTGTGCAAAAAAAAAAAAAGCCAGAAAATAAACACACAAAAAAAGATACCAAAAGAAACCCTTTGCACCTATTCTGGTGTTATTTTTTTCTACTGGTAAATGCTAGAGCCAAATTCATGTGTGTAAGGACCCTGATTCTGAGTATTAATTCTATTAATATCCAAGGCGGTATACATACAAAATATAAAACAAGGCCAATGAGCCCGAACTGATTAACAGACTGGTACAGAGGGGATGAAGACCTGACTGGCTGCCATTAGAGACAACATGTCGCTGCAGTGGACTGCTCACAGGGCATTTGTTCCCTATGAATAACACGTCATGATAATATGCAATAATATAGAACAGCTCATTTAGGGTATAATCTCCCAGTTGTTTTGTTTTTTGTGTATGTGGATTTCCCAAAAATTTAGACATGAGTTATACCCTTAGGCCGAATGCACACGGCCGTGAGCGGTCCGTGGTAACACTAGCTGGATTCCTGCTGAGAGCAGGAGCGCACGGCGTCATTGGTTGCTATGACGCCGTGCGCTTCCTGCTGCAGCCGCAGTACAGTAATACTCTGGTATGATCTATACCATTGCATCATTGTACTGCGGCTGCAGCAGGAATCCAGCTAGTGTTACCACGGACCAGCTCACAGCCGTGTGCATTCGGCCTTAGAATGTGTTCCCACTGCCTTTTTTTCCATGCCGATTTTGGCTCAATGTTTTTACCAGATTCCACATGAAATCTGCCTTCCGTTGTTTTCAACAGGAATCTGCACTGGTGTTCATTTGGCCACGGATTCTTTCAGTGCATATTTCAAACTGCATCAAAAAGGAACATATCTATTCTCTCCACAATTTCCTCATGGAAATTGTGCTGAAATTGCGATGAGTGTCAACGTGCGGATTGCAGCATTGAAACTAATTTGCGGCATTCAAGCTACAAATCTGCAGCAGAAATTCGAGGCTTAATTTAAGAGTTCTGCTGTGGATTCCACAGCAAATAAATGTTGACTTTTCTTCAACTTGGCAGTATATTATCGTCTGAACATACCCTTAAAGGGTTTATTCATCCCTTAATGACAAGTATAGCCCTGAAGTGTTCTAAGTTTGCTTGCTGCTTGTGTCCATTTTGTGACCTATCCTATTAAAGAGGTCGTCTTGTCTCATCTCGCCATTACCAAGGCGAGATGAGACACAGCCTCGACCACCCCCCGGCCATGAAGAGGCAGAGCATGCCAGTACTCTGCTATTTCAGTAGCTCTAATTGCGGTGCATTAAAAGCTCCTGAAACAGCATAGCACAGCAAGCCACGTGAATGTCCCAACTCAGAAACAGCATAGCTTGTTGTGCTACACTGTTTCTGTAGGTCTCTTGAACGGCAATGAGGTCTACTGAAACAGTCTCACGGCCGGGAGGTGGTCAGGACTGTGTCTCTTCTCGTCCTAGTAACTGTGAGATGAGACAACCCCTTTAAAGAAGGTAGATCATGGCCCAAAGTGATTGTGCCTACATCTGTTAAACTGTAGCAAATCTTCACACACCTAGTTTAAAAAAACTGGACTGCGCCTCGCTTGAGATGCACTAAATTTGCACAGAAATTTTGGCACAAAATTCTGTTGCAATAAGCCAGCCAATATGTGGTATAGAGAAGTGTCGAGCCATGAACCAAATTTATTATCCATCCTGTGCTACTGAAATGTACACTGTCTACAGCTGGAATCGGCAACCTCCAGCACTCCGACTGGGAGTTGTAGTCTCACAGCAGCTGGAGTGCAGGAGGTTGCTGACCCCTGGTCTATTTTGTCATTAGTCACACTATCTTTTAAGTCCGTTGTGATCCCTATCACAATGGAATGGATGAAATCTGCAGAAATAATAGGTCTTCTTAAAGGGGTTGTCCGGGCTTTTAATATTGATGACCTATCCTCAGGATAGGTCATCAATATCAGATTAGCAGTGGTGCTGGGTGTGGGACCCCCGCCGATCTGATATTGATGACCTATCCTGAGTATCATCTGTATCATGAGATGGAGCGCACGCAGTGTGCATTTGCGCTCTCTCGCTCTCTCTCTCTCTCTCTCTTTATGACAAAGCAGCAGTGGTGAGAAGGGAGACAAGTGCACACGACACGCACAGTCTACTTGTACAGCTAATTGTCGGGGGTGTCGGACTCCCGCTGATCTGATATTGATGCCTTATCCTGAGGATAGGTAATCAATATTAAAAGCCCCTAGAACCCCTTCAAGTCTGTACATGCAGTGGATGTGATTTCATGAAAATGATACTTTTTATAGATAAATCATCCTCTAACAGAGATTAGCAACCTCCCGCACTAAAAAACTCTAAAATTACAACTCCCATAATCCTTCTTTCACGTCTATGGGAATAATAAGGACAGCTGAAAAAGTGCATGCAGGGAGTTAAAGTTTTACAGCAGCTGGAGTGCCGAAGGTTGCTGATACCTGCTCTATAAAAATATTGTAGCAGATATGTAAACTCCTTGAAATGCCTGTGGAATGTAATATTCCTACTGGAAACAATCTCTCAACAACACTCCACTACATTCTAGGCACCTTAGCAAATACTGCATCAAAGTACGAAATGTGCACAGAACCCTGCAAACAATCTTTAGGCTGGGTTCAGACCTGAACGTACACTCTGTATGCGCGATTGTACAGGCGTTTGCAATCGCGCATACAGAGACAAGCGAACGCCCATTGTCGCGCGTTCCCGCTGAAGTCTATTTACGGGAACGTGCGACAAGATGCCCCAAAGAAGCTCCTGTACTTCTTGGGGCGTCGGGCGTTTTACAGCGCAATCGTACGCGCTGTAAAACGCTCAGGTGAGAACCATTCCCATAAGGAATCATTGGTTCTTGCCTGTTGAGCGTTTTACAGCGTGTAGAAACGCGCTGTAAAACGCTCAGGTGTGAACCCGCTGTAAATGTAGGATCTTGCTTTATTCTAAATCATTCCATGATTTATTTCCCAGAGTTTGGGAAATGTTTTTTTTTACAGTATAAATACATTTCTGAAGTAATAACTTCGGCTCATTGGAGCCAATACATTCTAATACTGTACGGAGTTCCTGCTCCGTACAGTATTAGAACAAAGTTTTATGTGAAGTTTTTCGCTCATCTCTAGTTGTAATGCTGCAAACCATGACATTTCCACCAACATGCTTTACAAGAGGTATCCGCTTCTTCTGGTGAAAAGCTGTGTTTTGTTGTTTTTTTATTGGTCTAACTCTATACAAATGCTCATCCCTGATAATTTGCCTGATCGTTTTGTGTAAGAGGACCGTTAGGGTGCCTCCACACAGCGCAGATTACGGTACCTTAGGCTGGAAATAAACATGCAATTTTTGAACCAAAGCCAAAAGTGCATTCAGCAGGGGGAAGTATATAAGTCCATCCTTTGTGTGTTTCCAACCTTAAAGGTGTTTTCACACTTCATCTAATGGTATTGATCATGTAGATAAAGTGAATACAAGACACTTACTAATGTACTGTGATTGCCCATGTTGTCTTGTTTCCTGGCTTCATCCATTTTTCCAACACGTTATACACTGCGCTGGTCATGCTTGCACATTAGAGGAAAACAGCCAGCCAAAGCAAGGAGTGGGTGGGGAGGTAAACTAGTATGTAGGAAATATTCTATATACACTATGGACAAAAGTATGGGGACCTAAACATTACACCTACAGCAGCATTTATGACATACCAGTCTACATCCATAGGCATTAATATGGAGTTGGTCTCGCCTCTGCAGCTAAAGTAGCTTCCACTCTTCTGGGAAGGCTTTCTACAAGATGTTTTTACATTTTGGAGTGTGTCTGTGTGCAACTTTCTGCCCACTCATACAGAAGAGCATTTGTGAGGTAAGACACAATCTCTGTTCTAGTTCATCCCAAAGGTGTTTGACAAGTTATGGTTTGGAGTCTGGGGCAGTCAAGTTCCTCCACACCAAACTCATCCAACCATGCCTTTCTGGAGCTTGCTTTGTGCAGTGGGGCATGGTCATGCTGGAACTAAAAAGGGTCTTCCCCAAACTGTTCTCTCAAAGTTGGAAGCATCCAATTGTTAAAGGGAGTCTTTCACCTAAAATGACCATTATACACCACAAACATCATGATATCCATTACATTCCCCATATCTTACCTTTCATATTGCTGTCTGTCGCCTATGCTCTCTTAAAAACGCTTTTAATCCATATGCTAATTAGGTTCTGAAGGTGCCCAGGGGCGGCGTTTATGCGGCCGGTGCCCAGGCTCCACGGCGCTGTTCAAATCAAACCCCTCCCCTTTCACCCCTCTGGCCCGCCCTCGGTTCTTGAGATACCATCCTCCAGTCAATGACAGATCCGGTGCCTGCGCACTCCATTACCCACTAGGGCAGAGGCAGCAGAGCGTTTAATGTGCATGCGCCGGCCTGTACATCCCGATATTTTGGCAGTTTACTTCCGCCGGCTAGATCGGGCCGGCGCATGCGGATTAAACGCTCTGCTGCCTCTGCCCTAGTGGGTAATGGAGTGCACAGGCTCTGTCATTGACTGGAGGATGGTATCTCAAGAACCGAGGGCGGGCCAGAGGGGTGAAAGGGGAGGGGTTTGATTTGAACAGCGCCGTGGAGCCTGGGCACCTTCAGAACCTAATTAGCATATGGATTAAAAGCGTTTTTAAGAGAGAATAGGCGACGGACAGCAATATGAAAGGTAAGATTATAATATGGGGAATGTAATGGATATCATGATGTTTGTGGTGTATAATGGTCATTTTAGGTGAAAGACTCCCTTTAAAAATGTCTTGTGTGCTAAAGTCTTAAGATTTCCCTTCAGTGGCACTATGGGGCCTAGGCCAACCTCTGAAAAAACAATCCCATAGCATTGCCCTCCTCCACCAAACCTTATGGTTGGCACAGCATATTGAGGCAGGTAATGTTCTCCTGGCATTTCCCAAACCCAGGCTTGTCCATCTGACACCACAGTACACTGCTCCAGAGCCCAGTAGCTTTACACCATTCCATCTGATGCTTGGCATTGTGCTTGGTGATGTAAGGCTTGCATGGAACAGCTTGAAAAACCACACAAGGAAGCTCCAGGTGCAGTTTTTGTGCTGATGTTCATGTTCGGAATTTGCAGTTAAGTCATCAGAACATTGGTGGCTTTTATAGACTATGAGGCATAAAAAGCCGGACTTAATAAAGCCCTAAATGCCGGCCTCTTCATAACTTCAATGGATCCTTCGCCAGTTCTAAATGTAAGACAGCTTTTGTAGAAAATGGTAAATGACTTTAGACCTGGTGTGAGCAGGGAGAAGTCGCAGATTACGGCGCAACTAACCATTTTATTGCAACGCAATCTGTACCTGTAATACTCCTAGTTTAGGCGTATTTCAGATTAATAAATTACCCCCCCCCCCCCATCACTTGGTGACCCCACTTTGTGTCCAAATTTGCAATAATACCATTCACTGTTGATGGTGAAATTTCTAAGAGGGAGGAAATGTCATGAACTGACTTGTTACAACGGAAACATAATATTACAGTACCACGGTGGAATTCAGTGAGCTCCTCAGAATGAGACACTCTTTCACATATATTTGTTAAGACAGACTTAATTGCTACACTTTAATGATTAAAGGTGTGTCCCAATACTTTTCATACAATGTGTATTTGTTTTATTTATTTTTTTATCCCAAAAAAAAACAACACGTCCAGACACCCTCAAAGAGGTTTTAAGAAAAATCACTCCAAATGACAAAGTTCTGCATATACTTAGTTTCAAATCCACACTACTTTCAAGATCTCTTTTTGCACCAGTGCAGATGTGGTTTTTGTAAATCGTTTTCTAAAGGCAAAATGTGGATTTGGTCCAATAACCTTGTCATAAATTAGGCGCATCCTCCAGCAGACCGTGCGCCTTGTGGTGGCCCACCATGACCCCTTCCCACCCTTGTCACACCCTCTTTCTGAAAAGTGGCGAGGGCAGTGTAAAAACTGCCCTTTGTGATTTAAAAAAAATAAAAAGTCACAAACATGTATGCAAAACTTTTCTGGAGCAGGGAGATGATGAATCTCCCCCATCATATATTAGAAAACGTTTAATTACACAGTAATACATTATATTTACATAATATTAGAAAACACCCTTAAATAATCATAACATTTTCAGGCAACTTTGCATAAATCAGTAGTGCAAGTGAATACAAGAACTTTAAAATGTATCTTATCAGAGAAAAATGCCTTGTTCTACAGTCATCAGCAGTTTTTCCTTTTGTAAGCTAACTTTCTCTCTGAAAATGTAAGAGAATTCGGTCTTGTGAGGACGTCTGTTTACTGAAGGATCAGATTACAGTAACCAATTGAAGTATACAGAGAGGAGGAGGGAACAAGTGCAGAGCACAACACAGACATGACTAAGGCTAGGTCTACATGATGACATTTGTCGTGTGACATTTTGTTGCACCAATGCCGCGCGACAATTTTTATAATGGCAGTCTATGGTGTCGCACTGCAACATGTTGCGACTGCGACGCAACAATCGCAGAAAATCCATTTGAGATTACCAGTGCATAGACTGCCATTCAAAAAATTGACGTGCGACATTGGTGCCACAAAATGTCGCACAACAAATGTCGTCGTGTAGACCTAGCCTAAGGCTACTTTCACACTGGCGTTTTGGCTTTTCGTTTGTATGATCCGTTCAGGGCTCTCACAAACGGTCCAAAACAGATCAGTTTTGCCCTAATGCATTGTGAATGGAAAAGGATCCGATCAGAATGCATCATTATGCCTCAGTTTGCCTTCGTTCCGTCTCTATTCCGCTTTGGAGGTGGACACCAAAACGCTGCTTGCAGCGTTTTTGGTGTCCGTCTGACAAAACTGAGCCAAACGGATCCGTTCTGACACACAATGTAAGTCAATGGGGACAGATCCGTTTTCTATGACACAATCTGAAACAATAGAAAACGGATCTGTCCTCCATTGACTTTCAATGGTGTTCAAGAGGGATCCGTCTTGGCTATGTTAAAGACAATACAAACGGATCCGTTCTGAACGGATGCAGACGGTTGTATTATCTGAACGGATCCGTCTGTGCAGATCCATGACAGATCCGCACCAAACGCAAGTGTGAAAGTAGCCTAAGCAAATTCAGCAGCTATAAATAAGTTTTCTGTCCTAGCCCAAGTGCTTTTTTCACATCTATACTGCTCAGCAGTTCTCTATAATGTCCTATATGCTGCTTCTGAGTGAGAGCTCGCAAGCAGAAAATGCTGCCTTCATGTGTACTCTATGGGCCAGATTTATCATTATCTCAAGTCAGAATAATAGAGTGAAAAAGCGCAAATTTTTGCACAATCGCTTAAACTGCACAAAAATTTGCGACTTTTATTGGCTCTGCACTATGCTCGCCAGTTTTCTGAAAGTGGCCGTGTTTTCTTATGTAAATGAATGTCTAGACAGATTTACTATTGCGACAATTTAAAAAGTCGCAAAATCACTCCAGTGAGGACCATGCTTATCTTATGCGACTTTTTAAAAGAACATGCAACTTTTTCGTAAAGACGTGCGACTTTTGTAAAACCGCTTACTGACGGATAAACTGCTACTGTCAAACCACATTTATTACAGTCTTAAAGGGCCGATCATAAATCTGACTTGGCTAAAACTGACTTTAGCCATATGTGAAAGTGGAGTGAGCTGTCAGAGTCATGATAAATCTGGTCCTATGATGAGTTGCTAGTCTCCACCTGCCAATTTAGGGAGAACTGTCAGAAATACAGCATGCACAGGTACAAGTCATAAAATGGTCAGATATAGTGCTATAACTCATGCACATGGCAATTTATTCTGAAAATGTATTTGAAAGTTTAGGCACACGTTAAGCTTATTGCTGCTCTGCAAAGGGAGTGGATACAAGTGCTGCCCTGAGTGACATGTCTGCCTGCTGGGAGACTCTGCAGCATGTTGTATGTGTAGGACTACAAGTCCCAGCTGTATAATGACACTGCTAAGGGAGTGAATACAAGTGCTGCCCTGAGTGACATGTCTGCCTGCTGGGAGACTCTGCAGCATGTTGTATGTGTAGGACTACAAGTCCCAGCTGTATAATGACACTGCTAAGGGAGTGGATACAAGAGCTGCCCTGAGTGACATGTCTGCCTGCTGGGAGACTCTGCAGCATGTTGTATGTGTAGGACTACAAGTCTCAGCTGTACAATGACACTGCTAAGAGAGTGAATACAAGAGCTGCCTGAGTGACATGTCTGCCTGCTGGGAGACTCAGCAGCATGTTGTATGTGTAGGACTACAAGTCCCAGCTGTATAATGACACTGCTAAGGGAGTGAATATAAGAGCTGCCCTGAGTGACATGTCTGCCTGCTGGGAGACTCTGCAGCATGTTGTATGTGTAGGACTACAAGTCCCAGCTGTATAATGACACTGCTAAGGGAGTGAATACAAGAGCTGCCCTGAGTGACATGTCTGCCTGCTGGGAGACTCAGCAGCATGTTGTATGTGTAGGACTACAAGTCTCAGCTGTATAATGACACTGCTAAGGGAGTGAATACAAGTGCTGCCCTGAGTGACATGTCTGCCTGCTGGGAGACTCTGCAGCATGTATGTGTAGGACAACAAGTCCCAGCTGTACAATGACACTGCTAAGGGAGTGAATACAAGTGCTGCCCTGAGTGACATGTCTGCCTGCTGGGAGACTCTGCAGCATGTTGTATATGTAGGACTACATGTCCCAGCTGTATAATGACACTGCTAAGGGAGTGGATACAAGAGCTGCCCTGAGTGCTGGGAGACTCTGCAGCATGTTGTATGTGTAGAACTACATGTCCCAGCTGTATAATGACACTGCTAATACACACAGGATCTTCCTTCTTGTGCAATGCTCTCTCTAGTAGATCAGCTCCAGTGCCCAGAATTATCCCTGCCTGCAGAGCTATGCAGCTGAAGGGGTTAAGAATCCTAGCAGAGAGTAGACGCAGTGAAGGGGGGGGGGGGGGGGGGGCGTGGCCAGCACAGTGACGTTTCGTTTACAGGCTTGTAAATCGACCTTTATCAGAGCAGGGAGAGAAGCTGACATCACAGGTCATGTGACCCTCAGTGAAATCTGAGAAACCTGCCACTGGAAATAAAGTGAGTGAATTGGAAAGCTGTTACATTTGCTTAGTTAGGAACATAGAAAGAATAAAAAAAATAACTCGGATAACCCCTTTAACCCCTTGGATACCACAGGTTTTCTGATTTTGTGTTTTCATTTTTCTTCCCTGAGTCACAACTTTTTTATTTTTCCGTTCACATAGCCATATAGGGGCTTGTTTTTTTGGCGGGACAAGTTATACTTTCTAATGCCATAATTTAATATGGCATGCAATGTAGTGAGTAGCCTAAAAATTCCAAATGGGGTGGAATTAGGAAAAGAAAAACAATTCTGCCATAGTTTTATGGTGTTCTCTATGTAGAAAAACATACCTGTGCCCTTCAATCTCTGGGTCAGTACAATTACCACACAATACCACATATGTGTAGGTTTTTCGTGTTTTAATACTGAAAAAAATTACAAAAACTTTGAAAAAAAATTAAATTTTTTTTTACATTGCCATATTCTGACCCCCATAACTTTTTTATAGCTACTAAGCTGTGTGGGGGCTCATTTTTTGCGGGACGATCTACGGTTTTTATTGATACCATTTTGGAGTGTGTTACTTTTTGATATATACATATATATATATATATATATATATATATATAATTTTTTTAAATAATTTTTTTACTTTTTTGTAGCCCCTCTAGGAGGCTACAATATCCACTAATTAGTTTTTTTTAAGGCTTATACTGTATTTCCATAGAACTATAGTATGAGCTCCAACTGCAGCAGCCCTCCGGCTATGGCAATTTGCATCAAAATCCTTCAAAATAATATTTTATGAAATTAGCTGTGTGACTACAGCCTGTTCTGGGCTGTTTGGGTGCGCTGCAGTGTTCAGAAGGTAAAGGCCACCTTTTTCATATTTTCATAAATTGGTTTACAGGATGCATGTTGCTTTCAAACAGCACCAGGGTCCTGGCAGCGCTATTTTCTGACAACCATATGATTTTTATAGTTCTCCTTGATAGCGGAATGCACAAACGCTTTGTTCACTGCGTCATACATGTATGCTGCTCATCCTTAAGGGGTTAAAAAAAAGGCATGAGACGGATATACGGTAGGCATGAGGGAAGCAACTACATGAGAATATTTTTCAAAAAACCATAGCAATCATGAAAAACTATTTCAAGAGTTATAACTTTTTTTTTAATCATATCTTTTTTATTGACAAGAATAATGTTACAGATACACATTAAGTATGTAAAATCAGAACACAAAATAAATCTATTTGATACAATCCGCTGTGTACTGTCGAGTTATTTTATGGTTCAATCAGTTTTTATTGAGAGAAGGATAATAAGTGCAATGTACCGTCATATAGGTTGTACATAAATACACAATACATCCAAAATAATGTCTAGAAGAAGGTTTTGGAAAATACCCACATTCAGGTATATAACAAGATATATGACTTTCTAAATGGTAATAATTAAATTAAAACACCATATTAGCAACATTGAGTCAACAAATACAAACAGGGGGAAAGACTAAGACAAGACATATGAAGGGAAAAGGAGGGGGGAGGGAAAGGGCGAATATCCAATAGATGACACTAGGATTCTATGTATCTTGAGAGATGATAATACCACTGGTCAAGCAATCTGAAAACTGCGCTGATTCCTGAAATCGGAACCAAGGTTTCCAGGTTTGTGCAAAAGCAGACCTCTGGTTATGGACCTCCGCGCTCAATTCCTCCATGTGGACAAGAGCATCGAGTGCGGTTACCCAGGTTACTCTCTGCAAGCTATCAGTCGACCTCCACGAATAAAAGTTTTGAGTGCTCCTCTTTTTACTTGTTGGAATCGACCAGAAAATATAGACAGTAATGCTATCAGAGGAGAGGGTGATATATGGGACTGGTACAGATTGTTGTATAAGGCTAATACATCCTGCCATAGTGGCCCTACTCCTGGGCAGTCCCACCATATGTGGATCATGGCACCGCCAACAGGAATTGGGGGCCGAGGGGTAGAACTGGTAAACCTTTACCGGTGTCCTATACCAACGTGTCAAAATCTTATAATTAAGTATCTGAATTCGACTTGATATGGAGGATTTGTGTGTAAGCAATATCGCTCTTCCCTACTGTTCCTTAGTTAGGGAAACCTCCAGATCCTTTTCCCATACCGGGATGAAACCAGGGGTATTCCCTTGAGTGTCGGCTGCTCCATCTCTAATCCCACCAGTGCCCAGCAGGCTGTAGACCAGTGACACAGCGTGTCCTGGCCCAGTACACAATCTATCAAAATCAGTTAAAGGGGCCGATAACTGCGAACCAGGAGCCAGGGAATTGAGAAAGTTACGAAGTTGAAAGTATTGGAACCAGCGTCCTGCCGAATTAGGTAAGTGGTGTGAAAGTTCATTGAGGGGGAGTATACCTCGTTCATTATATAGATCTCGGATCCTAATCGGGGCTAAGTTGTGGTCCCTAAAAGTTGGAAGGCTTTTGATGCCATCGGGCAGATCCGGGTGATTCGATAAGACCGTCAGCGGTCCTGGTGCTGAAATTAGCTTAAGCTTCGTTGCAAACTTACTCCATGAATTTGCTAATGTTAACAAAAGTGGTGAAAGTTGTGTTTGAGGTAATTGCCGTTGGAGAGAAAGAGGTAACCAAAAAATACCCATTGCTAAATGTGGATCCAGTTCGTGTTCTATCTCTACCCACAGTATGGTAGTGCGAATCTGAAAGAGATCTAGGACGCAGTTCGCAACCGATGCCTTGTGGTATGACAGGAAATTAGGAAGTCCTGTTCCTCCCCTCGCTTTTGGGCGAGACAGGACATTGTAACTTAATCTCGCCCTAGAGCCACTCCAAACAAATTGAAAAGCCATCTTACAAAGTCTGGTAAAGAATGTCTGGGGGATATCACAGAGGACAGTCTTGAAGGGTACAGGAGTTTGGGCAAAATGTCCATCTTAAGGACATTCATTTTACCGAACCATGAGATGTGAAGGGAAGACCATCTCTGAAGGAGTGAATCAATGGTTCTGAGCATCGGTTTGAAATTAAGTTAAAAAAGATGGGTAGGGTTCGCCGGTAAGCAGATCCCGAGGTGTTTAATGTAATGCGAGGCCCAGCGAAATGTGAATGTATCTCTAATATGTATAACTTCACTATGGGGTAAAGTAATATTTAATATTTCTGACTTGCTATTTCTGAAGTTGCTAAGGCGCCCGAAAAGTTCAAACTCGCGGAGGACTGAGGGATGCCCTAATCTTGGAGAGGAAAGGAACAACAGGAGATCATCTGCAAATAGTGATAACCTGTCGAGTTATTTTAGATATACGTAAATATATGTAAACCTATCACCCCCCACCCCACCCCCACCCAAACCCTTACTTACTCCGGCAATGGTTCGCCTCCTTCCCTTGTCATTTAGAGTATAATATGAGTATGCGACAACTAGTCGCTCCATAATTTGTCAAACTTGTGTGGGCATCCGCTTTTGAGGAATAAAGCTTTTTTATATACCAGCATGCTATTAACTTTTATTCGGAACCAGTGCCGTGCCTAGAGGGGGGGCAGTCTGCCCCAGGTGCCGGCTCTCAGGAGGGTGCCAGAAGCAATGAGCGCTTCCATTAATACAGATGAAAGCGCTCATTGCTGGAGCACTGACGCCCACATATTGCGGCGGGGCACGGGAGCGCATAGTTCCATCCCCCGCCCCCGATCACCTCCATAGGCTTCAGGCCTAGTAGGCCTGAGGCCTATGCGGTTGTGAAATCCATCGCGTGCCTGGACATAGGTGAGTATTTAGCTTTTAGTTTTTTTTTAGTTTTTTATTTATTTTATGTGCCAACTTTGGGGGACATGGGGGGACACACACAGAAGGACGTGTACATCAGAGGGACACACAGGAGGACAGTACATCGGGGGGAAATTGCAGCCAATCAGATTCCACCTTTCTTTTTTGACAGCTCTTTTGGAAATCCAGTTTTACTTTACACCAGTTTGATAAATAACCCCAATTATGTCTACTGGAGTCACACTTTTTTCAGCAGCATAGTACCTGGGACATTGGGGAGCACAACGGGCAGAGTATTGGGGGTGGCAGCAGGATGACACTGTGGGGACACCAGAATGGGGAGGTTGATGAAAAAACTGAGAAATCTAGCGTGTCTGTATTACAAACTCTGTAGAGACGAGATGCAGCTGAAAGAATTTGTCATGAGGGTCTAACAGAGGAGAAGAGGAAAGAGAAGGTCTACATGACAGGATGACAGGAGATGTCCCTGGATGTTAGAGGTATGTGGTCAAGTATTGGGGGGGTGCCAGAGAAAGGACCCGCTCCAGGTGCCAAACACCCTAGGCACGCCGGAACTCCTCCAGTGTCGGAGGGCTCTCCTGTATCTAGTGCAGGGCTATCAAGTTTCTGGCTACATACAACAACCTTCCTAACGTGAGATCTGACTAGCCATATCGACCAGTGTGTAGTCCATCTAACCCTTAAAATGTTGACACTGCGCTGCTAAATAATAGATTCACGGATTTGGTACTGCCAGCCACGGGTACCCCCCCGTCTTAGCATACTGCAATGTTTCCAATGGAATCCTAGGCTGATCTCCCCGCCATATTAAGTCCCTGAATATAGACTTAATTTTATGGAATCTATCCAGGGGCAACCAGACCGAGGCATTGTGGAGTATGTATAGAAGTTGCGGCATCATTACCATCTTGAGGGGATTTACTCTACCCACAACTGAGAGAAATTACTTACACCATGCTCTAACCTTCACTCTTCTTCACTCTAAATTTTGACAACAGTGGGCACAGGTTTAACTCCTCAACGTCCAGGAGCCTGGGCAAAATTTTAATTCCTAAATACTTAATACTCTCAACACATGGAATATTTTTAGCAGTGGCCGTGGCTGACACAGCCTGACCATCAATAGGCATCAACCGCAATTTTGCCAATTAATAGTAAGGCCCGACAACCTACCAAACCGGTTTATAAGAGCCATAGTGGCCGATAGGGAAGGTGACGTATCTCCCAAAAATAAAGTATCATCAGCATATAATGCAATTCTATTATGTATCTGTCCGTATTAAAATCCCTTAATATCTGGGGATTTTCGCAATGCTGCCGCTAGAGGCTCCAAGCTATAGCAAACAGTAGGGGCGATAGCGGGCAACCCTGTCTAGTTCCCCTAGCCAGATTAATGCAGTTGGACACTCCCCCATTAGCTCTGATCCTTGCCTTTGGGTTAGAGTACAATACCTGCACCCATTTATTAAATCGCTGTCCAAAGCCCATACATCTTAACATACCCCAAAGATACCCCCACTCCACACTGTCAAAGGCCTTAGCGGCATCAAGAAACAATACAGCTCTATCTCCACAATTATCCGCCGAAACCTGTAGACTGGTGTATACTCTGCGGATATTAATAGCTGTAGACTTTTGAGGCATCAAGCCCGTCTGATCTGGATTTATTATATTAAGAATCACTTTGGACAGATGCTTTGCTGGGACTTTTGCTAGAAGTTTGACATCCGACGTTAGAAGGGATATAGGTCTATACGAATCGGGGAATCTCAGGTTCTTCCCTGGCTTTGGTATCACTACTATAAGCGCCTCCTGCATAGAAGCAGGGAGAGAGCCCACCTCAAGAGAGTAATTGAAAACCTTTAGTAATTCCGGCAACAGCACTCCCTGGAATCTCTTATATACTTCCACTGGAATGCCATCTGATCCCGGGGCCTTGTCATTAGCCATATCTTTTAGCGCCTCCTCCAGTTCCTCCAGATTAATAGATGCTTCTAATTGTTCCCTCTCCTCTGCCGATAGTGTAGGAAATTCTGCCTCCCTTAGGAACATTAGTAACTCCTCCTCTGAATTCGAGGCCCTAGAGGTATAAAGAAAGGAGTAGAAACCCCTGAGGACACCCATAATATCCTCTGTACCCACACATGACTTCCCTTGGGAATCCACCAATTCCCTTATACGTGTCATCCCTTGTTGGACCCTGGAGATAACGGATAGCATGTGACCCACTCTTTCTCCTTCTGCAAACAAACGTTGTTTATAAAAGATGCGCTTCCTATCAGTGGCCTGAAGTAAGTGGCATCTTAATTGTTCCTGCGCTTCTCTCAATGCACTGCTGGTAGATTGCGAAGGTGCTGCCCCAAAGGCCTCCTCCGCATCAGCCACTGCTTTATGAGCCCTGACATCTGCTTCCTTAGACCTGGTTTTATGTGCACTAATACACTTACGGTAATCAAGAGCCCCCTCAAATATGCTTTCATAGCATCACATACTGCATGTGGGGACGCTGTACCCACATTAAAAGTAAAGTATTCTAGTATGGCTTCAGTCATGCTTGTCAGGGCTCCCAGAATCTGCAGCCAAATTGCACTTCCACAGTTTCGGCCCATTCTCAGAGTGGTCGATCCGAATGGCGGGGGGATATATACTGCCACCAGCATCACTTGGATACCTTCTATATTGCATAGTATACAGGCAAACCTTCCCTCCTCATCTAGGAACTCTTTAATACATTCAAATCTGTGGTTAATTTGTGTCAGCCATGCCCCTCAGATTCCAGCTGAGTATCCCAGTCATACGTGTCATATTCCAGAATCAAAACAGAAAAATGATCCCCACCCATTAGGGTCATCTGCTGCACCAGTTCAGAGCACCTTATTGTCCCCATAACTATACCGGAGTGAGTACCCTTGCCCCCCCAGTCTCCCCCGCCAAGTCCCTTACCATAAGTATAGGTTCTATTCCAAAAGACATATGTCCATTCTCCAACTCTTCCCATGAATAGGGCAGGGCACTCCCAAACAAACTTGCCCACCTTTGTATATAGCATGTTCAACCCTTCAATTCCCAACCTCACAAAAGGAAAATAAATATTAACTGTTAACAGTACTTTCTGTGCAACTCACACTCCTGCATCAGAGGAACTGGTAATATAGTGTTAGTCAGATTGTCCCAACCGTAGAACTGTCCTATGACGAGTTGTCCTCCTGCACATTATAATAGTGAAAAAGGAGGGGAAAAAAAGGGGGGGGGGGGGGGGGGACAGGAGCTCATTTCAGTACACCGTGCGGAACAGCCAAGTTATGTCCTCCTAGACGCCAACTTCTCAAGTGTCCTTGTTTTTCTCTTTCAATTGACTTTCATGGCAGTCCAGCCATTGTGCCGCCTCTTCTGAATCCTCAAAGAACCTTGTAGATCCCAGAGCCACCACTCTTAGTTTAGCCGGAAACAGCATGGAGTATTGGATTTGCAGATTTCTGAGTCTCCTCGTGACATCCAGAAAACGTGTCCTCCTCTTCTGGACCTCTGTAGAATAGTCCGGGAAGATGGAAATTTTTGCTCCATTTATGACCAGGTCTGTATTATAACGTGATTGCCACAAAATGGTATCTCTGTCTTTAAAGTGCAGTATTTTAGCAAGTATTGGTCTCGGTGGTCTACCAGGTGGTAGTGGTCTTGAGGGCACCCGATCAGCCCTTTCTACAGCATATACTGATAACAGTCTTTGTCCTGAAATTTCTGATGTATCAACTTTTCTATATATTCTGTAGCATTTGTCCCTTCTGTCTTTTCCGGGACACCCACTATTCTGATATTATTACGGAGTGATCTATTCTCTAAATCATCCGCCTTGGCAAATAGAGCAGCAATATATCTTGCCGTAGACTCAGTGGTCATTTCGAGAGGCCTAACCTTATCTTCCATCACTGACACTCTTTTTTCTAGTCCTGAGGTTCTCTCAGTAATTTTATGCATGTCATGCCTTATAAGGGATATATCTTCCCTCAGACTGCCCACTTGAATATTGAGAGTTTTAGGGGTGGTGTTACAACTGGCTACTGCCACCATGATATCTTTAAGAGTGGGTTCCTGTTCTGTGGGGTTGTGGGGGGCTTCTTTTTCCTGTGTGGATTCTCTTGATGTAGGGCCCTGGCATCCATTAGCTCCCTCCCCCTCTTCATCTGATGATCGCTCCTGTAGTGTCCCACTACGTGACTGTGGGCCCCGCAAACATGTTTTTATTGTGTTTTAACCTCTTCAGGACACATGACGTACCGGTACGTCATGATGTCCTGGTACTTAAGGACACATGACGTACCGGTACGTCATGTGTTGTTCCGATCACTGCCGCCCGGCTGGCAGTGATCGGAACAAGGTGCCTGCTCAAATCATTGAGTAGGCATCTAGGCTAAATGCGCGGGGGGGTCCCGTGACCCCCCCCCATGTCGGCGATCGCAACAAACCGCAGGTCAATTCAGACCTGCGGTTTGATGCGCTTTTTGCCGTTTCTGATCCCCGCGGTCCCTGACTGCGGGGATCAGAAACTTTACAATGCCCAAAATATATGTTCTTCCTCCCCCTGCACCCCTGAATGATATTATGTGGGCGGGTGGTGCAGGAGGAGGGTTGCGGGCGATCCCCCGCCCCGCCTCCCCTTGAATAATCGTTGGCGTCTAGTGGGTATACTCTTTTGGCGTACATGCAACTTTTTTTATCACTTTTATTACTTTTTTTGGGAAGTAAGGTGGGCAAAATTTCAATTTCATCATAGTTTTTAATTTTTGATTTTTATGGCGTTCACCGTTCGGGTAAAGTAACATGACCGTTTTATAGATCAGGTCGTTACGGACGCGGCATTGCTGGCACCCTGGTATAAACGGCTGACATCGTTGATGCGATGTCAGTCGTTTAACCCTTTCCATACAGCGGTCTGTATGGACCGCTGTATGGAAAAGGTTAACAGCGCAGGGAGCTCCCTCCCTCCCGAAGCCCCGTCCTCACCCTTCCCCGTCTGCGAAGTTGTGGCAGACGGGGAAAGTTCCCATGGCAACAGGACGCCTGCTCAGGCGTCCTGCTGTCCATGGTGCTGAACAGATCTATGCTGAAGGCATAGATCTGTTCAGTGTAAGTAAAATACAGTGCAGTACCCTATATAGAGTACAGTACTGTATTATACAGACATCAGACCCACTGGATCTTCAGGAACCAAGTGGGTCTGGGTAAAAAAAAAGTTTAAAAAAGTGAAAAAAAAGTAAAAATAAAAAAAACACATTTATCACTGATTAAAAATGAAAAAAATAAAATTCCCTACACATGTTTGGTATCGCCGCGTCCGTAACGACCTGGTCTATAAAACGGTTAATGTTACTTTACCCGAACGGTGAACGCCATAAAAATCAAAAATTAAAAACTATGATGAAATTGAAATTTTGCCCACCTTACTTCCCAAAAAAAGTAATAAAAGTGATCAAAAAAGTTGCATGTACGCCAAAATTGTAACAATGAAACCGTCATCTCATCCCGCAAAAAATGAGACCCTACTTAAGATAATCGCCCAAAAACTGAAAAAACTATGGCTCTTAGACTATGGAAATACTAAAACATCATTTTTTTGGTTTCAAAAATGAAATCATTGTGTAAAACTTACATAAATTAAAAAAAAGTATACATATTAGGTATTGCCGTGTCCGTATGGACCGGCTCTATAAAAATATCACATGACCTAACCCCTCAGGTGACCACCGTAAAATAATAAAAATAAAAACGGTGCAAAAAAAGCAATTTTTTTGTCATCTTACGTCACAAAAAGTGTAATAGCAAGCTTTAAAAAAATCATATGCACCCCAAAATAGTGCCA
Organism: Bufo gargarizans; assembly: GCF_014858855.1. Lineage (NCBI taxonomy): Eukaryota > Metazoa > Chordata > Amphibia > Anura > Bufonidae > Bufo > Bufo gargarizans. Next base: position 465,502,653 of record NC_058080.1, read on the forward strand.
ATCAAACCGTAATCTCATCCCGAAAAAAATGAGACCCTACTTAAGATAATCGCCCAAAAACTGAAACAACTATGGCTCTTAGACTATGGAGAAACTAAAACTTTTTTTGTTTTAAAAATGAAATCATTGTGTAAAACTTACATAAATAAAAAAAATGGTATACATATTAGGTATCGCCGCGTCCGTGACAACCTGCTCTATAAAATTACCACATGATCTAACCTGTCAGATGAATGTTGTAAATAACAAAAAAAAAACTGTGCCAAAAAGGTATTTCTTGTTACCTTGCCGCACAAAAAGTGTAATATAGAGCAACCAAAAATCATATGTACCCTAAACTACTACCAACAAAACTGCCACCCTATCCCGTAGTTTCTAAAATGGGGTGCATCAGGGGGGCTTCAAATGGGACATGGTGTAAAAAACACAAACAGTCCAGCAAAATCCAGCCTTCCAAAAACCGTATGGCATTCCTTTCCTTCTGCGCCCTGCCGTGTGCCCGTACAGCAGTTTACGACCACATATGGGGTATTTCTGTAAACTACAGAATTAGGGCCATAAATAATGAGTTTTGTTTGGCTGTTAACCCTTTCTTTGTAACTGGAAAAAAAAATGAAAATGGAAAATCTGCCAAAAAAGTGAAATTTGGAAACTGTGTCTCTATTTTCCATTAAATCTTGTGCAACACCTAAAGGGTTAAAAATGTATGTAAAATCAGTTTTGAATACCTTGAGGGGTGTAGTTTCTTAGATGGGGTCACTTTTATGGAGTTTCTACTCTAGGGGTGCATCAGGGGGGGCTTCAAATGGGACATGGTGTCAAAAAAACAGTCCAGCAAAATCTGGCTTCCAAAAACCAAACGGCGCACCTTTCACTCTACGCCCCGCTGTGTGGCCGTACAGTAGTTTACGGCCACATATGGGGTGTTTCTGTAAACGGCAGAGTCAGGGCAATAAATATACAGTCTTGTTTGGCTGTTAACCCTTGCTTTGTTAGTGGAAAAAATGGGTTAAAATGGAACATAAGGCAAGAAAATTAAATTTTCAAATTTCATCCCCATTTGCCAATAACTCTTGTGCAACACCTAAAGGGTTAAAAATTTATATAAAATCAGTTTTGAATACCTTGAGGGGTGTACTTTCTTAGATGGGGTCACTTTTAGGGAGTTTCTGCTCTAGGGGTGCATCAGGGGGCTTCAAATGGGACATGGTGTAAATAAACCAGTCCATAAAAATCAGCCTTCCAAAAACCAAACGGCGCACCTTTCACTCTACGCCCCGCTGTGTGGCCGTACAGTAGTTTACGGCCACATATTGGATGTTTCTGTAAACGGCAGAGTCAGGGCAATAAAGATACAGTCTTGTTTGGCTGTTAATCCTTGCTTTGTTAGTGGAAAAAATGGGTTAAAATGGAAAATTAGACAAAAAAATGAAATTCTCAAATTTCATCCCCATTTGCCAATAACTCTTGTGCAACACCTAAAGGGTTAACGACGTATGTAAAATCAGTTTTGAATACCTTGAGGGGTGTAGTTTCTTAGTTTTTTTGGGAGGTTTCTATTATCTAAGCCTCACAATATGACTTCAAACCTGAACTGGTCCATAAAAAGTGGGATTTTGAAGATTTCTGAAAATTTTCAAAATTTCCTTCTAAACTTCTAAGCCTTGTAACATCCCCAAAAATAAAATATCATTCCCAAAATGCTACAAACATGAAGTAGACATATGGGGAATGTAAAGTCATCACAATTTTTGGGGGTATTACTATGTATTACAGAAGTAGAGAAACTGAAACTTTGAAATTTGCTAATTTTGAAAAAATTTTGGTAAATTAGGTATTATTTTGTGCAAAAAAATATATTTTTTTACTTCATGAAGTACAATATGTGACGAAAAAACAATCTCAGAACGGCCTGGATAAGTGAAAGCGTTTTTAAGTTATCAGCACTTAAAGTGACAGTAGTCAGATTTTCAAAAAATGGCCTGGTCCTTAAGGTGAAATAAGGCTGTGTCCCTAAGGGGTTAATGTCTTGTATTATGCCTGTATGCTGTATTTCATCTCATGTCATATTCTCCCATGCAGGGCCGTTTGAAGGAATTTGGTGGCCCCAAGCAAAATAGACATGGAGGCCCCCCCCCCTCCACGCCCTCCCCACCTTACGCACGCAAAGCCTACAGGAACCACAATATAGCCATACAGTTTAAAGGGATTCTGTCACCTCCCCTAACCCAAAATCGGATTTTAAAGCATGCAGCACAGCTTACCTTGAATCGGCTGTGCTCTTCTATCTTGTAATCCGTCCAGTAGTTTATGAGAAAACCAACTTTTATGATTATGTAAATTAGTCCTGAAGGTGCCCAGAGGGGCGTTTTATTCCCCTTAGTGTCCCCAGTAACGCCCCTCTTACAGTGCCCAAAACGCCTTCCTTCCGACTGCCTAACCGCCCACAGCCTCTCATCCCTCTCCTCCCCCTCCCTCACGGCCGAACGAACTCTCGCGCAGGCGCAGTACCCACTGAGGGCTGCGCCAGTGCAATCTGCAGGAGACTGAGGGCAGGAGCTTCATCCTCGTCACTGGGCATGCGCCAAACCCAGTAATAATGATTTGTTTCCAGGAGGGAGGGTGGGGAAAGAAATCGCTGGCTGGCTTCACTCTGGCAGGCAGGCAGGCTGGAGAAAACGCAGGGTGCAGCAGCCGATCGGCAATCCTCTGCGCTTCCTCCCAGGCTGACTGAGGGAAGAGCGAGCATCGGACGTCACTGGGCTCGGTGCATGCCCAGTGACGAGGATGAAGCTCCTGCCCTCAGTCTCCTGCAGATCGCACTGGCGCAGCCCTCAGGAGGAGGAGAGCTCGGCCATGCTACAGAGCAGCAGTCAGCAGAGGAGGAACTCGGGAGGTAACCAGGAGTGCTGCAGCCGCCTGAGGCTCTCTATAGAGCGCTCAGGCGGCTGCAGCCTTAAAGGAAGCAAAACAAGCACCGGCTCTGCTTGGGGCCCCGGGCCAGCTCGGGGCCCCAAGCAATTGCTTGTTTTGCCTGTCTGTTAGCGACGGGCCTGCTCCCATGTCACTATGTGATTCCACATGTAAGATCCTTTACACAGGCCTAGTTAGGGTGCACTACACTAGTTTCTCCACAAGATGGGGCAGTGTCACAGTGTATAAATAACTTAGCTCAGGCCCAAGTTAGGCAGTTCAGTCTAGTTCCAGTTCAGTTCCAGTCTTGCCAAGTGTAGTTAGTATGCAGCCATGAAGTAGCTGCTTGCTGAAGGGAGGCCTCCTGCCTCTCTGCTCTCTCCCTGTTGGCTCCACAGTCCAGGGTTAAAGCCGCAAGATTCCACCCAGAGGTGAGAAGTCCACTTCTACAGCTCACTCTTCCGGGGTGACCAGTGTCCAGCTACAAAAGCAAGTATTCAAGGGGATTCTTACATATATTTCAAGTCAAAGGATGGCAAACAGCCATACATAAAGGCTTCCCAGGCACCTTTGCAAGCAGGTGTAGGACAGAGCTTCTGGCATCCACACCTCCAGTTTAAACCCTGAGGACAGAGAGGCCATCTGTCAGAAAACACTGGAAAATAGAGGTTCAAGGACTCAGCAAACCACCTTCAAGTCAGGTTAGGATCAGGCACATGATTGGGGAGGCTGTTATTACTGGCACATAATGGGAGGGGGCCTGTTATTACTGGCACATAATGGGGGGGGGGGCTGTTATTACTGGCACATGATTGGGGGGGCTGTTATTATTGGCACATGATTGGGGGGGCCCTGTTATTACTGGCACATAATGGGGGGGCCTGTTATTACTGGCACATGATTGGGGAGGCTGTTATTACTGGCACATGATTGGGGGGGGGTCTGTTATTACTGGCACATGATTGGGGGGCCCTGTTATTACTGGCACATGATTGGGGGGGGCCCTGTTATTACTGGAACATAATGGGGGGGGGGCTGTTATTACTGGCACATGATTGGGGAGGCTGTTATTACTGGCACATGATTGGGGGGGGGGAGCCCTGTTATTACTGGCACATGATTGGGGGGGCCCTGTTATTACTGGCACATGATTGGGGGGGGGGCTGTTATTACTGGCACATGATTGGGGGGTCTGTTATTACTGGCACATGATTGGGGGGCCCTGTTATTACAGGCAGATGATTGGGAGGGGGGTCTGTTATTACTGGCACATGATTGTGGGGGGCCTGTTATTACTGGCACATGATTAGGGGGGGGGCTGTTATTACTGGCACATAATGGGGGGGCCCTGTTATTACTGGCACATGATTGGGGGGCTGTTATTACTGGCACATGATTGGGGGGGCTGTTATTACTGGCACATGATGGGGGGGGGGCTGTTATTACTGGCACATGATTGGGGGGGCTGTTATTACTGGCACATGATTGGGGGGGCTGTTATTACTGGCACATGATTGGGGGGCCCTGTTATTACTGGCACATGATTAGGGGGACTGTTATTACTGGCACATGATAGGTGGGGCCCTGTTATTACTGGCACATGAATGGGGGGGGGGGCTGTTAATACCGGGAAATGATTGGGGGGGTCCTGTTATTACTGGCTGATGAGAGGCACTGGGGGCTGCTGGAGAGGCACTGGGGGCTGCTGGAGAGGCACTGGGGGCTGCTATGAGGCATGGGGCTCTTATCTGAGGTCTGATTGGGGGTCATTAATATAGGGGTCTGAGCTGAGGTGTGATCTGAGGTCTTATTAACACTGGGGCTGTTAGCTGAGGTCTGATTAACATTGGGGGTCTGATTGGTGGTCTGACCTGAGGTGTAATGAAAAATATATTTTTCTTATTGTGCCACTTCCAGCCCGGAGCCCAGCTGCCCAGAGCACTGATCCGGAGCAGCTTGGAGAAAAAGGTCTCACAGTCTCCTACACTCCTTCTGCCCGGCCAAGCCAGCAAGCACCCCTGAGGGTGGTGCCAGAGAAAGTACCCGGAATAACTGCAAACGTTTGGTTAATTTCTGTGACCTGATAAACAAAGAACTGTTCCTTTTGCATATTTTTTTTGTTGTGAGATTTTTCACACACACACTTAAAATGTAACGATATAAACAACTCGCAATTTACTGAATAAGAATATACCCGGCGAGCAAAAATGCTGTCCCCCCCAGATTTTTGAGGGTTCCTACACCCATGCATTCTTGCGCTCATATGAGCAGCAGGCGAATTCCCTCTCACTTTAGGCACACTTCCACTCGTCCACTAGGTGTCTTTAATCAGCAGGATGTTTCAGGATGCTGGCAGGAGCGCTCTCAGGTGCGTCTTACTCCATGCTGCCGCAGGCCACGTCCTAAGAGTTATTACTTTTAAATTGTTCTGCAATATGAATCACAAGTTGTCCAATGTGACGACTTCTAAATAATCAAGCATTCCATTTCTGAGGAAATTAGTTTCTGCACATAACAATACCCAGGAAAATGAGCATACATGACATCAATGGATTGCAGTTTGTCGGTCGTAAACATTGTTGTGATGGAACAATGTTCTCATCAAGATAATGAATCCAAAGAGAATATGTAGTTTACATAGTGTAATTATTCAGAAAAACGGGATAGCAGTCAGTGGTGAGTGGAAGAAGCACTAGGAGAATGACAATAACTTAGCTGGACAGCCTGTACTAACCAATAACAGGCATTGTTACTAACTATCCCTGGCTGATACAGTATGTTCATACAAATTTGATTTCTCCAATATATCATTTTTTTCAGTCAGCTATAAACTAAAAGAAACATAGATGTTTATGTTAATAATACTCAGCAGTTTTAGACATCATAGACAGTAGCCTGTAAAAAGAAGAGGGATTGGGTGTCAGGCCTTACTCTGGATCTTCTTGGCCAATAAGTGTAATATATGGCTCCCCAGTCAAGGGTGGCTGAAGGAAACAGATGTAACTTGGAACAATGACCCAACTGCTCACACATGGGGCAACAGACTCTGCAGTTATAATGTTCTCACAAACAAGCTTCATGGTTATGATGTTTCATATGAGACAATGAGCTTATTGATTACAACAGTCACTCTTAGAGGACACAGTCTTAGGGCCCATTCACACAACCGGTTGGCCGCAGTGCCTGTGTTGCAGACCGCAAACAGCGGGTCACCGGCTGTGTAAACTCCCCATCATGGATGCGGACCAATTAAATTGAATAGGTCTATAATCCGCAAGATACGGCAAAAGATAGGACATATCTTATCTTTTGCGGTAAGGAGGCACGGATCAGAAGTACATGGAAACACTCAGAAACCCTTCCGTGGGCTTTTGGGTCTGTGCCTCCGCATCGCAAAAGATACATGTCCTATCTTTTGCCGTATCTTGTGGATCACAGACCCATTCAAGTAATTGGGGCCGCACCGCAATATGGCGGCTGCCCGTGTTTTGTGAAATGCTATTTGCGGTCCACAACACAGGCACGGCGACCATATGGTTGTGTGAATGGGCCCCTAGTCAGTTGCAAAGGGTTTGGCAAACACAGTCTTTTTAAAGAGGACCTGTCACCACAAAATGCAATGCAATCTGATAGCCCCAGGAGAAGCCAAGCAGGTTGATGTATATTTTTGTGGAAAACAATTCAGTAAAACCTATAATTGATACATTTCTATGTTACTTTTTTTTTTTTTTTTTTTTTTTGCAGCCCTGTGAATAGGGAGGAGGTGTTATCAGTGACTGATAGCATTGTGTGTATAAGTGTGTATACAGAGATAACTGTCAGTCACTGATAACATCTCCTCCCTGTAACGATAGTTCTTCACAAGAGGTGGAAAAAGCAAAGATATAAATATAGAAGTTACAGGTTTTACTGAATCTTTTCCCACAAAAATATACATCGATCTGCTTAGCTTCGTTCTTCTGCTCTATAAGATGGTGCTTTCAGATTGCAATGCATTTTGTGGTGACAGGCCCTGTTCAAGTGTCAAAAGCTCCTTGTTCAGTCAGCTTTGCATCCTTCTAGACCTTCCTGTGTACTGACCTTGGCTTGTGCCTGCATTTCCCCTTGCCTACTGATTAACTTTGTACCTAATCTACTTGCTTAGACTATGTGGTTCATTTCTGGATTAGCCTCTTGTCTTCTGGTTTGGCTTCTACTGAAATCAGTTCCATTTACCTGAATGGTGTTGTTTTGGCAGAAAACACATGGGATTTCTGCAAGCCTCATTTACATAAACTATACAGTGGTTAGCAGTGGCGGATTACAATAGGGACGTTCGGGTCGGCAGCCCCGGGCCCAGCACCACTGGGGGGCCCAACGCCGACCCGAACGCCCACATACTGAGGCGGGGCACGGGAGCGCATAGCTCCCTGTCCTGTCTCCGATCACCACCATAGGCTTCAGGCCGCACATAGGCCTGAGGCCTATGCGGTAGTGAAATCCCGGCGCAGGCGTGCGTGATGACGTCATTGCGTGCCTGTGACAGGACGCAGCACTGCCTCATCCCACCTTCCTCTGCGAGCCTTGCCCTGGACATAGCCTAGGTGAGTATTTCGCTTTTCATTTTTTTTCATTTTTTTATTTTATGTGCCTACTTTCGGGGACATGTGGGGGGTGGTAGGACATATTAAGATACATCAAGTACATGGGGAGGGGGAGAATGTGGGGGCTGTGGGGCCAAATTATTATGGGAGGGAATACTATGTGGGGACAAATGATTATGGGAGGGACTACTATGTGGGGGCAAATTACTATATGGGGCAGTGTGGGGGCAAATTATTATGGGAGGGACTACTATGTGGGGGCAAATTACTATATAGGGCAGTGTGGGGGCAAATTACTATATGGGGCAGTGTGGGGGCAAATTACTATGTGGGGGCAGTGTGGGGGAAACTACTGTGTGGGGACAGTGTGGGGTAATTGCTATGTGGGGAAAGTGTGGAGTAATTGCTATGTGGGGACAGTGTGGGGAAATTTCTATGTGGGGACAGTGTGGGGTAATTTCTATGTGGGGACAGTGTGGGGTAATTTCTATGTGGGGACAGTGTGGGGTACTTTCTATGTGGGGACAGTGTGGGGTAATTTCTATGTGGGGACAGTGTGGGGTAATTTCTATGTGGGGACAGTGTGGGGTAATTTCTATGTGGGGACAGTGTGGGGTAATTTCTATGTGGGGACAGTGTGGGGTAATTGCTATGTGGGGAAAGTGTGGGGTAATTGCTATGTGGGGACAGTGTGGGGTAATTGCTATGTGGGGACAGTGTGGGGAAAATGTCTATGTGGGGACAGTGTGGGGAAAATGTCTATGTGGGGACAGTGTGGGGTAATTTCTATGTAGGGACAGTGTGGGGAAATTGCTATGTGGGGACAGTGTGGGGTAATTGCTATGTGGGGACAGTGTGGGGTAATTGCTATGTGGGGACAGTGTGGGGTAATTGCTATGTGGGGACAGTGTGGGGAAATTGCTATGTGGGGACAGTGTGGGGGTAATTGCTATGTGGGGACAGTGTGGGGGTAATTGCTATGTGGGGACAGTGTGGGGTAATTTCTATGTGGGGACAGTGGGGTAATTTCTATGTGGGGACAGTGTGGAGTAATTTCTATGTGGGGACAGTGGGGTAATTTCTATGTGGGGACAGTGTGGGGTAATTTCTATGTGGGGACAGTGTGGGGAAATTGCTATGTGGAGGCAGCGTGGGTGGCCTTGCTATTGGGGAGGCACTGTAGGGGCAATTCTATTATTTTTGGGACACTATACAGGGATTATTGTCTGGAGCACAATAGAGGGTGGTATTATCACAGGGGGCACTCTAGGGGACATTATAGCTGCTGTGGACACTATAGGAACATTTGGGGTAACTTATCAAACTGGTGTAAAGTAGAACTGGCTTAGTTGCCCATAGCAGCCAATCAGATCTCACCTTTCATATTTGACAGCTCTTTTGGAAATCCATCTATACTTTACACCAGTTTGATAAATGACTCTAATTATGTCTATTAGGGTCACAATTCTTTCAGCAGTATAGTACCTTGGACATTAGGGAGCAAAAACGGGCACAGTATTGGGGGTGGCAGCAGAATGACACTGTGGGGACACCAGGATGAGGAGGTTGATGGAAAAATTGAGAAATCTAACGTGTCTGTGTTACAAACTGTAGAGACGAGATGCGGCTGAAAGAATTTGCCATGGTGGTCTGGGTCAAATGGAGGAGAAGAGGAAAGAGAAGGTCTACATGACAGGAGATGTCACTGGATGTAAGAGGTATGTGGTGGTGTATTCTCGTCCATGTCTTTTTATTATAATTATATGTATTTTAAATTTGGCGACCAAATTTTTCAGTTTAGGAGCCAAATTTGCTTTTTTTTTTTGTCTGAAGATGTCATATGGCCTAGGAAGAGACTGTGGCGCTCATGAAGCACCGCAGCCTCTTCATACAAAAAAAAAAACTAAACTAAAATAGAGGGAGGGGCCCAAGTTGGGTAGACAGCCCCGGGCCTATCATGCACTTAATCCGCCCCTGGTGGTTAGCACTGGTGCCTTGCAGCTCTGGGGTCCTAGGTTTGAATCCGACCAAGAACAACATCTGCATGGAGTTTGTATATTCTCCCCATGTTTATGTGGGTTTTCTCCGGGTACTCCAGTTTCCTCTCACACTCCAAAGACATATTGATAGGGACTTTAGATTGTGAGCCCTACTGGGGACAGCTTGATGCTAATGTATGTAAAGCATTGCAGAATATAATAGCGCTATATAAGTGCATAAAATAAATTAAAATGCTGCTTTTGAATATACCTTAAAGGGAACCTATCACCAGGATTTTGTGTATAGGGTTGAGGACATGGGTTGCTAGATGGCCGCTAGCACATCCGCAATATCCAGTCCCCATAGCTCTGTGTGCTTTTATTGTGTAAAAAAAACGATTTGATACATATGCAAATTAACCTGAGATGAGTCCTGTCCCTGAGATGAGTCACGCACAGGACTCATCTCAGGTTAATTTGCATATGTATCAAATCGCGTTTTTTACACAATAAAAGCACACAGAGCTATGGGGACTGGATATTGCGGTTGTGCTAGTGGCCATCTAGCAACCCATGTCCTCAGCTCTATACACAAAATACCGGTGACAGGTTCCCTTTAAAGGGATTTTCTGCAGCTCAGCCCCATTTGCTTGAATGGGACTAAGCTACACCTAGGCTTCAAACACCTGATCAGAGGGGGTTCCGGGAGTCAGGAACCCACTGATCAGATATTGATGACTTATCCTGATAACGCCTTTAAGTGGTGAATATTCTTTTCTCTAAAAAGGCCTGAGAAAAGCCTCACTAAAAATGTCTGCTTTATTTTTAATATTATACTGTCTATTGACTGTATTTCTTAAAGGGGTTGTCTCACCTCCTTATTTACAGGCCTCAGTTCCCTGCTTGCTGGGGGCGGAGCTGAACGCACAGTGAACAGGGCAGGGAGGACGCAACCCTTGCTTGTGCGTACGCACACACTGCAAATCCTATGAGCTTGTAGTAAAGCTCAGACGAGGTGGCCGGGAGTGATGCACAATAATTTGTGTGCGCTCGCTCCTGTGAAACCCGGCCACCAGATCAGCCGTCCGATAGGGTTCCTGTGCGCCTGCGCGGCCACCACTGATAACATTACAGTGGTGGCCGTAACCCCTAGAAATGAGCATGGAATTTGGGGCACTATAAAGAGGAATAAGAGGTGATAGAGACAAATTGGAACATGGATCTATATTACAGAAACCATCCTAGAACTACAACGAAGTGATTAAATGGTGAATACTGAGGTGAGACAACCCCTTTAAGATTTTGGTTCATTGTCACTTTGTAGGAACTGGTGTGTCACAAAGACAGACCAATCCAGGGGGATGAAGGGGCTCTGAAAGTCCCAACTTCAGCTCAAAGTGATGTATTATTTATGTCAGCGCTATACAGGCCCACTCTCCACGATCACACAGCACAATCTGCCAATGGGAAACTATGGTCTTTTGTGCTGCACAAAAGATACAATTACCCGATAAACTAGTGTTTTGCTCGATCATCAAGTAATTGGCGGTGCATTTACACTGCCAGATCATCGCTAATGAGCATTACTAGTAATGCTGGTTATCGATGATCTGTTCAAATGTCGACCAGTGTACAGGGCCCTTTACACATTATTGGACTTGGACACAATCTGTTTATGTACACAGTCGAGTCCCATTATTATAACCACCAGCAATATCCGCTGTGTGCAGCATGGACAGCAACTAGATGGGCTAAGAATGACTCAATAAGGTCCTAGTAGGTTGTCACAGATATCTGGAGCTATGTCTACTGCAATGCATCCCACAGCTTCCGGAGGATGAGTGGAGGAAGATCCAAAGAGCGAATATGACGATCAAGATGGTCCCACAGATGCTCAATTGGGTTCAAGTCTGGTGAATAAGGGGACCAAGGTACTACTTGGAAGTCTTGGTCACACTCCTCCAACCAATATAAAACATTTTTAGCCATGTGACATGTCACATTGTCTTCCTGGGAGATCCCATCCGCCCCAGGTAAGACAATCAGCATGTATGGTGTACATGATTTGCAAGGATGGATTCAATGGGTTGAAAGTGCCTTCCAAATGGATGAGTGGGCCCAGACAATGCCATAAAAACATTCTTCAGAACATAAAGCTGCCACCACCAGCTTGTGTTCTTACAGCAATGGTTGCAGGGTGTTTTATCTCTGATACTCCTAACCTCCAATACCAACGTCCATCCATTTGATGAAGCAGAAAACGTGACCCAACAGAGAAGGCAACCCAATTCTGATACTGCCACAAAAATGTAAGCCTTTTCTGACTATACAACTTCATTAGCAAAGGTGCAGTGACTATCCATCTTTGGAGCCCCATACGCAGTAGGGTTCACTGAACCGTTGTTTTAGATGTGTCTGGTAGCTCCTTGGTTTATTTTGGCTGTGAGTTGCTCCACTGTAGCATGTTCCACCCTCGCTCACCTTTGTAGCAAAAGTTCACATCAGTGGACTCTACATCGCTTATTCACAATTGTGCCATTTGTCCACTCATGATACACTTTCACCTACAGCAGCACACAAACAGTGCATAAACTGTGCAGTTTCAGAAATAATGCCACTTGGCCCAAAAGGCAGTAATCATCCCGTTTTGTAAATTGCCCCTGTTACCCAGGACAGCAGCAAGGGATATATGTGCAGACAGCCTATTGCACACCTCATATACCCACCAAGCCAACTCATGACACGTGACTTCCTTCATGAGCGTCCAACATCGAAAGTAGGAAGTGGACATAATAATTTGACTCCGTTGTGTATTTATTTTTGATGATTAGAACTTTAATTCCCATGGATTCAGCTCTAAACCAGCAGTGTCTACAGATTTAGAAGTGACTTGACCCCAATTCAGAGAAATGTCTATTTTTGACCAAACTGTTATTCTTAGGTTCTGACGTTAGATGATTATTTTAGTTGTTTTTATTCCAGTTTCATCAGGAGCAAAGGGCATTTCAGAACTCCCATTTCTTACATGCATTACAGACTAAAAATAAACACTAATGACTGAATTAGCTTGGAAATTACATGATAAGAGTACAAGCTGTCATACGTGTCTGAGAATGTGTGGTCTACTGATAATTGAATTCAAGGGGTTGTGCAGAGCTCCAATATTGATAAGCTATCGGTAGGGGTCCGATCAGTTGGGGTCCGACTCCCAGCACCCATGCGATCAGCTGTTTGAAGAGGTAGTAGCGCTGTGTGGCATGTGAGCGCTGCTTCCACTTCAGAATTAGACTGTACATTGTACATTGTACATTGTCTCACTTTTAGAGGCATGTAATGTAATGCTAAAGTGGAAGAACAATGAAAAACTAAATTATTGTTAACATTAGGCAACATGGTATTCACACAAGACACACATTTACAGGGGTTTAAACTGATTCCACAATCTATGGACGTGTATACAGTACAGACCAAAAGTTTGGACACACCTTCTCATTCAAAGAGTTTTCTTTATTTTCATGACTATGAAAATTGTAGATTCACACTGAAGGCATCAAAACTATGAATTAACACATGTGGAATTATATACATAACAAAAAAGTGTGAAACAACTGAAAATATGTCATATTCTAGGTTCTTCAAAGTAGCCACCTTTTGCTTTGATTACTGCTTTGCACACTCTTGGCATTCTCTTGATGAGCTTCAAGAGGTAGTCACCTGAAATGGTCTTCCAACAGTCTTGAAGGAGTTCCCAGAGATGCTTAGCACTTGTTGACCCTTTTGCCTTCACTCTGCGGTCCAGCTCACCCCAAACCATCTCGATTGGGTTCAGGTCCGGTGACTGTGGAGGCCAGGTCATCTGGCGCAGCACCCCATCACTCTCCTTCATGGTGAAATATCCCTTACACAGCCTGGAGGTGTGTTTGGGGTTATTGTCCTGTTGAAAAATGATGGTCCAACTAAACGCAAACCGGATGGAATAGCATGCCGCTGCAAGATGCTGTGGTAGCCATGCTGGTTCAGTATGCCTTCAATTTTGAATAAATCCCCAACAGTGTCACCAGCAAAGCACCCCCACACCATCACACCTCCTCCATGCTTCACGGTGGGAACCAGGCATGTAGAGTCCATCCGTTCACCTTTTCTGCGTCGCAAAGATCTCAAATTTGGACTCATCAGACCAAAGCACAGATTTCCACTGGTCTAATGTCCATTCCTTGTGTTCTTTAGCCCAAACAAGTCTCTTCTGCTTGTTGCCTGTCCTTAGCAGTGGTTTCCTAGCAGATATTCTACTATGAAGGCCTGATTCACACAGTCTCCTCTTAACAGTTGTTCTAGAGATGTGTCTGCTGCTAGAACTCTGTGTGGCATTGACCTGGTCTCTAATCTGAGCTGCTGTTAACCTGCGATTTCTGAGGCTGGTGACTCGGATGAACTTATCCTCCACAGCAGAGGTGACTCTTGGTCTTCCTTTCCTGGGGCGGTCCGCATGTGAGCCAGTTTCTTTGTAGCGCTTGATGGTTTTTGTGACTGCACTTGGGGACACTTTCAAAGTTTTCCCAATTTTTCGGACTGACTGACCTTCATTTCTTAAAGTAATGATGGCCACTCGTTTTTCTTTACTTAGCTGCTTTTTTCTTGCCATAATACAAATTCTAACAGTCTATTCAGTAGGACTATCAGCTGTGTATCCACCTGACTTCTCCACAACGCAACTGATGGTCCCAACCCCATTTATAAGGCAAGAAATCCCACTTATTAAACCTGACAGGGCACACCTGTGAAGTGAAAACCATTTCAGGTGACTACCTCTTGAAGCTCATCAAGAGAATGCCAAGAGTGTGCAAAGCAGTAATCAAAGCAAAAGGTGGCTACTTTGAAGAACCTAGAATATGACATATTTTCAGTTGTTTCACACTTTTTTGTTATGTATATAATTCCACATGTGTTAATTCATAGTTTTGATGTCTTCAGTGTGAATCTACAATATTCATAGTCATGAAAATAAAGAAGACTCTTTGAATGAGAAGGTGTGTCCAAACTTTTGGTCTGTACTGTATATGGTTTCTGTGTCAACAGAAAATAAGCTATTGTTTAAAGAGGACCTTTCACTAGTTTAAAAACTAAAGACTAACTATATCAGTGGGCAGAGTGGCGCCCAGGGGTCCCCCTGCACTTACTAGTATGTCTGGGCGCACCAGGCTATGAGCTGTGCGCTGCGATTGGCCAGCGCTGCAGCAAGGGAGCCTATACAAAAACTCTGTCCAGTACAATAGAGGGAGCTGCAGACACCGGAGCCTATACCGGGCGAACGGAGCGGCGCCCAGACATACTAGTAAGTGCAGGGGAACCCCTGGGCGCCGCTCTGCCCACAGATATAGTTAGTTTTTAGTTTTTAAACTAGTGAAAGGTCCTCTTTAAATAAAATTTTTATATTAAACATATTTTTAGAATTTTCTAGTCACTTTGTACACTCCTGAACAGTAAGGTTATGCAAATTAAGGCAGCAGTAGGTGTCGCTCAGATCTGCAGATGATTACATTTTCAAGCACCTAGCTCCAATTTGTGGAAATGTGGACGGGGCATAAAAGCCAAACTGAAAGCAATGCTTTTTAGCCAAATAAAACCTCAAAAATCAAATCATGTCATGTCATCTCCTGTTCGTCAACATGCCAGTTATCACCACTTGTTACAAACTAAGGCCTCATGCACACGACAGTTTTTTTTCACGGTCCGCAAAAACGGGGTCCGTGGGTCCGAGATCCGTGACCGTTTTTTCGTCCGTGGGTCTTCCTTGATTTTTGGAGGATCCACGGACATGAAAAAAAAGTCGTTTTGGCGTCCGCCTGGCCGTGCGGAGCCAAACGGATCCGTCCTAAATTACAATGCAAGTCAATGGGGACGGATCCGTTTGATGTTGACACAATATGGTGCCATTTCAAACGGATCCGTCCCCATTGACTTTCAATGTAAAGTCTGGAGTTCTTTTATACCATCGGATTGGAGTTTTCTCCAATCCGATGGTATATTTTAACTTGAAGCGTCCCCATCACCATGGGAACGCCTCTATGTTAGAATATACTGTCGGATATGAGCTACTTCGTGAACCTCAGATCCGACAGTATATTCTAACACAGAGGCGTTCCCATGGTGATGGGGACGCTTCAGGTTAGAATACACTACAAACTTTGTACAAGACTGCCCCCTGCTGCCTGGCAGCACCCGATCTCTTACTGGGGGATATGATAGCACAATTAACCCCTTTAGGTGCGGCACCTAAAGGGGTTAATTGTACTATCATATTCCCCTGTAGGAGATCAGGGCTGCCAGGCAGCAGGGGGCAGACCCCCCCCCCCCCCTCCCCAGTTTGAATATCGTTGGTGGCACAGTGTGCCAACCACCATCGGCCCCCCCTCCCTCCCTCTATTGTATTAAATCGTTGGTGGCACAGTGTGCCAACCACCATCGGCCCCCCTCCCTCCCTCTATTGTATTAAATCGTTGGTGGCACAGTGTGCCAACCACCATCGGCCCCCCTCCCTCCCTCTATTGTATTAAATCGTTGGTGGCACAGTGTGCCAACCACCATCGCCCCCCCCTCCCCCCCTCCCTCTATAGCAGTAACATTGGTGGCAGTGTGCGGTCTCAACAGTAGAAGATTCATACTTACCGGCTTGCTGCTGCGCTGTCTGTGTCCGGCCGGGAGCTCCTCCTACTGGTAAGTGAAAGGTCTGTGCGGCGCATTGCTAAAGAACTGTCACTTACCAGTAGGAGGAGCTCCCGGCCGGTCACAGACATCGCAGCAGCAAGCAGGTAAGTATGAATCTTCTACTGTTGAGACCGCACACTGCCACCAATGTTACTGCTATAGAGGGAGGGGGGGGGGGGTGGCGGGGGAGGCGATGGTGGTTGGCACACTGTGCCACCAACGATTTAATACAATAGAGGGAGGGAGGGAGGGGGGCCGATGGTGGTTGGCACACTGTGCCACCAACGATTTAATACAATAGAGGGAGGGAGGGGGGGGCGATGGTGGTTGGCACACTGTGCCACCAACGATATTCAAACTGGGGAGGGGGGGGGTCTGCCCCCTGCTGCCTGGCAGCCCTGATCTCTTACAGGGGAATATGATAGTACAATTAACCCCTTTAGGTGCCGCACCTGAAGGGGTTAATTGTGCTATCATATCCCCCTGTAAGAGATCGGGTGCTGCCAGGCAGCAGGGGGCAGTCTTGTACAAAGTTTGTAGTGTATTCTAACTAGAAGCGTCCCCATCACCATGGGAACGCTTCTGTGTTAGAATATACTGTCGGAAATGAGTTTTCACGAAGTGAAAACTTAGATCAGAAAAAGCTTTTATGCAGACGGATCTTCGGATCCGTCTGTATAAAAAGCAACCTACGGCCACGGATCACGGACACGGATGCCAATCTTGTGTGCATCCGTGTTCTTTCACGGACCCATTGACTTGAATGGGTCCGTGAACCGTTGTCCGTCAAAAAAATAGGACAGGTCATATTTTTTTGACGGACAGGATACACGGATCACGGCCTCGGCTGCAAAACGGTGCATTTTCCGATTTTTCCACGGACCCATTGAAAGTCAATGGGTCCGCGAAAAAAAACGGAAAACGGCACAACGGCCACGGATGCACACAACGGTCGTGTGCATGAGGCCTAAGAGGGACAGAATCCTTGCACTGGTAGACCTTGGTTTATTACTAAGCGTCTAGGCCGAGATGTCAGCAGTGTTCAATGTTGCATGTCCCAGTGATTGGGAGAATCAAAGTGGAGAACGACAAAGTGGAAGGATAAGATGTCCACAGAGGCAAACCTCTGCTCATATGGATCGTTTAATTAGAAGAATGGCACATAGTGACCTATTCTGTACTGCAAGTGAAATTGGAAGTCTCATCTCAGCAAACACAAACCATCAGAAGGCTTTTGCACAACACTGGGCTACTAGCCAGATGTCCAGCTACAGGTATTCTATTGACCTCACCTCAAAGGCTATCGTGGTGCACAGCAAGATGGCAATGGAGGCTGGAATTGAGGTCTTTCCTCTTTAGAGATGAGTCCAACTTTTGTCTCCAATGCAATGATAGCCAGAGATTGGTTTGGAGACAATGTGGGCAATGTCATGAAGAGGCCTTCAAAAGGGATATGTCACACCAGTCCTACTTCTGGGATTATGGTGTGGTGTAATAGGGTGTGTCAATTTAGAGGAGAAAAATAAAAAATTTGGATTTATGTAAACAAGGGGGTAATGTACGGTAACTGAACCTCCTTAGTCTTCATTTCAGGTACAGCTCAGTGTTACCTTGATTTGGTCGTGGAACCGGTGGTGTGACCATTTCTCAAAAGTGTCCCAGGAGCTGTTTTTCATGCTGCTACGGCCTGCAGCTTCTCCAGACTTCACTCCCATTAAACACATCGGGGACGTCAGTGGTTAGCAATTGCAAAGGGAGCTGCCAAGCTCTAAGCAGCAAGACCGCAAATGGTCGATGTTCCCTGTACTACTAAGTGCCAGACTGTCAGGAAGCAGGGGGTGTTACCCCTACTCTGGGACCACGGGCACGGCGCAGGGCACGGGTTCCCCTTCAGCTCGGTAGAACACCTGGTGCCCGAGGTGTGGGTGCACGGCGTGTGCGCAGTACACAGGCTGCTCGCACATTTCCGGGTGCATAGAGTTCCTGCATTATCCGGCTGTCAGGTGTGAGCCTTGCTGAGGGAGATTCCCAGTACACACCTTCCACCTTCCTCGCCTGCCATTGGTTCCTGGGGAGGGTGGTTCCTACCTTCCCTGGCTATAAAGACCTGGCCTGAGCTCTGGTTCATTGCTGAGTTATTCCACCTTATGGTGAACACCTAGCCTCCCTGCAGATCCTTCTATTGCCTGTTGTTTCTTTGTATCCTTCCCGGCTACTGACCCCTGGACTGTCTTCCGCCTTGAACCTTCGCTGCCTGCCTCGACCCGGATTGGACATTGACTACCCCTCTTGGATTATCCCTAAACTTGTACCGCATTCTGGGCTGTCAGCTGCTTACTGCCAGTGGGTTCCTCATCCCACTACTGGCTCCCTGGGAGGTTCTGACATAATAACTCAGCCTTCACCATGGAACCCGCAAAAGCAGTGGATCCCATGACGGCCATGACCCAGCAACTTAACCTCATGACGCAGGCCTTTCAGGAGATGCAAGCGAGTCATGAGCACCTGCTGCAGAGGGTTGCCACACAGGAGCAGCGCATCGCAGAGCGCACCGCGCTACCACCCTCGCCTCCCCCTACGCCGGCGCGCACCCTGGAAGTGGTCTCTAGCGAGCCGTCAGTCAGCCTCCCTGAGCGGTTTTCAGGAGATCGGAGGAAGTACCGCTCCTTCATCATCTCCTGCGAGCTGTTGTTTTCCCTGAAGCCACGTACATATGCCACGGACTTCGTCAAGGTACGCACGGCAATTTCCTTGCTCTCAGGGCCTCCCCAGACCTGGGCGCACCAACTCCTACTAGCCGATGACCCAGTGCTGGCATCTTGGAAGTCCTTTGCCGCAGCTATGCAAAGACTTTATGATGACCCCCTGCGTTCTTCAACCGCCAGGGGTACCTTGCGCACCCTCCGCCAGGGCAGACGTCCAGTGGAGGATTACATCATGGAATTCCGTGAGGTAGCCCCGGATACGGGCTTGAACGAGGTGGCCTTGATTGACCAATTCCGCATCGGTTTGTCCGAGCAGCTCAAGGATGAGCTTGCCCGCATTGGGGTGCCGGGCTCCTTGGGGGGCCTGATGGACTCAGTAACCCACCTGGATCGCCGCTTCCGGGAAAGAAGACAGGAGCGACAACAGACCCCGCCTCTAACGGAGCGCCGGTCGGAACCCTTAAGGCTTCCTGTTCCTGTGGCAGCAGACGGTAACCAGGAGGAGCCGATGCAGATCGGGGCTGTTCGGGGTCCCCTGTCCACGGTGGAGAGAACCAGGAGAAGAACCTTGCATCTGTGTTTATATTGCGCAAAACCGGGCCATTTCCTGAAGGACTGTCCCATCAAACCTCCCGAAGGTAGGCCGGAGACACCCACGGTATGCATTAACCTACCTATGTATAACAACTCGTCTCATCTCACCATCCCTGTTTCCCTGCAGCTGGGCAACAACAATATTGATCTCTCTGCCATCATTGATTCGGGCGCAAGCAGCTGTTTTATGGACAAGGATCTGGCTTCCCAACTAGGCATCCCGTTGCGCCCTAAGAAGAACCCATCCCAGCTGCATCTGGTGGATGGCAGCACCCTAAAGACGGGACCTATCGCCATGGAATCACATCCCTTGTTCCTCCGCATCGGCCTTTACCATTCCGAGAAGATCGTGTGGGACATCGTGCCTTCCCCCTTGTTTCCAGTCATTTTAGGCATCCCCTGGCTTAGGAGACACAACCCCACGATTAACTGGACCTCTGGCTCCATCACCTTCACGCCCCCCTCCGGTTCTCCTGTTCACGCGTCTCCGGCTCCAAGCCCTCCTGCGGTTCTGGGCACCGTTGAACACAGACTACCTGACAAATATCGGGACTATGCAGACGTTTTTGAAAAAAAAGGAGCAGACGCCTTGCCGCCACACAGGCCTTATGATTGCCCCATTGACCTGCTCCCTGGAGCCCCACTGCCGTACGGGCGCTTGTACAATCTGTCCGAACCCGAGACCAGGGCCCTGAAGGACTACATAGAGGAGAGCCTAGCGAAGGGGTTCATCCGTCCCTCGACCTCTCCAGTTGGGGCCGGCATCTTCTTTGTGGGGAAAAAAGATGGGGGTCTCCGGCCCTGTGTCGATTACCGGGCCCTGAACGACATCACCAAGAAAAACCGGTACCCACTCCCTCTCATTCCCGACTTGCTGGACAGAGTCAAGGATGCCCGTTTCTTCACCAAGATCGACCTCCGTGGGGCCTACAATCTGATTCGTGTCAGGGAGGGGGATGAGTGGAAGACAGCATTCCGCTCACGGTTTGGGCACTACGAGTACCTTGTCATGCCCTTCGGGCTCTGTAACGCCCCTGCCACATTTCAGTGCTTCATCAATGACGTCTTCCGTGACCTGTTGGATACCCATGTTGTGGTATATCTGGACGATATCCTTGTCTTCTCCAGATCACTGCCACAACACGAACGGCATGTCAAATCGGTGCTCCAGCGTCTGCGGACCCACAGTCTCTATGGCAAGCTTGAAAAAAGCACCTTCGAAGTCTCGTCCATTGAGTTCCTGGGCTACATCCTATCCCCAGGTCGAGTGGAGATGGACCCCAGGAAGATCCAGGCCGTCCAGAATTGGCCTGTCCCCCGCAATCGGCGGATGGTGCAGCAGTTCATTGGTTTTGCCAATTTTTACCGCCGATTCATTCGGAACTTTTCAGCGATCTGCGCTCCCATCACTGCTCTGACCAGGAGCAACACCCTGTTTGAATGGACCCCGAAGGTCCAACAGGCATTCCAGCACCTTAAGAGGCTGTTCACACAGGCACCTATACTGGTACAACCGGACGCCTCTTGCCCGTTTTTTCTGGAGACCGATGCCTCCGAGGGGGCTATCGGGGCTGTTCTCTCCCAGGTCCAAGGGGAGAAGCAGCTTCTCCATCCCGTTGCCTTTTATTCCCGCAAACTCACCGGGGCCGAACGCAACTATGATGTGGGTGAGAGGGAGCTGCTCGCTATCAAGGACGCCCTGGAGGAATGGAGACATTTGCTGGAAGGAGCCGAAAACCCTGTGGTGGTGTACACCGACCATCGCAACCTCGAATATCTCCGCAGTGCCAAGCGACTGCGTCCTCGACAAGCCAGGTGGGCTCTCTTTTTCTCCCGTTTTCGCCTCCAGATTACCTATCGACCGGGATCCAAGAACGGCAAGGCTGATGCCTTGTCCCGTATGTGCTCCTCCGAGGCCGATCCTGCACCTCCGGAACCGATCCTGCCAGCCGCATACTTTCTAGCCACCCAACACTCCTTGATCGAGAGGATCCGACGGGCCAGCATGCCAGCTCCAGAGGAGGCAGCCCATCTGCCAATGAAGCAGGGGCTTTGTTACCACCAACAGTGGATCTACGTCCCAGTCTCCCAGCGACTGCCTGGCCTGTACTACAGCATCACCATGACCACCCCACAGCAGGCCACCGAGGTAGGCGCAACACCATGGAATGCATCCTACGTCAGTTTTGGTGGCCCTCTTTGGCAGCCGACGTACGCTCCTTCATAGAGTCTTGTTCCGTGTGTGCACTCTACAAACGTCCCACCTCAAAACCTGTTGGGTTATTACAGCCTCTGCCAGTGCCAACCCTTCCATGGCGCAACATAGCCATGGATTTCATTGTGGACTTACCGCCTTCACAAGCCTGTACCACCATCATGGTGGTGGTGGACAGATGTACCAAGATGTCCCACTTCATTCCGACCTCCGGTCTCCCGACGGCCCAAAAAACCTCAGAGTTGTTCCTCCAACACGTGTTCCGGTTGCACGGGCTCCCTGATTCCATCGTCTCAGACCGGGGCTCACAATTCACCTCCCGCTTTTGGACCCAGTTTTGCCGTAGCCTTCATATCACTCGCAGCCTGTCTTCTGCCTATCACCCCCAGTCCAATGGGCAGACCGAAAGGACCAACCAAACTCTCGAACAGTTCCTTCGCTGTTACACATCCCATCTACAAGACGACTGGGTGAGCCATCTCCCCTTCGCGGAATTTTCCTTCAACAATCAGCTTCATTCCTCCACCGGGCTCTCACCATTCTATGCCAACTATGGCTATCATCCCGCAACTCTCCCGGATCTCCCCCTTGATGTCCCAGTGCCTGAAGTGGCTCAACGGCTCCGGCTCCTACGAGAACTGAGGCGGACCCTAACGCAACAACTCCAGGCCGCTCAGCAGCGGCACAAGATGCAGGCAGACCGTAGACGCACAGAATTCCCCAGGTACAAAGACGGGGACAAGGTGTGGCTTTCCACACAGCACCTCAAGCTGTCCTGTCCCTCCCGAAAACTGGGACCCCGTTACATTGGTCCCTTTGAGATCGTGAGTATGGTCAACAACGTTGCAGCCAAGCTCCAGTTGCCTACTTCCCTGGGAATCCACCCGGTATTCCACGTGTCCTTGTTGAAACCACACCGTGCCAACCCATTCCCGGACCGGGCACCTGCTCCACCACCTCCCATCCAGGTGAATAACGATGATGAGTATGAAGTCCAGGAGATCCTGGACTCCCGCCGCCGGCGTGGGGTCCTGGAGTATCTCATCCACTGGAAGGGGTACGGTCCCGAGGAGCGTTCCTGGGAGCCCTTGGGGAATGTCCATGCGGCCGCCAAGGTGCGGGCGTTCCATCGGGCTCACCCCGAGAGGCCTTCCCAGGGTCGCGTCCGGAGGCCGCTCCTTGGTGGGGGGCTCTGTCAGGAAGCAGGGGGTGTTACCCCTACTCTGGGACCACGGGCACGGCGCAGGGCACGGGTTCCCCTTCAGCTCGGTAGAACACCTGGTGCCCGAGGTGCGGGTGCACGGCGTGTGCGCAGTACACAGGCTGCTCGCACATTTCCGGGTGCATAGAGTTCCTGCATTATCCGGCTGTCAGGTGTGAGCCTTGCTGAGGGAGATTCCCAGTACACACCTTCCACCTTCCTCGCCTGCCATTGGTTCCTGGGGAGGGTGGTTCCTACCTTCCCTGGCTATAAAGACCTGGCCTGAGCTCTGGTTCATTGCTGAGTTATTCCACCTTATGGTGAACACCTAGCCTCCCTGCAGATCCTTCTATTGCCTGTTGTTTCTTTGTATCCTTCCCGGCTACTGACCCCTGGACTGTCTTCCGCCTTGAACCTTCGCTGCCTGCCTCGACCCGGATTGGACATTGACTACCCCTCTTGGATTATCCCTAAACTTGTACCGCATTCTGGGCTGTCAGCTGCTTACTGCCAGTGGGTTCCTCATCCCACTACTGGCTCCCTGGGAGGTTCTGACATAATAACTCAGCCTTCACCATGGAACCCGCAAAAGCAGTGGATCCCATGACGGCCATGACCCAGCAACTTAACCTCATGACGCAGGCCTTTCAGGAGATGCAAGCGAGTCATGAGCACCTGCTGCAGAGGGTTGCCACACAGGAGCAGCGCATCGCAGAGCGCACCGCGCTACCACCCTCGCCTCCCCCTACGCCGGCGCGCACCCTGGAAGTGGTCTCTAGCGAGCCGTCAGTCAGCCTCCCTGAGCGGTTTTCAGGAGATCGGAGGAAGTACCGCTCCTTCATCATCTCCTGCGAGCTGTTGTTTTCCCTGAAGCCACGTACATATGCCACGGACTTCGTCAAGGTACGCACGGCAATTTCCTTGCTCTCAGGGCCTCCCCAGACCTGGGCGCACCAACTCCTACTAGCCGATGACCCAGTGCTGGCATCTTGGAAGTCCTTTGCCGCAGCTATGCAAAGACTTTATGATGACCCCCTGCGTTCTTCAACCGCCAGGGGTACCTTGCGCACCCTCCGCCAGGGCAGACGTCCAGTGGAGGATTACATCATGGAATTCCGTGAGGTAGCCCCGGATACGGGCTTGAACGAGGTGGCCTTGATTGACCAATTCCGCATCGGTTTGTCCGAGCAGCTCAAGGATGAGCTCGCCCGCATTGGGGTGCCGGGCTCCTTGGGGGGCCTGATGGACTCAGTAACCCACCTGGATCGCCGCTTCCGGGAAAGAAGACAGGAGCGACAACAGACCCCGCCTCTAACGGAGCGCCGGTCGGAACCCTTAAGGCTTCCTGTTCCTGTGGCAGCAGACGGTAACCAGGAGGAGCCGATGCAGATCGGGGCTGTTCGGGGTCCCCTGTCCACGGTGGAGAGAACCAGGAGAAGAACCTTGCATCTGTGTTTATATTGCGCAAAACCGGGCCATTTCCTGAAGGACTGTCCCATCAAACCTCCCGAAGGTAGGCCGGAGACACCCACGGTATGCATTAACCTACCTATGTATAACAACTCGTCTCATCTCACCATCCCTGTTTCCCTGCAGCTGGGCAACAACAATATTGATCTCTCTGCCATCATTGATTCGGGCGCAAGCAGCTGTTTTATGGACAAGGATCTGGCTTCCCAACTAGGCATCCCGTTGCGCCCTAAGAAGAACCCATCCCAGCTGCATCTGGTGGATGGCAGCACCCTAAAGACGGGACCTATCGCCATGGAATCACATCCCTTGTTCCTCCGCATCGGCCTTTACCATTCCGAGAAGATCGTGTGGGACATCGTGCCTTCCCCCTTGTTTCCAGTCATTTTAGGCATCCCCTGGCTTAGGAGACACAACCCCACGATTAACTGGACCTCTGGCTCCATCACCTTCACGCCCCCCTCCGGTTCTCCTGTTCACGCGTCTCCGGCTCCAAGCCCTCCTGCGGTTCTGGGCACCGTTGAACACAGACTACCTGACAAATATCGGGACTATGCAGACGTTTTTGAAAAAAAAGGAGCAGACGCCTTGCCGCCACACAGGCCTTATGATTGCCCCATTGACCTGCTCCCTGGAGCCCCACTGCCGTACGGGCGCTTGTACAATCTGTCCGAACCCGAGACCAGGGCCCTGAAGGACTACATAGAGGAGAGCCTAGCGAAGGGGTTCATCCGTCCCTCGACCTCTCCAGTTGGGGCCGGCATCTTCTTTGTGGGGAAAAAAGATGGGGGTCTCCGGCCCTGTGTCGATTACCGGGCCCTGAACGACATCACCAAGAAAAACCGGTACCCACTCCCTCTCATTCCCGACTTGCTGGACAGAGTCAAGGATGCCCGTTTCTTCACCAAGATCGACCTCCGTGGGGCCTACAATCTGATTCGTGTCAGGGAGGGGGATGAGTGGAAGACAGCATTCCGCTCACGGTTTGGGCACTACGAGTACCTTGTCATGCCCTTCGGGCTCTGTAACGCCCCTGCCACATTTCAGTGCTTCATCAATGACGTCTTCCGTGACCTGTTGGATACCCATGTTGTGGTATATCTGGACGATATCCTTGTCTTCTCCAGATCACTGCCACAACACGAACGGCATGTCAAATCGGTGCTACAGCGTCTGCGGACCCACAGTCTCTATGGCAAGCTTGAAAAAAGCACCTTCGAAGTCTCGTCCATTGAGTTCCTGGGCTACATCCTATCCCCAGGTCGAGTGGAGATGGACCCCAGGAAGATCCAGGCCGTCCAGAATTGGCCTGTCCCCCGCAATCGGCGGATGGTGCAGCAGTTCATTGGTTTTGCCAAT
This sequence comes from Bufo gargarizans, assembly GCF_014858855.1. Taxonomy (NCBI): domain Eukaryota; kingdom Metazoa; phylum Chordata; class Amphibia; order Anura; family Bufonidae; genus Bufo; species Bufo gargarizans. The sequence continues at coordinate 465,528,377 of NC_058080.1, forward strand.
TTTTACCGCCGATTCATTCGGAACTTTTCAGCGATCTGCGCTCCCATCACTGCTCTGACCAGGAGCAACACCCTGTTTGAATGGACCCCGAAGGTCCAACAGGCATTCCAGCACCTTAAGAGGCTGTTCACACAGGCACCTATACTGGTACAACCGGACGCCTCTTGCCCGTTTTTTCTGGAGACCGATGCCTCCGAGGGGGCTATCGGGGCGGTTCTCTCCCAGGTCCAAGGGGAGAAGCAGCTTCTCCATCCCGTTGCCTTTTATTCCCGCAAACTCACCGGGGCCGAACGCAACTATGATGTGGGTGAGAGGGAGCTGCTCGCTATCAAGGACGCCCTGGAGGAATGGAGACATTTGCTGGAAGGAGCCGAAAACCCTGTGGTGGTGTACACCGACCATCGCAACCTCGAATATCTCCGCAGTGCCAAGCGACTGCGTCCTCGACAAGCCAGGTGGGCTCTCTTTTTCTCCCGTTTTCGCCTCCAGATTACCTATCGACCGGGATCCAAGAACGGCAAGGCTGATGCCTTGTCCCGTATGTGCTCCTCCGAGACCGATCCTGCACCTCCGGAACCGATCCTGCCAGCCGCATACTTTCTAGCCACCCAACACTCCTTGATCGAGAGGATCCGACGGGCCAGCATGCCAGCTCCAGAGGAGGCAGCCCATCTGCCAATGAAGCAGGGGCTTTGTTACCACCAACAGTGGATCTACGTCCCAGTCTCCCAGCGACTGCCTGTACTACAGCGTCGTATAGAAGAAACCGCAGCACTCTCCTGTCTTCAATTCAGTGGAATTTATTTCACCAGCAAAAAAATGCGACGTTTCGACCGTAAAGGTCTTTCTCAAGCCTTGAGAAAGACCTTTACGGTCGAAACGTCGCATTTTTTTGCTGGTGAAATAAATTCCACTGAATTGAAGACAGGAGAGTGCTGCGGTTTCTTCTATACGACGCATCCAAGGGGGAACTTCTGACTGGCTCCCAACACGGCTGGCACCACCACAAGATAAGACTTACATTTTTCGTTGTGCTGCTATACGCATTTTTTCCTATGCCTGTACTACAGCATCACCATGACCACCCCACAGCAGGCCACCGAGGTAGGCGCAACACCATGGAATGCATCCTACGTCAGTTTTGGTGGCCCTCTTTGGCAGCCGACGTACGCTCCTTCATAGAGTCTTGTTCCGTGTGTGCACTCTACAAACGTCCCACCTCAAAACCTGTTGGGTTATTACAGCCTCTGCCAGTGCCAACCCTTCCATGGCGCAACATAGCCATGGATTTCATTGTGGACTTACCGCCTTCACAAGCCTGTACCACCATCATGGTGGTGGTGGACAGATGTACCAAGATGTCCCACTTCATTCCGACCTCCGGTCTCCCGACGGCCCAAAAAACCTCAGAGTTGTTCCTCCAACACGTGTTCCGGTTGCACGGGCTCCCTGATTCCATCGTCTCAGACCGGGGCTCACAATTCACCTCCCGCTTTTGGACCCAGTTTTGCCGTAGCCTTCATATCACTCGCAGCCTGTCTTCTGCCTATCACCCCCAGTCCAATGGGCAGACCGAAAGGACCAACCAAACTCTCGAACAGTTCCTTCGCTGTTACACATCCCATCTACAAGACGACTGGGTGAGCCATCTCCCCTTCGCGGAATTTTCCTTCAACAATCAGCTTCATTCCTCCACCGGGCTCTCACCATTCTATGCCAACTATGGCTATCATCCCGCAACTCTCCCGGATCTCCCCCTTGATGTCCCAGTGCCTGAAGTGGCTCAACGGCTCCGGCTCCTACGAGAACTGAGGCGGACCCTAACGCAACAACTCCAGGCCGCTCAGCAGCGGCACAAGATGCAGGCAGACCGTAGACGCACAGAATTCCCCAGGTACAAAGACGGGGACAAGGTGTGGCTTTCCACACAGCACCTCAAGCTGTCCTGTCCCTCCCAAAAACTGGGACCCCGTTACATTGGTCCCTTTGAGATCGTGAGTATGGTCAACAACGTTGCAGCCAAGCTCCAGTTGCCTACTTCCCTGGGAATCCACCCGGTATTCCACGTGTCCTTGTTGAAACCACACCGTGCCAACCCATTCCCGGACCGGGCACCTGCTCCACCACCTCCCATCCAGGTGAATAACGATGATGAGTATGAAGTCCAGGAGATCCTGGACTCCCGCCGCCGGCGTGGGGTCCTGGAGTATCTCATCCACTGGAAGGGGTACGGTCCCGAGGAGCGTTCCTGGGAGCCCTTGGGGAATGTCCATGCGGCCGCCAAGGTGCGGGCGTTCCATCGGGCTCACCCCGAGAGGCCTTCCCAGGGTCGCGTCCGGAGGCCACTCCTTGGTGGGGGGCTCTGTCAGGAAGCAGGGGGTGTTACCCCTACTCTGGGACCACGGGCACGGCGCAGGGCACGGGTTCCCCTTCAGCTCGGTAGAACACCTGGTGCCCGAGGTGTGGGTGCACGGCGTGTGCGCAGTACACAGGCTGCTCGCACATTTCCGGGTGCATAGAGTTCCTGCATTATCCGGCTGTCAGGTGTGAGCCTTGCTGAGGGAGATTCCCAGTACACACCTTCCACCTTCCTCGCCTGCCATTGGTTCCTGGGGAGGGTGGTTCCTACCTTCCCTGGCTATAAAGACCTGGCCTGAGCTCTGGTTCATTGCTGAGTTATTCCACCTTATGGTGAACACCTAGCCTCCCTGCAGATCCTTCTATTGCCTGTTGTTTCTTTGTATCCTTCCCGGCTACTGACCCCTGGACTGTCTTCCGCCTTGAACCTTCGCTGCCTGCCTCGACCCGGATTGGACATTGACTACCCCTCTTGGATTATCCCTAAACTTGTACCGCATTCTGGGCTGTCAGCTGCTTACTGCCAGTAGGTTCCTCATCCCACTACTGGCTCCCTGGGAGGTTCTGACACAGACAGACACAGGGACGCAACCACACAGAGAAGGGTCATACAGAAAAAGGTCAAAACCAGGAGGACAATGCGGTACAAAATCACAGGATGGAGGGTGGTCAAAATAGCCAAGCCAAAGTCAGAACCAGACAGGTTACACAATACAGAATCACTAGACAGAGGGAGGTCAGAGGCAAACTGCAGTGAAGATAACAAACAATCCAATACGCACATACAGCACCAGGAGCACAGCAAGTGAGTAAACCTATAACTGGCAAGGGTGTATTGCAGCAGGGGATTTAAATAGAGTGCTGAGTCCCTGTATCTGAACCTGATAGGTCTAGGGACTCAGCACCCACTGGATCAGAACACCAGTATCCTACAGATAGGCAGGCAGAGCTGTCGCTCAGCCTGCATTAGAACATATACCTGACTCTAATAAACAATTAAGGGTCCATTCACACATCCGTAAAATGGGTCCGCATCCGTTCCGCAATTTTGCGGAACAGGTGCGGACCTATTCATTTTCAATGGGGCCGGAATGTGCTATCCGCATTTGCGGATCCGCACTTCCGTTCTGCAAAAAAATAGAACATGTCCTATTCTTGTCCGCAATTGCGGACAAGAAAAGGCATTTTCTATAACAGTGCCGGCGATGTGCGGTCCGCAAAATGCAGAACGCACATTGCCGGTGTCCGTGTTTTGCGGATCTGCAATTAGCGGATCCGCAAAACACATACAGACTTGTGAATGGACCCTAAATCACACACAGAAACTCCTCCAGCATGCATGCGCAGCAGGGAGGAGGTGAGCAAGTGTTCCGTAGTCATGGACTCACTTGCTTCACCAGGAGGCGTGGTTAGGCCGCACATCACGGGGCGCATGGCTCCGCAGCAGATCTGACACGGCGTGGCTGTGCCCGAGCCTCCAGAACGCGGCGCTGGAGCCAGAACAGATAAGTTGATGACAAGGAGATTTCACAGCTTCCCTACTCTATCCACAATCTCCCATAGAAGTTAATGAGGTCCCTCAAAGTCTTAATATATTTTAGGCCTAGCAGTTAGTGTGAGTTTTAAGATTTTAGGATTTCTTTAAACATAGATAGGAATCTGGAAAATATAAAATATAACCACAAAGTCTAAAAAAATTATGTTAAACATAAAAAAATTTATTTAAACAATAGGTAATTTTCAGATTACATTTCCCTTTAAAATGCAGCCACATTTTAATTTTCATGTTTAATTCCCCACCTTTCAAGAACCATAACTTTTTTACTTGTTTGTTCACATAGCCTTATGAGGGCTTGTTTTTTGCAGGAAAACAGGAAAAAAATCTTTGTGAGGTGAATTTAAAAAAGTAAAAAAACACAATTCTGCCATTTTTTTGTTTTTCCCCCCTATATTCTAAAAATGACATGACCTTAAAGAGGACCTTTTATCTGGCAAAAAATTGTGAACTAAGTGTAATGATCTGTACAGCGGCGCCCGGGGATCTCACTGCACTTACTATTATCCTTGGGTGTCGCTCGGTTCTCCCACTATGCCATCTGGTATCTTTGGTCACTTGGTTAAAGTAGGCGGAGACTGCCCTTGTTCTCCTGGGCGTCTTCTTCTCCCAGGAGGTTGGAAGATTTTTTTCTCCCAGGCTGTGAGCTCTGCGAAGATACCGGAGAACATAGCGGGAGAACGGAGCGGCGCCCAGGGATAATAGTAAGTGCAGTGAGATCCCTGGGTGCCGCTGTACAGATCATGACACTTAGTTCACCATTTTTTTTGCCAGATGAAAGGTTCTCTTCAAGGTCATGTAATTTTTAGAATATAGGGGAAAAAAAACAAAAAATGGCAGAATTGTGTTTTTTTACTTTTTTAAATTCCCCTCACAAAAAATGGCAGATGCCATCAGCCTACACCCGATGCTTCTTTTCCAGGTGTAAGCTGACGTCATCGGCGCAGGCACACTGAGGAAGGAGCGGGCAAGTGAGCGTCCTTCTCTCAGAGCGCCTTCTCCGAATGAGGACCGGTATGGCGCAGGCGCAGGATTTTATGGGCAGAGAGGGCCAGCGAGAGGAGGAGAGTGCTCACTGGCCTTGTCAATCAAGTGGAGGAGGGGGCGGTTTTTTTTAGACCGAGGATGCGGCGCCTACCAGCAAGTAACCGCCCAACTTGCTGGTAGTGAAGAAATGTGCATATGACAAAAGTAAAATTTTTAAAGAATTTAAAGCACAGCCAGAGATAAGAGGGGTATATATGGACTCTGCATACATTAGCAATTATATTAAGTCCAATACTGAAAATTGCTGTTTGGGGGGTGACAGAAGCTCTTTAAAAAGAACCTGTCACCACGAAATGCAGTGCCATCTGCAGGCAGAGCTGAGCAGACTGATATATAGTTTTTTGGGGGAAAGATTCAGCCAAATGTATAATTTATACATTTAAAGAGGATATGTTACCCAAAATGCAATAAATTCTGCAGGCAGCAGGTTATAGAGCAGGAGGAGCTGAGCAGATTGATATATAGTTTTATGGGAAAAGATTCAGTAAAACTTGTAATTTATTCATTTATATCTGGACTTTTTCTGATTTCATTGTTTACGATTAGGTGTTATCAGTGATTGATAGCATTCTCTGTGTAAGGCCAGATTCACACAATCAGTTTTTGTTCAGTGTTTGATAATGATTTCCATCAGTGATTGTGAACCAAAAGCAGGAGTTAAAGGGGTTGTCCAAGTTATTTTTTTGTTCTTTGTATGTTTCTAACTAACCAAATATAAGAGCTTTTCAATTCTCTTCCTTCATCTACAGTGGCCTTGTTCTCCCAGTTTGCTGAGGGACACATGACCTGTGATGTCAGCTTCTTTCCCTATTCTGATGAGGTTCTGTGCACAGGTCTGGGCTATAGGAGTGAGCAAAGTCTGTGTCTGTGCAGGAAACCTCACTGTGAAGGCTGCGCTGGTTGGGGCAACAAGCCACGTCGCATGTACTGCCAATGTGCTGCTGTCTGCCCTATGTCTTTCTTCCCACTGGATTCTTCAGCAAAGTTTAACCCCATCTACCATGAGCAGCACAGACTCAGGGTTGGAGGCTCTGCCACAGGTACTGAGTAGCTGCAGGGCTTCCTCTTCTCTAGGCCCTGAAGAGACAAATGTTGTGCACAGGTACTTGTCACGGAAGGTGTACAGGAAACAAGACAATGCAAAATGAATATATGACTCACTGGATCCAAAACTAAGGAACAAAAGGGAGACCCCTGCATCAGACCTGGCTCTCTCCCTGTCTGCTCAGCCTATGCGAAAATCCCAATGGTGGATGATCGCATATCCACGTACCTCGACTATACACCACCTGAACACCCTACAATAGTGAGGGGACACGACCACCGGCTCCCTACACTAGACACGGAGGGAGTCAGGGTCACCTGGGATCCAGCAAACAGAAAATCACAAATAAATGTACAGCACTTATCTTGTAGAAGGCTGGAAAATAGGATCAGCATGCACACACACTCCAGGAAGTTGTATAAGCCGCACACTAATGCATTATGGGGAGGAAGTTAAAGGGATGCAATCAGTCCAACTACATGACAGCTGAGAGACGCTAACGAGATGAGGAACTGAAATTCAAAACAAAGAAAACTCAAGGAGGAGGTTCTGAAAGGCTTCTGTCAGAGCTTCTCAGCTGTCTAGTTGTGACAGTACCCCTCCCTCTACGAGTGGACTCCGGAGACTCAGAGCCCACCTTCTCAGGATGGGACCTATGGAAAGCCCTGATGAGACGAGTGGCCTTAATGTCCGTCACTGGGACCCACATCCTCTCCTCAGGACCATAACCCTCCCAATGAACGAGGTACTGGAGAGAACCGCGGACAAGACGAGAATCCACAATCCTAGAGACCTGAAATTCAAGATTCCCATCAACCATAATCGGAGGAGGAGGCAAAGGCGAGGGTACAATGGGTTGAACATAAGGTTTTAATAAGGACTTTAATGAAAAACATTATGGATCTTCCAAGTCTGAGGAAGATCAAGACGGTAGGCAACAGGATTGATGACAGATAGGATTTTGTAAGGCCCAATAAACCTAGGACCCAACTTCCAGGAGGGAACCTTCAATTTGATATTCTTGGTAGACAACCACACCAGATCACCAACATTCAGGTCCGGACCAGGCACACGTCTCTTATCTGCCACACGCTTATATCTCTCACTCATGCTCTTTAGATTATCCTGAATCTTTTGCCAAATAGTAGACAAAGACGAGGAGAATCTGTCCTCATCAGGTAAACCAGAAGACCCCTCTCCCGAGAAAGTCCCAAACTGCGGATGAAACCCATATGCACCAAAAAATTGTGACTTATCAGAGGACTCCTGACGACGGTTATTTAAAGCAAACTCAGCAAGGGACAAAAAAGAACACCAATCCTCCTGATTCTCCGCCACAAAACAGCGCAGATATGTCTCCAGATTCTGATTGACGCGCTCTGTCTGGCCATTCGACTGCGGGTGGAAAGCAGAAGAGAATGACAACCGAACCCCCAAGCGAGAACAGAAAGCCTTCCAGAATCTGGAAACAAACTGCGTGCCCCTATCAGAGACTATGTCTGAAGGAATACCATGCAATTGGACAATGTGATCAATAAATGCCTGCGCCAGCGTCTTAGCATTGGGCAAACCAGGAAAAGGGATGAAATGCACCATTTTGCTAAAACGGTCCACCACCACCAGAATCACAGTCTTCCCCGAGGAACAAGGCAGGTCCGTTATGAAGTCCATGGACAGATGTGTCCAAGGACGGGAAGGAATGGGTAAGGGAAGGAGAGGACCTGATGGCCGTGAATGAGGGACTTTGGCACGAGCGCAAGTCTCGCAGGCTGCCACAAAACCCTCAACCGACTTACGAAGCGCAGGCCACCAGAATCTCCGAGCAATGAGATCCACTGTGGCTCTTGCCCCCGGGTGCCCAGCAAGGACCGTATCGTGGTGTTCCTTAAAAATCTTGTGTCTTAAAGCGAGAGGCACAAACAACCTCCCAGGAGGACAAAACGGGAACTACAAGCAAACGGAAAACTTTCAATTTCCGCCTCAACCCTGCCAATAGTAACAGATGGAACATTTTTAAAAGATTTTTTCCTTTTTGTTTCTTTATTACTCCCAGAAAACTGCCTGAATCTCCTAGAGGGACAAACATTTGCCAAATGATTTATACCTCCACAACAAAAACAAACCTTCCCATGCGGGCTGAATCTTCTATTGTCAGAGGCAATCAACCCCAGCTGAATGGGCTCCTGCTCAGAAGGGGCTGACAGCGACTGAGACCCCTGCGCATAGAATGAGACCGCTGCACTGTCCTGGGACTGAGTATGACAGGAAGGAGAGATCTCTCCTCTCTCTCTAAGACGCCTGTCAATACGAACGGCCTGAGACATAGCACAGTCCAAGGAGATAGGCCTCTCATGAAAGGCAAATGCATCTTTCAATCCCTCTGAAAGACCATGGCAAAATTGACTTCGGAGTGCAGCATCATTCCAACCAGTATCAGCTGCCCATCTCCGAAATTCTGAGCAGTATATCTCTGCGGATTGTGTACCCTGGCATAACAGACGTAGTCTAGACTCAGCCAAAGCAACACGATCCGGATCATCATATATCTGACCCAGGGCTAAAAAGAAATCATCCACTGAACGGAGGGGCCGTGCCCCCACCGGCAGCGAAAAGGCCTACGACTGAGCGTTACCCCTGAGCAGCAATATAATGATCCCCACCCTCCGTTCCTCATCACCAGAGGAATGGGGAAGAAGGCGAAAATGGAGTTTGCAAGCCTCTCTGAAACGCACAAAATTCTCACTACCCCCGGAGAACGTATCCTGGAGCGAGATCTTAGGCTCAGAACAAACTCCATGAACGCAAGCTGAACCGGTCACTAGAAACTGAGAAAGAGTCTTACGGAGATCAGCTACCTCCAATGAAAGACCCTGGAAACGTTCAGTCAAAAGTGAAACCAGATCCATGCTTGAGACGGTTTTGGCGGCTTATAATGTCACGGAAGGTGTACAGGAAACAAGACAATGCAAAATGAATATATGACTCACTGGATCCAAAACTAAGGAACAAAAGGGAGACCCCTGCATCAGACCTGGCTCTCTCCCTGTCTGCTCAGCCTATGCGAAAATCCCAATGGTGGATGATCGCATATCCACGTACCTCGACTATATACCACCTGAACACCCTACAATAGTGAGGGGACACGACCACCGGCTCCCTACACTAAACACGGAGGGAGTCAGCAAACAGAAAATCACAAATAAATGTACAGCACTTATCTTGATAGAAGGCTGGAAAATAGGATCAGCATGCACACACACTCCAGGAAGTTGTATAAGCCGCACACTAATGCATTATGGGGAGGAATTTAAAGGGATGCAATCAGTCCAACTACATGACAGCTGAGAGAGGCTAACGAGATGAGGAACTGAAATTCAAAACAAAGAAAACTCAAGGAGGAGGTTCTGAAAGGCCTCTGTCAGAGCTTCTCAGCTGTCTGGTTGTGACAGTACTTCACTCCCTCCTCACCCTGCAAACACAGAGCTGACTGACTGGAGGAGTCCCCCTACCTGTTCTTGAGCATTGCAGCTGGGACTTGTAGTCCCACACATACAACATGAGTATCCCAGCAGTCAAACTGCAGACAGGGCAGCAATTTTGTTCACTCCCTTTGCAAAGCAAGGGGAGAGAAAAGCAGTTTTTGTTGACACCCACAATATTCAAGAGGAAAACCTCAGAGATTGTTGTTACCTGCCCCCACAGCTCTGCAACTGCATGTTAACAACAGGCCATGACAGAACTAGGGAAATTAGGAAATATAGGGCCAGATTTATCATTAGCTCAGGTCAGAATATTGGAGTGAAAAAGTCCCAAACGCTAAGACTGCGCACAAATTTTTCTGCTCTGCACTATGCTCGCCAGTTTTCTGAAAGTGGACGTGTTTTCTTATGTAAATGAATCTCTAGACAGATTTAATATTGGGACTATTTAAAAAGTCGCAATTTCACTCCAGTGAGGACCATGCTTATCTTATGAGACTTTTTAATAGAACATGCGACTTTTTCGTAAAGATGTGCGACTTTTGTAAAGCTGCTTACTGACGGATAAACTGCTACCGTCGAACCACATTTATTACAGTCTTAAAGGGCCGATCATAAATCTGACTTGGCTAAAACTGACTTTAGCCATATGTGAAAGTGGAGTAAGCTGTCAGAGTAATGATAAATCTGGCCCATAATGTGTTTTTTTTTTGCCTAAAACTTGCTTAGCCTATGTATATATTGCAGACCATCAGATTTACAGTACTTTATTTATAAAAAAAAATACGTAGTTCAGACAACGCCTTTAAGCCGTACTGTGTGAAAGCGGTGTAAGTGTGTACACAAAGATAGCTGTCAGTGATAGCAACTCCCCCATGAGGTACAGGGCCAGTTCTAGCTTTGTTAGAAATAGATTTTCATGTACTATATGATGTCTGATTTTAACTTTTTTACAACATAAGTTTGTATCTTCTGTTGCTAACCTACATTCATTGCTGCCAAATAAGCTGCATATACAACTGATCTAGTAGTATGGGGCACAGACATGCATTTTGCAAAGATGCTGCGAGCTGGTGTCGGACTGGGGTTCCTTGGGCACAGCAAGGGATATTATTCTTGGAGCCCAACCTTTGTATTATCAATAAAGTCTAATAGAATTTGAATGAAAGAAATACAAACTAGAGCCAAGTGAATGCCTCAAAAGTCAGTTCCAATAATTTTATTTTGCCTGGACCTTTGTGGCCCACTATGGTATCAGAGCCTGAGCCCACTGGAGGATCCTCTTGGTTGCCCGATGGGCCAGTCCAACCTTGCTGCCAGCCCTGCATTATCAGTGCAGTTTCCATGCCAACAAAGGGTGATGAGCCTGCAGTGACATCATGGTCACATGTCCATGAGTGCACAGGTAGGTTAGCCGTATGATTGGTTATATTGACCATTGGATACACCTGTTTTTGATTGAAAGTGAAAGCGTATGCATGTCCCTGACTGTGTGGTTGAGTGTTTCTGTGTTCCGTTTTTACCTTTATTCTTTATTGTGTTGATGGTGTTTATTAGCTCCTCATTACAGTACAGTGCGGTAGTAATGTCCTGTACTGCCCTCTGTCTGTGCCATGATGAGCTGCTCCATATTATTTTCTGGTACAACATGTACCATACAGGACCCTGAAGAAGCTTCTGTCCTCAGAGATAATGCTTTACATCTCTGAGAATCTATTCTTGACTGTTATATGTAAAGATTGCTTTATCTGTCTTAGTAATTTGCTTATTTTTCTTACAGAGGACCTGTCACCACTCCTGACATGCCTGTTTTGATAGTTTCTTGCATTTCCCATGTAATAACAATTCTGGATTATCTATTCTTATGTCTCTATGTTGGGCCATTCCTGTATTATTTCTACTAGAAGTTATGAACTAATTGCTAGCAGACTGCAGTAAGGGTACAGAGGGGTGGTGACAAGAAGAATAGATGTTCTAGAATTGTTATTACATGGGGAATGCATGTAGCTATAAAACAGGCATGTCAGGAGTATTGACAGGTCCTCTTTACATCTTCATTTTCTCTTATTTTGGGATGACGATTTGGGGCTTTGGAACCAATTACTAGTTTTCCATAGAGTTATGGGCTCAAGTTACAATGGTTTCAATATACAATGGTTGTCCTGGAATATATTAACAAATTAATATTGTAACTTGAGGGAACCCTGTATTTATGTTGCCATAGAGGGAGGGGATGGGCTGCAGAAGTGAGGGGCCAAAGATGTCTAAGCAGCAAACACTGCAGTCATCAGGAGGAGTGGACATGGCAGTCTGGGACATAGAGAATGATTCCAAAGAGGAAAGAAAACGTGTCATTCACTGCATTTATAGAGGAGATGTTGGCTCTCCTGACATGACTTCTGTAGTAAATCCTTGTATTTCACAAAAAGTATACAAAAAGATTTTGTGTTGCCCTAGTCTACTTGACAACAGAGTGCTACCATATCTCCTGACAAGAAGTTGTCTCCATACACAATGATACTTTGTGGAAAACTGCATGGAAACAATCCACCCAGACACAAGAATTGCAGTGTAGCCTCCCACTGACAACTGGATGTGGTTTCCATGTAGTTTTTGGCATGGAAATCCATGGACAAGATCCGAGTTGTGAGAGGCCTTAATGTGGTGACATACATATATAAATAATCTGACAGCTCATGTCACAGATCCTAAAGGGCATCTGTCAGCAGATTTGTACCTATGAAACTTACGAAACTGGCTGACTTGCTGCATGTGCGCTTGGCAGCTGAAGGCCTCGGTGTTGGTCCCAAAAAAAAAAAAGAGCTTCTAGGAGCAATTGGGGGTGTTGCCGTTAATCCTAGAGGCTTTTCTCTCTCAGCAACTACCATGCCCTCTGCGCTTTGACTGACTTTAGGAGAAGTCAATGCAAAGTGTGATTACGCCTACCTGGCCCTGTCAATCAAAGTGTAGAAGGTGCGGCAGCTGCAGAGAGAGCTGAGCCACTAGGAGTAACAGCAGTGCCTCTGTTGCTCCTAGAGCCTTATATTAAAACTTCCTTTTTCTCAGCAATGTTGTTACTGACATGTGAGATGGAGCATTGCTGTAGATAAAGCCTGACACCTCCATTCACATTCTTTAAAATAACTTGTCATTCGTGATATGGTAGCAGATTTTTGCATTGGAATGCTTAACACTAACATTTGAACTAAACATAGAATTAAGATAGACTTCCTGGTAAATATATGGATGAGTTTTTGTGGCCGTAAAAATCAATACATTTTACTGTATGCAATTTTTATACAAATGAAGCACCAATCTGGGCTGTTTAACCCCTTAGATGTCACAGTCAATAGTGACTGCAGCATCTAAGTGGTTTAGATGTTTCCTTTCGGCACCCCGCGAATGAGATTGCATGCTGTCAATGTATTTGCATGGCACCCTGGTGCCTAATGAAGGCCCAAGGCATGTTTGCAGTATATCCATATTCAACTGCACTTAATATTAGGCTGACAGTATAATACTTTGTCCTGCATAAGCAGTACAGAGTAATATAAAAGCAATCAAATGATTGCCTGTTAAAGTTCCTTGTGGGACTAGTACATGGATGAAAAAATAAATAAATAAATAAATAAAAGTTTTCGTAATAGAAAATCTCCATGTTTAAAAAGATTGAGATTTTTTCCATTGAAAAAAAGCTTTTCAATGGAAAAAATTTCAAAAGTAAAATGCCCTCCACATATTGGTATCGCAGCATTCGTAGGATAATGTATCACATTATATCCTGTGCTTATTTGCCACAAAAAAATAATAATAAAAAGCAATGAAAAAGTGTTATGCACTCCAAAATGATACCAATGAAAACTAAAAGTCATCTCGCAAAAATCAAGCCCTCCCATGGCTCCGTATAACAAAAAATAAGTCTTGTTTTTAAACAGGATTTTATTTTGCAAAAGTAGTAACACATTTGAATAATTTAAAACACTATTCAAGCATATCCTTCATTAGATTGATTCACTTTAATGATGCAAATTGAGTCCAAAAGATTAACCCTTTTCAGACTGGAGGATTTTCCATTTTAGTTTTTTACTCCAAGCATTCCAGAAGCCATAACTTTTTTTTAATCTTTCTGTTCACATAGCTATATGAGGGCTTGTGTTTGCAGGGCAAGTTATACTTTATGTTTAAACATTTTTAATTAAACATTTTTATGCATAACATCATTATACAGAATATGATTCCAAAGCAGATGTTCAGACATAAGTATAGATCTCTATCACATTATACATATATTAAAGATACATAACTGTCTATGTTTATTCGCATGTGAAGTTGAACACCTGATACCATTCCCTCATATTGGGTACATGTGTCGCGCGCCAGTGTCTAGGTATTACTGATCTGGCCGCGGAGATACAAAATCTAGTAGGCTCTTTTTCTGGGAAGTGATGGAGCCCAGCTGTCACCACCAGCCCTGGGAGAGATCTTAGAAGTTCAGATAGTTGGAAGACTCAGGAGTCGATCTGACAGATCTCTATTGTTTTCATTGTTGCTGACAGGTTTCCACCCCTTCGCAGATGCTGCTCATTATCAGTCAGGTGGCTCTTTATATGTTCCGTCTCTCACTTGTTTCCATGCGGCTGATCCAGTTGCTTAACAAGCTAAGTCCTTTTCCCTTTTCTTGGTGTGTCAGTTCTGACTAGGCCTTAGAGAGACACTAGCTCCTTCAGTTTGGAAGGAGTCGGTTGCTTCTTTCCCTGTTCCCTAAGCTGAAGGTTTGGTGCAGTGTTTCAGCAGTCTCAGGTTCCTGTGCATATGCATTTCTACCTTTGAGATTTGCACATGTTGTTATCAGCTTAGGGAGAGAATCAGGGATTGCTAGGAGGTGACCTCTTTGTTCCCTAGGTTTGGGGCCTAGTCTGTTGTTGTTTTGTTGTGGTTCCCTTTGGTTGTCTTTCCTTCCCCGTACTACCCGTGACACCGGCATGATGGAGAGGGGCGCCACCTGGGGAGTGTTATCAATCGTTTTCTGTGTGATACTTCGATAGACTTTGAATACCTTATCCCAGAACGGTTTAATCAATCCACATCCCCACCATATGTGAAGCGTAGTACTTCTCTCCCTGCCGCAAACTGTAGGAAAGATCCTGTGTAGTCTAACTGGGTATCTATACCAGCGTGACATAATCTTATAATTTTTTTCCTGTTCGGAGCAGGCCATTGAGAGCTTATGAGAAAATATAAAATCTTTTTGCTGATCTGCGCGTACTATATCGGTTCCCAATTCTTTCTCCCATCCCAAGATATAATGTCCAGCAGTATTGATCCCTTTAAAACATAACTTTTACTTTTCGAATTATAAAAAAATACCACCGTAGTGGTTCACCAGTGAGTAAGTGAAAAGACGAACAACAATAATAATAATAGATACAAAAGATATGTCTGGGAGCTAATGGTCAGTCCACTTCTAGAGGAATGAGTGAACACAGGGCAGCTGAGGGGAGCAGTGGGCACACCTGTACTCTCCCTATGCTCACCCTGGCTACAACCTCAGCCCAGGGACGCCTCCTTGTGGTGGAGACTCCCTGTCCTCGTTCCTGGGCTGACTGCCCTGCGTTTACCCTCCTCTGAAAAAAATAACAACAAAGTAAGCTCCCCAAGACGCTGATGGGTGTAGTCATGTGTCCCTGGTAATAAATTACTAACAGGGCCACCGGAATGGATAAAGACCAATACACAAGGTGACTTAGATAAATATCACCTTTAAACCTATGGAGCCAGACCCTGGGGCATCAAACTGGTGCGTTCCCAGACTGGTTCCACATAAGCCCCCCATTGGGGCTTATGTGGAACCAGTCTGGGAACGCACCAGTTTGATGCCCCAGGGTCTGGCTCCATAGGTTTAAAGGTGATATTTATCTAAGTCACCTTGTGTATTGGTCTTTATCCATTCCGGTGGCCCTGTTAGTAATTTATTACCAGGGACACATGACTACACCCATCAGCGTCTTGGGGAGCTTACTTTGTTGTTATTTTTTTCAGAGGAGGGTAAACGCAGGGCAGTCAGCCCAGGAACGAGGACAGGGAGTCTCCACCACAAGGAGGCGTCCCTGGGCTGAGGTTGTAGCCAGGGTGAGCATAGGGAGAGTACAGGTGTGCCCACTGCTCCCCTCAGCTGCCCTGTGTTCACTCATTCCTCTAGAAGTGGACTGACCATTAGCTCCCAGACATATCTTTTGTATCTATTATTATTATTGTTGTTCGTCTTTTCACTTACTCACTGGTGAACCACTACGGTGGTATTTTTTTATAATTCGAAAAGTAAAAGTTATGTTTTAAAGGGATCAATACTGCTGGACATTATACTTTGACTTCTAGATCCTTTTTCATTGATCTTCATTGATTAAGCTGGACATTTACATCCCAAGATATAGCTTGAAGTACCTTTATGGCAATCAGCGATTCTGATAAAGCAGAGAGATCGAGTGCATCGGCGGAGAGGATAGTAAGAACAATTTTTCAGTTTTAAGATAAGGAGGTTCCAAAAGAGCACTGCTCCCTCCCGGAAGAGATATAAGACTTCAGATGCTCTTATTCCAACCAAGAGATCCTAACGTTAGAATATTTTGTGGTCAGTTCAGATAAGGAAAGTAGGGGGGCCCCTGAAAGGAGATGATGAAAGCAGGGGTCGTCTGATGCCTGCATGCTAAGAAAAGAATCTCTGCCGATGCCAGCGGGGAAAGCCGGGTTATGGAGGAACGGAGTCAGTGGGCTGAGTCTTCTAGAGCATATACCTTTCTGAGTCAAAGAGTCACATATTTTAAGGGTCTGTAGCATCAGTGTGTTCTGTTTATTTAAATGTGGACAAACTTCAGGGTCAATCCATGGGGCATGTTTAAGAGGGAGAGAATAGAAAGACTGTTCCAACCCTAACCACTGTTTTGAGATGCCATGATATTGCCAATTTAAGAGCCTAAGGAGGGAAGTAGCCGTGTGATATAACTTGAAGTCCAGTAAGCCCACCCCTTCGGAGGATTTAGGTCTAATTAATGTAATGTAGAGAGGCCTATCCATGGATTCAGGAGACCCCATACAAACCTGATAATTGCAGTTTTTAAAGTTCTAAAAAAGGAGGAGGGTGGTGTTAAAGGGACAGCTTGGAAAATATATAAGAACTTAGGTAGGATGTCCATCTTTAGGACATTTATTCGGCCAAACCAGGATAAACCTTTTTTGTTGAAGGCAGCAAGACCTTTATTGTCGGTTCAAGTAAGGGGAGATAGTTTAGTTTAAACAAGTTAATGCCTAAACGTGAATGAGGTAAGAAGAGTGGCAAACAGATATATTGAGAATTTCAGATTTTGTATAGTTGACCTTGAAGTTACTTAGATGGCTGAAACGTTCAAATTCCTTCAGGATTGAGGGGAGAGATATGCAAGGTTGGCTGACATAAAGCAAAAAGTCGTCTGCATATAAAGCTGTTTTCTACTGGGAGCCCCTGACCGTGATACTATAAACTGAAGGGTTCTTGCGAAGTGCGTTGGCCAGATGTTCCACACTAAGACATAAAGTAAAGGGGACAACGGGCACCCCTGTCTAGTGCTGTTTTGGACCCGAAATGATAAGAGCCCGTTTACCCACACTTTGGCCGTGGGATTAGAATATAGAGCACATATTCTATTTAGGAACTTAGGCCCCAACCCAATTTGAAGGTTGAATCCCAAAAATTCCAGTGGACCTGGTCAAATGCCTTTTTGGCATCTACCGACAGCAAACACAAGGGAGAGGCACCGGATCGCGCCAGTTCGTAAGTAGCAGAGTTTTGATCGTGTTCGCTCGTGCCTCCCTCTCGCGTATAAAGCCTACCTGATTTGTATGAGCCAATACTATTAAAGACTTTCTTCAAAAAGGGGGATATAATATCCCCGAAGTGTTTATAGAAAGCTGGTGTAAATGCAGTGCCCTACTACCCACGTGGGTACTGCAAAGTCATAGTGTTATGCTTTGTATGCTTTATATAACCTGTTTTATGCTTCAGTGCATCTTTGTCAAATTTCTTTTTATTGGAAAATAACAACATCGGGTGGAAGGATCCGACCCCTTACCACTTTTGCACATACATAGCAACAGCAAGTCACATGAATGCAAATATAAAGCAGACGAATGCAACATATACATGTGAGCACAAGACATTGTACATTGATGCTAACATCACGATGTTTACAGCTCTAAATATACCAGACTAAGCATTACAAAGTTATTCTACTTATTGTAGGATGCTTTCAAGTGCTGTCATGTAAAGGACATATTGTGCAAAAGACGCATTAAACTTTATTTAACAGATATCTGCTAAATACAGGTTGCGCAGGTCATACCTATCCCTATGGCATCCAGCTAAAACAACCTGAAGTACCACTGGAAAGGTGGAGACCTGAACCCAAACAAAGGTAGGATAGGGGGGGGGGGGGGGGAGGTGGGGAGGCGGGAAACTGCATTCCCTCAACTTGGAATGAGTTAGGAGGGGAGATCAGGTGAACAGGCCCTAAGATGGGGCCCTCCTGTACACGCATGTCAACGTTGCTTCCCATTTAAGCGAACTAAGCTAAGCAGTAATTTAGCAAAGGTAATTAAGGTCAAATGGCATTGTGGTGGGGCCACAGGGGGATCCCAGATGATGTCAGACTAACTGGCCACGCCAATGTTCGTGGGGTCCATGCCGCCTTGTCCTGCACTACGGAATGTCAGCCAAGGTCCCCAGACTTTTAGATACTTCTCGTGCTGTCTGGCTTCCCAACCAGCCAACTCCTCCAACCTACATATCTGATCCACTTTCTGCTCCCAATGTGGAAGTGTCGGCGGGTCTTCACTGAGCCATTTCTGTGGTATGAGTAGCCTCGCTGCCTGTATCAAATGTGTTGCTAAGTTCCTTTTGGATGGCGTGAAGGACGGTGTGGGAAGCCAGAGAAGCACCAGTTCAGGCGATAACTGAATATTAGTATTCGTTACTTTCTTTATCGTAGCTGATACCCCCTCCCAGTACCGGCGGAGCCTAGGACAGGACCAGAAAATGTGCGTTTGCGTCCCTGACGCCTCCTTACACCTCCAGCACGTGTCAGACTGGCTAAACCCTTTTAAGAACAGCTGTTTAGGGGTCTGATACCACTGAGTTAACACCTTGTATGAGTGTTCTTGCACTTTCACACATCTCGAGAATCCGTGAGAGTGAGCATGTATGCGTAATATGTCTGTTTCCGAAAATTCCAAATTGAGCTCTGATGCCCAGGTTTTCAGGTACTGTGGGACCCCTATAGGAGTTTGAACAGTAAGAGCCAGATATAGCTTAGAAATTATCTTGCTAGGGGGAGATTTTAAGAGCAGCAATTTCTCGAACCATGTTGTTTCTGGAGCGGGCTGCCTAGAAGCTAATAATGGCTTGCTGATGGAGTTATATTCTATGGCATCTAAAAAGTTGCTAGAATGCAAAATGCGGTTCAGAGAGTGCTGTGCAGGGAGAGCCCCTGATGTCCCATCTAAGAACTCTGTAACAGTGTATTTGCGTAGCTTATTCCACACAGGTGACACCGTATCAGCAGTGGGCCTCACAATGAATGGAGTAAGGTCGGCCGGCATCAGTGGTGACAGAGTATGCAACAAGCCTTTGTCCTTGTTCAGTTGTCTGATGACAGCCGCTGTGCCTTTAAGCAACACCTGTGTGTGAAGTGAGGATGAGTTCAGACCCCATAACCCCGCTCTCTGTTTTTTGTCGAGCTGGGAGATCTCAAGCTCCTTACCCAGGATGGTAGACCAGGGGGCGTGGATATGCAGCCACCTCTTCAGGTGAATGGCCTTATAGTATAGCTGAGCATCAGGCAGCGCCATACCTCCCTGATTCTTCCTCAGAATCAGCGTGCGATGCGCCAGTCTCGCCCCCCTCCCCCCCCAAAGAAAAGTGCTGAAGAGCCTTCTAATTTGTGTAAAGAAGGAGGAGGGAAGAAAGACAGGCAGCATCTGCATCACATACAGAATCTTGGGCATTATAAACGTTTTTAACAAATTTTTCCGGCCCATCCAGGAAATATACGGAATTCTCAGCGTGCGCAATTGTTGTTGAGCGTCGTTCAGCAGTGCAGCATAGTTCAGCTGGAAAAGTTCCTCCATTCTACAAGGGATCTTAATCCCCAGATAGGACAAGTGAGACGTTTGCTATATGAAAGGGGTTTTCGTTTTCAGCAGGTGAATTTGTTTGGCCGGTGCCGATATATTCATGGCTTCTGATTTTGTGTAGTTTACTTTAAAATTGGACACTTGTCCATATTGTTCAAACAGGGATAATAGATGCGGGAAGGCCCCGACCGGGTTGGAGACCATGACTAAGAGGTCGTCTGCATAAGCTGCATTGAGATATTCTATGGGGCTATTCTCTAACTTGAGTCCCCTGATGCCAGGGTGATCTCTGATGGCCTGCAACAAAGTCTCCATGACTAAAATGTACAGGGCAGGGGACAGGGGGCAACCCTGCCTCGTCCCATTCCTGATGGGGAAGGGAGGTGATAAGGTGCCATTAACTCTGATCCGAGCGCTAGGGTCGCCATACAGTGACATGATAGCTCTCTGAAATTGCTCAGGAAAGCCAAATTTTTGCAAAGTTTTTATCATGTAGGCCCAGTTCACCCGGTCAAAGGCCCTCTCCGCATCTACACCCAGCAGAACCAGGGGGAGGCGTTTCTCCATCGCTAGCTGTATGGTGGACAGTATTCTGCAGGAGTTGTGACTACCCTCCCTGCCAGGGACGAAGCCTGCCTGTTCAGGGTTAATGAGTTTCGGAAGAAGGGCACTAATTCTAGTAGCTAGTAATTTCGCCCAGACCTTAATGTCAACGTTCAAGAGCGAAATTGGTCTATAGCTGCCACATAACTTAGGGTCTTTACCGGGTTTGGGAAGAATAGTGACCGTGGCCTCAAGGGACTGCTTATGTAACTGGGAGCCATTCAGGAGCTCATTGCACCAGGCAGCAAGGTGGGGAGCCAGAACCCCCGAGAATTTCTTATAGTATCCCACAGGGAAACCGTCGGGGCCTGGGCTTTTCCCCATCGGCATGGAGCCTAAAATGCTCATAACTTCCTTCTCCGTCACTGGAGATAAAAGAGATTGACCCTCCTCTTCGTTTAGAGTGGGGAGCTGTAAGTGCTGTAGAAAGTCATCAATCAGGGAAGCCCTATCTACAGTGGACCCTGCAACTTCCTCAGGGAGACCGTACAAGTCTTGGTAAAACTTTTGGAACTCAGTAGCTATATCTGATGTTTTGTGGACAGTGGTACCATCTCTCCTATTAATCCCTGCTATATACAATGAGTCCTTCTTCTGTTTCAGGAGAGAAGACATCAATTTCGTGCCCTTATCTCCATGGGAGTAAAAGCGAAACTGCGAGTATTGGTATGTTTTAGCATAGCATACATTGAGATGGTCCGTTAGTTGCTTACGCAGGGTGGCTAGCTGTTCCCTAGCCTCCAGGGCTCTAGAGCGCTTGTGTACAGACTCAATAGCCGCGATTTGCTTAAGTAGGGAATTCAAGTGCTCCTGTCTGTTTCTTTTAACCCGACTGCCCAGTGCAATGAGCTCGCCTCTCATGACCTGTTTATGTGTCTCCCAGATTGTAGCAAGTGGCATCCCCTCAGTGGAGTTCTCAGGAAAGAACCACGCCAGTTTTTGACTAAGATTATCTAAATCTGACTGTTTGTCTAGTAGTGTCTCATTTAGACGCCACTGTTTGGTTTGTGTAGGCAACGTGGGAAAGTGGAGTGAAGTTGACACCGGAGCATGGTCCGAAACTGTAACCGGCTCTATGGTAGATTGCTCCACCCTGTCAGCACAGCTGCCCGAGATCAGGACATAATCCAGCCTCTTATGGGTGTTATGCGGCGCCGAAAAAGAAAGTGTAATCTCTGTCAGCAGGGTGAAGCAACCGCCAGGAGTCCACTAAGTTGACCTCTGCCAGATAGGCACTAACCCTACCTAAAGCCACTTGGGTCAATTGGGAAGAGCCATCGGACGCGTCCAATAAAGGATTTAGCGTCATATTAAGATCACCACCTATTAATCTGATTCCTTCAGCAAAGGAGGCAAACGTCTTCAGGGTACTGACAAGCCATTTTGTCTGACCGCGATTGGGGCAGTACAGGCTGGCTAAGGTCACTACCTGTGTGCCTATTGAACCTTTTACAAACATGTAGCGTCCTTCTGGGTCATCCTGTATGCAAGATAACTGGAAGGGAACTTTCTTTGAAATAGCAATGCCAACTCCTCTAGCTGCACTGCTGAACGCGCTAATGAACCAGTGCTGGAAGTAGGACTTGGGGAGAGTGGGCACGTGTGCTGATTTAAAGTGTAATTCCTGGAGAAAACAGATGTCTGTGTGCGACTTTTTTAACATACGGACCACCCGTGACCTCTTCTGCGGTGTGTTAAATCCTCTGACATTAAAGGAAGTGCACTTAATCAATGCCATGACATATTACAAGTGTAGACCTATGAGCTGCTAATTGTTCGGGATCATGCGTGCAATCAGGGAAACAAAATGACATATCCAACCTCAAGAACAACCGGGGAATGGAGAAAATCTCCAACATAGGGGTCGGGTGGCTTGTGCCCAGCGCGCAGCCCAGCAAAGCAAGGCAAAGCGCGAATGGCCCAAGCCAGCCTATTGTAAGGCGCTTGCACCAGGGTTGCGCCATTAGGTCCCTGGTGTGTGCCATGCCGATCATAGGCAGGCGGCTATAAGGGGGGGAGGAAGCCAGCCTGTCACATGAGCCATAGCAAACACAACAGCAGATAACGTTCCGTAAAATAGCCTAGACAATATTTTGAATGGCCCGACAGAACCAGAGGCCAATCAAGAGACTGACACCCCTTACTGCCCAGCAATTTCTATAGGACAACAAGATCAAATATAAGCATAATATAAACCTGTGAGTTAAACATGCGGAGTCGGGTGACATGTAGCCACTACTGCAGAGATGGTGTGATTGTATAGCAGTGGTTCACGGGTCGCCCATCCGGGCCAACCTGACCCAGTGCTCCACCGCCCACCGACCAACCGACCGAGACAACGTGTAACAAGTCCCGGAACCATCAGGTCCTAACTGGTGACCATAAGCAAACTGCAAATAAAGAAGTCACCTGCGGCCGTAGTAAATACTTGCGTTCAAGGCCGAACGATCGACCGCAACGTCCAGTAGTCTGGCCGCACCGGATCCATGTGCTACCCTCCGCGAGTGTTGCAAAGGCCCTAAATCAGGGCAGCAGGCCTTATGGCCTATTGTTGGACTTTCTCTTAGCAGAGGCTTTAGCCCATCTCTGCTCTTCTGGCAAGTCAGGCAAAGGGACTCCTGTGTCAGCCGACGGGAGCCATGATGGTATATCCAGGGGAGCCGTCTGAAGCAGAGCCCACGCCGCTGGTAAGTCCGCCGGTGTACGGATCGTGCATCTTTTGCCGTCGGTTGCGAAAGTCAATCCAAACGGGAATAGCCACTTGTAGGGCATTTTAACAGCCCTCAGATGATCCGTTAGTGGACGGAGTAACCTACGCTTATTCAATGTGGAAGGTGCTAGGTCTTGAAATAGGAGGATCTTCGCCCCCTCATAGAGCGGTTCTTTCTGCTCTCTGGCAGCTTTAAGGATCGCCGCCGTATCCACATACCTTAACAGGCCACAGACCACATCCCTCGGGGGGTCTTTGTCCCTCGGTTTCGGCCGAAGTGCTCTGTGAATGCGCTCAATGCAAATTTCGGCCGCTCTGTCTGCACCCAGCAGGCCGGAAAAAATGGCGTTTGCCGCTTCAGGTAGTGCTTCGTGTAGCACCTGCTCTGGGAGACCTCGCAGCCGGATGTTCTTTCGTCGGCTGCGGTTCTCTTGGTCTTCTATCAGAGCGTAGGCCGTATCTAAAGAGGCAGCAAGTGCGGCACTGTTGTCGCCCAATGTGTGAGCAAAAGTCAGGATGGCCGCCTGTGTGTTCTCCAGCTTTTCCACTCGGTGCCCGATGTGCTTCACGTCGCACTTGATTTCGGTAAGATCTTGAATTACCGGGGCTAGTGCAGATGACAGCGCTTGCTGGATGAACTGGCGCGAAATAGGCGCCGAGGTGGAGGTGCGGGGTCCAGCGTCTAGATCTGATGAAACGCTGTCTACTCCTTCTGCTTCCTGAGGCCAGTCCTCGTGCTCAGGCAGCGCCATCTTGGCGGCACTCGCGGCCGGAGGCCTCTTGTTCAGGAATTTATCCATGTCTTGTGGACCTCGGTCCAATCTGGCAGGTTCCGGCTTGTCTCTGGGGATGTATCGTCCCACTTTACCCATTCTGGATAGGCTAGAAAGCTAAATAAACCAGTTTGCTGGCTCACATGGAGAGGAGCTCTCTCACATGCGTCTGGCTTGGCCGGAAGTCAAGCTCCGCCCCCCTCTTCAGTGCATCTTTATGCATAATCCCTGCCTACAGGTGTGTTAGATTCCATTACAATGAGCCCACCACTAGGGGGAGACAACACATCCTATGTATAGCCCAGCTCAGGCCTAGTTAGGCAGTGTGTGTTTTTAGTCTTCAGTCTTCAGCCCTGAGCTGAAGTAGTCCACATCTTGCCCAGAACTCTGCTAAGAGTTAGTGGACATCAGCTAGTATTTTAGCTTCAGAAAAGGATATTAATCCAGAAAGCACTAAATAAACAGAGACCCAAAGGGTTACGGCCATCGCTATACGTGCCTTAGGACCTTTACAGTTAAAAGTAAAGGATTTACCAGCCTTCGGCAGCCTCACTAACCTGCACTGGGATAACAGGGACCAGCGTAGAAGTACTCTACCAGTAAGCCTAAAACTTATATCATTAATAGCCAGAGAGACAGACATCACACCTGTGAGCAGTGGACCTCTTGCAGCTTTACCTCTGTCCCTCTAAAATAAACTGTTTTATACTTGGATGTAACCGTTATCAGGAGCAACATTCAGTAAAAGTTATAAGTTGGATTGCACCATCCTTGTCTCAGTGTCCAATTCCTCAGTTAACACTACAGTAAATGGTTGTACCACCATAAAAAGGTACTGGCATCACGACTACAGGGGGCCTTGCCATAGGCACATTAATACAGACCATCAAGGGCACCTTGAACCACCATCTGGCCTGTGTCCCTTACACCAGAGAGTGCCCCAGAGAATTTGTGTGCCGTTCTCCTCATCACTTGGGCAGGCCTGCCCAGGGACGACATAACCATGAGTAACCAGAACTGTATTTACCTCAGCCCACCTAATGCTCACACCGTGACCTCACATATAATTCCCCTTGTCAGTCTGGCTCACTGCATAAAGCCATCAGGGCCCAGGCTTTTCCCAGAGGGTGATTCCTTGATAGTGTTCTTTACTTCTATGTCAGAAAAGTCTGAGTCCAGTATAGAAACATAGAATGTGCCGGCAGATAAGAACCATTTGGCCCATCTAGTCTGCCTAGTTTCTCCCTATCCTGATCCGGTATTGTGGGTAGTGCTGTTCCTGAGATATATTCATCTATCCGAGCGTTGATAGAAGAAGGGGTCATATCAGAGAACTGACTCTTTATGTTATATATTTGGGAATAGAAAGAACAGAACGCCTCCAATATCGCTATAGGGTTATGGGGGGTGTTACTATAAATTTTTCTAATATGGTAAATGAAGGTTTGAGTTGTCCTGGGGTGTAAAAGGTGCACCAATGGTATACCGCATTTATTAGAGTATTCATAAAAAAAAGCGCCTCCCTTGGTCTATGTATCTTTTATACTTTTGGTCTATCAAAGCTTTAATGGAATCTCTGACTTTCAGTAATTCAACATGAATAGTGGGGGAAAGTGTTTGTTTATGTTGTATTTCCAGATTGTGGGCCTGGTTAAGGCTACTTTCACACTTGCGCTTGATCGGATCCGTTCTGAACGGATCCGATCATATTAATGCAGACGGAGGCTCCGTTCAGTACGGATCCGTCTGCATTAATAACTTAGAAAAATTTCTAAGTGCGCAAGATGCCTGAGCGGATCCGTTCAGACTTTCAATGTAAAGTCAATGGGGGACAGATCCGCTTGAAGATTGAGCCATATGGTGTCATCTTCAAGCGGATCCGTTCCCATTGACTTACATTGTAAGTCTGAACGGATCCGCTCGCCTCCGCACGGCCAGGCGGACAGCTGAACGCTGCAAGCAGCGTTCAGCTGTCCGCCTGGCCGTGCGGAGGCGAGCGGAGCGGAGGCTGAACGCCGCCAGACTGATGCAGTCTGAGCGGATCCGCTCCATTCAGACTGCATCAGGGCTGGACGGAGGCGTTCGGGTCCGCTCGTGAGCTCCTTCAAACGGAGCTCACGAGCGGACCGACGAACGCTAGTGTGAAAGTAGCCTAAGGAAGGTGGATAATTTATGGGCCTTTTATTTTTTCAGTCTGGTACCATGTTTGATGAAGGTTCCTCTAATAACACATTTTAACGCCTCCCACTTCGTTGGTAAGGTAGTATTATCAGAGGCATGTATCTATAAGAAGTCCCCTATTGTTTTTCGGATGTCAGCCACACAGACCGTGTCTTTAAGGAGGTTATCATTTAACCTCCAATTCCAAGGCCTATGCACAGCATCAGGTAGCTCCATTGAAAAAAAGATCAGGGCGTGATCAGAATATAATATATCTCCAATAAAAGCCTGGGGTTTCCATGCTAGGGTATGGTGACTGACGAGAAAAAGGTCTATACAGCTGTAAGACTTGTGAGGAGGGGAAAAGAATGTGTAGTCTTTACCTTGTGGGTGGAGGATCCGCCAGACGTCTACGAATTGTAAGGAGTGGAGGTAAGAAAGTAAGGATCTCAATTGTCGGTGAGGAGCAGTGCCCTAGGTTGTGGTGGAATCCATGATTGGATCTAGCGTGAAATTTCCAACGACTATCACCTATCCTTCTGTGAAATCAGATAATTGATCCAAGAAAGATCTGCAAGTAGAAAGCTGTCTTTGATTAGGCAAATACCAGTTAACCATAGTAACTTAGGTTGAGTAAATCTGTAATTTGATAAATATATAGCGCCCCTCTCCATCCATTTCAACATCCACCACATTCCCCTGTAAGGATTTATGTAAGGCCACAGAGACTCCTCTAGACCTAGAGTCTGGGCTTGGGTTGTGGAACCATTGTGTAAAATACCTATCTCGGACCGACGGCACATGTCCCTTTTTAAAATGTGTCTCTTCTAAAAGTAAAATTTGCACTTTTTTTTTTAACAAATCTTTATTTATCACAAGCATGATAAAAAAAGACAAGAACAATATGCGGGCGACAGCCCAACAATCGAGGAAGACATATACGATACAATGATGAGAAATGTAGGTACAGCAGCGTAAAGATACAAATTATATGATAAGATAGGCTTGTTAGGCAGACATGACATGAATGATAAATATGGCATACAAGAAGAAAAAACTGGTTCCTGTGAGGGTATGACCAGCATGAGTCAAAAAGAGACAGGAGGAGAGCAAGCGAGTACAACAAAATATCAGAAACATCGTTGGTTGAGACATAACCACTAATATGACTAGATAAGTATAGTATTCATTAGAGGAGTGTGCAACTCAAAGGGGTTAGCTAATGAAGAGGAGATGTGGTTGCCGAATCACATAGGGGAGGACACGTGTTCTGCGTCTCCATCTCCAGCCATTTTAGCCACGGTCCCCAGAGGCCAATAAATTTGTCGTGCTAGTGGGTCTCCCAACTGGTTAATTCCTCGAACCTGCAGATCTCATGAACCTTTTGGGGCCATTCTTCAATTGAAGGCACTTGTGTCGAGAGCCAATGTAGAGGGATCAAAAGTTTGGCAGCTGACAACATGTGTGCTAATAGAGAGTATTTGTGCATGGGGAAGTCTTTTGAAGGCGCATTGAGTAGTACCAAAGTCGGAGAGAGAGGAGGGGCCGAGGGACAAATTTGTTGCAATATCTTACTAAGCGCAGTCCAGAACTGGGAGACCCCCCTGCATGACCACCATATATGTGAGAGTGTACCGACCTCTTCGTGACATCTCCAGCAGGCTGGGGAAGTGAGAGGGTCCAACCTATGCAACACCTCTGGAGAACGGTACCATCTCGTCAGCAGTTTAAAGGAATTCTCCTGAATTCTAATGCATCTGGAGAACCCGTGAGAATTCCTCAGTAACGAAGAGACAATCTCATCCGACAAGGTTATACCTAAATCCTGCTCCCACCTACTAATGAAGGCCGGTCTGCTAGGTGCGCCTTCCATTAACAGCTTATTGTAAATTAAATTTGCACTTTCTGTTTATGCATATGGGTAGAGAATCTGTGAATGCTTTTGGGGTGTACTAAATTCCCAGACATTCAGAGACCCAAATTGTAGGACCATCATCTCTGTCAGGTTCAATGTGGAGTGCAAAAAAAAAAAAAAAAAGGGGAGGGGGGGTGGTAGAAAGGAGGGGGGGAGTACTGGAGGGAAGAAGGAGAAAAGAGAAAGAGAGAAGAAGAAGCGAATAAGAGGACACTTAAAGAAAAAGAATAAGAATAACTGGTAAAGATATTAAGTCATGTCCAGTGTGGACACAGAAATACCTTGTTGATGTAAAGCAATAGTGGAAGTGTGTCCCACGTCAAAGAGACGTGAATCCCTGTATGGGGGCGGACTTTCGACAGAGGAGCTACCCCCCCAGACATACGACATACAAAAAGAGACCCAAAGTAATATTTTGCGAAATGATGGCAAGTTAGAAACATCACAAATGTACAACTTTAACTTATCAATAAGATGAAAGCCCCCATACTTATGGCGGCTTCACCAAGGCAGAAATACTGCAAAGATAAACATCACACATATCACATAGAATGCCATGTTTATGTGAATCCACCATCCAGGCTCTTCCCCTCCCCCTAGGCCCTAAGGGCAGACCCACACGAGATGGCTAGAGAAGCCAATCTTAAGTTATGAGCATATGGTAATAATAAACAAATCTAAACAGGTGCCCGTATTGGGTATTACTTTCAATTTTCTACGGTATAATGGGTCAGTTTCTGTGATGACCCGATCCAGGCATAGAAGACTAAATGTCCTAATTCCTCAGTATAACAGGTCAGTGACCGTAAGGACCTGATCTGGGTATAGAAAGCTGGATTCTCATGTGTCCTCACTCTGTGGAGGTCTCGTCTGTCATGTCTAGGCCTCTGGCAGTACGAACGACTTTTCAGCAAGGTGGTCTGGATTCCCTCTAAGGCATTGGTGCTGCTTCTATCGTGGTGCTACTTGGGAGAGAGGGCCACTCCAAGATCTTCACAAGTGCAATGTCCAGTTCCGCAGAGAAAGATGGTAAGTCTCTGGAATGGCGGAGTGTCACTGTCACCATAGATTGCTCTATATCCGTCACCCTCTCCCCCAGACAGAGCATTTCATTTTTAATGTTGTTGACCTCTGCCCTGTACACTTTTTCCAGTCTGGAGATATATGTCTCCATATCATCTTTAGTGGGGATGGAGAAGATCTTTGTATGGAGGTCTCTCAGTTCTGTGAGAGTAGATTGCGTTGTGGGGCCATGAGGGTCATCTCTGAGGATTTGCCTGTGGGGGAGGCAGAGAAAATCAAAGGTGTTAAAGGATTAGGCTGGGTTCACACATAAGCGTACCCGATAAGCGCTGTTTACAAGCGTGCTCATCGGGCGTTTACATACACGCAAGGAAACAAGCAAACGCCCATTGTCGCGCGTTCCCGCTAGGTCTATGTGCGGGAACATGTGACAATGCGCCCCAAAGAAGCTCCTGTACTTCTTGGGCGTAGGGCGTTTTACAGCGCGTTCGTACGCGCTGTAAAACGCTCAGGTGAGAACCATGCCCATAGGGAAGCATTGGTTTTTGCCTGTTGAGCGTTTTACAGAGCATAGGAATGCGCTGTAAAACGCTCAGGTGTGAACCCAGCCTTAGAGTGATGATGGTCGTATAATTTGGGAACTCTCTGACTCAACCTCTCCCCACACGTCTGAGGTTGTAAAGGCAATGGCGGTTTCCTGCACTTTCAGTGTAGGGCCGCGTGGGAACGAAGTATGAGTCCCTTGCGTTGAATTTCCCCCTATTACCTCCATTGCCGTGGCTGTATTGCATGGTACCCCCGATTCTCCGTCCAGGTCAGTGGGACCCCGAATATCTGCCTCCGAGGAAGGGGAGGATCCAGGTGTCTCTGTTGGTTCGTCCGCAAGAGCCTCCCAGGAAGATGGCGCAGGAGGTGAGTGCTGTGATCCTGGGGAAAGGAACCTTTCAATGCCTTGCGACAGGAGATTCTCTGGCTGACTAAGAGATGCAGGCATGCGTTTCTTCTTTTTGACTCCCATTTCATACAATTTAGTGATGTTAGTGAGGTACATTAGGGTCTCTCAAGTAGTCTAGAGTCAGGAACTGAAGTGATGTGCGTCTCTACTCCTCCATAGCCAGGCCGCCCGCCCCCAGTTATACTTTATAATGGGTGCATTTATTATTGCATGTGATATAGTGGGAAGCTGGAAAAAAAATCAAAATGGTGTGGGATTGGGAAAAAAAATGCAATTCTGCCACAGTTTCATGGGTTTTGTTTTTACGGTGTTCCTTGTGTGGTAGAACCGACCTATTACCTTTATTCAGCGGGTCAATACGATTACAGCAATGACACATTAATATAGTTTTTTCCTGTGCTTTAATACTTTTTTAGAACTTTGGACTCCATTTTTTTCTTTGCATCTCCATATTCTGACTCCAAAAACTTTTTTTTTAGAGTTATGTCTATGAAGCTGTGTGAGAGCTCATTTTTTATATATACCATTGAAGTACATTTTATTTTTGGGAGGTGAAACGACAAAAAAGTGGTGACTTGGCCGCTTCAAGTTTTTTGTTTCCGTTACAGCATTCACTGTATGGAATAAATACACTTATATTTTAATAGTTTGGGTGTTTTGGGATGCAGCAGTGAAAATGATCTTTATTTTTTATTATTAAGATGGGTGATTTCCATTTTTATATTTTTAAAAACTTTCTTTATACATTTTTTTTTTTACAGGTTCCCTAGGGGACTTTAAAGGAGTTTATCTTCTTTTAGTGTGTTTCTTATAGTAAGAAATAATAATTAATATTGTAGCCGAGCTCTCCACTCAGTTTAGAAGGGGGAGATCGCTTGATTGTTTACAGGTTATTTTAATGATCTGGAAGAGATAATTCCATTATACCTCTCTTGATGCATAATAGAAGTTCCAGTGGCAGTCTTCTAAATGATAATTAATTGGATCTCCAATGTTGTAATCATAGAACAGTTGAGGTTGTGTATTGACTGGTATGAGGAGGGAAATGAGAGCTGAAATAGTTATACATTATTCAGCATAACATTAAAATATGGGATTATTCTTTATGATCCCATGTTGTTGAAATGACCTGAATTTCCATGGCAGATATGAAAATGATTTTAGTTCAGCAGCGACCACTAGTGGTCACACTGATAGCGTTTCAAAAGTCTGACTGTAATTATATATAACAATTCACAGAGAATTCAATTGGTTCACAAACTAAGTATAGAAACCTGTCCTTTATTTCATTAACTGCTTAAAAACGTAAGACCCAATACACAAGAAGTGTAACTGAATAATTGACGTTGAGGGTCAAATTGTCTTGAATCTTTACTGTCTAACTAGGCATCAATGTCTGTTTCATGAAAATGATTTGTAACCAACATACAATGCTTTTGAATTGTACTTTATGTATGTCTTTCCTTTGAGAAATAAAAATTTTCTTGAAAAAAAAAAAAAAAAAGTGTACCTGACTAGATAGTGTCTGCTGATGCATTATTGGTCACACAGTGTATGGAGTAAATGCAGATTTTTTTTAAAAAAAATTCGAAGCCAAAAATGAACCCTAAATAAAGGAAAGATGGCTTTATTATTTTTAATACAATCTGCAATCCTGAAAAAAGCAACAAAATTAACTTAAAGTTGTGTGTGGTATTGCAGCCCCTTTCAAATGAATGGCACTGAGCTGTGCCTAGGCCATGTGAATGTGACGTCACTGTCCTAGGAAGAGGCTGATAAGCTGTTTGAAGAGAACGCAGAGCTCTATAAGCCCCATGGCCTCTTCCTAGACCAGTGACTCCACGACCATATGTCATAGGCGCAGATCAGTCCCATTCAAGTGAATGGGGCTGAGCTGCAATACCAAGTACAGATGCTATCCAATGGCACTGTGCTTGGTAAGCTGCAAGGAGGCACGGCGGTCACAGGAGCACCACAGGCTCTTCAAAGAGTTGATGTGCAGGGGTCTCGGGAGTCGGACCCCCCACTGATCAGTTACGGATGGCCTATCCTGAGGATTTGTCATCAGTATTAAACACTCGGAAAACCCCTTTAATACTTTTGCTCTTTTTAGGCTTCTTAAACTGCATAAAAAACCTGAACCTGTGGTAGCACCCTTACTGAGATTAAAGGGGTTATCCGACCCCTGAAATGCTCCCCCATATGCCAGGGCATCTCCCTGTCACGCGGATGAAAACATCAGGTGTCGGGGGGGGGGGGCAGCCAATTGCAGGTGGTGACAAGGACGTGCCTCCCTAGTATCGTGGGCGATGCTATGGAGGCTTGTCCCCTGTCACCCTATCACTGAGAGCAACCATCTTAAACTTAACTTTTATTAAAGGATCATTAAATATCCAAAAAGGACTAATAAACACAAATGCAACTACAGAAAGAGCTGTAATGACCTGGGCAGACAGCCAAAACCTATGGAATGAGCTATGGGGCAACACGTCTATATACCTAATGTCTGTCCCTGCTCCACCCTACAATGATAACCTCAGTCCAGAGATACACCTGGATGGTAGGCGCACTTTCCTAACCTGTCCTTACAAGGCCCTCACTTCATTATGATACATGATATATAATTGAAAATCCCACAATTTGACAGACAGTACTTGGTTCTCAGTACTATTCACAGTTCCAACGCGTTTCCCCTTATGATAAATAAGGTTCGTCAGGGGACACTTGGTATCAAACACTAATAATTAGATAATAAATCAAGTGTATCAAAAAAATACACAAAGGAGACAAAGAGAAAGAAGGAAAGCTGGAGCGCCCCAAAACGGCACTGGTCTGTGAGAGATAAACTACACGGTATGAGTAGAAGATAGAACAAATGCTGAGGTCAAAAGATGCTTCAATAATAGCCACCAGTGTAGTACTTATCTGATAAATCAAGTCGACGTTGGTGCACAGTTGGAGGGGCTCCAGGGGGCAGAAAGATACAGCTCCAGTTAGTCTAAGCAAACACACTCAATTTTAAAAGCCTAGATGGGGCGGACCACACCTGCATAGGCCAATCCTAATCCGCTCGCATAGTCATGTGATTAGGCCTGTACTTAGCTTGACATTACTCCACCCATATTGATCACATGGCGAAACAAGCCGGTTACCAGGTTCCACTTACAATACCTACATACCAGTAGACAGCATGTGGTATCCTCAGTCGTACTACAAAGAGGACGCATCCTCCACATCATCTCTCATGGAGAGACCGCACCGACCTACCTCTGTGCCACTGCACTGTCAGTGCAATCGCGGCTCCCCTGATACTCCGATCATATGACATGCTCACGTGATCCTTGACAATTGGATCGCACGTACCATATCCGGGTATCCAGGTCACGCAGCATACCCGGGTCACGTGGTACAGAAAATGGCCGCTCGCTCCACCGATGCACACAGTGGAACGCAATGCGCAGTAGTCTTGCGCTAACAAAGTAGCCAGACAGATCATGGAGAGGTGTGCCTCCCCAATGCCACCGTGTATGTGCCCCACAATAGAGGAGCGTATATATTTATTAACACCACATTATAAGGGCAGCATGGGAGTGTATAGTGATACAATTAATGAGTATGCTATAGACCGCAAACTGTCCTTGCTAGCACATAAATACATTAGATACAGCAGTAGACGCTCAGATACAGAGCAATCTCTCAAATAATAAAATGACACTTCTTGTGTCGATAGCGATTTCTATCAGCTATAGAGGACAAAGCGACTTAATACAGCAAGAAGCTAGCCATATTTCAAATAGGTGAATTTTACAGGTTCAAGGTTAAATAAAGCATGAGAACGCGAGTTTCTCATTAAGCCCCCCTGGTGACTGGGAGAGGAATCTATAGATCCATTCAGTCTCTTTTTGAAGGATTCTACGATCCCAGTCATCCTTTCTGGGCGAGGGTCTCACTACTTCCAGGGCCGCGAATTTAAGGGACTTCAAATCCCCACCATGATGTTCCCACATATGATTCGCTATAGGGGTATCTTTCTTTTTCTTGATATCATTAATGTGTTCGAGAATGCGTCGGCGGAATTCCCAAAAATTCTTTCCCACGTAATCCTTGGGACACGTACATTGACAGAGATACACTACCCCCTTACTCCTACAGTTAACAAAATCTCTGATATCATATATCTTGTTTGTAACTGAGCAGATGTTGGTCTTGGTGTTATTCAAGTAGCAACATGCCAGGCATGACCCAAAGCGAAACGTGCCGATCGGTTTTCTATCTAGCCACGTACCCTCAGGTGCTGGTCGTGAATAATGGCCATGTACTAACCGGTCACGTATACATCTACCTCGTCTAAAGGTAATACTTGGAAGAAGAGGGAGTACATCAGACACACCTGAATCTATTAGGCAAATGGGCCAAAATTTTTCAATAATGGCCCTGACCTCCTGATTTTTTACAACAAAGGTGGAGATAATCATTCATCCCCTTTTATATTGGATTCCCTAGGTACAAGGAGGGAATCACGTTCACAAAGTTCTGCATTTTGGAAGGCCCCTCTTAGGACCTGCTGCGTATACCCTCTCTTCCTAAAACGATCCTAAAGTTTTTTGGACTCATGATGGAAGCTTTCTGTGTCTGAGCAATTCCTCCTCATCCTTAAGTACTGACCCCGGGAATCCCCCTTTTAAGATTCGTAGGATGATGACTGTCCCAATATAGTAAACTGTTCGTCGCAGTGGCCTTCCTGAAGGTGGTCGTGACTAGTCTATCTCTTTCTTTGGTGACCCTGACGTCCAGAAAGGTTAGTGTGTCTGGATGAAACTCAGAGGTGAAAGATAGGCCCAACTCATTTATATTAAGTGCCTTGACAAAAGTATCAAATTCTTCAGCGTCACCATTCCGAATAACATAGACATCATCAATATAACGTGTCCAGAAGACAATCTTGTCACCCCACCAGGTCTGTACATCAGGAAAGACCACCTTATCCTCCCATGAGCCCAGGAGGAGATTAGCGTAAGTCGGAGCACAGGGGCTCCCCATCGCGGTCCCCCTGAGCTGGTGGAGGAACCGCGAATCGAACAGGAAGAAATTATGGGTGAGGACAAACTCGAGGAGGGTCACCACAAATTCATTGTTGAACCTGTGGCATACCGCCCTCGTTTTGAGAAACTCGGCGGCCGCCATCAGTCCCTTTGAATGAGGAATGGAGCTATACAGGGATTCAACATCTATGCTCGCAAGTGAGCATGATGTTTCTATATTAATTGTCTCTATTTTCCGTAGAAAATTCATAGTATCCCTTGTATAGGAAGGGAGGGCAGATACAAAGACCTTAAGAATCCGATCGATATAGATACCGCTATTTTGGGTAACTGAGTCCACCCCAGACACAATAGGGCGACCTCGCAATGGGGATACACCCTTATGAATTTTTGGCAGTCCGCAAAAGGTAGCTGTCTGGTGTGTACTCGGTAACAAAAAGCGGTATTGACATTTCTACTTAGCCCATCGTCAAGTATAGGACACAAGTTCACTTAAAAAGATGTCTGTAGGGTCTGATGACAGCACCTGATAACATTGTCTATCATTCAACAAGCGTTCACACATTGGTTTATACTGCATGTGCCCCATAATTACAAGATTCCCCCCCTTATCAGCTGGTTTCACCACTATTGAAGTATCCCTTTCCAAACTCAAAAGGGGCTCAGTTTCAGGACCTGATAAGTTATGAAAATATGGTGTAGACTGAGGTAGTTTTTCAATATCCTTTGTGACCATTTGTAGAGAAATATCTATGTGATCGTAATTCTTGGGGGGCGGAGATCCGTGAACGGACCCTGTCCTGGTTTACAAGATCCCTCATCCAGCAAATCTAGAAAGATTCTAAAGTCAGCAAACTCACTTTCTTGCAAACCAAGTTGTTCACAGGTTATTTTTCATGAACTTATGCCGTTTTCTTGAAAATAGGTGAAGATCCTTGATCCACATGAACGGATTAAATGTTGGGACAAAGGAAGAGTCCCTTTTTAAGGAGGGACTCCTCAGCCTCACTCAGGATCCGAGAGGAAAGGTTAATTATTTGTAGTTGTTCATTTTCCTCTAATCTTCTCCTGTTTTGGTGCAGTCCCGAAGTTGGTAGGGACCGCCCCTGGCTAAAAAAATCTCCCTGGGTAGCCGGTGTGGAATTGTCCTCGTCACCACCTGCTATTGGCTGCCCCCCCGACACGGATGTTTTCATCCGCCTGACAGGGAGATGCAGCGGCAGCCGTGAGGGCTTAAGAAGTGACGCGGGTGCCAGGGAGCGAGGTAAGTACATTGTGTGTGAGGGGCCTGGGCATATGGGGGGCATTTCAGGGGTCGGATAACTACTTTAATGTACAGCAATATGCAGTAAGCTCCCTCAGAACTTTTTTAAAGGAAGACAGGAAACACAAATGTGACCATGCATGCAGTGGCGTACATAAAGAAGTAAGGGCACCATAGCACGGATCAAAACAGGCCCCCCACACAGGACTGAAGAGTTTCTGCCTAAACCCTTTTCAATGACCCTTAGGCCATTTCTCCACTGCTTCATTTGCTAAAAGTTACTTTAGGGCTCATGCATACGACAGTATTTTGCGTTCAGTATACTGCCCGTTTTTTTAGTTCAGTATGCGGTACATATACTGAACCATTCATTTCAATGGTTCAGCAAAAAAAAAAACCTGAAGTGTCTACGTGTGCATTCCGTTTCAGTATTTCCGTACCGTGAAAAGACAGAACATGTCCTATTCTTGTCCGCAAATCACGGTGCTTGGCTCCATTCAAGTCAATGGGTCTGCAAAAAAAACTGAACACATACGGAAATGCATCTGTATTTCATCTGTATCCGTTCCATTTTTTCGGAACCATCTATTGAAAATGTTATGCCCAGCCCAATTTTCTCTATGTAATTACTGTATATGGCATACGGAAAAACGGAACGGAAAGGAAACGGAAACAAAAAAAAATGAACAACGTATCAGTAAAAAAAAAGACTGCAAAACACTGAAAAAACCATACGGTCGTGTGCATGAGCCCTTAGAAGGTAGAGTCATGACCAAGTTTTCAACTCCAGTAGAAGAGGAGATAATCCCAACTGGCCCCCTCTTGCCCTGGGCCCCATAGCAGTTGCATGGTCTGCCGCTATGGTATTTCTGCCCCTGCATGCATGTCTGCTATGTGTAGAATAGTAAGCTAAGCTCCCAGATGCCTTTGTCTGCCAGCAATAATGATTCTTCCAGGATTGCTATTCTGAGAAGTCTGAAAATATCCTGATGTTTCTCAGTGCAGCTAGTGTTTTGTGCAGTCCGGATACTGTTGTGACATGTCTGATTACTGCTTCCTTTATGACTCTAATAAAGTTTTTTCTGCTTCTTCCTTGTTGTTTTCTTCCTTTGCTGGACTGGGACCTTGAAACATCTATCCCTTTGTAAAATAATTTTGCACATTAAAACTGTCACGCTGGCGGTCCATGCCCAGCGCGGTCTTGCTGTTCTGTGCAGATGCAGACGTTGCTCTGCTCTCGGTGTGTGAATTGGGATTAGAGCTCTGTAAACTTTCCTTCAGCACTCAGAGAGTTAATGCTTTCCCCCTGCCCTGGTCTAGGTGCTGTTAAGTTGCTGATCAGTCTATTTAGCTGGGCTGTGGTTTCACCTCCTCACCTCAGCTTTGAGGCTATTCCTTGCTAGTAACCAGTGAAGGTGATCTTGTCAGGATATCCCTGTACCGAACCTTGTTTGTCTTCCTATTCTGCTCCTTGCTCTCTGCCCTGACCTTGGAACTGTGACCTGGATTACAGCTTGTACTCAGCCTACCCTGATCTTGGAACTGCTATTTGGAATATGCAAGTACTTAGCCTGCTCTGACTATTGGACCGTGTTCAGACTATGCTTTTGCCTGTGTTCTTGGTGCTTTGGTCTCTGCACCCCGTGGGTCAGCAGCCAACTAAACCAAGACTACTTCAGGAGGTAGCGGCCTGATTGGTTCCTTGCGGTGAAGTCCAATCCCTGTAAAGGGGTTAAAGGGTGAATACCAGGAAACCACCAGAAAATAGCCTTTAGGTTTAGTCCAAAACCAAACTGGTTAGTTGGCACAGTGGGTCCACACCCACCGTCCATAACAGTAAGCTCAGACCATGGACCTCGCTGACCCATCCCCAGTGGACTTGTCAGAACCTTTTCGAGAATTCTACCAGCAAAGCAAAAGTCAAAGACAGACCTACCTGTCTGGACTCTCTATCTACTACCATAGAGTAATGAAACTACTGGCAGCTGCTCCTACTCCGCATGTTGCACTGATGGGAGAATTTGGTCCTCCTTGGTATGTTGGAGATCCTAAGCAATATCGTGGTTTTATAAACCAGTGAACTCTGCACTTTTAACTGCTGTCCCACCAGTTTGCCATCAATCGTGCCAAGGTTGCTTTTAGAATGTCCCACTTCTCTGGTGAGGCCCTGGCCTGCATCAGCCCACTCTGAGAGAAGAATGATTCCCTTACTAACAACTTAAAGGACTTTCTCGAGACCTTCTGGAGGGTATTTGATGAGCCCAGACATACCACTTCTGTGGCTACCTCTATGTTACACCTTCTCCAGGACAGTTTATCCATAAGCCAACACGCTATTCAGTTCAGAACATTGGCCTTGGAGCTGGGATGTCATAATGAAGAGTTGGTTGCAGCCTTCTGGGAGGGGCTGTTTGGTAGGATAAAGAATGAGTTGGCTGGCAGGGACAAACCTACCTGCTTGGACACTCTAGTAACCCTTGCTTGCTGGATCAATCCGCTGTGAGAAATTATGCAGTTTCGTGAACGTGCTCAGGAAATAGCAGAGGATAGAAGGCAAATTATTCCTCCTTCTTTGACCATGTCTGAACCCATGCTGATGATTAACCCCTTAGTGACCAGCCTGTTTTGGGCCTTACTGACCAAGCGTTTTTCTTCCTTTTTTCATGGTTGCATTCCTAGAGCTATAACTTTTTATATTTTTTCAACTATATAGCTTTATGAGCACTTGTTTTTTGTGGGACAAGTTGTAGTGTTTAATGACGCCATTTGGGGGTACACATAACTTTCTGATTAACTTTTATTAACTCTTTCTGGGAGGGAGATGTGAAAAACAGCAATACTGACTGTGGTTGTACGTTATAAATTTTACGGCATTCAACATAATATTGTTATCCTCTGGGTCAGAACGATTACAGCGATACTAAATACGTATATTTTTTTTTTTTACATTTTACAACTTTTTTTGCAATAAAACCCCTTTTTTTAAAAGAAAAAAATGTTTTTGCATTGCCTCTTCCCAAGACCCATACATTTTTCATTGGTATCATTTTGGAGTGAATGGCGCTTTTTGATCGCTTATTACATGTTTTCGGTAGAAACTAAGAATAAATTAGCAATTCTACTAGGAGTTCAGGTGTGGAAAGCATGTAAATCCCTTCATAACTATTCGGATAATATACCAGAAGTCCCTCTTTGGGATAACCCCATGTTCCCGTCTTTGACATCACTTCCCGGAATTCAGTTCTGGAAATCCCACAATGTGCGACTGTTGGGGGATGTGTATGAGGGTGGTAATTTTTGTACCTATGACACATTATGTAGTAAACATGATTTACCTAGGAGTTCATTCCATAAGTTCCTACAGATAAGACATGCTTTACAGACACATTTTGGTGCGTCACAGATCCAGATAGCTAAATTTCCTATGATAGGGGTGATTCGATCCCAGGGCCCCAAAGGATTTATTTCAGGGTTATACACTCACCTGCTGAATGCTAAGTGTAAACTAGCCCCATTGCAGATCATACCAAGGTGGCAAACTTTGATACCTGACCTCGCAGATGAGGATATTGAAGATTTATTAGAATCCCCTGTGTTGGTATCTCCGGCCATTAATAATAGGTTCATACAGTTATGTATAATACACCAGGGGTATTTATCTCCTCTACGTCTATGCAAAATGGGAGTACTTCCTCATTCGCGCTGTCATAGGTGTGACTTGGACGGTGCTGATTTTTGGCATCTGATATGGTCGTGCTCACACGTTCAAAGGTTTTGGACGAAGATCACTGACTTTTTGACTATTATTTTGGGACGTCCTGTACCTTTGGGTCCCAAAGTATGTCTCTTTGGGATTTTGGATGAGGAGGTGTGGGGACATTTTGAGAGAATATTTTTGAGGGAAACTTTATTTTTAGCACGGAAAGCTGTAGCGATTCGGTGGATGGGGGAGAGAAGTCCTACATTGCATCAGTGGAAGGATTTAGTAAATGCTGTTATTCCGTATGAAAATATTGTGTATAAAAATAGGGGGTGCACCTCAAAATTTAATAAAGTATGGGAAAGATGGTGCTCCTCACCGCAATCAATGTATTCTAGACAGGATCTTTCTAATGCTCTAGCTGATGCATCAAGACTACTGTAAGCTTCTGTCTTTATCTGAACGCTCTGTCTGTAATCATAATTATACATATTGCATGGTGTCTATGGTGATATGAATGACCAACTGGATATGTACGGACTATGTTTATGATGTCTGTATAGTGCATACCGTTGTGTGTACTTTATATGACTTGTGTATTTTTATGCTCAATAAAAAGAATTTAAAAAAAAATTAGCAATTCTATCTTTTTTTAATTATATATATATTTTTTTACGGTGTTTACCGTAGGGGATAATTTACATGATATTTATGTAGTTCGGGTCATTACAGACGTGGAAATACCAAACATATGGGGAAGATTTTTTTTGGGCAATTTTTTCAATGGAAAAAAAGCGTAATTTTTTTTAATGGGATTTTTTATTGAATAAATTAGTTTTTTTATTACTTTTTTTTACCACTTAATAGTCCCACAAGGGCACTGTAACAGACAGCTTTTTGATTGCTTGTAAAATGCAATGTACTATCCCTATAGTGCATTGCATTTTAATGGCAATGCTATTCTAAAATTGACCAGCAGGCTGCGCCAGAGAGGCGCAGCCTGCTGGAAATTACTGAAGGCTGGTCTGGGGCCTACATCAGACCCCAGGCAGCATTCACACACATCGGCACCCCGCGATCGCATTTGCGGGGTGCCGATGGGAGACAGAGGGAGTCCGCTCCCTCTGTCAGCACTTTACATGCGGCGCCATTGCCCGCGACATGTAAAGTGTTAAACAGCCTGGATCGGCACTCCTTAGACTGGCCCGCCGCACTTAGTGACCACCGTAGAAATACGTATGGATGGTCACTAAGGGGTTAAAGGAACGCTGTCTGAAGAGGAACGTAACCACATATTTATTAATGGATTGTGTCTGTATTGTGGAGGCAATGGTCATTTTGTTCACTCTTGTCCCCAGAAGCCAAATAACCTACTGAGCCTTGGGTCCCTTGGAGAGGTGGCCTAAGGTGAAGATCTGAACTCTCCACAACTGTTATTGCCTGTGACTTTGTCCTCTGGCGATTCCCAATTCACTGTGTCGTTCTTCATTGATTCTGGTTCGGCAGGTAACCTTCTGCATCAGGCCTTGGTGGATTAGTACTGGATAACAGTGCGACGCCTCAAAAGACCTGTGGTGGTGACGTCCATTGATGGGAGGGCTCTGTCCGTCACCAAACCCTTGGATCTGCAAGTTGAAGTACTTCTTTCTGAGAAAATACCTCTTATGGTAGTTCCTAAACAAACAAATTCTCTTCTTTTGGGGCTGCCTTGGCTCCGTATGCATCAACCAGTCCTGGAATGGAATTCCAGTCAAGCGCTTCATTGTGTATCAGCATGCCATGACAAATGCCTTACTTTAGTTCATCCTGTCTGTCCTTCATCTGTACCCTGAATTTGGAAGGCCTGCCAGCTGCCTACCATCAATTTGCTTATGTATTTGACAAGAAGGAGGCAGATGTCTTGCTACCTCACTGTCTATAAGATTGCCCTATTGATCTAATTGCGCATCCTCTAAACACGGACACCCGGCCATGTGCGTTCCGCATTTTGCGGACCGCACATGGCTGGCACTTTGATAGAAATACCTTTTCTTGTCCGTGTCTGCGGACAAGAATAGGACATGTTCTATTTTTGCGGAACGGAAGTGCGGATGCGGAACGAAAGTGTGGATGCGGACAGCACACTGTGTGCTGTCCGCATCTTTTCCGGCCCCATTGAAAATGAATAGGTCCGGATCCGTTCTGCAACATCCAGTTCCAGTTGCGATCCAGATCCATTTTGCGGATGTGTGAATGGACCCTAAGAGAGGTTTCATCCGAAAGTCCTCATCCCTGGCTGGAGTTTAAAAAAAAAAGATAGATCCCTCCGACCCTGCATTGATTATCGGGGATTAAACATGATCACTATTAAAAAAATAATAATAATAATAAAAAAGAAAATCTATATCCCTTGCCTCTAATCTCTGAACTAATTCAATTGGCTGCAAGGGAGCCAGAGTTTTCTCCAAGATGGATTTGCGAGGTGCCTACAATTTGATACGGATCCGGGAGGATAACGATGAGATGACCATTATGAGTACTTGGTCATACCATACCCTTTGGGCTAGCAATGCCCCAGCAGTCCTCCAGGAATTTGTGAATGACATCTTCTGAGACTTCCTATACACCTGTGTAATTGTTTATCTGGATGATATCCTGATTTATTCTCCAAACTTATCTAGCCATCGCAGGCACGTACGCATGGTGCTCCAGCAATTAAGATAAAATTGGTTGTATGGCAAATTTGAGAAATGTCTCTTTGAAAAGACCTCTCTTCCGTTTTTATGCTACATCATATCTGACCAGGGTTTACAGATGGACCCATAGAAGCTATCTGCCGTCTTGAATTGGACCCAACCTACAAGCCATACAGGACTTTCTGGGGTTTGCAAACTATTATAGACAGTTACTATACAAAATAAAATGATGGCTCACCTTAAAAACCAAATGGACAATGGACTGGTGCACACCTCCCGGTACCCCCACTACAGAACAAAACATAAGAAATTAAATATAATGAGGGGCACTCTACAACTGGAAATGCATGGATCTATGCAGTCATTGACAATATAAAACCCTTTATTAATGGGGATATATACAAATAAAATATCAATATCAAAACATTGTGCCACATGCAGCAATAAAAACCATTAATCCGTGGACTATACATTAGCAAAGCTATGTATCCCTACTTTATAGATGGTCTAGTCCTGCTGAATACAACTGGACCCCTACTTGGTGGAGTAATCCGGCCTTGATTATTACGGGACGATACCCTTGATTACTTCACCAAGTAGGGGTCCAGTTTTATTGAGCAGGACTAGACCATCTATAAAGTAGGGATACATAGCTTTGCTAATGCATAGTCCACGGATTCACGGTTTTTATTGCTGGATGTGGCACAATGTTTTGATATTGATATTCTATATTATTTGTATATATCCCCATTAATAAAGGGTTTTATATTGTCAATGACTGCATAGATCCATGCATTTCCAGTTGTAGAGTGCCCCTCATTATGATATTTAATTTCTTGTATTATAGGCAGTTCATTCCTCATTTCTCTTCTGACTGCGTCTATCTCTGCCCTGACCAGGAAAGGAATAAACCCCAAGATATGGACTTCTGAGGCTGAATCCGCTTTTCAAACCCGCAAACAGGCATTCGCAAAAGCCCTAGCACTCCATCGTCCTGATGTGTCTAAACAGTTCTTCCTTGAGGTGGACA
This sequence comes from Bufo gargarizans, assembly GCF_014858855.1. Classification (NCBI taxonomy): domain Eukaryota; kingdom Metazoa; phylum Chordata; class Amphibia; order Anura; family Bufonidae; genus Bufo; species Bufo gargarizans. The sequence goes on from NC_058080.1 coordinate 465,571,872, forward strand.
CTTCCTCCATTGGAGCTGGCACAGGCAAAATAGTCAATTGTGGCTATTTCTCAAAGGCTTTCTCTAATGCTAAACGCAACTACTCCATTGGAGACAGGGAGTTGTTGGTCATCAAGTTAGCCTTAGAAAAGTGGTGTCATTTGCTGGAGGGTACCTTTCTTCCGATCATTATATATACAGATCATAAAAACTTGACATATCTGCAATCAGCTCAAAGACGTAGCCCTCGTCAGGTCCTTGTTTTGTGCCTGTTTTACTTTGTAGTAGCATTTTTGTACTGCAGACAAGCGTGTGAAAGCATAAATGATATGGTAAATTAAATTGTGTGATTAAAAATACAACTTGTCCCACAAAAAACAAGCCCTCACCTGGCTATGTGAACAGAAAAGTAAAAAAGCCATGGCTCTTGGGAGGGGAGGAGGAAAAAAAAGAGAATGAAAGAACAAAATGTCCTGGGTCCTTAAATAGGTAACAAGAGATTCTCAATTTTGAGGTCTTTTCCGACCCTAGCCGGCTGCGTAAACACAATCTATTGTCGGCAAACAATGAGTAAGGGGAAGAGCGATGGTATTAGCAGTCGTTCCATCCCATACTCTGGAGGAGATTGCTGCATGTAAATGCAGTGGTCTCCTTCACCAGCGAGCAGCAGATTGTTGGGAAGGAACGCTTCCTTCCGGGCAATTTGTTGCTCTATCGTCCCATGTAAAGGGACCTTTAGCACTTAGGTGCTCTTGGCTGAAATATTTAAGGCAGCGATACCCCCTTTTTTCTTCTCCTGGGATAATTAGAGGAGGGGATCAATAAAGAGGTAAATTGCTAAAATATAATATTGCTTGTGTGTTTCAGTGAATTTCACTTATAAATAAAAGCTGTGATGATAAATGACAGCTAGTGAAGCCAACAGCATCCTGGACACACAGTTCCAGCATGTATTACTGGGAGGGTCACATCTACATGAGAAAAGTCTGAAACTGGGAGCAGGGGGTTTGAAATGAACAAAAACTGCTGCCTTAAATTTAGTATAACTTTTTTTTACTCACGTTGACCACTAACTTATGTAAAATCATAGTTTCTATGTCAAAGGTGTCCATAATCTTTAAATGACATAAAAAATAAATACTAAGATTTATTTTCTGTTCACTCAAAACTTGCTAATTGAAAGCATAAAATTTTTAATATTTGTAGATTTTATGTTATTCAGCATTTGGGAGATATGATATACAATTATGATTGAAACAGCAGCGGTCCCTTTTGTAACCTACTTTGGAAACTGATGCCTGAATGGAGCAGAACTCTTAAGTGTGTATTTGGTTTGTAATAAAATGGGCCTATCATTTTGCTAAAGCAATCATCATAGGTACTTTGTCGTTCCCATTGCAATTGTCATAAAGGATGAGTTGCACACATACATTGCAGTTAATTGGTGCTGTGCAGCAATTAGTAGATAGACTTTACAGGAAATCAGGATCACATTGCATGCATTCATAACCGCATCAATTATTTGCTACCACTTCTTAAGAGTTTATCTAGGAAACCTAATTGCTAGAGGAAAACGTAAAAAGAATGAGTATGATGCACTATCCCAGACCTACAGCCAAGCAATAAAATCTGAAAAAGCACAAGGCCATATCTGATATGAGCCCTGAAATGCAGAGTAATTGTCAGAAAACCTGCCGTACAGAGAATCTGTACATGGTCAAGTTTTTATCAGGTTTTCAGATGCAGTTCTAAATCTAAAAACAGGTGTGGAATTAAAAAAAGAAAAGTAGTATCTCTTTTAGGGCTCTTTCACACCTGCGTTCTTTTCTTCCGGCATAGAGTTCCGTCGTCGGGGCTCTATGCTGGAAGAATCCTGATCAGTTTTATCCTAATGCATTCTGAATGGAGTGAAATCCGTTCAGGATGCTGCGCTTTTTGCTCCGGCCAAAAATCCTGAAGACTTGCCGCAAGGCCGGATCCGGAATTAATGCCCATTGAAAAGCATTGATCCGGATCTGGCCTTAAGCTAAACGTCGTTTCGGAGCATCCGGATCAGACGTTTAGCTTTTTCTCAATGGTTACCATGGCTGCCGGGATGCTAAAGTCCTGGCAGCCATGGTAAAGTGTAGTGGGGAGCAGGGGAGCAGCATACTTACCATCCGTGTGGGGAGCAGGGGCGCTCCAGAGTGACGTCAGGGCGCCCCAAGCGCATGGATCACGTGATCGCATGGCACATCATCCATGCTTATGGGGCGCTCTGACGTCATTCTGGAGCGCCCCGGGAGCCACGCGGACTGTAAGTATACCGCTCCCCCGCTCCTACTATGGCAACCAGGACTTTAATAGCGTCCTGGGTGCCATAGTAACACTGAAAGCATTTTGAAGACGTCTTCAAATGCTTTCAGTACACTTGCATTTTTCCGGATCCGGCGTGTAATTCCGGCAAGTGGAGTACACGCCGGATCTGGACAACGCAAGTGTGAAAGAGGCCTTATACTATCTCTATCTTTTTAATCCCTAGCTTCCAAACGGCATCTGAAAACCTTATCAAAACCTGACTGTGTACAAGCAGCCTAAAGGTAGATTTAGAGTGCCCGACAATCTGCCCATTTAAATGTGCCGCCGCCGATCCTGCCGTTTGTGCACGCACATCACTTGTTTCTCGCCAGCGGATAGCACTGTCTGCTGCCCAGATACAATGATTCTGTATGGGGACCAGTGATTACAATAGCAATCCTTCGTTCTCATACTGTGGAGGTGATCGCTGCATGTAAATACAGAGGTCTCCTTCACTGAACGAGCAGCCGACTGTCAGGAAGGAACCCTTTCTTCCTGGCCACCGGCTGTAACATCGTGCGGTGTAAACCTGCCTTTAGGGTCCATTTACATGAGCTGATGATTGGCTGAATCAACGTTCATAAGGTCCGAATATATTGATGCGATATGTGTTGCATTCCTTATTATTAGCAGACCCACTTACTGCAATAGGTCCGCAGTCTGTATTTTGTAGAAAAGTATAGGGTTTATAGATGTGGAAAACACACGGATCATGTGTGAACTGCAAAACGGATATGGTCGTGTGCACAGGGCCCTAGACGGCAGCACATCTCCTTGTCTGTGAAACTACACTAAACGAGTGCCAGTCAGCTTCCTATATTGGCGCTTCTTGCAGCAGTTCATCTGCCCATGTTAAAGGACCCTTATAAATAGGCAAATCTCCTCCAGTAACCTCTTGTCCTTGGTGTTACTAGAATTTCAGTGGGATCATACGCACTTGAAAGCTCTGTTAGCACTCAGCATAATCCGTTATATGACACAGGTGTCATATACATGAACTTGTATCACTAAATGACAACAATTACTGTCACCGTAACTGACGAAGTAAGCATTTACTGTAACGCTGTGAAATAATAAATAGTCTGCTATCAAAGGCAGAAGGCCAATAACAATGACTCATGACTCGCGTTGTAAAATTAGAAATTCCAGCGCCCTGTCACATTTCTCCAGACACATCCACAAATAGCTTGGTGACTTTCTAAAAGTCAAAGAAAACAACAGACAAAATATTTTTTTTTTACGAGATATGAAGTTCAACCAACAAAATCACATTTATCAGCTAGTGTATACTGATACCTATTGACCCCTTTAGGACCAAGCCAATTCTGGTCTTAAAGCGCTGCAAGGTACACTAAAAATGATTAGAGATGAGCGGATTTTATATTTTGAAATTCATTCACGCTTCATTTACTGGTAAAAAGTGAACTGCGTTATTACGCAATTTTATGACGGAATGCATAACGGAATGCCTTTAGAAGGCCATAAACTTCTATTATGGCGGATTGAATAGCGGACTGCCTTTAGAGGCATTCCGTTATAGAATTGTGTTATGGTCCGTGGTAACGGAATCCATAACGCAATTCACCTTTTACCAGTAAACGAAGCGTGAACTAATTTAATAACCTGAAATTCGATCATCTCTAAATATGATATAAGTTCTGAATAGCTGTATTCAGTCCTGACATCCCTTTTTCAGTAGGATGGCGGTGGCAAATCTCTATAGCAGTCATAGTAGCCAATGCAGTCATTTTAAGCTATCATTTCCCCACAATGGAAATATGGGGAAGCAATAGTCTGTGCCGCTTCTTACATTGTGAAACACCTGTAGATGTCAGGACACTCTAAAGGTGGCCATGCACATCAGGTAGGTTGATAGATTATCTGTTCGCAGACACAGCCAATGCACATTTTAGTCCATATGGGTCATTACAGTTCATCAAACTCTCCATATATGCTGAATAACATCAGGAGATGGACGAGAGACCAACAAACTGAAAGGTCATCGGTCGGCTAAATTGATAGTTTATTGTCAAACTTCACAATTATTTTTTGGGTTGAAATTGTCTATTTTGATTGACTTTAGACAATGTGTATGGATATCTTAAGGTGGCCACACACTTTCAATAGCTGTCAGCTCACGGTTATATATTTTGACCCCTCCCCCATATATACACGTTCAGATTTGCCAAAACGTGTATGTGTATTCAAAGGCGAGTGAAGAGAAAGCTGCTGCCAGACACCTCTGACAGCGGCTTATCTCCTAGGAGAATAAAAGGATTGGGCAAAAATATTTACTTTGCTCAATCCTTCTCTGCCCCAACATTATCTGTCGGGGAAGAGTTGGGAGCTCCCCACACACAAGACTGTTGGCTGAACCAGCAGTTTTTGGTGGGTTCGGATAATAAAATGCTAATGTATATGGGGGACTTTCGGTGAGTAGAGCTGGCAGGCACAGCCAGTGCATTCACATACTATATGGACCAAAGTGGAAACATGTTCGGTGGAGTGACCAATCACACTTTTCTATCTGGAAGTCTGATAGATAAGTCTGGGTTTGGCAAATACCAGGATGAACGTTACCTCTATATCTGCATTGCAACTTTAAAGTTTGGAGTTGTTTGTCAGGGGTTGGCTGAGGCCTCTTAGTTCGATGAAGGGAAATCTTGATGCTTTAACAAGCCAACACATTTTGGACCATTGCATACTTCCAACTTTGTGGGAACAGTTTGGAGAAGACCCTTTTCTGTTCTGGCATGGCTGTGCCTCAGTGACCAACGCAACATACATAAAGTAAAGAATAAATCAAGGCAACTGGACTTACAGTAAGTCCAGTTGCCTTGATTTATTCTTTACAGATATACCATGACCTGGATAAATGAGAACCTTCACAGACAACATACATAAAGGTATGGTTGGGTGAGTTTTTTTGTGGAAGAACTTAACTGGTCCGCACAGACCCCTGACCTCAACCCTATCAAACAGCTATAGGATGAACTAGAATGGAAATTGTGAACAAGGTTCTCACTCCCAACATCAGTGTTTGACCTCACAAATGTGCTTTTGGAAAAATGGAGAAAAATTCCTACAGAAAAACTCCAATCTTACAGAAAGCCTTCCCAGAAGAGTGGAAGCCGTCTTAGCTGCAAAGGGAGGACCAACTCCATAGCTATGGATTTAGAATAAGATGTCATAAAAGTTACTGTAGGTGTAATGTGTAGTTGTCCTGATACTTTTGTCCATACAGTGTACTCACATCTGCCCACTCCTTTCTGATGCTGGGACCTGAAAAAATAGAAATGGGGGAGTAATAAATATAACCAATGGGGAAGTGGGTGGGAATAAAGTGAATCCTGTACTTGGACTGGACAATTTTCCTTTTTTTAAGTATCACACAATTTTTTTGTTTTCTATTTAGCATTCCAGGCTTTTTATGGCAATGCAGCTGTATGAGGTCTTGTACTGTCTATAAATACGAATGGTATTTGGTATTTTTTTTATTTCATTTAGGTCATTTACATTTGTCAATTACCTAAAATAAGTATCATTATTTATATGATATGTTGTATAGGGATACGTAATGTTGTAAATTTTATTTTATATTGCTTATATCAAATTTTTGTAAAAATAATTTCTCTTACAGTAATTGTTTGACCCATCCCAAGAAAGGAAACCCAAGGAGATAAAAAAAAAAAAAAAATGTTCACACACCTTCCACACCTCATTAATAAAAAAGGAAAAGATCCCACAGGGGTGAAACAGATGAAAGATGACAGAAAAGCATAAAAAGACAGGCTACAACCAACAGAGGGAACCAATTTGGAATATTACTTCCCTACTCTATAGTAGATTAATAATTACTCTGCCTTACAGTCCCTTTCCTAAGAAAATCTATGTCTCAAAGTCTAGGCAGTGAAATGGAGCTGTGGTAGATGAGGATGAAGTAGGGGAGACTGAGTGAGGATCTTCCTTGAGGAGCAGCATTCCAGGAGGTTCCAGAGATGGGGCCTGAAGCCCTCCTTTGCCAAACTAAAGCAAAATTATCATTGCTTTTTCCTGCCTGACGTTTCTGAGCACTCTGGGAATCGGTACTATCAGTGGGAATGCATACCAAATATCTGACTCCAGTTCTGCGCTAAAGTTGAGTACAAGAATTTCTTCAGCTTCGTCTTATTTCTTGTTGCAAACAGATCTACTGATGGCATGCCCCGTCTGTTCACCAGAGAAAAAAACACCTCTTTGTCTAGTGCCTGACTCACTCTTTTTCTCTTAAGAAAATCTGCTGTAGATTTGTCTCAACCTTTCAAATGAACTGCAGAAAAAATGTCCATTGTTAGGCCAAGAAGGAAGGGAGATCTTGTTCCCCCTTATGGTTGACATAAGAAACTGCTGTTATATTGTTAAAATAAATATGGACGTATTTGTCTGTCAGTAATAAACCTGCCGTCATTAAAGATGTTTTTCTGGCTAGGAGTTCTTTGAAGCTTGATGAAGACCCACTTATTCTGCCAAAGGTAAGACCCTGAGTGAGCACCCTTACCCCCAAGGAATGGCATCTACCATTACAATGAATGGACCATGAAAGAATTAAAATCAGATACTCTTCTCTTGTCCACCGTAGGAGAGACCGTCTTGTTAGGGAAGACAGGTGAAATTGATGGTCCAGGAGGTTGAAGAACCATCCCATTTTGTCAGAATCGTCTTTTTCAGTGGTTTTGTGTGATACTAGGCCCATTTTACCAATGGAATATGCCACTAAGCCAAGAAGTGACATCACGTCTCTGAAGGAGTAGAAGTAGGAGAAGAAAAGGTCTTGTGCTCTGTTCCTTATCACCTGAACTTTTGATGCCAGGAGGAAAAACTTCTGGCAGCTGGAACACAGGCTACCCCAGAAAATTGCATTTGGGAAGGGGATGATTTTTTTCCAAATTATGCGCAAACCCAGAATAGACTGAACCCCAGAAAAAATACATTTGGTTGTCAGGAAAGGGTCTGATTTGTTCCAATTTATGGGCCAACTCAGATTTATTAAATATTACAATTGGAGATAGGCACAACCAAATATTTGGTTCACTTGGAATTACAATATATTTTTTTCAACATCAGATTATAAAAATACTATTACATATATAAAAAGTATTGGCCACAGTCAATATCAATAAACAACAATAAAACACTAAAACAAGGAGATGAATTGAATCACCATATGATGGTAAGAGGTGACACAAGCCAAGGTCACATATGTATGTGAAACAGAGATAGAATAGAAATAGTCTCCAAACCCTGTAGGTAAAGCAGAGTTGGATCTAGCAATTATCTCTCCAGAAGAAATGCGTGAGTTGGTTATGTGTTGTACGTGCTCACGCTAGCATCACTCCATGTCCTCCCCAAAGTTGAGGTGGGGATATTGGATATACTTATTGTTCGTCCACAACACAGTCAGCACATTCTACTGTAGCTGGTCTAATATGTTGGGGTAGCGAGTGTGGGGGATGCACTGGAGAAATCTTGGAGGCAATTGTGGGAAGAGGTGATAAGAGGAGAGGAGAGAATGAGGTCTTTTGAGGATCGGAGATTGCGTGTGGGGATGTATCGGGAAAGTAGCTCAGAGATGTAGGGAGGGGACAGGTTGATACTAGTCATAACGTCACTGGGCCTGCGGTAAACAGGGAGACAGCCGCTGCATTACTGCCAGACCTGCTGCCTTCTCCAACAGCTGATCGGCAGGGGTCCCGGGTGTCGGACCCCCGCCAATCAGATGCTGATGATCTTGCAACACGCCAGACCTGCAGGGTATAGCGAAGTGAGGTCACGGTTATGGGCAATCGAGGGTTGCTCACTGTATTGGAGAACCCTGGGCAGGCATGTGGCAGTGAAGGAGAGGTAGACACGGTTCCTCTGGGGCACACTCTGTATGTAGGGACCAGGTCTGATGCTGGATGAGGTGCCCTGGATGTTACGGGTCTTTTGAGTGCCTGGGGCAAGGTCCCTTTTGGATTCGTGACGCCAGTGCCTGTAACGGTGGCACACCGATTTAGAGTTGGAATAAGTGAGGTACACAGGTGGTATAGTGAACCAAACGTTGCTTTACTTAACAGTCCAACTTTGTACATGCAGATGGTAACACAGTCTTTTAGATCACAACTTTACAAGCAGGCTTATTCCACAAGATGGCAGGTATTGATTATGCAAGATACTCAGAGGGTAAATCCACAATGCACTCAGAATCAGGTTGTACCTTTCCTCAGAAATAGCGTACACTGTTCTTTCTAGAACTCCTGTCTGGCTTTCTATCCCAAGGCCCGGATGCCTAAATGGTGGCTTAAATCCTTGGTAAATATATCTTCCTCTTGTATTAAATCCTTGCTTTCCTTTCTAATGCATCTGCCCATCAGGGTTACTTATCTTTGCCTGTGATATCCTTACTTGTCTGGTGAAGGACTGTGGGTTTCTCCCAAGAGGTTCTGTCCTGCTACTGGGGTGACTTCAGAGCTAACTAAGGCTCTCTTGGCTTCAGACAGACTAGGTCTTCTCACTAGCCTCCTGGTCATAGCTAGCAGCCAGGGCTATCAAGCTGCATGTCAGGAGGAGGCCCTCAGCATATCTCTGGCTGGTGCCTTCTAACTTCTGTCTTCTCAGACTCCTGACTCTGCACTAACTCTCCCTGTCTGGGCCTGGACATTTATACTAGGGGCTCCCTATCTCCCTCTAGTGTCTGGGATGTCTAACTACACCCAACTAGGCCTGCTATTGCATCATACAGGGGAACATTGCATATGAGAACACATTAGAAAATACATTAAATGCACAATTAAATATAACATTTCTGTCCCTTGTGAGTAGGAGTAACGCCAGGGCCGGCTCCAGGTTCATGTGGGCCCTTGGGCGATAAAGCCTCAGTGGGCCCCCCTGTGCTAAGGCCCCTTGCAGACAAGCGTTCCTCCCGCAGCGAGTCCACATCGCAGCACCTGGCCTGACCTCCCAGCACTGATGGGATTCACATAGCATTATATTGATTTATGATGCTATGTAACCCTTACAGTCCTGGAATGTATTAGATGACACTAACAGCATTATGCCAGTGTTATCCAATACATTCCAGAACTTTAAGGGTTAGATCAATCAATATAATGCTATGTGACCTCCAGCAGTGCTGGGAGGTCAGGCCGGGTGCTGCGATGTGGACTTGCTGCGGGAGGAACGCTAGTCTGCAAGGGGCATAAAGGCTCTTTCATACGAGCGGATGCCGTGCGGGTAATCCGCTGCGCGAAAGAGTGCCAAGCCCCGTCCAGGACAGCAGAGACACGGAGCATTAACATGATTGATAATGCTCTTTGCCTCTCTGTGATCATTTTACTACAAAATCACTGTGACAACTGTATCTCACTGTGATTTTGTAGTAAAAATGTCAGAGAGAGGCAAAGAGCATTATCAATCATGTTAATGCTCTGTGTCTCTGCTGTCCGGAGCGAGGCTTGGCTGTCTTTCACACAGCGGATTACCCGCACTGCATCCGCTCGTATGAAAGAGCCCTTAGGCCTCATGCACACGGCCGTTGTGCATCCGTTGCGGTCCCCAATGCACGGGCAACGTCCATGCAGTGGCCGGGACGAATCCGGACCCATTCAACTTGAATTGGTCCGTTAACCGTCCGCCCCCCGCAAAAAAATTGAATAAGTTCTATTTTATTGGGGTGCGGAGGCACGGCCAGAAATACCACGGAAGCACTCCATAGTGCTTCCATGGGGTTCCGATCCATGCGTTCGTTCTGTATCTCTGTGATTGCGGACCCATTCAAGTGAATGGGTCCGCATCTGTGATGCGGAGTGCACATGGGCCGGTGCCCGTGTATTGCGTTGCGGACCTGCCGTATGCGGGCCGCAATACAGCCATGGGCACACAACGGCCGTGTGCATGAGGCTTAAAACAAACTCCTATAAGAAAATGATAATCAATAATACACTTTATTGTAAAAAATTCATAAGAGGAAAATTTCCTCTTATGAATTTTTGCCAATAAACTGTATAATTGATTTCATGTGTTCTGGTATTTTCTTATAGGGGTTTATATTGTGTTTTAGGCCGAATGCACACGGCCGTGTTCCGCGGCTGTGAGCGGTCCGTGGTATCCCGGCCTGGCATCCTGCTGAGAGCAGGAGCGCACGGCGTCATTGGTTTCTGCTATGACGCCGTGCGCTTCATGCCGCCGCTGCACTACAGTAATACACTCGTATAGATCATACGAGTGTATTACTGTAGTGCAGCGGCGGCATGAAGCGCACGGCGTCATAGCAGAAACCAATGACGCCGTGCGCTCCTGCTCTCAGCAGGATGCCAGGCCGGGATACCACGGACCGCTCACAGCCGCGGAACACGGCCGTGTGCATTCGGCCTAAAACACAATATAAACTCCTATAAGAAAATACCAGAACGCATAAAATCAATTATACAGTTTATTGGCAAAAATTCATGAACTGGTCTTGGTATGTGACTGTTACTAGTTCACCTTAATTCTAAATTTAAAACGAGTCCAGCAGCAGCATTCAGCTCCAGGTTTCCTCTGGGCTGGGCGCCAGGTTTCCTCTGGGCTCGGCTATGCGTCCTGTCTTCTGAATCTTCTGCAGCTGCGCCGAGACGAGTCCTGCTGCTGGCCGAGGGCGGGCTTACAGTCAGACTCAGAACTGTGCCTGTGCGGCGTGCGCTGCTGTGGAAACCAGTACTCGCGCCGCACGGCACACAGACGCTCTGCCTGGAGACAAGTCAGAAGATCATGTGAGAGAGGGGCCGGGCGGCGGGCGCTGCGCAGCATGAATGAACTTGTATGTAAAAATTTTAAAGGGGCCGCCGCCGCGCCGCGGAAACGAGTGGGCCCCCTAACTTACAGTGGGCCCCGGCACTTGCCCGGGTATGCCGGGTTCTGACACCGGCCCTGAGTAACGCGCACACCAATTGACCCTTGTGTAATGCCCACCCCTACCTAGTGGGACACTACAATCTATCTGCAGAATCCCTTTGAAATCCAAGTTATTCACAGTTCCTAATAATTAATCCTAGTACACATTCCTTCTCTTATGTCAATTAGGATCACTACCATATTTCAAGAATGTGAAATATGTACAGCTATAGCCTGCTCTTATTGTATTTATTGGAAGCCATTTGGCACTAGGAGAAGTATAGAGTGGGCTCAGCATGCATGTTGGTACCTGCAGCCCTAGATTTAATGGAGGCCATTATGGCATCAAAAATGGTAAAAAGCAGAGTGGACCCAGCATGCATGTGGAACCTGCACTCCCTGAATTTTATGGTGGCCATTATGGCACATAACAGGTAGTATTTAGTGTTAGGTTCCCGTCTTATAGAGACCGCCTTGACGTTTGGCAGACAGAATTGCTAAGAATCTCAAATGTGCTAAATAAGTGTAGCATTAGCACCAGAATGTTTTCTATAATTATGGCATTATTGTACTTTATCTGGTTTGCAGAGTGCTGTTGCATTGTCTTGTGTTTCTAGCCATGGCAGTGTGCACCTGCGCATTGGGATGTGATAACTTTCCCCCCTTTTTTTTTGCAATACTGAAAGTATGATAGAACACTGCACCTGCATAAGTGGGATGCAGGAATACTACATTACCATCAAGGAATAATTAGAATATCCCAGTGAAGCAATACTGTTATTATTTTTTATCACAATACAATCACTACAGCACCATCCTTGTATATCACAATACTGTGGGAAGTACTCATTTTTCCACTCTCTAGACACTTTCTTGGAGAATAATATTAGCAATACTATTCCAATTGTTCACTTGGGCTACTCAGTCAAACACTCACTACAGCACCACTTCTTAAAGGGGTTGTCTGAGTTATATAAATATACTCCCATATGCCTTTAAACCTATTAAACAGTACCTTTCTAATGTAGTTCTTTTATCTATATTATCTTGTTTCTGCGGCGCTGATGCGGGTCCCTGTGGTGATGTTTCGTGTACAGTCTTTATCCCTGCCTGAGGGAGTGGCCCGACTCTGTACACTAAACGTCAGGGCCAAACACGTGATCTGGCTGCCGGCCGGCTCCTGTGAGGGATCGCGCTTGCAAATGGCTATTACCCACAGGCCAGTGAAGACTCCGGTGTTTATGCGGGTGGGAACTCAATGAAGGGGGTGACTGCGGATCAGCTGTGGGACCTGCGCTGCGAGATCTGCCTAGGAAACACCTACCACCTGGGCATGAGGCCGGTAAGAAATGCATGGAGAGAGCAGGAGTCTGAACTGCGGCATATGTTCGTGTCTGCTGTTCCAGTCCCAGTCAGTTTTTTTTTTTTTACTGTTTATCTGTCAATGAACTACAACTCCCAGCATTGCGTGCAGAACAGGGTGGCTCCAGCCTTTTATAATAAATTTTAGTTTTTCAATCCCCTTCCCTCTGGACCTGTGGAGAGAAGTGCACTTACCTGCTCCCCACTGCTCGGCTCCTTTGGTCCACCCCCCTCTTTGCAGTGCTCCAGTCCTGCATGTAAACGTCCGCCGCGGACGAAGGACAGATGCGGCCATGTATCACAGATGTCAATATCTCTGCTTGATGTCAGTGAATGGGAACATGCTTGATCAGAGAATAAACCACAATGACCGGCCGCTGCTCAGAGGGTATAGACGGCACATTACCCTTCATCTGTGGGTCGGTGCAATGTTGCCAAATATCTATAGTTTTTATTGCGTTTTACTACTTTTAAAAACTACAAAACTGTTTAAAAAAAAAAGCTGCTTTGTGCTGTCCGGCTGTGTGAGAGCAGAATTGGCAATTCTTGCATTTTTATTTTTACGGCTGGATAAATATTGATATATTTTAATTGTTTGGACTACCGTATTTTTCGCCCTATAAGACGCACCTAGGTTTTTGAGGAGGAAAATAAGAAGAAAAACATTTTTTAACCAAAAGGTGTGCTTTTGGTGGGTTTGAACTAATGGCGGTCTGTGCGTGACACTATTATGGGGGATCTGTGGATGATGCACTGTTATGGGGTGGGGGATTTGTGGATGGCACTGTTATGTGGGGGAGCTGTGGATGGCATTATGATGGGGGGGTCTGTGGATGGCATTATGATGGTGGGGGGGGATCTGTGGATGGCATTATGATGGTGGGGGGGATCTGTGGATGGCATTATGATGGTGGGGGGATCTGTGGGTGGCATTATGATGGTGGGGGGGGGATCTGTGGATGGCACTGTTATGGGTAGTGGATCTGTGGATGACACTGCTATATGTGTCATCCACAGATCCCCCCCATCATAATGCCATCCACAGACCCCCCCCATCATAATGCCATCCACAGATCCCCCCCACCATAATAATTCCATCCACCAGACCCCCCATCACTATCCCATCCATAGATCCCTAAGGAGGGGCTGTAGTAGGCGGGGAGAGCGGCGGGCAGTGCAGGCACTGTACTCTGGCCCGCCGCTCAGTATGTACTGTATTATACCTAGTGTAAATCATAATATCTAAACTGCGCCCCCCATGTGCACTGTACTTACCGGTACATGTCACACTCCGTCTCCTGTAGTAAGCGCTAGCAGGCAGGCCGGGCTGCAGGCGGCCATAACTCACTGAGGTCACGTGCCTGCTCCGCCTGCTTCATTCATAAAGTAGACGGAGCAGGCACGTGACCTCAGTGAGTTACGGCCGCCTGCAGCATTCACCTCTGCGATGAGCTACATAAATATATATTTTTTAAATGTATTAAAGGGAACCTGTCACCCAAAAATCGCCTATTAAGCTGTTTACAGTACCTTATAGTGCTGTATACTCGTTTCTTGATGCACTTTTTGTTCGTTTTCCCGCATGTCTGCTCATTCAGAAATCGATGTTATATTCAGCTGCTGCCCCGTGCTTCAAGTCAGGCTTGAAGTCACGGGGGCAGCGGCCTCGGCGTCTTACATGGCCCTCTCCCCGCCCCCTGCCTCTGTTACTGACAGCCGAACTCCGAATCCGGGACCGCGCTCAACGGCCGCATGCGCAGTAAAGGGCGGCAGGAGCGCGGTCCCGGCTGCCGCGCGTACTACGCGCCGTCTTACTTTCGCCGCACTGCGCATGCGCCCGACATCCTGTATCAAACGCGCCCGCGCCCGGCATCTGGACGCGGGCGCGTTTGATACAGGATGTCGGGCGCATGCGCAGTGCGGCGAAAGTAAGACGGCGCGTAGTACGCGCGGCAGCCGGGACCGCGCTCCTGCCGCCCTTTACTGCGCATGCGGCCGTTGAGCGCGGTCCCGGATTCGGAGTTCGGCTGTCAGTAACAGAGGCAGGGGGCGGGGAGAGGGCCATGTAAGACGCCGAGGCCGCTGCCCCCGTGACTTCAAGCCTGACTTGAAGCACGGGGCAGCAGCTGAATATAACATCGATTTCTGAATGAGCAGACATGCGGGAAAACGAACAAAAAGTGCATCAAGAAACGAGTATACAGCACTATAAGGTACTGTAAACAGCTTAATAGGCGATTTTTGGGTGACAGGTTCCCTTTAAAGGGGTTCTCTGTTGTTAAAGCCCTTAATCAGAGCTAATTACGTTTGCTCCTAGGATTTTACATGCATGGAAGAAATAACACTGACACCAGGCAAGGGTCAAAGCATTTCTCCTTTATTACAGGAAGTTTAGCAGTATATAAGTACATCAGAGTCATGGGTGTAGGGACCCTCAAAAATCTAGGGGGGGGCAGCATTTTTGCTCGCTGGGTATATTCTTATTCAGTAAACTGCGAGTTGTTTATATCGTTAAATTTTAAGTGTGTGTGTGTGTGTGAAAAATCTCACAACAACAAAAATATGCAAAATGAACATTTCTTTGTTTATCAGGTCACAGAAATGAACCAAACGTTTGGCATATATTTCAGTTATTCCGGGTACTTACTCGGGAACCCCCCCCCCCCCCCCGAAACAATAATCTCCCCTTATATATAATTTACTTACAGTTCTGAAGACTCAGGGGTGCTTGCTGGCTTGGCCGGGCAGAAGGAGTGTGGGCACTGTGAGGCCTTTTTCTCCAAGCTGCTCCGGATCAGTGCTCTGGGCAGCTGGGCTCCGGGCTGGAAGTGGCACAATAAGAAAAATATATATTTTTCATTACACCTCAGGTCAGACCACCAATCAGACCCCCAATGTTAATCAGACCTCTGCTAACAGCCCCAATAAGATCCCCAATGTTAATAAGACCTCAGCTCAGACCCCAATATGAATGACCCCCAATTAGACCTTATATAAGAGCCCCATGCCTCATAGCAGCCCCCAGTGCCTCTCATCAGCCCCCCCCAGTGCCTCTCATCAGCCAGTAATAACAGCCCCCCCAATCATGTGCCAGTAATAAAAGCCCCCCAATCATGTTCCAATAATAACAGCCCCCCAATCATGTGCCAGTAATAACAGCCCCCCCAATCACGTGCCAGTAATAACAGCCTCCCCCAATCACGTGCCAGTAATAACAGCCCCCCCAATCATGTGCCAGTAATAACAGCCCCCCCAATCATGTGCCAGTAATAAAAGCCCCCCCCCAATCATGTTCCAATAATAACAGCCCCCCAATCATGTGCCAGTAATAACAGCCCCCCCCAATCATGTGCCAGTAATAACAGCCTCCCCCAATCACGTGCCAGTAATAACAGCCCCCCCAATCATGTGCCAGTAATAACAGGGCCCCCCCAATCATGTGCCAGTAATAACAGCCCCCCCCAATCATGTGCCAGTAATAACAGACCCCCCCAAATCATGTGCCAGTAATAACAGGGCCCCCCCAATCATGTGCCAGTAATAACAGGGCCCCCCCAATCATGTGCCAGTAATAACAGGGCCCCCCGCCCCCCCATTATGTGCCAGTAATAACAGGGCCCCCCCCAATCACGTGCCAGTAATAACAGGGCCTCCCGCCCCCCCATTATGTGCCAGTAATAACAGGGCCCACCCATTATGTGCCAGTAAAACGAAGTATTGTATATATTTAAAAAAAAATTAACACTTATACTTACCTCTTTGGAGCGATGCGATGCAGGCCTCTTCCGGCCTGTGTCCCGACTCCAGCGCTGTACGGCTCAGGCGGCGCGATGACGTCATCGTGCCGCCTACGCCGGCCTCTGATAGGCTGCTGGCCTAGTAGTGCCGTCAGCCTATCAGAGGAACAGGAAAGGGACACACCTCCCTGCCCTGCTCCTCCACAGCCTTCTGTTTATATCGCTGTCCTGAGGACGGCAATACAAACAGATCACTATGGAGATGAGCACTTCGCTTCCACAATGCAAGCGCTTCATCTCAGTGCCTGCCCCGCCGCACACATTGCCCCGCTGCTGCTGGGGGGAATTTGACCATACCTGTCCCCCCCCGCATTATTTCCTGGGGGGGATCCGTCCCCCCCGCTTCCTACGCCCATGATCAGAGGGGGCATCCTCCCTGAGGCTTGTGGGATTGTTCCATTGGCTAGAATACAAAAATAAGAAAAGAGATAACACTTGGCATCTCCATTATTTTACTAACTTTGGTATGCAAACTATGTAAACATCTAAGTGCAAGCGCCATATTGCAATGGCTTCACATTAACATCAGTACAGCATACGTCATAGACACATCAGGGAGGAGGGTCCTCTTGGATAAGGTGAAGGCTATTGTGCTTTTAGTCCCAACTTGAGTGAATAAGGCGTAGCTGGAGGATATAGGGGCCATCTTATTTGATCAAGAATGATATCTACATCTCTATCACCGGGATTTTAATATTGATGACCTATCACCCGGCACCCCCGCCTATCAGCTGTATGGAGTGAGGCGTGCGCAGTTGTTGGACTGTACTGTACGTGTACTGTCCGCACGTCCGTTCCGCGGCCCCGCCACAAAGACAGAACATGTCCTATTCTTGTCCATTTTGTTGACAAGAATAGGACTGTACTATTGAAGTGAAAAAGAAAATGGCAGCAACGGCATTGGTTGTGTGCACGTTCTAAAGCAAATGTACAATGGATACTACTAATACTACTGCACACCATCTTTTGTTCCTCTGGGGAAGGTCTTCTATATTTTTTGGACTAAGTTTGTTTAAAGAGAAAAATTTAAATTCATGTTTTTAATCTAATAGTGTGAACAAATGGGATATATAACTCTGAGGTAACTGATATAAATTATGTGCATCTCCGGCAGTCTGTGTGCCTAAACTGATATCCATGCTGGCGTACATTCCAGTCTTCTTTACTGGTGTAAAAGAAGATAAAGGTGCTGGGCCAGCTCCCAACTTTTTGAGAAAATCGGGAGGGCAGCGGGGAAACGCCACTTACCCCAATATTTTGGCACAAGGGCAGGAGAAAAGTTGCAAACACTGAAAACTGGAGTGGGGAAATGATAAATTCCGCCCAAGGTTTTCCTTTCTACCAAACAAAAATGTTTTAAATGTTTCTAAATCCGTTAGCTAGGACATTAAATGGTGCCATGACAACTAAATTCTGCCTGTAAAAAATGAGCCCTCGTATAGCTGTATCGACAGAAAAATAAAAACATTATGGCCCTTGTAACTCAGGGAAGAAAAAACAACAACCCCACTCCCCCCAAAGCAAGCTACAGCACCAAGGGGTTAATCTCCTTGCCCTGTCATCTCTACAATTGCAGTGTGTACCCCAAAGAAGCTTTATGTAGAAGTTCCTCATGCAAGGCCTTGTTCACACATCAGTACACCGCGGACATGTTCTCCACGGTCAGCGCACATTTCCATTGATTTCAATGTGTTTATTCACACTCCCTTGTTTTTCTAATGACCAGAGGTAGAACAACGGAGACATGAACATATAACTTGTGGATCAAACGCTCACTGAAGTCTATGGGTATGTGAAAACCACTGACAGAATACTGAGGGCCTCCATCTTAGAAATTCCTGTGGCATAAGGGCAGCACACAGAGACCCTTCACAGACGTCATCAGCGACTTGTGAAGAGGCCTAGCTCCTGCCTGTAGCAACATTTTCTATTTAACCGCCTGAATACGTCCTCCAATCAGCGCCTATTTCCGCTGCTTTCCGTTACCACAGCAACAACACACCCCACTCTAACGTCTTCCACTTCCGGCCTCTCCTCACAGCCAGCAGCAGCAGAGGCCCCGCCCTATTTCCTTAGGATACTGGGATTGTTGCCTAGTTTCTTCCGTGTGATGACGTCACTTAGTAACCGCCAATGTCCACGAAGCTTCTCCCAGAGCCCCGCCCACCGACCTCTGTCACTTGCAGTCCAGGAAGCGTCCGGCTTCTCGTAGCTACGCTACGGCCTCGGCCTCTCCGGAATCATGGCGGCGAGTCAGCAGTGGGTGTTGGTGGAGATGGTGCAGGCGTTCTATGAGGTGAGTGGCTCCAGCTGAGGAGGGGAGGCCACTACTTCTGAGGGTCGGCGTGCCCTGCTCTCCTCCTCGGTCAGGGCGCTGGTGATACTGCAGTGACTTCCGTGTCAGGTGAGCAGGGTGACGTTCCCCCTGCATGTGCCGCGCAGTACCACCCTGAGGCAGCATGCGGGGGGCCACGTCCACAGGCGGGACCAGCTACCTCCATAGGGTTTCACTCAGTTACTCTTTAGGGGGTATTCCAGTAATGTCAAGTCACCCCCTGTCCTAATGCTGGGGCAGTGGTAGGTAGAGCATTCACCTGTATGGGACCTGCCGGAACTAGCTGAGGGCAGCATTCAGGAGCCCTGCCATCTAATAGCTATCCCCTGTCCTAACTTTTATATACCTGAGTAACCCTTTAAATGACAACCCCCCCCCCCAAATCTGGGCAGTCACATGACTGGGGGGGGGGGGGGGGGGTTTAAACAGAATTACATGGAATTTATTTAAGTGAGTTAGGGTCCATTCTCACGTCCGCACAATGGGTCCTCATCCCTTCCGCAATTTTGCTGAACAGGTGCGGACCCATTCATTTTCAGTGGGGCTGGAATGTGCTGTCCACATCCGGATCCGCACTTCTGTTTCGCAAAAAAAATAGACCTTAGAAAGGCGTTTTCTATGAGAGTACCGGCAAAGTGCGGTCAGCAAAATGCGGAACGCACATTGCCGGTGTCCTGTGTTTTGCGGATCCGCAATTTGCGGGTACTTTTACACTAGCGTTATTCTTTTCCGGTATTGAAATCCGGTAAAGGGTCTCAGTACCGGAAACGTATCAGTTTTGTCCCAATGCGTTCTGAATGGAGAGCAATCCGTTCAGGGTGCATCAGGATGTCTTCTGTTCCGTCCCTAGTACGGTATTTTTTTTCAGGCCCAAATCCTGGAACACTACCGCACTTGCATTTATTTCCATTGAAATGTATTAATGCCACATCCGGTACCAAGTGTTCCGGAAATTGCCGGATCCAGTTTTCCGGTCTGCGCATTTGCAGTTCTTTCTAGCTTTGAAAAAATTAAATACCAGATCCATTATTTCAGTTAATACCGGAAAAACGGATCCGGTATTTCAATGAATAAGTTTAACAGATCCGGAAAAAAAAGATATCCGTTTGTCTATGGATTTCCGGATCCGGCTGGCAGTTCCGGATTCTTCTAACGCTAGTGTGAAAGTACCCTTAGTGCGGTCCACCAGAGCAGATGGCGCTCTATGCAGCAGCTCCCCCTGTGTTGTCTGTGTGGCCCATGTAGGACACATCGGGAAAATTCGAGTGTCTCTGATCGGTCAAGCCCCTTAGGCCACCTGCGCACCTTTTTCTGCGTGGATTCCCGTGTGGACAAACCGCAGGGTATTACAGTACCAGCGAAGTGTATGAGTTTACACTAATCTCATGTACACTTTGCGGATTTTTTCAGTGTGGAAATTGACCTGCATTGCATTTTTCACATTAAATAGCATGTGAGTTATGCATCCGGTTTTAGCCGCGGATTTTACCCTCTTCAATGGAAGGGTGAGATCTGCGGCTAAATCGCTTCAAATCCGCCCCAGAAACCGCTGTATGACATTGCGGATTTAGGTACTGATGTGCTGCAGAAACGCAAATAAATCCGCACGGAAATTTGTGTGGATCATATGAGCATTCACCCGCACCCGTGTGCAGGCGGCCTTAAAGGGGTTGTCTCATCACAGATGTCCCTTTCTGGGAACTGTGACCACGTGGCTCCGTCCCCTCGGGGATCTGCAGCCACTCCTGCAGTGAATCTTCCCGTTGACGTGTACTTTGGTCTGCATACGGCGCAGTACTGCTTCTAGCTGGAGTCGTAGTCCTAATGGCTCAGTATGAAGGAAGGTTGTCCTATTGATTAGTCTTCAGGAGGATCAGCTCTTCTTCCAGTTATGGTATGATGTGATGATTGATCCGAGGAGCCGTGTAAACCTTTCTTCCCCAGTGACAGGACGTCTACATTTCAGCTTCCTAAAGGGCGCGATTTATTAAGTGTTGTAAAGGAAAATGGGCTCAGCTGCCCATAGCAGCCAATCAGATTCCACCTTCCGTTTTCTGGAGCTCCTTTGCAAAATGAAAGGTGGGTTCTGATTGGTTGCTATGGGAAACGGCACCAGTTCTCCTTTAGACCACTTTTGATAAGTCGCCCACATGCTTACGACACCTTCAGTGTGCGATCCGCAGTTTTCTCCCTGTCAGGGCGAGTTCACACGTCAGTTACTTCCATCAGTGGTTGGGAGCCAAAACCAGGATTGGAACCTAAAGAGAGAAGGTATAAGGGAAAGATCTGCTCCTGGTTTTGGCTCACAATCGCTGATGGAAATCGCTGATCAAACGCTGACGTGTGAACTAGGCCTCATAAGCCGAAATGTCCATTCTTGTCACCAAAGCGGACAAGAATAGGACATGAGCAATAGAGTGCAGAACAGTTATATGATGTGGACAGCACACGGACGCCATCCATGTGCTGTCTGTTTTCTTTTTTGCAGCCCCGTATAAATGAATGGGTCCGTGTCCGATCATTTTGCTGGACCACAGAATGCATACAGGTGTGTGCATGAGGCCTTATACCTAGGACTGAGTCTCCCCAGAAAAGTAAAAGTCCTGTCAGTTTGGTCCCAGGAATAAAGCCCGTATTACACTGCCCGATGTTTCTGCAGATAATCGCTAATGAGTGCTCGCATGAATGCTCGTTAGTGTAGTACTGCCGCCAATTGCCCGATCATCAGGCAATCCAAATCTTTTGACATGTTAAAAGATCGCTCCATGTATTAGCATCGGTCTCCTCCACTAGAGAGCAGGCGATTGCCGGGACAGAACGCTTCCCTCCGGACAATCATCTGCCACATCGGGCTGTGTAATACATCTTAAAGGGGTTATCCAAAGTCTAAAATATCCCCCCTCAGTGCCCAGGCCCCTCGTGTTCTTTATACTTACCTGCTCCCCAGCACCCGCGTTGCTCCGGATACCTGCATGGCCGCCGCTAGGTAGGCTCATCCTCGTTGCGGCCTGCTATTCGCTGCAAGAAATCCCCCCGCCTCCAACCAGATCTGCCGCCAGGGGCAGACTGGGAACTTAAAGTGACCCTGGAAAAAAAGAAAAGTGGCGCCATGTTGTTGTAGGTGGGTCCAAAGTGACAGAACGTGGGGCAACAGAAGTAGACAGGGCCAACAATACCATAGGGCAGAACAAAATGCTGCCCCAACAGAACCAAATATCACAGGGCAGCACAAAATGCCACCTCAGCAGAACCAAATACTACAGTGTATACTACTACCCCAGCAGAACCAGATACCACAGTGCAGCAAAAAATACTACCCCAGCAGAACCAGATACCACAGTGCAGCACAAAATACTACCCCAGCAGAACCAGATACCACAGTGCAGCACAAAATACTACCCCAGCAGAACCAGATACCACAGTGCAGCACAAAATACTACCCCAGCAGAACCAGATACCACAGTGCAGCACAAAATACTACCCCAGCAGAACCAGATACCACAGTGCAGCACAAAATACTACCCCAGCAGAACCAGATACCACAGTGCAGCAAAAAATACTACCCCAGCAGAACCAGATACCACAGTGCAGCACAAAATACTACCCCAGCAGAACCAGATACCACAGTGCAGCACAATATACTACCCCAGCAGAACCAGATACCACAGTGCAGCAAAAAATACTACCCCAGCAGAACCAGATACCACAGTGCAGCACAAAATACTACCCCAGCAGAACCAGATACCACAGTGCAGCACAAAATACTACCCCAGCAGAACCAGATACCACAGTTCAGCAAAAAATACTACCCCAGCAGAACCAGATACCACAGTGCAGCACAAAATACTACCCCAGCAGAACCAGATACCACAGTGCAGCACAAAATACTACCCCAGCAGAACCAGATACCACAGTGCAGCACAAAATACTGCCCCAGCAGAACCAGATACCACAGTGCAGCACAAAATACTGCCCCAGCAGAACCAGATACCACAGTTTTTACAACACAAAATACTGCCCCAGCAGAACCAGATACCACAGTTTTTACAACACAAAATACTGCCCCAGCAGAACCAGATACCACAGTTTTTACAACACAAAATACTGCCCCAGCAGAAACAGATACCACAGTTTTTACAACACAAAATACTGCCCCAGCAGAAACAGATACCACAGTTTTTACAACACAAAATACTGCCCCAGCAGAAACAGATACCACAGTTTTTACAACACAAAATACTGCCCCAGCAGAAACAGATACCACAGTTTTTACAACACAAAATACTGCCCCAGCAGAAACAGATACCACAGTTTTTACAACACAAAATACTGCCCCAGCAGAAACAGATACCACAGTTTTTACAACACAAAATACTGCCCCAGCAGAAACAGATACCAGAGTGCAGCACAATGTACAGCTGCCCACGCCACAGTATGAAACTGAAGACTGCAATGCAGTAGAGTTCAGGAGGGCACCTCCTCCCACTTTACAGGTAAATAAGTACTTGTTGCTCCAAAATAACTTATTCTTACTGCTGAGAGCATCAGATTGTTATGTACCAGACTGGCGGCCATGATGAGGCCTTGAGTGGCCCCCTGGGCATTGGCCAACTGAGAAACCTCCCTGTAGGGCAGGGATGTCAAACTCGTGGCCCTCCAGCTGTTGCAAAACTACAACTCCCATCATGCCTGGGCATACTACAGCTATCAGGGAATAATGGGAGTTGTAGTTTTGCAACATCTGGAGGGCCATGAGTTTGACATCCATGCTGTAGGGTCTATGGCAAGTCCGCCCCTGTCCGCGGCATGCCTTGAATCTGCAGTAGATTTTTTTACCCTGTGAGTGAATGGGGCCTGTAGAACCAAATTCACTAACATTTTACTGTACTTTCCATGTGGAAAAGGAGTGGAGAGACTAAGGCTTTCACACGGGCGAGTATTCCGCGCGGGTGCGATGCGTGAGTTGAACTAATTGCACCCGCACTGAATCCGGACCCATTCATTTCTATGGGGCTGTTCACATGAGCGGTGATTTTCACGCATCACTTATGCGTTGCGTGAAAATCGCAGCATGTTCTATATTCTGTGTTTTTCACGTAACGCAGGCCCCATAGAAATGAATGGGGTTGCGTGAAAATTTTGTGCAAGCAAGTGCGGTGCGATTTTCACGCATGGTTTCTAGGTGACAGTCTATTCACTGTATTATTTTTCTTATAACATGGTTATAAGGGAAAATAATAGCATTCTGAATACATCATGCATAGTAAAATAGTGCTGGAGGGGTTAAAATTTTTTCGCGTAGTTCCCGGTCTCTTCTTTACTTCTTTAATAATGAGCTGTGGGCTAAAGGACCTGTGGTGACGTCAGATCACATGCTCCATCACCACGGTGATGGACCATGTGATTGGAGCATGTGATCTGACGTCACCACAGGTCCTTTAGCCCACAGCTCATCATTAAGTAAAGAAGAGACCGGGAACTACGCGATCAAGAGGAGAAGGTGAGTTAATTTATTTTATTTTTTTAACCCTTCCAGCACTATTATACTATGCATTCTGTATTCAGAATGCTATTATTTGCCCTTATAACCATGTTATAAGGGAAAATAATACAATCTTCAGAACATCAATCCCAAGCCCGAACTTCTGTGAAGAAGTTCGGGTACCAAACATGCGCGATTTTTCTCTCGCGAGTGCAAAACGCATTACAATGTTTTGCACTCGCGCGGAAAAATCGTGCATTTTCCCGCAACGCACCCGCCTAATCTGGGCCAAAAATATGACGCCCGTGTGAAAGAGGCCTAAGGGTTAGATTAATTATCTCCCTTGCGCCTAAAAAGTGGTGTTAAAAAGTTGCAAACTATGGGCCAGATCTATCATTAGCTCAGGTCAGAATAATGGAGTAAAAAAGTCCCAAACGCTAAAACTGCGCACAAATTTGCGACTTTTTTCTGCTCTGCACTATGCTCGCCAGTTTTCTGAAAGTGGGCGTGTTTTCGTATGTAAATTAATCTCTAGACAGATTTACTATTGGGACTATTTAAAAAGTCGCAAAAAAGTTGCAATTTCGCTCCAGTGAGGACCATGCTTATCTTATGAGACTTTTTTAATAGAACATGCGACTTTTTCGTAAAGCTGCTTACTGACGGATAAACTGCTACCGTCAAACCACATTTATTACAGTCTTAAAGGGCCGATCATAAATCTGACTTGGCTAAAACTGACTTTAGCCATATGTTAAAGTGGAGTGAGCTGTCAGAGTCATGATAAATCTGGCCCCATGTGTTTGCAACTTTTAAATAAAATATAGCGTCTCGTATTTTGCGCCACCTCACTACTTTTCTTGAAATGGGGTGTGGCAAGGGTGGGGAAAGGGCATGGTCAGTCTCTCCAAACAAGAATAGGCATTTCTATAATCTGGACCAAGAAAAATGCGTGATGCACATGACCGGTATCCATATTTTGCAGATCTGTGGTTTGTGGACCGCAAAACAGCAATGGCCGTGTGCTGAGGCCTAAAATGAAGAGTCAATAAGGCCTCTTTCACACGAGCGTGACGGATTAGGTCCGGATGCGTTTAGGGTGCGTTCAGTGAATCTCGCACCATTTTGCAAACAAGTTCATTCAGTTTTGTCTGCAATTGCTTTCAGTTGTTCAGTTTTTTTACACGCGTGATAAAAAACTGAAGGTTTACAAACAACATCTCTTAGCAACCATCAGTGAAAAACGCATCGCGCCCGCACTTGCTTGCGGATGCAATGCATTTTTCACGCAGCCCCATTCACTTCTATGGGGCCAGGACTGCGTGTAAAACACAGAATATAGAACATGCAGCGATTTTCACGCAACGTAGAACTGATGCGTGAAAAACAGCACTCATGTACACATCCCCATTGAAATAAATAGGTCAGGATTCAGTGCGGGTGCTATGCCTTCACGTCACGCATTGCACCCGCGTGGAAAACTCGCTTGTCTGAAAGAGCCCTAATATGAAAGTAGCCTAAGGGCTCTTTCAGACGAGCAAGTTTTCCCTGCTGAATCCTGACCCATTCATTTCGATGGGTCTGTGTACATGAGCGCTGTTTTTCACACCTCAGTTCTGCATTGCGTGAAAATCGCTGCATGTTCTATATTCTGCATTTTTCACGCAGCCCCGGCCCCATAGAAGTGAATGGGGCTGCGTGAAAAAACGCAAGCATCCGCAAGCAAGTGCGTTTTTCACTGATGGTTGCTAAGAGATGTTGTTTGTAAACCTTCAGTTTTTTTTATCACGGGCGTGAAAAAACGCATCAAAACACATTGCACCCACGCGGAAAAAACTGAACGCAATCGCAGACAAAACTGACTGAACTTGCTTGCAAAATGGTGTGAGTTTCACTGAACGCATTCGGATCTAATCCATCACGCTCTTGTGAAAGAGGCCTAAGACTCGGCTAAACGCTGGACTCGGTGTACAGTGTCATATACTTTCTAGGAGCCCATGCACCACTAGCTCTGCTTCTTCGAGGAGCAGCAGAGCAGAAACAGTCGCAGCCAAAGGGGGGGGCAACATTTAGGACATTTTAGCCTTACAGATTTAATTCTAGGTGGGGGTCTTAGTAGTTGGAACTGGAGATCCAGTGCAGTATTTTGTAGTGTACCAGTACATACACGAATGTCTACAAGTCAAAGACAGTCAGTGTACATGCCCCCATGGGTACGGGCACATGTAGGGCCAAGGTGTGGCTGCAGTGCAGATGAGCATCAAGCCAATGTGCAGTTTTATTTTCAGTCAGGTCGGTTTTCATTGATTATTATTGTCCGCATACTGTTTGCAGGTTAAACAGTCACCTGAAGCTAAAACCGCACGCTGGCTCAATGTTCCTCCACACTGCCGTCGCTGTGTACCTGTGTCCGTATCCTATCTGTAGACTAGTGGTCTCACTACCCAACTGTCAGGTCACATAGTAAGACGGTCCGTTCAGTCTCGGTCAGTAAGCAGGGATTTACGTCAATACATTTTCATCCAAATAATTTATACTGAATCTTTTCCCATAAAAAGCTCAATCTGCTGAGCTCCTCTGTAGCGTGCTCATTATGGCAGTTCACTGCCCTTTGCTCTCGATTACAGTGAATTGCTTTATTGCTGGAGAGATTTGCTATCTTTGGGCCCGGTGTTTGAGAATAATTGTTCGATAGGACATAAGCTCCTTTATTTTAAAAGGGAACCGGTCTTCTGCTCTCGCTGAGGACAACACAGTATAGTGACAGACCGTCTGATTTCAGCAGTCCTGTAAAGTACCGACAGGGCGAGCCTCGCAGCACCCTCCAGCACTGCGAGGGAGAAGAGTCTGGTGCGGATGGCCCGCTCCTGATTGTGAGGCCAAGTTCAGATGAGTGTGTTCACTGCGCGCAGAGCATGAATTCCTGAACCCTAAGTTCACACGGTCACCTGAGCGTTTTACAGCGCGTTCCTACGCGCTGTAAAACGCTCAACAAGGAGAAACCAATGCTTCCCTATGGGAATGGTTCTCACCTGGGCGTTTTACAGCGCGTACGATCGCGCTGTAAAACGCCCGACGCTCAAACAAGTTCTTGTGCTTCTTTTTGGGCGTTTGTCGCGCGTTCCCGTACATAGATATTCGGGAACGCGCGACAATGTGTGTACGCATGTCTCTGTATGCGCGATTGTAAACGCCCGTACAATCGCGCATACAGAGCGCTCGTTTCAGAACGCTCAGGTCTGAACCCAGGGGTAGTGAACGCTGCTCCTTGACTGGATGCCATTATAATGATTTATAATGCTGTGTGTCTCTGCCCGAACATCACTGTAATGATTTGTAATTGCACAATGCTGTCAGTACAGATTATTACAGCTGAGGCTCCGGCTGAGACACACAGCAATATAAATCATTATAATGGCGTCCGGTCAAAAGCAGAATTCACTGTGTGAACTCGATAATCTGAGACTGGCCTAACGTGAAAGAAACCTGCCAGTCAGGGGGACGGCAGAGCCATGAGTCTCATCAGTGCGCACTCCGAGGTTCGTCCTGTCAGTACTGTAAAAGTACTGAATTGTAGCCCACAAATTGGTGAATCTGTCACTATACGATGCCCTCAGCAAGGGCACCATCGTAGGGGTGACATGTACAGATATGGCAGTACTGGTTCCTGAGATGTGCTATTAACACTGCTTTTGCATTTTGGATTCTTTCAGGCACCTGCATATCACCTAATACTTGAAGGGTTTCTTATCTTGTGGATTATTCGTCTCATATTTTCCAAGACTTATAAACTCCAGCAACGATCGGACCTTACAGAAAAGGTAATGAAAAAAAGATCAAGGCTTGTTAAAGGGGTTTTCCGATTTCAGAAATAACCCCCCATGTGCTGGGCCCCTCCCCAGTAATATACTTGCACCACTCCCCGCGCCTCTCCTGGTCTCCACACTGCCACTGCTGCTTCTCCCTGCACACCTATGAAAACATCCAGTGTCGGGAGGGAGCATCCAATGGCAGGCAGGAATTGGGAAGAGTCTTCCTAGCATCGCGGATGATGTTAGGGAGGCTCATCCCTGCCTGCCATTGGCTGCTCCCGCGACACCTGATGTTTTCATCAGTGTGCAGGGAGCAGCGGCGGTGCGGGGACCAGGAGTGGCACGGGGAGTGGGGTAAGTATATTACCGGTGAGGGGCTCGGCACATGGGGGGGGGTTGTTTCTGAAATCGGATAACCCCTTTAATGTGTAGATCGTTGCATTAATAGTTGATGTGTAAAATAAAAATGTAGGCTGTCCTTAAGGGGGTTCTCCAGGAAACAAAAAAAATAAAAAAAATGAAAATATTGAGAAAATGTGTCACTATGAATAAATTCCTAAATGCTTTCTAATAAAAAATTTATTTTTTTATTTGGGGGGCGATCAGTAGAGAAATTAAAATGAACGGTGTCGGATTCCTTCACATGGAATTCGTCCTAATGACAGCAGGATGCCTGAGTTAGAATGCAGAGCAGAGAGCAGTTTCTGTATGGAAGCTCCTTTATCCTCTACAGATCACAGCTGTCATCCGTGCCTGCCTCGGAGCTCACCTATCACCCGTACTCATTGGAGTGAAGGACCAGGAAAATTCCTCAAAATGTTTCTAATCTTTTTTGTTGGCTGCAGAAGCTATGAAGAGATACATTAGAGTGATGAGCGAAGTTCTAAAAAATTTGATTTGGCTGCTTCGCCAAACTTTGACTTTGTCAACTTGTTACGAAGTACTTCGGCAGGAATTGCATTCCATTGTATGTAACGGGCGATATGATGGGGACAGCGAACGCGCCACCCCTGGTTAGTGAACCCCTCAGTTCAATGCCGATCGTGGCCTCTGAGAGTCACATTGAGGCCTTTCAAGGGTTAATCGGGGTTTAAAATTTATTTTTTAATACATACTCACCTCATCCATTTGATCGTGGAGAGGCCGTTGCGGCCGTCTTGATTGAAGAAAATGCTCCAAATCTCGTGCGCTGACATGATGACGTCGCCACATAATCGCACGAGATTTGGCACGCTTCCTTCAATCGAGATGGCCGTGCGCTGCCTCTCTGTGATCAAATGGATGAGGTGAGTATGTTTTATTAGCTTTTTTTTAAACCTCTATTTCAGGTAAAAATTTATTAGTTACCATGACGCACGAGGAAATTCAACTTCGTGGCAAATCAAATTTTTCCTGAAATTCGTATCGAAGTCCACTTCGTTCACCTGGATTTTGCTCAAAACTATTCAGAGCAGTGGCTTCAGCTTTACCAGGGGTTCACCTGAGTATCTGTCGGCTATGGTAGACGACCACTCCCAAGAGCTATTTTTTTTATTTATTTTTTTATTTTATTTTATTAGTATTCAGGTCACAACGAAAATTCCCATACATATCAATTCTGCCATTGGTCACCTGACCATTGAGATTTGTTCAACCCTGGAATAAGTGCATATTCACACACAGCAGATTTGTTGAAGAAAATGTTGCTACTGAAAATACGTTCCACTCATCTGAATGGGGTTGTTTCTACAGCACCTGCATGGATTTCTGCAAATGTCCTGCAGATGAATAGGACAATTAAAGCATTTTGTGCAAAAAATAGAATGAGATTTTATAGACCTCATTTTGTTATTGGTTTTGCAGGAGAAGGAAGAGTTAATTGACGATTGGCATCCTGAACCTCTTGTCCCTCCTGTCTCTAAAGATCACCCAGCTCTCAATTATAACATTGTTTCAGGGTAAGTGGCTCCTTAGTCTGTATTTTGATCACAGTGGGGGAGATTTATCAAAACTGGTGCAAAATAAAGTGGAGTAGTTGTTTATTGGAATCAATCAGTTTTCACCTTTTACTTTTTAGAGGCTCTATTTAAAATGAAAGCTGCATTCTAATTGGTTGCCAGAGCGGCTGCCCCACTTTTCCCTTTCAACAGTTTGGATAGATCTCTCCCACTGAGGAATTCTGGAGAGAACTACAAACACCCTACTGTCTTACAAACATCATACCGTCCTCAGACAATCAGGCCTTGTTAACCTAGGGCATCTATAAGGTGTCCTCAATGTATTTATTTGTATTTATTTTATGCACTTATATAGTGCTACTATATTCTGCAGCGCTCTACAGACCTTAGCATCCAACTGTCCCCAATGAGGACAATCTAAGGTCCCTATAAGTATGTCTCTGGATTGTGGGAGGAAACCGGAGAACCCGGAGGAAGCCCACGCAAACACGGGGAGAACATACAAACTCAATGAAACAACACCGAAGAAGCTGACCATGCATGGTCCAGGCTTGGTCAGTATTGGCAGTGACCAAGCCTGAGACCACTATAATATCGAAGTAACCATAGGAAAGTGATAGCTACTGACTTGTGGCCATCTAATAATCTTTAGCTGTTTGTCAGAAGAGTGCGTAGAGCTGAGCCCCTTGACATTTTACCAAGTTTTAAACTTGAAGTCAAGAGGTAGAGAGAGGACAACTCAACCTTAGTGACTGTAAACCAGACTTCGAACAATTCAATACCAGCTGAGTATTTAAGATTTTCAAAATAACATTTACATGGTGCGGAAATTTTGTGCGTGAAAATTGACCTGCCATGTAAATTTTGCTAATTGCAAAATTGTTTGTGTGGATTTACAGTGCAGGTTTAAACTCTGCTTATGAGTGGGCACCATAGCAGTCTGGTGCCTGCTGTTTTACACAGCAGACACTCGTAGACAATGTTCATGATCGGCGATGATGTCGATCACACACATTTAACCCCTCAGATGATGTGGTCAATTTTTGACTATGGCACCTGAGCGGTGAAACTCCAGATGCGCTGCACTCCCGAAGCCTGAATGGCTCCCCCGTGCCAAGGACAAGAGAGCCATTAAGTTGCTATGGCAGCCTCAGGCCTGGAGTCTTTGAGACTTGTCATAGCTGCAAAGCTCCATAGGAATCTCCCACAGGTTGCAGTGTTAAGTCATTGCAGTCTTTATGCAGTGTTAAATTAAGATGACTTAAAAAATAAATAAACATTTCTAAAATAAAAATCACCCCCTTTCCCCCATATTAAAAATAAACAATAAAAAAAATGCCTAAACTACCTAATCTAAGGATATTTATCCTGTACTGTGAATGCTGCAACAGAAAAAAAACAAATGGCTTATTAGCAGTTTTTTCTTCTGTTCGCCTCTCCCTAAAAAATTAATAAAAAGTCATCAGAGGGTCATAAACAATTCAAAATGGTGTCACTGAAAGCTACAGATCGCCCCGCAAAAATTAGCCCTGTAGACACAAGTATAAAAAAATGTTATAGCAAAATTTTAAGCATTAAAACTCCCAAAAAAACAATATAAATTTGATGTTCTGAAGCTAACCGGTCAATTTTAGCAAATGGGGAACGCCATAAAAAATTGAATCCATAATACTATGGCGGAATTTATTTATTCCCCCTCCCCCAAATCCCTCCCCATTTAAGAAAAAAAAATTCCAGCTTTCGACTACATCATATGGAATAGTAAGTTGTGCCATTGGAAAATAGAACTTCTCAGCAAAAACAATCTCTTATGTAGCGATTTGAATGGAAATGTATGGCTACGGCTATAAGGGGCAGGGAAGGGGGCGTTGTTACCTTGACTTGAAGCTCAACTGGAAAATAGTGCGTGCAGGGGATCATTAGAAACACACAGCTGGCTACTTTAAGGTACTGCTTGCGTTTAGGATGGTTTTTGGTGGTGACGGGTTCGCTTTATGGAATCATAGGTTTCTCTGACACTCAATGTGTATTGACGTAATCTAAGATTTGTGAAGTTCCCTATTAAAAAATAAATAAATAACTATTTTCCGAAAAGCAATATTTTCTCATAAAAGCGTTGTGGCAAAAAATACATCTCTATGGTATTGTTGCAATGCAGACCAGAATAAACATTTTCTATTAAGTGCCGGCGATGTGCGGTCCGCAAAATGCGGAACGCACATCTCGGATGTCCGTCTTTTGCGGATCCGTGGATCCGCAAAACACACACTGACGTGTAAATGGAGCCTTAGAGTGTTTGAAGACAAGCTCATATTCAAATTGGATCCCAATTTTCTCCCTAAGGTGGTTTCTACTTTCCACAGGTCACAAGGCATTGTTATTCCCTTGTTTTGTGCCAACCCCAAAAACGAGCAGGAGACAAGATTTCATCATTTTGATGTTATAAGAAGTGTACTTATTTATCTAATTGTCACTAGAGATGGGAGGATAGATAAAAACGTATTTATTCAGTTTTCCGGCCCAAATAAGTGTAAAAAAGCAGCAAAAAGCTCTATATCCCGCTGGATTAGGTGTGCCATTTCTGAGGCCTATAGAGCCTCCGCTAAGGCAGCTCCTCCATCCCTCAGAGCCCATTCAGTAAGATCCGTGTCTGCTTCCTGGGCCGAGAGAGCCTCTGCGTCTTTAGAACAAATTTGCAGAGCAACCACTTGGAAGAAGGCTTACATCTTCACCAAGCATTATAAGATTGATGTATTTGCCAATGAGGACATGGCCTTTTGGACGCAAGTTCCTAGGTGCTGTCCCTCCCGCCCCCCCACCCTAAAGTTGACTTTGGTAGTTCTCAGTGTGTGCTGTCATGGAGACGACTGGGGAAATGAGTATTACACTCGCCGGTAATCCGGTTTCCTGGCAGTCTCCATGACAGCACATATATTCCCACCCTTTTGTTGATAATTTTACTTTAATTTATGTTCTACCCCTTTTTCCTAGTTCCGTTAAAATACAATGGTGATGAGGGGAAGGGGTGGGGTTTTTAAACTTCTTTGTGCTTTTTCCTGTCCTATCGGAGGAAGTCAATCTCAGTGTGTGCTGTAATGGAGACTTCCAGGAAACTGGATTACCAGTGAGTGTAATGCTCATATCTGTATTTTTTTTCTTACAGCCCACCAAGCCACAAGATTGTTGTCAATGGAAAAGAATGCATCAATTTTTCATCCTTCAATTTCCTTGGCCTTCTTGATAATGATAGGGTTAAGGTTGGTAAAATCCATGTTATGCTTCTGCAGTGTGTAAGATAGCTTTAAAGGGAGTCTGTCACCTCCATATGGCTATATACAGCGCTTACATGGCTCTGTAGCACACCTACACAGGATTGTAACGGTACCTTTGTTCTTTTCTTTAGACTTGCACAAGCAGGAAAGACTAAGTTTAATTCATATGCAAATGAGCACTCGCAAGAGTCTAGGGGCGGCGTTCAGTGTGTAGGTGCCCAGGCTGCTCTGCCTTCTTTTCATCGCTAGGTCTGGCCAAGATCCCACACCTGTGCACTGCTTCGCCGGGCTGGGGCATGCGCACGGTGATGCCCATTGTGGGCACTGCATCGCTTTACCTAGTGTGCATGCCCTCGGCTGGACCTATCGATGAGGCAAGAGACTTGTAGGGCGGGCAAAGGAGTAAAGTGAAAAGAAGGCAGGGCAGCCTGTGCACCTACACACTGAACTCCTCCCCTGGGCACTTGCGAGAGCTCATTTGCATATGAATTAAACTTAGTTTTTCCTGCTTGTGCAAGTCTAAAGAAAAGAACAAAGGTACCATTACAATCCTGTATAGGTGTGCTACAGAGCCATGTAAGCGCTGTATATGGCCATATGGAGGTGACACACTCCCTTTAACATTATTGTTGTACCCGTGTTATTTGAAGTCACATCAGTAAAGCTATAGTTCTTATTATGCAAAGTTTGAAACCGTTTTTTTTCCCCCCTTTACTAATTCTGAATATTAGACATTTTTGCACTACATTTTTTCCAGAAGATTCAAAATACTTCTCTTACCATCTTTGAGGAGTATTTTTAGCTGAGGAAAAAAATTAAAATTGCAGTAATTCAAATACATAATACAGTACGTAGGCCTACATAATGTTAATGGCTTGTTCACATCTGCTTTGGAGGCTCCGTTTGGGGCTTCTGTTGCAGATTGGACAAAAAGCCTTGCATGCAGGACTTTTTTGTCTGGTAAAAAGACAGGATCCCAAACGGAAACTAAACGGACTCCATCATAGTCAATGGAGTCTGTTCAATTCTGTTTGGGTCAGTTATGTGCCCGATCCAGCACCTCCATTATTTTCGTTGTTCTGATTTTAACCGCGCAGAAGAACATAAATAAATAGTGATGGTGTGAACGCACCCCAAGAGTTTGGTATTTATGCTCCATACACTCCAACATACAGTCCCAAGTAAATAACACCTGTCTCCACCTGTCAGCTTCTCCAACATGCAGTCCCATGTAAATAACATTTCTCCCTGCCCTCCAGCATAGGGTTAATAAGCCCCTTGTTAGGGGTCTGGAGTGAATGCACCGCAGGCAGTTATCCACTTCTCCATCCAGAATCCACTTTAGCACCACTGCCGACATGTTAACCAGTGTCCCCCGGGCACAGATCACTGCTCCCTCCTACTCTCCTGTTTGTTAGCCTGGGAGCTAGCCCCTCCTTCCTTGTGAAGTACAGCTATTTATCCCACCAGCTGCTCCCTTCTGCAGGGCATAATTTCGCTCCATATCCAGCACCCCTCCCAAACCGACCAATAACAAAACTCCTCACTGTACGGAGCTTTCCTATTGGGTATTTCAGACACCTCCAGCTTCACTTCTCCTAAACCTAATTAGTCTCACCACATCCAAATAGGCCAAATATATTGAAATATAACAATATTGGACGGATGGAGACGGATCCGTTATACAGGCCATAGACTTCTATTATGACGAATGAATAACGGAATGCCTCTAAAGGCATTCCAGTATGCATTCCGTCATAGAATTGCGTTATGGTCCGTGATAACGGAATCCATAATGCAATTCAGCTTATACCAGTAAATGAAGCGTGAACGAATTTCAAAATATGAAATTTGCTAATCTCTAATTGTGAACGTATCTTTTTCTCCCTGTATCTTGCAGAGTGCTGCATTGGCATCGCTTAAAAAGTATGGTGTTGGAACATGTGGCCCAAGAGGTTTCTATGGTACATTTGGTAAGTATAAAGGAAAACTTGTGAAAAAATAAAAATGATTAATAAACTCTAATTGTCCATAGCAAATGTATATGGTCTGTGTGAGCAGTGAGTGTACTTGAAGCCTATGGACCACAAGGCAAAATCTGTGCAGCTGAATATCATGACATGGTAGCACATATTACTTCTGTACATGGCTGAGGGACCTTACATGCACCCTGAAGTACCCTGGCAGCTTCTGCAATAGGTATGGAAGTGAATTAGGGTTGCAGCATTGATAAAGACATCAATTTAAATAACATTTCTGCTGTCAGTTGCGGTGATGATCGTAGCTTCCATGGTAATCAAGCATACATGTATGCAGACTGGCCATAGACCCTACGGGAAATTTCCCTGGTGGGCTGATGTCCATAGGGCCACCTGAGCCCTTCTCACTGTTGCTGGCCAGGCACGTACTACTAGAGGAACTATACGATTAGAGGAAGTCCAGGCAGTATTCTAAAGGTAGAGCTGGCCTGGTGTTATGGCTTACATCTCACTGCCTAAGCCCATATCCATATTAGAAAACTGGAGGGGGGACAGAACATGGCAGCTGTTGATGACCCACAGCGGGACAGCTTCTGGGGAGATATTCTGTGCTTTATTGTGGTATTTGGTTCTGAGGGATGGTATTCTGTGCTGCAATATGGTGTTACTGACCCTGCCAACTTGTATTGGCCCCATCTACTTGTGTTGCCCCCAGCTTCCCTCAGTTTGGATCCCCCTATAACATTGGGGCCACTTTTATTCTTATTTTTCCGGGGCCACTTTTATTCTTATTTTTCCGGGGCCACCTTAAATTGCCAATCTGCCTCTGCATGTATGCATTTAGTCTAAAATGTGTCATATGGCAAAAGTTAGCCTTTAACCCCTTAGTGACCAGCCTGTTTTTGTCCTTACTGACCAAGCATTTTTTCTTCCAAGAGCTATAATCTTTTTATTTTTCCGTCTATATAGCCATTTTGGGGTACACATAACTTTGTGATTAACTTTTATTAACTCTTTCTGGGACGGAGATGGGAAAAATGGCAATTCTGCCACTGTGTCTTTACGTTTTAAATTTTAGCGACGTTCATTTTTCGGTATAAATAACATAATATCTTTATTCTCTGGGTCAGTACAATAACAGTGATACCAAATGCATATATTTATTTTTTACGTTTTTACAACTTTTTTTGCAATGAAACCCCTTTTTTTTTTTTTTTTTTTTTTTTAAAAGGGGGGGAAAAAAAGGTTTTTGCATCGCAGCAACCCAAGACCCATAACTTTTTTTTATATTTCTTTCTATGGAGTTGTGGGAGGGCTTGATTTTTGCAGGACAACTTGTATTTTTCATTGGTATCATTTTGGAGTAAATGACGCTTTTTGATCGCTTGTTAATTTTTTTTTATTTTTTTTTTTGAGCAACTAAGAGGCAACTAAGAATAAATTAGCAATTCTGTATTTTTTATATATTTTTTTCTGTAGGGGATAATTTATGTGATATTTATGTAGTCTGGGTCAGGCGCAGCAATACCAAACATATGGGGGAGCTTATTATTATTTTTCATTGAAAAGCATATTTTCAATGGATAAAAAGCCTTTTTTATTTTTATTTTATGTCTTATGTCATGGGGGGACCCGTGGAGCGCTTAGACTGAGCATTTTTTTTTTTTTTTTTTTTACAGCGGCCCAGCTTAAGGCCCCTTAGTGAACGCCATAAAAACATGTATGGGTGGTCACTAGGGGTTAAAGGAGTTTACAGCCTCTTCTTGCAATTAAGCTGGCCACGCTTCTCTTACCTCATACATATGTATCATTGAATATTAATTTATACTAGTGTCCATCTTGCTTCTAAGTTTCTATTTTTCTGGTCTGTGATACCTCACTTTCCAGTTAGAGGGCAGTCTTCACCCATTTTTCTGTGGGAACAACCTAATTTTAAATAGTTTACAAATCCTCACAAAGTTAACCGATCAGCTATAATTTCACTAAATAATGTGACTTAAATACACTGCAATGTTACATATTTAGCATTTCATAGTGCAGAGAGTAATGTGAGAGCGTATTACTCACATTGTGCAATGGTATATTGGTTGAACAGTATTAGTGATCCGTTGGACACTATTATAGAGCTGTCCCTCCATAGAAGCTCTGCTTCTAGGGGAGGATGAATCTATAAGGGGGGGGTCACATCACTGTTTCATTTTTTGTTCTTCTGATCCGTGAAACAGGAAAGAAAATCAAGATTATGCACATTTGGCATTCGTCGATCGAGCCATTTCAGTCTAAGATCCGTTTTTTTGAGATGGGGGAGTAGTGCATGCAGGGGTGATTTAAACTTCAAATATGAGTGTTTTTTTTATTTTTTTTACTTTAACTGCAACTTTTAGCCCCCTTAAAGGGAACCTGTCATGTGGATATTTGATTATATTCTAACTAATTATATACAATCATTAACTACTAAAAAGTACCTTAGATGTATTCACTTACTGGTGTGACAGATAGTTATCTCATAATATACACACAAAAATGCCAGATGCCGTATGCTAATGAACTGATTTGAGTCCAGCGTGATGTCGGTGAGTCCAGCGTATATTTAATTCAGAGCTATAGCCACTCCCCTGCCCACCTGCTGCTGATTCCTATGGAAAATTACTGTCAATCAGCAGCAGGTGGGCGGGGAGAGCCAGGAGCTCATGAATATTCAGGACTCATCATTATCAGCTGGAGCTTTTCAATACAAGATGTCGGCAGATTGACTAGGTCAATTAAAGAAAGTGACCCAGCATTTTGCTAAGAGAATCGGTCACTTATTTATGTTGCCCTTAGTGAGGACACCATAAAACTGGTGACAGGTTCCCTTTAAGGGTCCATTCACACGTCCGCAAAATGGATCCGCATCCGTTCCGCAATTTTGTGGAACAGGTGCGGACCCATTCATTTTCAATTGGACTGGAATGTGCTGTCCGCATCCGCACTTCCGGATACGCAAAAAAATAGAACGTCCTATTCTGGTCTGCAATTGCGGACAGGAAAAGGCATTTTCTATGAGAGTGCCGGCGATGTGCGGTCCGCAAAATGTGGAACTCACATTGCCGGTGTCTGTGTTTTGCGGCTTTGCTAAACACATACAGACGTGTAAATGGACCCTAAGGGATTAGAACCTGGGGTCTTTTGATCCCTTATCCCATTTGTTACAGTGAATAGGATTTCTACACAGGGAGCCTACCATGGCAGGCCTGGGAAGCATTAGCAGCGATAGTAACCAATCGGACTCTGATCAGAATGCAGGGACTCTGATCAGAAGCGAGCTGCATCCCTCTGCCTACCTCACAGATGTGGCAATCACTGTTGATCGTGGCATCTGAGGGGTAAAATGTGATAACTTGAAATGGAACGGATCCGTTATGCAGTCTATAGACTTCTATTATCACAGTATCACAGAATAAATAACAGAATGCCTCTAAAGGCATTCCGTTATGCATTCCATCATAGAATTGCGTTATGGTCCGTGGTAACTGAATCCATAACGCAATTCTGCTTTTACCATGAATCGTGAACGAATTTCATAACATGAAATTCACTTATCTCTACTATGGAGTTCTGAGAACAGCCAAACAAGTGTACATCTTGGGAGTCGTAGTTTTACCACAGCTGGAGTGTCGGAGGTTAGAGTCACAGTCCTCTACAGAAATTGCTATATTACAGTGCTGCCACCTGCTGGCCTGAATTTTAATATACAAGTAATGGAGCCTGGAAACCTAGTACAGGCTCATTACGTGCATAGAACGCTTTCCCTGATCTCTGCCGGGGGAAGTATTCCCTCGGATGCCATGGTCACGTTTGACCATGGTATCTGAGGGGTTAAATGTCCATGGTCGACCTTAGCAGCAGGTGTCTTCTGTATGAAACTGGACGCACCTGCTAGCTATGGCGCTCACAGTGGACCAGGTGCCATCTTTAAACACCCGTATTTCACATAT
The DNA here is from genome assembly GCF_014858855.1 of Bufo gargarizans. Taxonomy (NCBI): domain Eukaryota; kingdom Metazoa; phylum Chordata; class Amphibia; order Anura; family Bufonidae; genus Bufo; species Bufo gargarizans. The sequence continues at coordinate 465,611,030 of NC_058080.1, forward strand.
GAAAAAGAAGGATCATTCTAACTTAAAGGGGTATTATACCTACTATAAATGAAAAAATAGAAGCTTTTTGCGCACATTTTTGATCAAACGTGTGTCGGGCCCATCTACCAGGCGTCAAGGTGGCTTCTGCAGATGGGTCCCTAACACTAACAGAACTGCCTCTCCTGGGCTTGACTACGCCTACAATAATCAGGGCAGTGTAGGAACCAGCTACGTATATACTCTGCTCAGAAGCAGAGTATATACTCAAGCCCAGGAGAGGCAGTTCTGTTAGTGTTAGGGACCCATCTGCAGAAGCCACCTTGACACCAGTAGATGGGCTCGACAAAGAGCTTCTATTTTTTTCATTTATAGTAAGTAAAATACCCCTTTAAGTTAGAATGATCCTTGTTTCTCAGTTTTATTGTTTGTATGTGAAATATTGTGCTGCCATACTTTTTTTTTTTTTTTTGTTTGCTTCCTGCATGTTAGTTTTATATGGATATGTATCTGCGATTCTAAATGTGCTAGTCTAAATTTTCTTGTAGTAATCTTTAAAGACCCAACATCTGCCACATGTACAGTGTGTGTCTGGAAGGGGTTAATACTTCTTCCTCTGCTAACTTGTGTTTAAAGGGGTTAGCCCACAAAATAATATTCTACATTTTTCAAACTGCAGCCTGTATCTGAATACTTTTGTGAATGTATTTAATTAATTTTTTTTATCTATATAGCGCCACCTGCTTTTTTCTGTCCTTTTTTTTTTTCTGTCCTCATTAACATTGCTGAAATGCTTTTTCATTCTTCAACAGCTACGAGCTGTATCTACTGTTAGAAGCTGTGACAGTTACAGAAAGGACACACTCTGAGCTCCAAGCTTGAAATAAATCTAGCAGAGGTTGGAGAAGTGCATGGCTAGAGCTCTGGTTTCATGTGAGATACAGGGCTGGTTCTAGCTTTAGTAAGGTTACAGTTTAGACCACCTTCTGGTACATGTTGATAATGCCTTATTAAACCCCAGTCCATGTCCCCTCAGTATTGGGAATCATGTCCCCTCACTATGTTATCTGTATTCAGAGAGTTATCACTCTGTAAGGGGGCCCACTGAGACTTTATCGCCCAAGGGCCCACATGAGCCTGGAGCTGGCCCTGTACATGACAATACCTTACTAAAGCTAGAACCAGCCCTGTACCTCACATGAAAAAGTGATAACTCTCTGAATACAGATAATATAGTAGATATCACCTGCAGTCCTATGTAACAGCGCAGATAACAGTCATGGCTGTCTGAGTACAGAAAATGTAGTGGTGTTACCTGCAGTCCTATGTAAAACCACAGATGACACTAGTTTAGATCATGTGGTAGTGTTACCTACGTCCTTAGTGTGCCTCCCTGTGTCTCTCCCACGGACTCCATGCTGGTGGCGCTGCCTCCTCTTCCTTCTTCTTGCCCCTCACAGAACGTCCTGAGGCATAGGAACACTGTGGGCATGGTGATGGTGACACACAGGGAGGGAGACACACACACACACAGGGACGGACACACAAGGACGCACACTGGGACGGTCAAATACAAACAGGGGCGGACACACACACAGGGACAAACCTATACATATGGACAGACACCTGTGCGATGGTGAGATTGTCAACCAACTTCTATCTAATGTGTATGGCCACCTTTAGCTATGCTCTAACCTTTTGTTACCTTATAATATGACTCCCACTGATTCCCAGTACTGAGGGGACATGGACTGGGGTTTAATAAGGAATTATCAACATGTACCAGAAGGTGGTCTAAACTGTAACCCATTAGGCACTGGCTACACTGTGGTATAGAGTCTAAGCAATACTTTAGACACACACACACACACACACACACGGACAGACAGCTAGGCCTTACCACATTCCAGCCAGGCTCCTGTCCGTACAGGAACACAGCTTTTGGCTCCTTCCCCACTGGGCACATGGGCAGATGACATCAGGAAGGTCCTTTAGCCCGGTAGGAAACTCCACCTACCCTGTTCTGAGTCCTGGGGCCGCCCACCCCAGCAGTGCACATGGCGAAAAATTGTCTGCATTGCTGGGGTAAGCTGCCCTTGAATTCAGAACAGGCAGTTTAATGAAGACCAGGACACATTTGCAGGAATGAGCGGGCGCAGGGGGCCCTGGCACTTGTCTCGGTGTGCCAGGTGCTGATGCCGGCCCTGGTCATGTACTATATGATGTCTGATCAATCATGGCATAACCCCTTTAAGGAATAAGCCCCAACAGTTTGTGTATTCATGAACCCTGGTAAGCTAGAAGACTTGCGCTTTGGTTAATGATGGTTGGTTTTGGTCATGCACTGGAACTTTTCTGCTTTTTGGTTTGGTTGCTCTTGTATAAAACTGTAAATGATCCTGCCCATGTAGACATGGTAGTGGCTAGGAAGACCTCAAATCTCTTACGTGCAGTGTTTTGTGAGATTGGCTTCCAAATGTGTGCTCTCAATCAAAGAGAAGATTCTGTATACACCCATTTCAAAGCTTCTTCATCAGACTTGTTTAGTCCAGGTAGCTTTATAGAAGACCAACAGATGTTTGCCACATTTTTCTGTTGAAGAAGCGGCTGACCGCAGTGCTTAACTCCTTCACAACCTTTCTTGCAGATGTACATTTGGAGCTAGAAGAAAGACTTGCTAAGTTTATGAGGACAGAAGAAGCAATCATCTATTCTTACGGATTTGCCACCATTGCAAGTGCTATTCCAGCTTACTCAAAACGTGGAGACATAGTATTTGTGTAAGTAGAGTGTCTTTGTGGTCTTTTATAGCTGTTCTACGTTTTACAATAATTTGCTAATAGTACTTTATACGTAAAAAAAAAAAAGTATTGTTTATAGCTTATTTTAGCTCTGGAATATTTCCTGTGCTGTATATAAAGACTGAAATGGCTTTGGGCAACCACTTCGATGTTCTGGGCCTTAGTCATGGAAGCAGGTTTTTAGATACCCACTGCTAAAAGTCCCTTCAATCTTCAGATTACCCATTAAAATTAACGAGTGTTCTTGTTATGCTTTTCTTATAACGAGTAATCCTGTAGCTAGCAGGGTCCCCCTTTTTATCCATGGCTGAATAAAGCATCTAACATTAGCGTTGTCTTACAGCTATCAGACCCTTAAAAGGGGGTTGTCTCATGATAGACATTGGTGGCGGATCGCTGGGATCATCAAGCCACTTAATAGTTCCATCAAAGGGAATCTGTCACTTGGTTTTACCCTTATAAACTACTCCCACCATGCATACCTTCACAGACGTGTGGACGCTTGAGGCCTATGCAGCACTTTACATAACTTGGTATCAATGGTCTGTAGGAGTAAAACTTGGTGACAGGTTCTCTTTAGTTTCTGTGAGTAGTGGTTGCTTAGC